>NW_020897767.1:4123033-4820848 GCF_003984885.1 Neopelma chrysocephalum
AAATCAAGTAAAGTGAACTCTCATACAAGACCATTAACACATGTCCAAATTTGAGTGCAGAGTTCTTCTCCAGGCTGTATATTTGGGCATGTTGAAATTGTCTTCATGGTTAAATATCAGAAGACTTCAGAGAACCCATTTGATATTCAAGTCAGGAAGGGGATGAGAACTGGAGCAGGAGTGTAGACTTTTATGTTTATAGTGCAGACACAATATCTCATGGAGTTGTCCTATAGCAGCGCAGCATCAACAGCCTTGCAGTCTGCAGAGGAGGCAGGAGATGGATAAGAGTAATTTTCCAAAAGACAAGGTAAAGGAGCAGACAAAGATGTGGGAGAAGAGTAGAATCACAGAAGTCTTGAGCAACCAGACTTTGAGAATAGCCTATGGTGTGAGAGCTAGTTAACAGGATAGAAGAGAAAGGCCATCAGTTCCATGTAGATGTATCAATACCATTAACTTTTCCATGGAAATCATGCCTTAGTGCTCACTGTGCACCCCGGAGATGTAGCTGAGGCCCACACAGCGCCTTGCATGTTAGATTGCCATCTCTGAAGTAACACATTGGGTAATAACCAATTTTGCAAATCACAATTCCTACAAAAAGAAAACGCTAACAAACGGACGTGTCTGTGAAAAAGAAAATGCTGGATATAGAAATTAGCAGAGCTGCCTGCTAGGTATGCTCAATTAGGAGTGTATATATGGACTTTTCTAGAAATAGCTTTAGTCACGCTCAGCCCTGCTGCTTGTACTGTACTTCTGCCATACAGATTAACTAAACACAATCTTAAAGATGCAAAAAAACCTGTGATTTGAAAGTTCTGACATAAACAGTCCCTGAAAAAGAAGAAAACAGAGCACACATTGTCTATGCCATTTGTGAGCCAGTGGATCTAATGGTTCACTTACTTTACAACCTGCTTTGGAATAATTTGGCACATCTCTAATTTTAACAAGCTTCAGTGGGATTAGATAAAATGCAGACTTTGTTTACATCAATTAACACTCAAAGAAGTACAAAAGAACTTGTTAACTGCATTTATGAACAAAAAGTAACAGTGAGAGTTTGTCTAAACGAAGTTACTGTATGACTTGCTCAGATTGGCACAGTTGTCTCTAAAAGACTAAAACCAAAAACCCAAGAACTGAGCTGCATTTTCAAAGAGGCAGATGTGTATTTTTAATTACATATATAGGCAGATATAATCGACATTTGTGATAACTGCATTACCAGGTTTGCATACATCAGATTCAGAGATGACTGCTCCCCTCCACAGGCCGTGTACACATTCACTGAGTCAAGTGGAAAACCAAAACCATCACAGCCGAGTTGACGAGTACATTGACCATTGCTATATTATTATTCCTGTTTCCAATTATTTTACCCCATTGCTATATTATTATTCCTATTTCCAATTATTTTACCTTGACTGATTATAAGCACATTCTTCTCTACATACTGCAGAGCTGGACAGAAAATGTGGATGACTTCAAACCCAGCACTAACCATCCTCAGAGACAGTAAATGGACACATCATATATGGTTCATAGAAGTTTTTCAAATAGTAATTATATTAATAAAGATAAAGAGAGGGAAGGAAAAAGCAGGTAGAAGTAAGAGTTTAAAAAGCGAGAGAAGGGGAAAAGTGCACTATAAAACACACTATACCATGCCTGTAATATACAGTCTATGTCCGCTAAAACTTCTGAAAAATTCAGGGTTTTTTGGTCATAAATATTTTGCCCTCTACATCACATCATTTCCATAGATCTGTGTGTTCAAAATTCTAAATAACAGACAACTCCAGAAGTTGCTGGGGTTTTTTGATCACTCAGGATCAGCCAGTTCTAAGGAAGCTTTCTGTTCCCTGCTCAGGTGGGGTGCAATGCGCTGCCATCATTTTCCATCTTTTCCAATTATTAGTTCAAGTATTCATAAAAAACATGTTGTCACTTGTTCTTAGTTAAATTTTCGGTGTAGCCAAGAGGCCTGGATGCTACACAAACATATTTTTGTTACTCCAATAACATGCCATTTTAATTAGAAGCGATGCCCCAAATCAGCAGAGTTGAGCTGCTCGCACACCAGTGAAAGCACTGGTTGGTCAGTGCTGTGATTCCAGCCCGGGAATACTGCAACTTCTCCCTCCTAATATGACAAAATTAACTCTTACAACCTAACAGCAAGTCTACTACTATACTAACAATGGTAAAAGGCAGCTGGAACAGCCTGGTGTGCTCGAGCATTGCGGATCAGAGCTCTAGTGAACTGCAACAGCAAATAGACTCAATTTCTTCAACAGTTCCTGTGTTCCTAAACTTGCCGTGGCACACAGCAGAGCGTGACTTAACAAAGCTCAGACAGGCAAGGAAAAGCAAGGAAACAGTCTTTAATCAATGCAATCACACTTGCTGTATTGCAAACATCATTCTTTAAGGTAGGAATATTAAGGGAAAAAAAAAGAATTCATTATTTTTCATGGAAATAGAACGATAAGAATTCAAGAGTGAGAGGAATTATACAACATCAAATGTAGATCAGACACAATTGATTTTTTTAAATTTTTCTTTTTCATAAAGAGTAAGGACTGAAAATTTAGCAAAAAACAGAAAGGGAAATGGTCCTCTAAGATGAAGAAAAACAGACTATGATAAGAGGTAAGTAGAAAAAAAAATCTTCAAACTTTTAAGCGTACTTATGGCATTACCACCATCATGGTTTAAATTAAGTATTATGAATATCACATACACCAATGAGCATGTTTGGACTTGGAGTCTCTTCTTCTACCACTCTACAAATGGTAGTTGCTGAAACCATGGCAGCCCAAACAAACAGCCATGCACACACTTAATATTCAATTAATTGAGTTCATAGAGGTTACTTGTTATAGCCCATAAGTATTAACATAGATATCTGGCTATGTCAGAGAAACACGACTCCAAAATCCTCTCTAAACAAGATCAGCTCTAAATGCAGAATATCACAGCACATACAGATTAATTCCTGATAGGTATCCAACTCTTGGAAAATCTAATAGCATTTATCATTGATTGCATGCTACACAACAATTTAGGCTTTGTTTTCCATTAGTAAACACCTCAAATTACATGAAAGGGAGAAAAAGTTCCCCAGATACAAGCATTAAATATTTATCAGCCTTATGTCTGCTCAGTCACCACTCCTCTAAGAAAGTCCATTAATTAAATACCTTAGAAACGATTAAAACACTTCTTTAGAACTTATTGGCACCTGTTAATTCACTGACCCTACGAGGCTATGGCAGTAAATGTCTCGTTTGATTGCTTCTCTTACCAATAAATCAGCAGCTTAAAGACAAAGGAGACATGATGCAACTTCATGTACAAAACATTGCCTTAAAACACAAAAGCCAGTATCTAGAGGCAGAGAAACAGAACATTTATGTAGACAGGGCAGCACAAATAATCTATTTAACCTAATCTTTTAATTACAGGAAACATCTCGTAGCAAGACATACAAGAGCAATGAAATGACCCAGAGCTAGAAATCAAGATGATGTATTTGTGCATGTGAAAGTAACACCAGCAGAATTCATAAAAGAAAACCTCCTTGGGCATTATTATCTTTCCATCAGGATATACTGTCATCACATCTAGAACAGGAGAAAAAATGGCTTAAAATATCTTGTTAAAATACAAAAATGTAAAATAGAGGGGCAAGGAAAAGAAAAGAAGAGCAGAGAAAGGTAAAATCAGAGGGGGAAAAAATGCAGGTGAAAAGAAATCTCTGTTTGATTAAAAAAAGGAGCATCTTAGCAGTGGGGGGAGGAAAAAAATAAGGGACAGACCCTAAAAGCTTGATATAGCACAGCACCCACTCCACTACAGAAGCTGCAATGATTTTGGTGTCACTATTTACTCAGTAACTAAGTATTCAGCAGAGAGGGGGGTTCAAATCTGGCCCTGCTTGGGCAGTATGCAAATCTTCTCCCACTCCTCTGCAAGCCTTTCAGGATAGCTGGCAGAGAGTCCCCTGAAGAGTCCTGGCAATGCCACACTCTGCGGTGGGAAACGAGCATCTTGCAAAGAACCCCTGAGATCCTCCTACCCCCTCAAATCTGCGCGAGTGGAGAAGTGTTGCCTGGAAGGGGGAGCGAGACAGAGTGTGTGTGTGCAGGAGAGGGAGTGAAAATAGTGCCTGTAATTATAAAAGAGTCCTGAAATACCAGGAGATGGAGATGATAACGGATCCTAAAAAAAATAAAAATAAATAAATAATAAATTGCTCACTCCTCGCTGTATATAATGTTTTCTCCTTTCCCATTTGTGGTATTCTGACCTTTTGTTCAGATCCCTTACCTTGCTACATTGAAGTTATTATGGAATATTTGAAAAAATTGGCTTCCCTTCCTTTGATCTCTACTATTGGATTACATTCTTCCTACTCCCTTTACACAGTTTTTCACTCCCACGTTCATTTTCCCCATTTCTTTGTTTACATTCAATTTTACCATATTTCTTCACACTTTGCTACATGGGTAAAGTCTATGTTGTGTTCCAACACACATTACTCTCTCTCATTCCTTACTTTGCACTTTTTAACTGATCATGTAGAATATTTGTTTCCAGAATGACAACAATAAAAAAAAAAGAAGAAAAATGTATTCAATGGTGAAAACATGTTCCTTTTCACTCCAACTGCAGCCCTAGCTGAATTGTGCTGCCATTGTTTTCCAACAGAACTTGCATTTCCAAACTTGGGAAATCCCATCAGTCTGTCTGACAGAATTTTCCTGTTTTTTCTCAGAAGGTGTGCATTTTTCAAATGCCAGTAACATACCACTACAGAATTTCCCAGGAGTAACAGCTTGGTTTGCGGGACTCTTATTTAAAAGCCTTACTTCCAAGAAAGTCGTTTGAAACAGAAGAATCAAAACTGATTATTTACGTTCTATAAATCAAAACAAAACTACAACCAATGCATTTCAAAACATTGCTATAATTATTTTCTGCAGGCTGATAAATTGCTGGACATACTTTCTTCAGTACTGGTTGGCAATTCTTTGAGCATTAAGCACAATGTTTATTTAATTTTAGATTGCGAGTATAATTATTAAAAGTGTGATTCCAAATCATAAAAAAAAAAAAAGAGAGTATACAGGGAGAGAAAAAAAAACAAACAACAAACCAAACACATGGGGGGGGCATATTTCAGCTCCATTACAGTAGTTTTGAAACCCTGTCTGTGGACAGGTATATATTTTATGGAAGGGTGGCTGTCCCAGGGTGTAAACAGTTGACTCTGCCCCAGAGGATGGAGGAGCCCATTCCCAGCAGGGACAGAGCATCCAGGCCACAATATCGACTATGCAAGTTTGGGGTTAAGAAACTGCAACTCTCAGGAAATCTCTCTCAGCAATCCTGACTCCATTCTCTTAATTATACTGAAATGAAAGAGATGTAAAAATGTATTTACCCCACTCAACACGTTTAGACGCATCTTAACTGAAAAGATAGGAAATAAATACTGAATTAAGTGTATTTTTGATTTATAATCTGTGCACCATGACCCTTCTTTCTCCTACAATAGAGGTCAGTAGATATTATAATCTGCAGAGAGTCATAACACAGTATTCAAAGCATGGAGGAACCCAGTTCTTATCTCTGAGTCCCACGTTCAAAACCAAAAGTTTCCTTTTGTGGCCTCTCAAACACAAGGCTGTGCCTTTGTGCCAAGGACCACCTCACACAGACTCTGCCCTATCAGCTCATAAAGGGAGAGACATAAGCATGGGATTATTTATACTTGCAAAAAGGTGTAAGATCTACCCCTGGTGTAAATTAGGAGAGTTTGGGTGAAATTAGTGTTTTGGCATCAATGGAGGGAAGTCTTCTAACCCTCAGTCAAAACCTAATGTGTACAATCTATAGCAGGTGGCTCTGTACTGTGAGAAAATATGGATGGAGTGGGAATGGACTCTGCTACCATAACTAAAAAAAAAACACAAAAAATCAAATAAACAAAAAACCCAGTCAATTCATCATATATTGATTTAAGTACTGCAGGATGGGATATCAAAATAGATATTTGTTCTTTCAAACTCTTGCTCTGTGACACCTGCTTTGTTTCCCCCTTTTAACTTCAGCAGGCGTTAACAATGTTTCTGAATTAATTCAAGACATCTCTGACAGTATGTGATTCAAAAATATACAGTTTTAATTGTTTTTCAGCAGTAGTAGTGGTCGAAGCACAAGTCTGCTTAGTCTGCCTGAGAGTTGGGCATTTGGTGGTAACAGGTTATTTCAACAGCTCGGGGTAAAAATCGTATCATTCACTTAATTCCGCAGTATCAGTGCAATTCATCTCAGTCCATAACAGATGACATGTTCAATAGAATATGTAAAGTATGCCTCCACCTAGTGATGATTATGTACAAACAATAAAAAATAATAATATTTCTTATTACTTAAGGGAATCACAATAATTGGCTACCATTTTCCTAAATTAAAATGTGCTCTCATGCAAACATTCACTTATATAAATGCACACTTTCGCTCCTGAAAACTTAGTTTAAAGCTCAATCGGTGAAATTTTACCTGCAAACTCTGACTGGGGGAGGACTAAACATCTTCTAGGTTTTAAGCATATCAAAATTCTAAATAATGCTGCATTTGTAACAATTGTGACTATTATAGGGACAAAAAAAACCAAATGGAGGGTGGTTGATGTGCTGTGAATTTTAAGTGTTAAAATCATCTGATAACTGAAGTTCAATACTCTGTTTCTAAATGAAATGGTAAGCAAACCACATCCCCTCTTTGAAACTTTGTTTGCCAAAGAAAATGTTTGCTAAATTTCTTGGATCGCCGTGTTTTACAGATGCAATTGCAGATGTAATGGCATTAAATTCCTAGGAATTTATTTACCCCAAATCAGAGAAACTGTTAGGAAAGGAAAAAATAAAATTTATAATTCCCCCCCCCCCAAATAATAAACCCACTAATATTAATGAAAATTCCCAACACTCTAGAATTCAAGAAATCCAGCCCCTGATCTCATGCTCAAATTTTTAACAACTCCCATAATCCATATGAAAATACTCTATAATTGGGATCAATTGGAGGCACATCTCAAAAATCAATAAACTTCAGGAGGAGGTTTGAAAAGTCAGGGTCCCTTGTGGTGACTCTTCTTGTGGGTTTTCCTTTCATTTGTACCATCTGGGAACTACCTTAAATGTCTTCTCAGGCTGACTAGGTTTGCATTACCATTTCAAAAAGTCTCCCCATCCCATTAGTGGTCCATGAATCACAGTTTAGGAATTCCTGCTCTGCTGAGCACCAGAGGTGTAGCATCTAAAAGAGAGGGCAGGTCGCTGCTTCCACTTCTCCCCTCGCATTTAAATTGCCTCCTATTGTCCGTTTAACACCTTGAAGCATCCAAAAACATCCTCTCCCCAAAGAAATCACTCCTACTCAAAAAATGTGGATCCCAAGCATCTCGTCTGGCACACAAATTCAGAGAGAGGACAGCCAAGGCTCCCCGTGCCCAGCCAACTCCAAATATCTGCCTCAGTCATTAAAGAGAAACACAAAAAAATGGAGTCAAGTGACTTCGCCAAGATTTTAAAAAATGTAGTGGCTGAATACAGAAATACCAGCACCAAACATGTAAACAAGTCAGATTTGATTATCTCTGAGTGAGTTCATTTAGGATTCATTTTTCTCTTTGTTTTTTTTTTTTCCAAGAATTTGATAAATTAAGGGAACGTGTGCAGTGTTTGGGCACATACCAAGACAATTTTTTTTAAATATTAACTTACATTAAGAAGTTAAAAAACCCATGCAAAAATTATAATGCTTTTAAATTAATTTAACTGTCTTCACTCAGGAGAAGCAGCAAACCTTAAAGTACTAAAGAACCAGGAAATCCAGGCTCCTTTCTCATTTCTACATTTTCTTTTCAGTTGTTGATTGTCAGGACTAGGAAAATATCATTTTCCTTATGTTATGAGTGCACAAAACACAGCACCAAAGGCTTCAGTCACATTAGAGGGGCTTTATCAAGTTCACTTTTACTGGTTATCTGTAACAATAATTTTCATTACATGTTTTATCTTGAGCCAACTTGTTCTTACGAAGCTATTTACCTTTCCTATCAGCTGATCAAAATATAATCATCATTTTAACACATAAAACTACTACCACATGCATAATTTAGAAAACACAGCTTTATAGAACTATTATTCCTTCCTAAAAATAATAATAAAAAAGATATTAGTTCATTCAGCAGCTAGGTAAAATAAACATTAATTATAGAATGGTTTGGGTTGGGAGGGACTTTTAAAGGTCACCTAGTCCAACCCCCCTGCCATGGGTAGGGACACCTTCCACTAGAGCAGTTAATAGCATGAACTGCTCAGCCAGGTACTGATTTGGGCTGAAAAATGTTAAAAAAATTATCAACCTCGTGATAGTGGGGGCAGAGTGACCTGCACCCTGTTCCCTGAAGAGCTGGTGGTCCATGGGGAAGGGCAGAGCCCTGGTGCCACTGGACGCAGACTGCCCGCATCGCATCCCTTCCTCAATCTCTTCCCATCCCTGCTCGCATCCCTGCCCATCCCTTCCCGCGTCCCTGCCCATCCCTGCCCGCCCCGCCGGCTCGTTTGCTGCCCACGAGATGGCAGCAATATGTTTATGAATAATGCAGCAAGAGGCTGCAGCCCACTGCCATTTCGAGCTGCAAAACGCCACTCGCTCCCTCGGCTGTAAAACAAAATAATATCACAACCCCCCCAACTATCCGACCCTCTGTGAATTCGACTGAAAAACAACAGGAAAAACAAGAGGCTCCGGTGCCTGGATTGATTTCTCGCAAGGGTTGGTGTTATACAAGGCACAAGGTGCTTCTTCTGCACTCACATGTTTGCCCAGGTCCTTGTGCTCAGCCGTGCTTCTGTCCCTGACAAAATTATGTCACACGCACATTGAGCATTAACTGCTGCTATGTTTTATTTCTGCAATGAGGAAAAATGCCTGTGGCTCGAAATAAATATTTTCTTTTCTGATGGACAAATAACATCTGCACTTCTGAAAGCTGCAGCGTGGCTGTCACAGGCTAAGTGATTCATATAATTTCTTGAGAAGCACATGTATATGAGCACACACAGACACTCGTACCTACCACAGTCACTCACGGATCAGCACCACCATCCAACAAAAGACGGGCTCTCAAAAAAGCGTGGTGAGCTATTGTAACAATCATTTTTAGCAGGCAGACCTCTATGTGCACGTAGTGTCAGGTCTGGGGAATATGGATTGTGCATTTTTTAAATCAGCCTGATTTTCACAGGAAATTTAGGCTCGCTTTTCAATTGGATTTTGGAGTTCTCTGGGATTTAGTGAGACCCCAGGCTGTGGTGGGTTTTAGGAACTGGTTGCCCCGATGTGTCACGGCCTGCAGTGGGTACCACAGCAGAGGGCATATGCAGTGCCACAGGCAGCATCACCACAGCACCCTGCCCAGAGCAGCTCTTGCTTCAACCAGCCTTTCAAGCTTTTCCAAGACCTCCATGAGCTGTTGAAGTTACACTTCTCAAGTTATTTTTTTTTCTATAAATTTTTTTGTTATAGACAATATTTTGAAAAAAATGGAACTGTCTAGCTAAGGTCATATTTAGCTACAAATCAACCAAAGTTTTACTGAGAATTTTGAATCTTCCTTCAAGAAGCTGTGTATGACAAAATGCTGCTTATTAGGAGCGGACTCCACTATTTCTGAAAAGTAATCATTTTTTGACATTATTTTAAAAATTGTGATTTTTTTTATTTAATAATAATGAAAACTACTACTATCATAATTTTATAGCTGCAAAACACACAAGGCCTTCCTGCCATGACTGTTTTGTGTTACCCCAAAGCAGACACAGAAACCACAGAAAGTGAGAGAAATGGATTAACTATAACTTTGAGGCAGCTTTACCTTAACTACTCAGTTTGTCAGTTTTATGAATAAAGTTGCTCTGCCTTGAGACCCTTGAAATTCCATTGAAGAGGTTAAATAGATAGAGAGGTTCCTTGAGATTCTAATACAGAGGTTGAAGCTCCAGTTTCCCAAACCCTTTAAAGTTACACCATTGTCAGTTAAGTGTGTTCCTACCCACACCTTATCTATTTTCAAACTGTGTATGGTTTCCAATATAAAGGACAAAAATATTGGTACATACTATAAAAAAGTTTTATCATTTTCCATAAAGTATCTTATACACATGAAATCCATGGCCTTACTGTTTGTATGTTCTCGTCCTTGGGTGTAAAGCTTTTCTGTCACTGCTCGTAAGGACAGGAGTCCCTATCTCAATCATACTTTTTGGAGGGAAAACTGGCTTTACTACCTGACTTTCCTTAGAAAATGAATCACATTAAGCATTTTTTGCCCATGTTTACAGAGCAACCTGAATTTCAGTTCATTTTCCATATACCCTCTTTGGGCTAACATGAATAACATCAATGCTAAGAGTGAAACACTGATGAGGGAAGGCAAAAGCACTTGTTCCCCCAGGATGGTCAAAGCCTGACCATTGCTCGCCCAACGCTTCTGAAATAAGGGTGGAAATGCATTTTCCATAACTTACATGAGTGCCTCAGTTACCAGGCTCTTGCTTATTATGGATTAGATGAGGATCTTTTGTTTTCTCAGTGCTTCTGCCTGTTGTGTTCTTTAATAACCAGGGATACCTCAACACCTCCTTTGGTCTCAAGAGCAGCTTGAGATGTTTACCATCAACACAGGTAGAGTGATTACAATTAAATCTGCCTTGTCCATACTCGAAAAATAAAGTAATAACAAAAAAAAATTACCAAAGATCTCTAAATGTCTCCCTTTATCACCTTCAAATGTCATATTGATGTCTTTAGAAGGCAAAGTGACTTCTCAACTTCATAATATTTAAAATTCATGTTGTCTGTAATTTTCTCTTTTTTGCAAAACTTTCCCCACAATCAAGGATGTTTTTCTTCTTACACTATGCACTCTTGCTATTTTTTAATTTGTTTTAACCAATAAAAAATCTGCATACAAATAAATAAAGAAAACATACCTGTACTGTCATTACTTGTATAAAATCCTGCCTGATTTTGCACATGAGAACCACTACTGCTACAACAGCAGATTCCAGAAGCAAAGGTTGTGATCTCTATGCTTAAAACCTCAGAAAATTTGGTGATTTGAGTAAGGCAATGAACTAAAGAAAGTATAGTTTCATTCATAGCTTCTGGTTTAAAAGAAACAAAGAGATAATAGGATAATTAATAAAGAACCTATTTTTCAACAGAAGCCAGTCTGAAGTGATTCCAAAAATGTCCACAGAACTACATATCATAAAAGGAGAAGAAGAGTCAGGTCCCAGAACCCTGGAATCAACACAATGTTGTCTGCAATTTAAAGTGTCGACCACCTAAAGCTCTGATTCTGGATTTTATATCTATTTCTGTAAAATACATTAAATCTTATGTGGCATTTAAAACTAAAGAAATTAAGAATAAAGAAAACTGAATTAAAAAAAATGCATTCAAAAGGTTTGTTGAATTTAGGTTACAAAAGAAAATAGCAGGTATATGGAGAGGTCAGAAGACTTTCTTCATCCACGGATTAGATTTTACTAAATATTTGGCAAGAGCTTTGCTAGTAAGGTCATTAAGAAAATTAGGAGAGAACTAAAAACAAAATTGCAGGGCCATTCCACACTCTTGTGTTCAAGATCTCCCACTTACATCAATAAAAACAAAGTACTTGTGTAAAAATCACAGAATGGTTTGGGTTGGAAGGGATCTTAAAGATGACGTTCCACCCTCTTTGTCATGGGCATGGACAACTTCCAGTAGCCCAGGTTGCTCCAAGCCCCATCCAACCTGGCCTTGGACACTTCCAGGGATCCAGGGGCAGCCACAGCTTCTCTGGACAACTTGTGCCAGAACCTCACTACCTCTACAGCCAACAATTCCTTCCTAATATCCCATCTAACCCTGCTCTCAGTTTGAAGCCATTTCCCATTGTCCTGTCACTGCAGGTTCTTGTCCAAAGTCCCTCTCCTGCTCTCCAGGAGCCCCTTCAGGCCCTGGAAGCAGCCCTCAGGTCTCTCTGGAGCCTTGTCTTCTCCAGGTGAACCCCCCCAGCTCTCCCAGCCTGGCTCCAGAGCAGAGGGGCTCCAGCCCTCAGAGCATCTTTGTGGCCTCCTGAGGACTTGCTCCAGCAGGTCCATGTCCTTATGCTGGGCACGCCAGAGCTGGATACAGTGCTCAAAGTGGAGTCTCACCAGAGCAAAGCAGAGGAGGAAAATCACCTCCCTTAACCTGCTGGCCACACTTCTTTTGAAGACGATTTCTTGAGCTATTTTTTTTTAAAAACTAATTATAAGTTTATTATTTAAAGAACCTCTGGCTGACACCACCTAATAACTGTGTGATGTGGCCAAATCTTTTAATTAGGTAATATTATATTGAGGTTCCTGGGATCAAAATTAAACCCCAATCACAGTAGTAATGTCCAGAAGTAGAAAAAATTCTGTACAGGTGTTTTAAAATCACAACAGGTCTACCCAATGCAATATGCTCCAGCTGCTGCTAAGGACCACCAGAAGATTCACATTCATGACTGCAAGGGGGCTTTTTCAGATTTGTCTCATCTAAGTAGCATTTGTATTTAAAAACACACAAAGAAATCCAAATGCCAATCCCAACCCAAGCCCCTCCACATCGCACACTCAATGCTTCCTCTAGAGAGATCATGGAAACAAAAATGATCCCTCCCATGGCAAAAAGCTGGGACTTAAACCATTCCTGGGAGGCATCCAGATACTATCCTGATCCTACAGTATGTAGAACAAAATAGCTTATCATTCAGATTATGCGCTTGGACAAAGCTGGACAGCTTCAAGGACAAGGGAGTTACCCCAGATCAGTGCCATAAATGTTATTATATATGAAACAGCTGCAAGATAAATTCTTTCATATTACACATAGGTGCAGTTGTACTTTCAGCTGTCTCACTGTTGAAATACTGTAGGTCTTACCCAGCTTTCTCTATTTGTAAAATACACTTATAGTTCTTAGTTGCATGTGAATGAGTAACCCCTTCCAGCTGCAGTGTATTGAAACAAGAAGCAGGATCACACCAGATCTGTGGCAAGAGCCCAGCCACAAAACTCCAGAAATTCTCATATGAAACCGTCCTAAAAAATGAACTTGGTAAATAGGGAAAAAATATGACTAAAGAAACCAAAAAATGTCTGTTGGTTAAATGAAAAGTGTAATTAAGAGAACAAAGCAGCTTCAGCGATTAATAAATATGTTCCGCGTGACCTTTTTTGCACTTTTCACCTCTCTATTATTTTTCCTTTTCTTTCTTGAATGATCTGAGAGAAATCTTCCAAAACCTCTTCAAGGACACAGGGTACAACCACAAAACTTTGTGCTAATGAAGCTCCAGAACTACAAATTCAGAGGTTGAGAGCATATCTTCCACAGTGTCTGGGCTGAATTTGAAATTAAAAAGCTGCTTGAATTGAGTGGAGGTTGAGTAAAATGGGAAAGAAAAAGATCTGGTTGAAGTTTACTAGAAGTAGAACATATGGAACATTAAAAAAAAAAAATCTGCAAATTAGCCTAGTTACTGGTGTCTCAACAGACATATCAGTACTCATTGAAAAGCAGCCCATTAAGTTATTTTCCTTTTTGATAACCCACATCAAAATGCACCTACCCAACATCAAACTAAGCCAAAAAAAGGCAAGAAGAGAATGACAGAGTGACATAGGCGCTGTTGCTGTTCCAGTTGCTGACTGACAACACTGCCATCCCTTAACATGGTTTTATTTAGTTATTACAACCATCTCTCTGTAAATGACACTTAGGATTATTTAAGATTATGTTGTAATCCTTTTAATCCTCAGTGCTTTAAATTTCAGGCTAAACACCAAAGAGCAAACTAGCACTTAGCAGAAGTATTTAAAGCATGTGATTTGAACATAAATCTTCTTTTATTCACCACTCCTCCGATGAAGACCTAGTGTATCACGTCACTCACCAGCAAGAACAAACAGCACAGAATCTCACTGCAAACTGCCACCTTTCCCTACATCATGTGAAGCTGTTTCTAACCAGGTCTTTTCCTTGGTGCCAGCTATATCATCAAGAAAATAAATGAAGGGAAATCAGAAGGTTGCATATTATAAGATGTACACATTTTCAGTTACTACTAAGGAGAAGTTGAGAAAAAAAATACCCCACATAATATGTTCATCAAGAACAGAAATAGATTGCACAAATTGGATAGTGTGAGACAGATCAGACTTATCCTGTTAAACTGGGAGTAGCTCAATTAAAAGGAGGGGAGTAACACTGCTGAAAACCTCATGATCAAGACCAGAAACCCAAATCTTCCTGCCTGAATATCATTTACTTGCAGTTTCCTCTTTCTTCCCCCCCGCATCGATCATGTTTCCAATTAGTTTTCTTTATGATTCTCCTAAGCTCCATCTCCTTGTTACCATCCATTAACTGTCATAGGGCTAGATTTTAAATTCAAGATTTCCTTATTTTCTTCAAACCAAAATTTCAATAGTCATTTTCCATTTCTAATCTATAATTCATGAACTCAAATTGAGCACCCTGGCTAAATCAAACTCAAAATTCTGCACCTACTCCTAATACTACACATTAGCAGAAAGCAACCATTGCTCTGTTTGAATCAGGAAAGAAGGTTTTACTAGTCAGAAAGTAATGAAACGAAACCCCACCAACTATGCTTTGAAGATATAAACAAACTTATTTGTGATCATTTCAGAGTTAAGCAGCTAATGCATTTAATCAAATACCAATGCAGTACATCTATATTTAGGTCACAAAAAAATAAAAAGAAAGGTTAAGAAAAATCACCCATGTTCTCTTCATTTGAACAAATCTATGAATAAGCAGACATATATTATCAATCTTATTCCCACCCACTAGGGGTAAGTAGATCATCTGATGTGTTGCCTGAAATATTCAGTATCCAGGTACAAACTGACCTCTCCGCTTTCGAACTCATCTTGGATTCCCTCCAGACTATCTCACAAATCTTCTCTCTCTCTCTCTAGTCCCCTTCCCACTCTATCTGCTCATGTAGCACCAGTCTCGTTCAGTCCCTTCCTTTCCCAAAATGTCACCACTACTGGTGCCAAAGCCTTCTCCTCTTTCGCTCTTACCATCTGGCACAATCTTCTTGTAGCTCTCTGTCTAAACAATGCTCCATCCCTTTTCAAAATGTGTCTTAACATATGTCCTTCCTCCCATGCTTTTACTTCTTAATGTCTCTCCCACTCACTTATTGGCTTGATGAAGACACATTTTAATGGGTTCAAGCAGTAGTGCATGAATTTCCTTTCTCACATTATTCTGATTCAGTGGAGTTACACCTCATACGAACAGAAGTGAGAAGAAAATGCTTTGCAGAGCCCTCGTACCACCAGTTTGGGAAATCAATAGCAGAGCTTTGTTTGTCTTTGCGCTGGAAATGTATTAGCTGCAGTGAATCACCACTCTGATATGCATTTCCAAACAGGAATTTTGCTTACTGCAAAATGAGAAATAAACCCTAGAAGCTCAGAAGACCTGTCAGTGTGCTCAGGGGGTTGCAGGAGTGAAGGCTAAGGTTATACTTAATCACATTCCAAGTGAAAAAGCTGAAGATTGACAGCAAAACCAAAATATTTATTCTAAAAATACCTAGGAAATGACAAAGCTCCAAGTGTTGACTCAAGACAACCTGAAGGATGTGGGGGGTATAGAAGCATAAGTCTCACTGTCTTGGAGAAGAGGAATATTTCTAAATATTGCATGTGCTTTAGAAAGATGTCTAGAAAAATAAACCTTAAAAAAGCCTCTGTAACACCCAGTTGAACCAGAGAGGTTTCTTTTCAAGAAGCCACGTACAGACCCTTAGGGGTTTTTTATGTGTAATGGTTTTTTTTTCTTAAATCCCAGACCCAGACAGAGTTGGTTCCTCCAGCATGTTTTATTGGTGATGATGCCAAAGGACTATCTGGTAACTAAGAGTATCTTGACCCTGACATGTTCCTTTCTGCATCTTTCCCCCCTTTGTTGTTTGTATTGTTAAAAATTTTCAATGTCAGAACTCTGGGAAACAACTCAGTTCATAGAAAATAATATTTTGATGTGGCTTGATGCAACATTTAGCGAAAAAGAAAAAAACAACAAACCCTTTCTACTGATATCCATGAGAGCTGGATTATGTCCAAAACCTGAAGATGCTGCAATAAACTATTTTAGCCCTAGATCCTGGAATGTTAACCTTGCAGCAATGCTTTCCTCCTCCTTTCATCTCCTTGGGCCTTGATCCTCCCTTCCAATTCAATGGGATTTAGGTGAAGGAATTAAATAATATTATTTTCCATCAATGAAGAATAGTCTTATGAGAAATACGTGTACTCCTGTGCTGGCCCTGACAGAGGCAAGCTTTTAAAATCCTTCCCTCCCCTGGCAGAAGTGAACCTGGGTCATCACCATCTGAGGACCCTGAACAGCAATAAAAATAAACAGAGTAACCGCACTGCGTTGGAGCAATGCTTGTATAAGCAGTTTGAAGAACTTGTGTTTATGGAAGCCCTTTAGGTCAAGATTCTAGGCCTGAACCCAAAGCAATTACCTACTAAGTTTTAAAAACAAATTGAATATAGAGCATTAATCAATAAATCAACAGGTTCTCAAGTGTTTAGGAGACTCAGTCATCAGAAATCCTTCTCTTAGAAAAATAGTAAACCGATGCTGGATAAAGTGTTACACTCCTGTACTGGCAAGAAAAACGCTGTATTAAATCAAGCTCTAGTTATTAAAACCAAGGAAATAAAACCAACCTCTTCACAGAGTTCACACTCAAATGAGCAATGGAATGCTTTGCCTCTTACCTGAAAGACATTCTTTCTGCTGGATTTTTCTGAGGTCCATTCAATGCGAGCACCACACAGATCCACACACTCAGGTTTGTATCCCGGTTTCTGAAAAGGAAAAAAAGGTAAAAATCAACCATGAATATGACTTGACTTTATCAGATTAAAGTCAGTTATCAGATTAAACAAGCATAGAACAAGTTCTAGTGACAGGTTGTTGTAGCACAGCTGCTGATATTGCTGAAAAGAGTTCATTATTCCTTGTTGTTATTAAATAACCACTCCTGAAGAGTCTTAACTCAGAAATAAGGTTCTTATACTAGATACATAATTTTAAAAATAATTAGTTTAAAAAACTAGTTCAATATAACATATAGCAGATCAAAATACAAATGCATACACATTGACCAGCTATTTTCAATGCTTACTTTGCCAAACCTCTTGAGAAGCCATTGGGTTTAAAGGAAAAATTTTGTGGGTTTTCCAAATGCAAATTTAAAGTGATGCAACTGGAAAGGACAGAAATTAGACAGGAACATACATCGTATCTCTAAGACAAGCCATCTCCTTTCTCCAAATAAATTATCATTTCTAGCTCCTAAAAAAAGAAGAAAAAGGCTTCGAGGGTATGTGTGACACCCAGAAAGAGCTCAACATGAGGGCTGATACTTCTCAGTGTCAGTCCACGCATCCCAGGGTGACACAGCTCTGCCTCCCCAGCTCCTCCGTATGGATGCAAGCAATTCAAAGAGCAGATTTGTTTGCCTGCATCATTTACATTGCTGGGAGTTGGTGTAAAGCACAGTAATCCTCATTTGCCATCGAAGCTCCTTCTCCAGGGACTCTGCCTGTGCAGCAGTTCTGGCAAAGCCCATGTAGGTTAGAGTAGCCTTTGTGGGTTGGGTTGCTGCACATCCCACTCAACAATAAAAGTGTTACTGCTAACAGTGCAAAGCACTGATAAGTCCCTTTTGGGTAAGAGGTGGAGTAATATCCACATAACTAATTAGCTTAATGCATCTTTTTTTTCTCTGCTGCTCTTAAACCACAGTTACCTTAAAAATAACATTAGTGATACAGAAAACAGACTTAATGGAAGTTAACAATGGCCAGTCCAGCATCAGCCACAGACTCAGCTTTCCAAAGATTGCTCACTGAATTTCTCTGATCTTGTTATTAAAGGCTAAAATGTATGTGTTCTCCAGGATGCCTTTGAGATGGGAGGAAAAGAACCTCTTTAGGTTAAAAGAGATCCTGCTCAAGTGATTTGCAGGCAGAGTCTGGAAGTTTTCAGTATTGGAGTGGTAATTATGTTCTCCATTTGCCAAACCATAAAACCATGAAGCATCAGCTCCACTAAAACTGACAATCCTGTGTGTCTTTGTTCCTTTTTTTAAAAAAATTATTATTAATTTTTTTAATAGAAGAAATATGCTGTTCAAAACAGAAGAACGTTCTTGTGGCTAAACTACTGGAAGAGCAGAGTTTGGAATTTTTTTCCCCAACTCTGCCTCAAATTTCCTGCCTGGCCTCTGACAAGAGCTTAGTCTTTCTGATTTTTTAATAACAGATCAAAACAGCGGTATTGAGACTTGATTTTACAAAGATGTTGTGAAATTTAGTCAGCAAGTATTTCCAGGGCAAAAATTACAAAAATTGGGGAAAAAAACCCCAAACATCAATATATTAATGCAAAAAAATATTCAAATTGTGGAGGAAATAAATTAATTTTCAGTATTCCAGTACCATAGTTTTATAAATAGGGCTATGGGGCCTCCTTGGACTAGATCCTCTCCAGGACTCCATGAAAGTCCAGGTCTGCACCACACAGGCAACTCTGCAACCCATCATGAACACACAACACAAGCTTGTCAAAATGGGTAATACTTCTTTCTTTGAAAGAAAAAATTACCCAGAAGAATGACTTGAGTCTGAAAATACTTTAACAAAGAAGGGCAGCTTTATTCCACCAGCAGAAAGAGTTGAGAAAGTTTGGAGACACACAATGAGATTAAAAGAAGAGATTAACATGTAGACAAAGAAAAAGAAATAGTTTTTTGATAGGGAGGGTTACTGGGCTACAGAACATTTTTCCCAGGAAAACTGTCATGGAACACTGAAGTGACAAAAAACATTGGACAGCCTAGAGAAGAGATGAAATAGTGAAGTCTATAGGATTTTTTTTAGGATGTAAAAATGTGTGCAACAGCAGAACTCAGGCTCTTCCATGCAGTCAGTGCACACACAGTTCAATTTTATCACCGTTGCAGTACTCTGGAGCTTGTTTACAGCTCTGATTTTGTAATAAGCAGAAGAAAAGTACAAGCATGTGCATCTCCCTTTCCAGAAAGGATGGGATGCAGGCTTGTGGAAAGCTGAACATGCTTCTGCTGTGTGTAATAATTATTTGATTCAGTCTCTTTTTCTCTAGGGGAAAGAAATATGAATTGAGCAACATGGTCTGGTGGAAGTGTCCCTGTTCATGGCAGGGCAGGAGAAAAGACAATCTTTAAGGTCCATTTAAACCAAAACTATTCTATGATTCTCTGAAAACTTTTTCTTCAGAGAATTTATCAATTCTGACCACAACAGATATCAGGTGTCTGTGAACACCATGGGAGACTCATGGGTATGGATTAGAATGTGAAGCTTCTGATGAAAACTACATGCCAAACTATTCAGATCCATCAAGCCTGAAACTCTCCATCACCTTCTGCTGCACCCCTGGGGGGCTCCATGCAATGGAAAGCCCCACTGAAATCCATCAGAACTCCAGGAAAACTGCCTGGAAATTCAGTCTGGCCTAAACAATGCCCTTTTACATAGCTGGCTTCCCAGCTTATGCATCACCCAGAGTCACTGGGAGAGAGTAAGCTGAGGTGACTGGAAAGCCTGAGCACTCCACGTCCTTGCTTTGTGTTTTGCAGTCAGAGCAATTATGTTATATCAATGTTGTTGGAGGGGGTTATGCTGTAAATTGATACAAGTGTCTGCTACGATGAAATCTTCCTAAACATGAATATGGATTTCAGCAGCATTTTCACTCGCTAAATTACTTTGCAGATGGGCTAATAACCCGAGGTTAAAATAACCTCTGTTGCATAAACTATCTCAGGGAATAAACAGACTACTTTTCCTTGGTCAGAAAGACAAACTGATAATAGAATTTAATGCTGGTGAGGAAGAATGGAGCTGTGAGTCATTTAGATCACAATGTCCTTAATTTAAAATAAAAAGCGAGTCATATTCATGGGAAGGTTAAAAAAAAAAAAGTGTATCAAAGCCAGGACCACAAACGATCAAGGCAGCAGCAAAAGCTAATGATTTAGTTACATGGGATGTAAACTTGCCTTTTCAGTAGTATTTGTGAACAATCTCCTTTTCTGAATCTCTCCTCTGTGTGCTTTAATTGGTGTGCTCTATTGCTAATCAAAACACCAAATATTGTCACCAGCATCACCAAAAACAAAGCCATGGATTCCAGTCTTCTCCATGGAAATCAATAGGAAAGTTGCCACGGTGAATCCTAAATCCATAATCACAAAATGGAGCAACAAAAACTCCTTTCAGCTTTTACTAAATTCTCTGCATTAGAATATTATTAAAGATTTGGGCAAATATAATTTGAAATCACCTCTAAATTTTGTCTTATCATCATAAAGAGATATGATTAGAGGTGCTCTCATTTCCCTTTCTCCTGTTGCCTTTGTTTTTGAAATATCATTCCTCTTATAACGATGCTGTCTTAGTCTAAATTTTTGCTTCATGTACAGTATTTAATAATTAATAATTAATGAATTAATATCTTTAGACTGCAAAGGAACTTTAATCTTTTTGTTAAGTCACATCACTTTCCTGTTAACAATAAAAATGCTTTGTTGTAAGTCATACTACTGTGAATGAACATCCCCTCTTTTACATTATTTAATTAATGGATGAGTTCCCCCTTTTCCAAAGTAAACAACAACTGGAAAAATAGAATAACATCAGTAAACAAATGATTTCTAATGAATCCTTTTTGTATTATTTCCTTTCCACTATCAAAATTATATCTGGTTAAATGGTTTACAAAGGAAATAAGCATTGCATTTATTTTATCAGATGAGATCAACATGCTGGTTTAGCTTTTTTAATGTGGAATATTTAGGTTTAGAAAACTGGGTTATAAGATTTTGAATACTGACATCTCTTGTTGTTTTCAAGCTTTAACCAATTTGTTTATTTACTGTTGCATATAAGTCATATGCAACAGACAGAAAATGCAGCATAAACAGATTTTTCTCACCTAGTGAACATTGAGTTCACAGCCCCAGTGTTCAGATCCAGCATGGAATAAAATAAATAAAACCACACACTTTTATTTTTTTGTGCCTATAATGAGCAAAATACATGTTCAATATGTCTGTGTTCTTCCTAACACAGGAGGCAGTAGATGTTTTCTCACCAGTCGAGAGCACTGGTGATGAGTGAGACTTCAGGGAAAGGGACTGACCTCCCAGAAGGTCCTGTCTCATAGAATACCTCAATTTTTTTGGGTTAAACAGATTGAGATTTGGGCCAAAATCCCATTCTCCAGGCAGGTTTAGTTTAGTATCTAAATCCCCAAAGAACTAATGGGGATTTTAACCATATAGAGGAGTCTCAGAGTAAAATCAAGTTTCCTGTGCATTAAATTTCTGCTGTTTCACTTATCTCCTGGAATTGGGGAGAGAGTTTGCATAGGGAGAGGGGAAGAGGTAGCAGGTAGAAGTGTAAGTCACTTAGTAGATTATAAGACTCATTTTAATAAATCCACCTTAGACACTATTTTTTAAAAATAACATAGAATTCAATTTTAAGGAAAACAGATGATTCTGAAAAAAAAGATTAATTCAAGCTGTATTGTTTTCATGGCTGTAGAAAAGTGATATTTTCCAGCTGGACCAGCACAAACACAAGCAGAAAGTGCCAGATTTTACCTTTACTTATTTTTACTGTTTCATTTATGAGTTTCGGGTTTTTTCTACAACCCTCACGCTCTTTCCAAAAAAAAGTAAGGCATGAAAAGGTGCTTTCTAAAGCTGATTTTATGGCAGGTGGCATTGATAGACCAAGGACATATAGAAGAATGGTTTGCATCACCTGCCACAGGAAAAATAGCTTATTGTTTGTGACTCCTGCCAAGGAGAGCACCTTTGTGGTCACCCGTCACGCCAACAAGATTTGGCAGGTTCGATCAGGCCTTCAGAACCTTTCACAACAGGGCTTTGTCAAACCTGTGCCTTGGCTGCCCACAGCATCACAGATCCACCAAATCCCCCTTTTGTTGCCCACGTTCAGGTTTGTGGGCTCAGGCTCAGCAGAAACCAGCACTGAGGGGATTCAGGCCGTTACCGCTCACGCAAACAGAGCTGTCACATCTCGGAGGACAAAGATCGGTGGCCTTTCCTTGGGGCACAATAAAAAGGTACTGCAAATTTCACTTTGTAGTAACTACAGGCTACAGAAATTGCATTAGCTGCATTAGATGGAGTCATAGAAATATTCAGGAAGGTTAGCGGGATATGGTGGATGCCACATTTATACTACGATAAAAAATCAGTTTGCTAACTTGTAATGTTTTCTGCTTTGGTAACACCCCATTTTAAGGTGCCATTTATAAATAATTTATTATTATTTATTAATATATAAGCCACTTTATAGGATGGCAGATAACAACTTAAATTCATGTATTAAAGATGCACATACACGGTTTAATACAATTTACGTCTCACAATATCCTTTGCAACAGATTCTCATCGCATCATCTGTTCAGCATTTATTACTAATGCATTTTATAACATACTTTATAATACGTTATTTGAGGAAGTAGCTGCATTTAGTGATCATTTTCATAAATAAGAATAAAGCATTTATAAATGGCACCTTAATTTAAAGTGTTACCTTCACATTACTGGGTAGTCACTCACCATTTGTCTCACTTTGCAATTATTCTCGAAATGCACCTCTTAATAAAGGACATGCTGCGTCCTATTTCTTCTCACACTCTACATCTGATTAAGAGTTTATCAAGGCATTTTCCTTCAGCTGCTTTCAAGCTTTTGAAGGTTGCCAGCTCAGTTTAAATTTGTCTTCTGTAAACACCAAACTTTTTATATTGAAATAACCATTGCCAGGAGGCTGAGAATATTGGATGGTTGGTTGCTTACCAGATTGGCCAGAGCTGGCTGCTTGGATTCTTTGTAGAATTCCATTTTCCGAGCAGTGAGAACAATCCAGGACGTGGACCAGTTTTTCCTTAAAAAAAAAATTAAAGGAAAAAAAAATAAAAATCAATGAGAAGGCAAAAGATTTGTAGACTTGTTTTTTAATTATTTCCTGTAAAACCAAAAAAGGTCTAGAGTCAATATCAGTAATGTACTTCCACCAATATTAATGGAGTTGAACTATCCTAATTATATCTCAATGTGGCCTAACAAAGCTTCAAGGCCTTCTTTCTCCTCATCCATGTTATGAAGTCCATCTATATTTCTTTACCACTATGGTGCCACAGGAAAACAACAGGATCATTCACACATGCTCAAAGTTCACATATACCTAGAGGACTCCAAAATAGCTGGTGGCCTTCTGGTACGTAAGACTTAAAATAAAACTGAGAAGGAAAAATGTTGATCTGACTACACAGAGCTCAGTTAAGGGTCTATTTTGAAAGGTCCCAAATGCTTTCTCCCTTCCCTAAATTAAAAGTTTACAGGAGAGCAAGGAAGATAAGAATGATATCTGAGAGAGCTTTAAGTTAGAGAACTGACAAGCTGCTGGGGCCAGGGAGAAGTAAAAATACACATGGATATGTAAAATAATATCCCCTGATACAGAAGAACATAACATTCAACTCAGAAGAAAATGCTAAATATATATTACATATAACATATTGTTTCAAACCGCTACAAAATCATAACAAATGGATCTGATCTGATAAGAAACCCTTATTTTTAGATCAACAGCTCAAGTTTGACTCCCTGATTTGGGGGTCATCTGATATTCACAGAAATACTCATAAACCCACTATTGATTTGCTTTATGTGAATGCAAACCACAAATCTGAGTATTTTAGAACAAAGCTCAGACCGTGTGTGACGAACAGGTCGGGTCACGTGTGTGTTGTAACGCATTAAAAGGAGGGAGCTGCCTGTAAGGACACATTTAAGTCCTGGCACAGGCTGCTCAGGGCAGTGATGGAGTCACCATCCCTGGAGGGATTTAAAGGACGTGTAAATGTGGCATTTAGGGACATGTTTTAGTGGTGGATTTGGCAATGCTGGTTAACATTTGGACTCAACGATCTTAAGACATCTTTTCCAACTTTAATGACCTTATGATTCTGTGACATAGAGGGCCCAGGGAGGAGCTGTTTGAAACCTTTTTTTCTTTTGTCTTCCCTAGTTTTCTCTACATGGGCATTCCTAAGTAACTCAAACACACACACTTTTTATTCCAGCAAAACCTGGCTTTGTCAAGATTAAAAAGCTGTTGATCTTTGGAATGCTCACATTCAGATCCACCTCAAAGCTCTGCTGCATCAATATCCCATCAAACTGCACATCAACCATAACAACAGGCACTTTTTCTATTAATTACTTTGCTATTCAGTTTGTTTCAGTCATCAGCTTAAGGAGCATAACCAATATTACAGATGAAGCCCCAGTGCTACTGGTTTGATCAAAGGAGCTTGCACTTGCTTCAGCGAGGGTAGGATTTCACCCAGAATGATCTGACAATCCAAAAATATGGGCAAAAAGAAACAACAGTGAAAGAAGCTCTCTGTGAAGGAGATTGATACATCTGAAGGAAATAGGACTGGTTTTTATGCCATGTTAATAGTGAGAAAATAATAATAATAACAATGAGGAAGAGGAAGACACAGTGGGGTTTTAGAAAAGTACCTGACCATCACTGACAGATATTTCCCTTCAAAGGAAGGAGTCACTGTGAGTGACTGTGAGTCACTGTGAAATTTTCAGCAAATTTATTATCACCATAAAGCTGTATCTTTAGCTACTGTGAAACATGGTCATGACTGTGGGTTGTATATATTGGCATAAAGAAAAGTTCAACCTCAGTTATTATTTTTTGAAGTACACATAGGAAACGAGTGTTGTGGGTGAGATTCACTACTGAGGTGGTGAATGAGTTGTCTGTTGGTACAACTTCAGTTCTTTGTAACTTTTCTCTGTTTTGTCTTTCTATTTAAAAAGGTCTTGTAAGTGCACAAGGGAGTAAGTGGTCAAGCGTGCTATGTGCAGATTTAAACAGATTTTCCTGTGAGTTGGATATGTTGGATGAATATGGATTACCAAAGGATTAAACCCCTTGGAACACAGCTTAGATTCAGTATCAAATTTATACCAAATGCTTGACATCAGTTATGGATAGGAACATTTCTGTGTCATGGACACTTCTACCAGGCAGAGTGCTGCTTGCTCCAGCTATTTGCGGGGCAGCACTGAAATGCTGAGAAATGCAAATTAGTAATTGTGTTTTGAGGTCACAGACCTGTTCACAATCTACTGAAAAGATTCAAATTTCTGATCAAACTAACTGGGAAGTTTGCCAAGATTCAAAAACATTACATTTCAACCTGGACCTCATTAAAATAATTAAAAAACCCACAAACCCCATAGCTCTATTTATGGTTTTGAAATAAGAAGTCAAGAGCAAAATCTATAAAATTAATTATAAATATTTCTTAAATTATATCAGGTGAGATGTTTTACTTAAGTTTCATTGAATTTTAAGGGGAGAATGATTTAATTCCATCAGGAATAAGAAAATTTA
The DNA here is from genome assembly GCF_003984885.1 of Neopelma chrysocephalum. Taxonomy (NCBI): domain Eukaryota; kingdom Metazoa; phylum Chordata; class Aves; order Passeriformes; family Pipridae; genus Neopelma; species Neopelma chrysocephalum. Next base: position 4,148,773 of record NW_020897767.1, read on the forward strand.
GTGTTTTTTTAAACAGGCTATAGAAATTATAGAAGCTATGAGATGTAACTGAATTTCACCATATTATCTGTAAGAAGATTTTTTCCCCCTAAATTTAAATTCCCCAATTCTTTTATTCTATAGTTGTTTCATTTAAAAAGTGACCTTTTTAAACTCAAAAATTCATTATTTTTATGATCTATATATAAAAGGTAGATAAACTAGGCAATATTTTTTCAGATTGTCCATAAAGCCGTCTGTCAGAGTGAAAATATTAAAAATTAAAAAAAAAAAGGTTTTAAAGCGTGTTAGTCTCTCTATATATCATAGAATTGTTTGGGTTGGAAGGAACCTTAAAGATCCTTTAGTTCCACCCCCTGTCACAGACAGGGACACCTTTCACTAGCCCAGGTTGCTCCAAGCCCTGTCCAACCTGGCCTTGGACACTTCCAGGGATGGGGCAGCCACAGCTTCTCTGGGCATCCTGTGCCAGGACCTCACCACCCTCACAGTCAAGAATTTCATCCTAATCAACAAACTAACCCCACCCTCTGTCAGTTTGAAGCCGTTGCCCCTTGTCCTGTCACTCCATGCCATGTCCAAAGTCCTTCTGCAGCTCTCTTGGAGCCCCTTTAGGCACTGGAAGGGGCTCTACGGTCTCCCCAGGGTCTTCTCCAGGCTGAACATGCTCAGCTCTCTCAGCCTTTCTGCATAGCAGAGGTGCTCCAGACCTCTGAGCATCTGCATTTCACGCGATAGCTGCTTTCAAACTCTTTGAAAAAGCGAGTTCACAATATTCTAATTTTTGCTGTGCAGCACCAACATCTGTTCCAGGTGATCCTTTCCAGGCACTGAAGAGCAAGTTTAGGTGAGTTAAAGGAGGAGTCAAAGCGCACGCAGAGTTGATCAATCCCCTCTGCCCATCCTTGCTCTGTATAAAGATCCGTAAATATGAGTCTGCAGAGAAGACCCAGAATTAACGAGGAATCGATGTGAATTTGCCTGTCCCCGACCCGTGGGGCTGCAGAAGGTGCCCGAGAGCCGCGGCTGCATTTGCATTCTGTCGGGCGAACACCTGATGGCAGCACGCTATAGCTGCAGCGCCGCCCGCGATCTCCGAGGCTGTTTCAAAAACCGGAGACCGTTTTGGGGCTGCCAAAAACCAGCAGTGGCCGAGCCCCGCCGCCCTCTCGCCGTGCCCACATCCAGCCACGGAGAGGATCCGCACTGCGGGACGCGATGCACCGGGAGAGAAAACTCCCTCCTCGCCTGGGCGTGTTCACGGGGGATGCCCAGACTCTGCATACCTTGCAGATGGGTCCAAAATGGGCAATAGGGCATTACTGCCTTCAATTTGTCACAAAATGCAGGTTACACCGGTTTCTGATGGCACCCAGCTGTGGCAGGGTTGGCTGAGTGTCCACAATGATCTTTCTTCTAGTGAGAATTGGACTGGGTGACCTCCAGACTCCCTTTTCAGTAATTTTTTCTAGAATCCTTAGGGTTTAGCATTGTATATGCATGAGGACTTATTGCTTGGTTCCTTTCTCTTTGCAGAAAATGTAATATTTCTTGGTGCTCTCTCATTCTCACTGGTAACACACAGTGCTGATCTCCTAACTTTACAGTCATCCTAATACAGCAAATTGTAACAGATCTCTCCATAAAGGCAACATTAATACTCCCATTGCTTTCAACAATGTTAATGCTGTTAATACTCAGTAAATGCTGAGTACTTTTAATAATCTCATCTTGGCATCCCTGTGGCATCACCACAGGGTGGGTTCCTACAGCCCATCCTTGATCCCTCAAGCACAGACAGCACCTAAAATTTGCCCACTGGAAAAATCTAAAGCCTAATGCATTAATATTGTCCTTGATACATGTATAACATATATATAATATAGAGGTTAATATTGATACAGGATCGTTGCACACAATGAGCCCTTTACCTGCTGTAACCTATTTTTTTGGGACTGGGATCATACATTAAATTAACACAGAAGCAATAACAATTGGTCTACTAGCAGTAATAGTAGCCATATATATATATAAAATCTGAATTTGTAATGGATAAAATTGTGGCACAGTAATACCTTAACTTCTTGCCACCATCCGCTATTTTTGCTTTTAGAAGGTATCCTTCTTTCTCCACCACCTGCAGAAAGAAAAAAGAAGATCATAACCATATCATTTATTCAGATTAATAAATCCACTTAGTACATGCATAGGAGTCTACATTCAGCTAATCTAGAGTGGGACATTTTATTACTAATTCTCAGTTTAGTCACCTGATTTTTATGGTAGATTCAGTTCTTAGGAATATTTGCAAATAATATTTGAAGTCAATTACTACAAAAAAATTAACCATAATAAAATCTCAATAATATTTTATTTATTTTATTCTATTTATTTATTTATTTAGAAGAAATTTATTTTACTACAAGCGAAGTTTCTAGCTACAAGTCAGAAATGAGTTGAAATTATATTGCAAGCAAATTATGTCAAGGTATCATTTCATATCTTGAGTTTCATTAAAAGCTGTGAGGGACACATCACGCTTCTGCAGAAGCCTCTTGCTTCTCATAGAGTCATGTTTGGGGGTAACCAATGTTGGAGAAACACCAAATATCTGTACAGGAGGAAAAGAAAACCTTCCTTAAGCCAGAGGCCCTTGCAGACACTTGGTTCTCTCTGACCTGCTGAAACATCCCTTGTATAGCTGTGATATACAATTTGGGATGAGGTTATTTTGGGCTATATAAGTTTATATTTAAAAATGTAAAACCAAACAAAGTAAGACAACTGGTCTTCAGTCAAACCCATCGACCTGTCACCTCACCAACCCTCGTTAGACAAGGATGTCTCAGCTGTGTCAGTGATGGGAAAAGAAACAAAATCGTGATTCAGAGTCGGTCTGGTTTTGCTTCCAAACACTACTGAGTCAGTGCCCAACTTGGATATTAGAAACTCCACATGGTCTTTGTAGTAAATTCCATCACAAGACGATTTCATAACAATTTCAATAGAATTTTGCCGTCTGCAAAGCCACTAAATAGCAATAAAACATTCTTTAACAGGCAATATAAGTATTTTTAAATCAAACATGTCTGTTATTTTGATTGTACAAACTAGCATTATTTTAACAGTGTAATATGTTTAACTGTTTCCTTAGATATTGTCTGTTGTTGATGTACAACATATAATGAAACATATACTGTGCACATATCTGTATACAGTATGTATACAGATACAGTAGGATTAGCGTGTGCATCTTCTATAATTTGTACTTATCTCATGCAAATTCCTGTCATGCATATGCTTGCCATAGAAAAACCCAGAGAGAAAGTATGCAGGGATTATTGTGCAGAGTCATGTCACTATTTATCTAGTGATGGATGGATGAATTATCAGAGCTAAAATAAGGTTTAATCCCCATCTCCACCTACTTCTTTTTTATTTTATTTTTTTTTTTTACATCTTTCAGTATATTGCTTCACCTACTAACCCTTCATTTATGTAGCATAAAACTTCTGGTGCTTGGCCAGGGTCAGAGATGTCAAATAACATATGAGAAAAGTTATTCTTTTTAATATTTCTATCCATCTGGAAACAGAAATTGGGAGGAGCACTGGCTGACCATTCAAGCTGCTGATTGTTTCTCTGAAGCAGCCCCAGAATCTCATGCTTTCAAAGTTTACCAACCACCCTTCCCAAACTGCTATTTTAACCAATCCAGAGCTAAAGGAAAATATGCTTTTTCAACATCAGATCTGAATCAGATGAAAACATTGCTGCTTTATCATAATTTCCTTACAATTTTCTTCAGCTGAGATATCAAATCCAATGACAAATATTGGGCATATAAAATACCCTGACTTAAATTACACAGCTCAAATCTGCCATTTGTGATAAATTAAACAGCTCAAAAATTGAACAGCACAAAACCACAAGAGCTGCAGTTAATATGAGACTTCTCAGTGTTAAGTAAAATGCCTTTCATAAATATTGCTTTAATTAGTGCAGGTGCTGTCTTTAAGTAAAATTAGCGTGGCTTCCTTTAATTGATAGCTTGCACAGTTTTCTCTGTAATTAATATAAAGGGTATGTGTGGAATTATGAAACAACTACTACAAAGACTAATAAAAATATTTCTAGGATGATCCCAATATTTTCATAAATTCTTTTGCAGTGCTCCATTCCGCTTGTTTAACATCTGTTAATATCCCCTTTTCTATTCTATTTTTTTTTCCCCCAAGAAAATACTTCCAGGACAACTCAGGATCAACCTGCCATACTTCTGCAAATAGATTACATTAGGTTAAAATAATTCCAAATATATCCTAATGATATGCTCTGTTGTTTCTGTCTCAATAAATACCATCATTTGTTGTTAAGCTGCTGCCCCTTCCTGCACCTTTTCAACATGTGGAAGGTTGAGAAAATGACCCAAAATGCCCTGAAGAATTAGCACAGAAATAGGAAAATGGAATTATTGTGTGGAGGTTTGTGTTGATTTTTTTTAAAATTTGCTTTTTAAAAGAATAGTAAAGACAAGAGTACGTATGTGTAAACATTTGAGTTTCTAAATAATAATAAAAAAAGATTCTTATTCTCATGAGCTAATAGTCTTAGAAACTACAAGGAAACATAATTATCTCTCTATCACCTATGGGTTCTATAAGTTTCTTAATTAGGATCCAAAGCTTCTGAACATGCTTAATCCTGAAAAGTTTGTGTAGGTAACAGTACTACCAATACCAAAATTTCTTTAATTAATCTGTATTTGCATATTAATTGTATTTTAGTAGAAAAACTTTGGTTTCTCATTCCCTCTAGCTTCTTTTACTGTCAAGAATTTTTTTTTAATTTCATGACCACTTTTACTTATAAAAATTAACACTAATATTAAAAACTTAATAAGGGCAAAGACAGGACAAAGACTTGGTCACATTCCTTTATACCAAGTATTGATACTGATAAAACATCAGTGGAGTACAACAGAATTAGCAGCAAAGTCAAGCTATAGGAATAGCTTTGTACCTTCCACATTTATTCTTTTTATTGATTAATCAAAGTCCCTCAAATCCCTTAACATCTTGAGACACCCAAACCCTCATGTATTAAAGCTTTAGTAAAGCACGTGCAACATTTACATTATAAACCTTTAAAATAAAAAGAGTGATTTATCAGTTCTATAAAGCAATTGCTTACTGTTGGGTCCTGTGTACTAATGATGTCTGCAAATGTTAAGTTATGCTGGGAAAGATTTCTTCTATGACGATTTATCTAAAAAAAAGAAGAAATATTTACATTCAGAGAGGATTCAAATACATGCAGATAAAGATGGACCAACAAATTGAATTACAAGGCATGCACAGCATGCTTTGGGTGGAGGTTTGGAGTTTTTTTCAGTACCACATTTCTGTGAAAACTGGTGTTTTCTGAGCCCTGGGTATTTGAAATGTACAGCTGATAGACTCTAAACATCTTCGCTGTAAAGGCGTTTCTTTCTGATGTCACATCGGCAAATTTAGCTAAAAATTAATCAACTGATAATAGTAACTTTAAATTATGATTTTTTTTTTCCATCAGGGACCTCAAAAATAGTTTAACTGGTTAGGTGCTCCTAAACACATTCCAGAGAAATGGGAAAGCTGCTAATTATAACCTCAAGGCCACAAAGCAAGTCAATGAAGAAAACAGAAAATAATTGGGCACAAGCACATAACAATCCAGCACGTCTAAATTGCTTTAAAGGCTGTTTCTAAAATCTCCATGACTGGACTCTGATCCTACAATTGATCCAAAATACTGTGTCCTTGATTTCCTCCAGTTCCCTCTTTTCCTTGAGGAAGCCAGTGGAACCAACTGTGACTTGATTCTGGAAAATTATTGTATTATACCAGAAACTATTAAGGCTAATATAAAAGTCTCATCACAAATCAAGCATTTGGCAGAGCTCAATAGTATTTTACTTCCTTAAAAATCTGCAACAAAGAACAGGTCACAGAAAAGTGTGTGTGTATATATATGTATATTTATCTGTAAAACTTTTACTGTTTAAATTCAGTGTCAATCACTAATAACATAATTCAGAGTTGTGAGTCTGTAAAATTCAGTGATTAGCTCCTCTTTGAGCTGAAGCCAAAAAGCAAACAACAAAATATAGTCTCAGCTAGCTTCCACTGTATTCATCATAATGCATTCTCTTTTCCCCTATTAAAAGAGAGTTAACCAAAAGTCATAATGTATTCTGTTTATATTCAAGTGTCTGAATATAGAAAATGTTCTTAATTAATCCAGAGGGCCACGCTCAAAAAACAGTTAAACATATTATGATCCCATATTTTTTCTCCACACATTGCTTTCATGTTTATTTGTGAGCACTAAGGTTTTTAAGCCTTGAAATCTATATCCTAGATATTGCTCTACTCTCCTAGTCAGAGCTAATGAGCTTAATGAATTACCAGTTCTAAATTTAATACAAACATTTCAAAGAAAGAGATAAAACATTCTTCACAATTCAAAAGTTTCTCTGACCTATTTATGAAGAATATCACTTAACAATTTCATTAAGGGTGAGTAACAGCTGGTGACATGGCTGTGTCCTAAAGTGTTTTTCTCTCTTAATATTCTGCATCTTAAGCAATCGAGCTTTCATAAGAAATACTTTAGTTAGTGGCAGTCCCTCCTTTGGGGAGAAAAAAAATATCAGACCACATTTTCTGTATTTTGCAATCTTGTTTTCAGGAGTGTCATGTTCCTGTTTTATTAGCATGTAGGGTAAACAAGAATGATTTGCTGATGCTATTGAGAGAACTTTTAAGATTACAGTCTTTCTATTTAGATTTTGGATGGAACTTAATATTAATGCAGGCAGAGACATGTATATAAATTCAAAATAAATTAATTCAATTTATCTTTTTCTTTATCTTCACTGTTCAACAGTACTCAAGACATATAACTAAAGTATTCAGGTCTAGATCACAGAAACTCCTTCCTACCCAGATCTCCCACATTCCAATTATTCCTTAAGATGCAACAGAGGGCATTGCCCGGCGATGCTTCCTCAAATATGTTCTTCACTCATCCAAATTAAATAACAAGACACACCACCACTCCACAGTATCTATTTTAACATTCAGCTGCTCTCTCCAGGAGCCACACGTGTCTGTTGGGGGCCCTGTGTGCAACTTTGTGAAGTGAACAGCACCGATCAGAGCTTTGGGGCTGCTCTTTGGTTCACTGATCAGAGAATTAAGCAAAAGGAATGCTCATGTTTGATACTCGCTAAAAAGAATATCTCAGGAGCACTAAATCCATCCACAACCGAGCGAAGAAAGGAGGGAGTAAAAAGTCCTGTTTTTATAGGCCTAGAAAATTATTAGTGGTAGTGTAATTAAAAGACAATAGTAAGATTACCAGGAAATAGGAAAGGATAAAACCAAATAAAATTAAATTCCAGGTGTGGACATGCTTTAAGGACCTCTTCACTGTATGCAAAGCAGAAATGTTAAGGAAAACTGCTTGAGTGCAAGGAGAAAGAATAGACGTCCTACCTGGTTATTTAATGTGATACTTTAGCTAAAAATGTGTTTTTCTTACAGGGCAAAAATAAAAGAAACTGCGCTACTTTATAGCCCAGCAATGAGAAATCTCACACTAGAAAGTCCTGAAGCTCAAAAGTCTGAACCTAGTTACAAAAAGACAACCAAAATCCACAATTATGTAAGCCAAGCTCTTCTGGAAAAAACACCCCAAATATTTGGCTTCCAAATGGAATTAATGGAAACTTCAATAAAATTCTTACTTATTTCTACCAGCCTTTTGGTTTAGAAATAGAACTTTAAACAAAGTGCATCAAAGTAACTTGAAAAAAATAGTTGCAACAGAAGAAATGTATTATTTTAGATTAATTTTATAAAATTCCAGCAGACCTTACACAAATTTGGTCTGAGATCTATTTTGCAAATACCACTGAATGAATTAGTTACATCATTCCTTTAAGATAAATTCAGTTCAAAGTTAAAATCTTCTTAGCAGAACCTGAGTGACAGTAGTCAATATGCTCATGTTTTGATATACTCACAATTTTCAGTGGACTACCAAAATATTCAAAGAGAGGTGTAGACTCAATTATTTTCCTTCTTTCATTCAGCTTTTAATTGATAGACCATAAAAGAGAGGGTTTCAGATATTTTTTCTCTATAGCTCCATTTGATTACCCTAACAAAGTGAAGAGAAATCTGTCACAAGTCCTCTACCTCACCTCCCAGGGTATGATGAAAGGCAGAGATTTACAGGAGAAGTTCGTGAGATCCCTTTTTGGGAAAGGCAGCTTATCAGCAGTTTTCTGATTTGATGAACATTCTTCAGTCAGCAACAATGTCACCTGCAGCACTAAAAATCCACTCTGCGAGCGCTTGCAAGTCTGTGGGCAAGTCTGGTTTTGTTAAATTCAGCCTCAGCAGCCCCCCCTTCCCTTAGCTAAAGGGTATCCATCTCCTACCAGAGTTATTTCAGCATCTAAGCACTAATCCATCATCATCCTTTCTACAAAGGCAAAGCCTCCATTACATATGCCTGGTATCCTGGAGTGAAGGGACAACCATCTGACAACTGCTGTTTTAACAGGGAGGTAAAACACAATAACCTGATGTTTAAATTCATTTATTTCTGTTTGTTCTTTAAATTCTCCCTCATTTTCTGGGTTTTCATCATGACTAACTCACTGCTACTCTCTTCAAATAGTGTGGCATTGATTTAAAAAGAAACTTGGAGGACCCATTTGGGTTTTATTTCCCATTTCTAACCTAATTCATCCAGCCAACAAGAAGCAGCAGACTTCTTCTTGATTCCAACCAAACCTAGAAAAATCAACCAGATTTACTCAAAATGTGCAAAAAAGACAATTAACTATTTCCTGAAATGTCATTCTGAATTCACTTGTATCCCTAAATAATTAAGATAACTTTATGACCTTTCTAGGTGGCTTCCAACATTGTCAAATAAGATATTCACCACAGATTATTTATCCACAAATGTCACCTAAAAGTAGCCTGGGAAAACCACAGTTTGATCAAACAAGCAGCACCTGGACCAGCAGAGCTCTGCTTTGGATGGAAACCCCAGGATGACATCTACCTGCTGTTTCCTCCATCATTCACTGTATTTCTCTGCCAAGGAGAAGGTTCTCGTGGAGGTTTTGATAGATTTCTACCAAAAACCTGTCATGCTGTTCATGCTTTGACCTTTCTTTTTAGGGGTCTAACTATTATTTTGTTTCATCCTGCTGACACGGCAATCATGTACGTGGAGATTCTTTTATAAACACCCAAAAAAGAGAGAAAGCCCCTACTGTTGAACCCCTACTACTGCCTGATGCTCTGCTCTGGACCCAATCCAGCAAAGCACTCTGCAATGGACTTAAGTGTTTTTCTGGATCGGGGCCAGAACACTCCATCCTTTACAGGATCGAACTTACTGGTGGCAGCTTGAAAGTTCACAATAAAAGTACAAACCAGTCACATAAACTTTTGTGAAAACCATTCCCTGCACATAGAAGGAGGGGGTGACACCTGATTTAGTGATGTCTGTGATCATTTTGTTCCCAGTCACTCCCACGCTACAGCGACAGCTCGTAATTGCTTAGATAAAGAAACTTAACAAAAATGTATTGTAGCATTTCTTAATGGCCACATCCCTTGAAAGACACCTAGGCAAGGGAAAGTCATGTAACATTTCACTCACTGCTCTGCTCAAAGTGATTTGTTTTAAAGATCCAGTCTTGGGCAGTATGGCAAGTCCATCTTTATCGACAGACATTATTTGGAAACAGCTCTGCTATGATAGGATTTCTCTTCAGCTGTGAAAGGCACTGAGAAAATCCCACAGCCTCCCCACTCGGAGATGAGCCTTTGTCATTTACAAGGGCATTTTGTGACAGGAAAAAGTGGGAATGGCTTCAAACTGACAGAGAGTAGGTTTAGAAGATTAGAGATTAAGAAGAAATTCTTGGCTGTGAGGGTTGTGAGGTCCTGGCGCAGGTTGTCCAGAGAAGTTGCAGCTGCCCCATCCCTGAAAGTGTCCAAGGCCAGGTTGGACAGGGCTTGGAGCAACCTGGGCTAGTGAAAGGTGTCCCTGCCCATGGCAAGGGGGTGGAACAAGATGATATGCAAGGCATCTTCCAACCCTAACCATTCTATGATTCTCTTCTATTAATTTCATTTCAGCAGATAAGGCATTTTGGTCCATTCTCAAGAAATGAAGGATGTCCAAAAACAGCAGGAGCAGCCCCCTTCCTCTCCCACACACTGGTGGGGATGCTCTCAGTGCATTAGAGCTCTGCCATCAGCAGGAGACCCCTCTCAACCCTGGGGAATGCTCCATGTCCCAGTGGGCTCCTTGCCTACAGCCATAGCCACTGGCACTCCTGACTTGCTCTGGAGCCCTCCTAAGTTAGAATCACATGGTTTTGTGGGGTTTTTTTCCCCCCTTCATTGCTTGTCTCAAAGAGATTTCTTCAGAAGAAAATGTAATGAGACAATAAGGCTGTACAACATGACATTAGGTCTCTCTGCCTTTTTTTCTAAGGTTTGCAGGGAGAGAGAGGCACGAAGTGCAGTTTCAGTCCTGCCCCCAGCAGCCCACATTTGCTCCTCACTCTCCATCCCCATCCCCAGGCTCCTGAAAACTCATTACTACGCAGGTGACCAAACGCTTTGCTCAGGAATAGGAACTTGCATGGATGGAGCTTTTGTGCTCTGGCTACAGACCAGATAATCTCTCTATGCATCATTTAATAAGAAAACCACTTCACAGTCCTTACAGGCCCGAGTTTGTTACATGTGACATGCTCTCAGCAGAATCTGCAGCCTGAAATCAGTGGGGGGAAGGAAAAAAGCAGCAAGCAGGATTGCGTTGCCTTCGCCCTGCATGCCTCCCTTTGAGCACACTGCCCTCTACACTCAGCTCACATCTCCAGAGCCTCTGAAAATAATGATAATGGTTTTGCTTCCCTTGACCTCTTGCTCCCTTATAAATCAGAATCCTATAGACCTTTCCCACAGTGCGAGGGTCCTCCTTTGTATCCGAGCCTGTGAAGGTGGGTATTTTTTATCCAGGCAGTGTAACCACGTGGGCGGGCTCCCTGCCTTCAGGACCTGCTGTAAACGAGCATAGCAGCACTTCTGCTGGAGGAGTATCTCCATTTATCTCCATTCATGAAAGAAGAGGAAAATAATTACTCAGATCCTAGTTTAAATTTCAGCCAGTGCTAAGATGAACCGATTCTCTGTGATCAGAGAATCATTGATCATGGGTTTGATTACAAGGAATAGTCTGTTTGAAACTATGTCGCCTCCTTTCCCCAAATTATTGAAGGGGTGTTTCAAATTTGGGGTATCCAGTCTGGGCTAACATTTTAAGTCCAAGGATAAGCTTTCACCGGGTACTTTTCTCCATTAATGGCTTGCTGTTTCCCAGGAGCTGATTTTTCCCTAGAGTGGGAGCCCTTTTGTTCCTCTCTAGCTACTCAAATGGACTTTGAAATTTGTCCAATTGATCCTTGCTTTGAGGGAGTCCCAGCTGATGTAGTTTGGCTTCATTTTTAGCATTTTCAGGAGCAGGAGATGTGCCAAAACCCTATGTAGAAGAGGAGGCAGCTACAAAAGGTTCTTACCACCCATATGTGTTCAAGAAATCCTGAGGCTGCTCTAAATTTGACTGCAGGTCGCTCAGATTCTCGTACCTGGGGATCAAACTATCACAAAGGGTCCAACAGCTGTGCTGCCTCTAATCCTCAGGATTTCCAACTGGAAATCAAACTGGAACCTGGTCTCTAAGCTTCAATATGCTTTAATTGCATAAATACAATCCTCATCGATTCAAGGAAAGAACACTAAGAGTGGGACTTGCTATATATTTCTACGAGCCTTTCCTGTTACAGCCTGTAATATGTAATAAAGTACAGCAATGTGCATCCTGTGACAACATTCACCCAGCCATACCTAAAAATGTATATTAGAAAATAAAATATATTGATAAGTTCCCTATTCTGATTTTCCTATTCATCACACAGTTATTACTTTTGGTGCACTACGATATTAGAACATATTTGTCTGAACTACTGCAGGTGCTTTGGTAAAATTACGGATGAGTAGTGCAGCAATGATAGAGGAAATATGGAGTAAAACCAGCAGGAATAAAAATGTAACAGCCATCAGTGTTTCACTGTTCTTTGCCTTCCACATCTACGTTTGTAAAACTGTGTCTTTGATGTTATGTCTATAAAAGGTAAAAATCAAAGTTAATACAGACACAGAGTAATGATAGATTATCTTTTCATGTCCCCTATGGATCTTAGGAAAATAAAGACAACAAATGTGAGAACTCAGCTGCAACAGTAAAATATATGTTAGCAACTCTGACCTGAAATTGCACCCCAGAACTACAGTCTCAGGGTAAGGGGAAAGCAAAAAAAAAAAAAAAAAAAAATCATTCAAACTTAGTAAGTAAATGTGCAAAAACCTCTGAAAGAATTTCCTTTACAAAATCACATCCAGCACATACACTACAATCAAAATGCACTCGAAAGCTCTCTCCTGAAAGGACTGTCTTACAGAAAGAGCATAATTAACATTGATGTCACACTCCTGCAAGTCATCCGTTACTGTGTGCCACAGAAATACCCTCGTATAAAATATTATTAATATTCCCAGACAAATGCTCAGTCCTCTCTGAGTGGACCCTACGTTAGCACATCTCTTTATCCTGCCTACCTAATTCTTTCCCTCGGGTTTAAACAAGCCAAAAACTCACCTTATGCTACTGCAGAAGCAATTTTTATTTTTGAAGGTTAATCCAACTCAGCAGGATTTAGGGATGGCACTTTTGCTTGGTCGTAGGCATGTTGGCTCAGGCCAGACAGCTGTTTGGACATTCTCCACTGGGAATCTTGCCCTCAACACCCACAGTTGATGCACATACATGGTCTACTGGCTGCCTACTTCCATGCCCATCTGTTCAGATGGCATGGTGCCCACTCACAAGTTCGCTGGATCCTTGCCCTTAGTGTGTAGATGCCAGGCAATGATGGGCTTAGATGGGCAGCCTGCAAAATACTGAAAGGGATCATTTTTTCCTGTAGGAAGTCCTTCCTCTGCAATAGCACTGAAGCATGGACACCACATGCTACCCTACACTTAATAACACCTGTGGACATATATGTGCCAGAAATGGAAAGGGAGGGGGGAATGTACTGGGGGGGGAAACAAAAAATGGAATGAAGTAAAAAAATTGCAAGGATTCCCACGTAAGAATATACTCTGTATTGTCAATGGCAATGGAGGGATATCCAGACTAACTTGAAACAATGTGGGTCGAGCATCAGAGCAGAACCACGGCCACGTGGACCAGAGACCTGCCTGGTTTTCACTGCTGCCCAGGTTAGGGCACTTCTCATACCCAACTTCCCTTAAAACTACCTTGGGTACCACACCTCACTCAGTGGCCACAGTGTATGAAAATCAAAAGCAAATCATACCAAAACCAGTGGGAACTAAATCCAGACCTGTCTAAAATTGTTTACCTTTAATGCACATTCCGTATGCACCATAGAGCAGAAAATATTCCATGGTAAATAATGGCACCAGTAAAGGCAGATAGTAAAAAAGTCATTTTAACAAAGATCCATTTTTTATTTATGTCATTGCCCTTTGAAATAATAATTAAGAAAGCTCTGCTTAGTAACAAGAGATTCTTTTCAAAAAAGTTAGTAGAGAAGACACATTCCTCCAATTTTTTTATTTTTTAGTCCAAAAATCAAACTCAATACAGCTTTTTTAGAATGAAGCAGCAATTTTAAAATTAAAATATCATTGTCTTCTCAAGTATAGTTTGATTGACAGCAAATCAACACAAATTTAATTTCATTACTTTCAATAAGCTGCTTAAAAATTTAATATTTTGTTAACCATTCCAAATGACTATACTTTACTTAAATTTTAATTGAAATTATTTGAACAACTTTGTGTGTATAAATCCCCTGGTATTTTAACAGACCATCCATTCTTTAGCTGTTCTTCATACGCTGTATGGGAGTCATTAGAAAGGTCAAGGAGTTCCTGCTCTTTGATTAGATGAACTAAATTTTTAAAAGGAGGAGGGAGGGGGAAATCAAAGATAGCTCTGCATCATACAGTATTTCCAATGGAGTCTTCCAGGAATCCTGCTTCCTACCAACACTCTGGTGAACAAACTATCACTCTTCCAAACACTCATGGAAAATCAAGCAGCTGAGTTGCAAACACCCATGGAACATATTAACAAAATTATTCTAACAAGTGTTTTTTCTCTTTTTTTCTTCCCCTTCCCCTCTCTGAGTGCACCCCAACACTGCTCCAATGGTTACAGATACGCATTAGCAGGACGAAAATAGACGTAAAAGCTGCGGCAAGGCTGGATCTGCAGCGTGGCTCGGGGCTCTCATTGAGTCAGCAGTGAAAGCCTGTGCTCCAAGGCACATTTAAGCTGTGTCTAACTTAGTGTTTACTCTGGGGTGACTGGATTTGAGCGCTCTGTCCCTGCCCTAAAGAATTGTCTGCTGTGTGGAGACATCAGTCTTGTCTTTGAGCATGCTCGGCCGAATCAGTCGACTGTGACGGCCTGATCTGTTTTGGTCTGGACATATTGTCAAATCCTTGTGTCCAAGTTTCACAGGAGCAGTGCCGAAAACGTCCTGGCTCCAGAGTGAAATGAGATTTATAAAGGACACAAGCCAAAAAAGTCGCTATGAACATCCAGTGATAAAAATCAAAGAATCGGAATAAAAAACTGGTTTGCTCTGACTCTCAAGCTTAGTTCAGCTTCTTTAACCTGGAGTGAACAAAACCCACTAAGACCACCTTCTTTCTAACTTTTAGGCTGTTGATTCCAGGCAAAGCAGAAGTAAAACACTGGCTTTTACAGTGGAAAGTCCTTTGTTTCTGTCAGCACAGAAATTTTCACAAAGAACATTTTTTTATGTGATTGGAAGGAATATCTTCTAGCATGGGTCATGCCTGACAACCCCACAGCTAAATCTTATTAAAAACTGTTCAGAGACCAAAATTAGAGACTGTAATACAGAATCACTTGGATACCTGTCAGATTGATAATATCTAGATGGCCATCTAACTTGCCACCTGCTCTCCCTTCCCTTTGCACTAATAACCTGAATAAGCTTGTGAATACTTTTTTTCCCAGTCCTGTTGGCTCATATTAGTCTCTCATATCATCGAGACCTGTAATCTCTTAAAAAAAAAACAGTATTGCTTATTAGCATTGTTCAGAGGACCAAATCACAGATGAAGCACAAGAAAGAATGAAGCAAAGTTTTCAAACAGATTTTCCCAGGTGCCATTATAAACATTAACATGAAAGAAACAGAGTAATCAAGATAATAACTGATCTACTTCAAGTAGCTTTTTAAGCAAATGGATAATTTTGCAAAGGTCAATTAGCAGGACAACTCCTTCCTATTCGATTTGACATCATGATATTCAGCTAGGAAAAGAATAAAAATATTTAAAACCTTAACTTTTCTTCACTCTTCCTTGGAGATTTCTCAGTTTTATATTTAATCACAACCTTGCAGCAAACCAGGTAGGACAGCAGTGATTGCTAATGCTGCTTCCCAGCTTGGGGATTCTCCACTTACAATTTGCCTTCATTTGACACAAAATTAATATCCCAGCATTTTTACCAAAAGCTGCTGACGCAGTAAAAGTACGACAATGTAAAAGGTCAGGGTTTGGTTTGGGGTTTTTAAACACCAAAGTTAGTTCTTCAAATTTGCATCAGGCTTCAGGGTTCTTGATGAGATTCTTTGCCATACAAGTTAAAAAATAGAAGAAAAGAAAAGAAAAAGCGCAAACTATTTTTGTCTTGGCAAATTAAGAACTACAGTTGCAAAATGCTGTTTTCCATATTGTTTAATTAGTATTTCATCATTTACCCTTCCGAGACATAGAAACATTTTAAATAATCCATTCCACAAATTGGTCAGTGTATTGAAGAGAACACAGAGGAGAGGGAAATGCATATTCCTTATCCAACCTCAGTGGATCTCCTGGTTTTACTCCTGTGGCATTACGCTGGCAGCAAACCACACACTGCTAACACAGCAGATAAAGAAAAGAAGAAATGGAATTATCCTGTTTGAAACTTCTGAAGTGTCTAGACAGACTGAAAATTGCCCCCGATTTGATTTTCCTAATTCTGTTCTAACAGAGAAGTCACCTGCCTCACATAAAATAAAAAAATGCCCTCAACAAAACAAGAATCATCCACTGCCATTCAAAATGTGGACAGTCTGTAAAGACAGCACTTCAGATACACTTTCAAAAAAGTAATTTACCTTCTAAAATAAATGTAATAATAATTATATAAATAAGTATGTAATAATTTATTAAAAAAAACAAAACTAAACAGGCAGCCAGCACCTCAAGAAAACAAATGAGACAAATGTTATTAGAAGCTTTGGTGGCACACAAAAATAGAACTTTATATTTCAGTGCATATTTCATGCAGTACATACACATATACCACGTTGTCAGCAAAGTAACAAATATACATCCTGTAATGCAGGGAAAAAGACTTTGATTTATCACTTATGTGCTGGTTTTCTTCCTCTTTCATCCCCAGTTCAACAAAAGCTTTCAAATAGCACCTGCCACTGGATCTCTTTGTGTCTCCACCCCTTGATATGGATGAGGAATCAAGATGGCACCGTTTATGGAAATGTTTATATAAATATTTTATCCAAACTATGCTGGACTTAGCCTAGGACATTTCTCTTTGATATCTCCCTGGAAGGGATCCATTTCTTATTTGAAAGCATGGAAACACGATGAATTTACCAATTCTCTTGGTAGTTTCCTACTAGTCTTTGCAAAATGTGCTGTAACTCTCATTTTATTTTGGGGGGCTTCCAACTTCCAGACATTCCATCTTGTATTGCCTTTTCCTGCTACATTAAAGAATTCTTTGGTGCCCAGTGTTGTCCCTTAAGGTAGATAAGAGGGAAATCATTTGCCTTTCAATTTCTTTCAGGTAATTTAAACATGTTGAGGTCTGTAAGTCCTTCACTGGCAAGATAATGTTCCTAAATTACCATTCTTTTCCCTTTTTTTTTTTTTTTTTGCCTCTTCCTTGCATAATCTTCATTATTTCAGAATCACTATGCTGGCTTTCTTCTCGTCGGTGCCACTGACAGACATGAACAGTTGCCTTCTCCCTTCTTCATTCCCACTCACAATGGTCAGCTCAGACTTGCTGACACCAAAGCACCCACAAAAGCTACACTTTGTAGTAAAATCTCGGAATACAATTCCTAGTTCTGGGAACAGCATGGCCTGTTTCCCACATATACATATATTTGGATAAATTAAAATGCACTTCCAGCCACTAAGCCGTCCAGATCACCCTCCACAAGTGCCTTCATCCAGACCTATTTGCCAGTCCATCAATCTTTGCCTTTTTTTTCAAATGTTATCAGAACTGTTCTATTTACTTCCATATCATGGATAAAAAGAGTGATTAGTGTCAAGCTTAGTGTTAGTCCCTGGAGAACAACTCTAAAAATTCCCCCAGTTGATGATGATTCCCCAGGGACTACTTTCCAAAACGTGTAAATTAATCAGTTCTTAATCCATTTAATATGTGCTTCACTGATACAGCACATAGCTAATATTTAATCAGAATGTCATGTACTATTAAGTCAAGTGACTTACAAACTTTCACTGCACTTCACAAATATGGCTGCATTCTCCAACGAGACTTACATCAAAAAAATAATCCATTTGGTCGCAGTTTTTAAAATTTGTTGTTTATTCAGCTATGATGTTGACATCAATGATATTGCTAACATTTTTTTCTAATGGAACTCGGCAACGTTTTTTCCATTAATTGACCTAATACACTTTTAGCTTATTTTGACTGTAAAGTTTTCCAAGTCGTGCCATTTTCCCTTTCTGAATATTGACACAATGATTGCCCTTCCTCAAAATTTTGTAATTTCACTTTGTAATGACAAAGCAATATTTATGATTGAAATCAACAGGCACAGACCATCTCAGAAAACTCTATAAGGATCTAGCATGGCATTTATTTAGGTTTCTTAAAATTTTGCGAACTATTGCTAACTTCTTCTGAAATTAGCATCAGTACTAGATGCTATTTGACATGTTTTTGTCATTAATAGGATGGAAAGTTCATCAACAGTTTCTTGTAAGCACATTATGTGATTTAAAAAGAAAAAAAAATCAAAATCCAAAAAACAAACCACCAACATAAAATGCCACAAATATTTATCAGCTGTTTCTGGTATTCCTGCATCACTATTAACAGCTGCATCATCTTATCAGTGAGCCTGTAACAGCACAGCATTAAGATTTTAGAGATAAAACAAGGTTCTTGAAATTATTCCTGCGTAGAGAGTTCAGAACTTAAAGAATTTGGAAACCTCCAGGGCACAGTGAAGCATCAGTTTGGTCCAGCACTGCAAGGCTTGCAGGATTCCCTTTGGTGATACAATATCTGAAGTTTATTATAGGGAAAGTTTTATACACTGTTTAGCATTTGGCTGCTTTTCACTGTGTGAAGGACCAGTCTATGTTTGTAGTGGGTGCCATTACAAAAACCAGTCAATTAGTCAATATATCTCAGTTTGTCACTACACAGATTCAGTGGCTATAGATTTATCAGCTGCCAAATGCACAGCATGTCTTAGAGAAAGAACAAAACTACCTGGACTCCACAATTTCCACGTGCTAAAATAACAAACTGGATTTTGCAGTGCACTGCATTTTATAGAATCACCCCTTTATCTGTGAGGAAAGTCGCCAAGTCAAATCAAAAATGGGATATTTTGTCACATTTATACATACAGCCAGGAAGGCAGAGCTGGAATACTGTGTCACACTGATTTTTTAAATACCTTGCAGGTTGAAGCGTGTGTGTGTGTGTTAAAGTGGAACACAAAGGAAGATAAATCCACCTAAATTATAATTCCTTCAGTAATTTATTACACATTGCCATAGAAACTAATTTTCAAACTATTTTCAATGTGGCTCTAAAAGTATCAAAACTTAAAAGACACTCTCAATAAACATCATAAAATGTTCTACTATCTGTATACAAAGGGCCATTCACTTCCCTGCTCAAATATCTAAAATGCTCTAAATGGAGTCTGACCTAAATAAATCCTATTCCAGATTTGAAGATCATCATATCCATTACACAAACCCATCCAGGCACAGATAGAGTGGCAGTTGTAAATGATCAGAAAAATTAGCATAAAGGCACATGTATCTCTAATAGGTTAATAAGTACAACCAGTGGGAAGTGAAAATGGTTGTTTGTGTATAGACCACTGTGAGAATTCATCTATTTATGGGGCGAATGCACAGAGAACCGTGTGATAGTGATTTTTCCCCTCCTTAAACTTTATTATTTTAATAATTACCAAAAGATTAAGAGTTACTCTAATGGCGTAGAAGGAGTTTTCCTTAAAATTGCTTGCATATGCTTTGTAAGTGATATTTTTCCAAGCCTAACACCCTCTGTTTTGTAGGTCATACGGATATCTACAGACTGTGTGGATACTGAAGGCGCTTGTCCTTCAGCCTTCTGCCTCACCACATGATTGAGCATCCATATACCTTACAACCATACACCCTGTCGAGTGTTATTCTCTTACATATCACAATTTACCTCGCTTTCTCCACTCAAACATGCAACCAAGCTGAGCAACAAGCTGCTTCAGCTGCCATGTCATTTCAGTTTTTACACATCTTCTCTTTTTATGTGTGCTCTACATCTCCGTGATGTCTCATCTCCCCGTTCCACTGCCATAGGCTACAAGTCAGGAACAAAGCTCAGGCTCAATGTCAAACAGAGTGAAAACGGGAAAATATCATAGAAGAGAAAATTAATGGGCACAAACACAGCTCTGAAACTTCCATCCTTGTGGGCTTTGCAACTTTCCATCATTTCTTGGCAAAATGCAAAGGAGAAGGCACTAATAGTATTTCTGTAGAAAATGCCTTACAGAGGTTTTTAGCTGAGGAAAATACAAGCCCAAGAATTCAAGGTGGAAGAGTTATGCTTGCATATTAAGAAATATAAATAATCCTGTGAAGTGTGCAATCAGCCCCTTTAATCTGAAGAATTAATTTATTTCCACTCTCCACCATATTCCTGCTGTCCCCCTTTCGTTGCTCGAGCACCGTGGTTTGCGGAGGTTCACGTTTCCAAAAATGCCTCGGCAATAAATAGTCTCAGGTCTAACACACAGAGATGGACCCTGAGGCTCCTCTGCATGAACTGAGGTCTTTCTCTCTTTTCAAATGGGGGAATTTCAAGGTGAAACACAGGTGAAACCTCTCTGGTCAACAGGTTTACTAGTTAAGTCTTTAGAACAAAAATGTTACCTTTCATCTTTTCTTACTGATTTTTTTTCCTGTAGCAAAAATATTGGGATTCTAAGGAAATTATGATGTTTTCAAGCTACATTAAAAAAAAATTAAACCCACAAGCCCCCAAAACACAATGTTTTAAAATGGATGATCCTACCCACACAGATATGGCTGGTAAATTCCATCATGTGGAATCGTTAGCCATTTGGTGACTATGAAATCTAATTCATGGCCTGAGACTTCTTAAAAAATAAGGATTGAATATTTCTGTAAAAAATTAGAAGTCTCAGGGCAGAATAATGTGAATTGAAAAGGGAATAGTTGGGTTTAATTCTCACACAGTGGAATTATCTTGTTCTTGAAAATGTAATACTGGTCAGAAACTTGCCTCTCATCCCCAAATGAGTTTATTTTTTAAAACATAGCACTCTTCTTTTTGTTGATCCCCAAAATCAAGCACAAGCATAAATACCAATATAACAAATATTAACACTGGTATTTTATTTGGATCCAGATACTTGATTTATCAGCTAAATTATTTATTCAAGAGGTAACACCATATTTCATGTAACCCTGCTTCTTATTGCATGTAAACCCTACCTGAATATATTATGTGCAAGCTTAGTAAACCTTTTCACTTTTCAATTTCAGTCCTTCATCTTTTCACTATTTGAAACATATAAATGATTTTTTTGTACTAACATGGTGTAACTGAGCTTAATGCAAACTGTATACATATTTTTTTAGCATATTTCAGATTAGAAAACTAGAGTTGAGAACTAAAATACCTTTTTTGGGGTGTGCATGAATTCATGATACAGTTTCAGCCTGTTTATTAAGTAATCATATCTGGGTACAAGTGTCAACACAATTTACGTTTTGAATAATGTGAAGCAGATAACCTCAATTAACAAGTAATTAGAGTCATTTTCCTATTAAGCAGTTTCCCTAATTGTTTTTGAAACCTGGAACTAAAATTGCAATAAATAATAAGCAGCCAAAACATGTCCCTGCATTAGCTTAATCCAGGCTCTTCCAGTGGAGCCTGGGAAAAATGCAGCAGAAATAAGGGTTGAATCCCCATGTGATGTGGAGAAAAGAGGGAAATATTTTGTAGCTGTGGACCTCTGCAATGTCTACTCTTTTCTGGGGCTGTTCTGTGGGGTTTTTTCATCAATATTATTCCGTTTCCTTTCTCTCTCTCTCTCTCTTTTCCCCCCTATGACTTCTTATATGAATTTTTAACATATGGAATATCTGCCTTAATCATTACTGTGGATTGAGTAGAACTTATCAGGGAAAAGCCATCCCCCAGTGAACACATAGGGTATGATCTCTGTTAAACTCCATTTTATAGTAGTGCAAATTAATTTGATGCCTTATATTCTACCTTATCAGCATGCCATACCTCTGTTTATGTAAAAAAATAAATATAACATGTTTTCCCAAATAGGACAATTTGTGCATTTGCTGCTGGTCCTCAAAAAAAAAAAAATATATCTTTCACTTGGATATCAGTGTTTAAATAGATACATGTCACATGTCAAGTACAATAATTGAGGTCAGAGAACATAAAAATTTCACATGTATTTCTCTGCTCATACTAGATGGTCTCATGGAAAGCACCTAGGTTGCACTCTGTCTGCCACAGCCAAGAATAGGGGGAAAAAAATTATCCAGCTAAAAACAAGAAAAAACCCAGCAGCTGCTCCTCACCCTAAGCCAAAACAAACAAGTGAACTAAAAACTAACAGAAAAGCTACACAGAAATTCTAGGAGAAAAAAGAAAAAGAGTTAGTACAATAATATGTGGCTGTCCCATCCCTGGAAGTGATCAAGGCCAGATTGGATGGGTCTTGAAACAACCTGGGAGAGTGGAAGGTGTCTCTGTCCATGGCAGGGGTTGGAATGAGATGAGCTTTAAAGTCCCTTCCAACCCAAACCATTCTATGGTTCTGTGGTTCTATTCTCTTCACCCACAAACTCCAGCCTGAGCTAAAGCCTCCTGTCCTGCAGATACATTCATCAGAATTTCAGCTGGTAAGACACACCATTCTCACATGAAGTCAAAGAAAGAGAAAGATTTCTCATAGTCCATGAAGGAACTAAGATACCTGAGATTACTCCAAAAGGCTCTTAGTTAGTTTATATCTAACTAGACTTCACCATCCACTCCACAAACAGACACTTAGTTGTTGTCTCTCTGTCTACAGGAAATTTTGCCAGCCTTGGAAGAGTACAGGACTTCTATGTTCTCCATTTTTTACAAAATTTCAATAAGGTAGTAAACCAAAATGAGGCCCCTAAAAAAAAATGAATTGAAAACTTTGGGAAGATAGCCTGAGAAACTCCAGGAAAAGCTGGCAGCTAGGAAGGACATGAGCTGTTCAGAAGGAATACAAACATTTAAATAACATAACTTGCTGGAAATTAGGCTTTGTGAGAAATCCCATTGATTTCTTTTAAGTCATTTTATTAAAAGGCCTATTAATGCTTGGTTTGCACTTTGTGGCCATGAGAGATGTTGGAACGAAGAGCTATCAAAGGTGGCTATCAAAGTTTTTTTTTCCCCATTTAACTTTTTCTAACTATTAAGCTGCTCATTTTGTGGAGACAATCATTAGTGTCTTTAATGTGAAACAAAGCTTCTGGATAAGAGCTGCTAGCTGAAGATCAATATGAAAGATATCATTTCAGTTACAGCTTTAATAACTGTAACAATAGGGAGCCTGGCATCGCTGGCTTTATGCATTAATGTAATTTAGAATCTACCAGGTACAAATCTTATCAAGCATTAGCAGTGGCTGCATTGGGATTTTCTAGGTAAGGAAACTGTGTGATAAATGGGAAGCATTTTAAAGGTAAACTTTCATGTAATCAGGCTCATCTGCCATAAAAACATGAAAGAATTTACGTGAAGAAAAAGAAATAAATAAACCAAACGAGATTCTTGGAAAATGATGATGGTTTTTGAGGAACTAGTGGTGCGTGTGCTCAGAGTGTACTAGGATGTCTCCCTTGTTTATATCAACATAAAATATGATCCACAAAACTAGAAGATTAAGAATTTCAGCCAAATGCAGTGCAACTAAAGATTTTCTACAAAATAGTGTATGCAGAAAATTGCACCTACCTGGACATGCAGTCAGTTAACCCCCAAAATAGACAAGGAGCTTTTTCCCTGGCTGCCAAGAAAGCACCAGCACTTCAGACCAGGGGCACCACCCTTCCTCCAACTCCACTCAGCTGCAGCTAATTCACCATTCCCACCCCCTTTCTTCCAACCCACCTGTCTCCAAAACCCTCTTCTCTCTACTTGCTCCATGCTTTTCACACTGGGGCCCATTACCTTAACCTTTCCCAGGCTTTGGAGATTTGCATGGATGTGTCAACCTTGTGCTTCTGCAACAGTTTATCTACAACCATGTTATTTCTTTTCACAGCTCTATAATTTTTTGATTAAAAAAATAAATAAATCATCACATCCTCCTCCAACAAAAGAAGAAAAAAAAAAGAAAAAAAAGAAAATCAGGCCTGAAAATGAGAAAACACTAACTTTGGATCTTCCCAGCAAAGTTATTCTTAAAACCTGATGCAACCAATTGGCAGTTCTTTAAACAATTTGTCTAACTTGTGTCCAAATGTCTTCAGGTTTTAGTGCTTACAGGTGGCCACTTTAGATTTACACTTTAATTTTGAGAAAGATCTAAACTGGGAACAGTGAATTTTCAGTTTATCATTTGCTGATAAAAAATGGAAAGCTCAAAGTTAAAGTAGCCAACTACTGAGAAGAGTTGGCACCTGGCATTTTAATTTTTAAACATTGGGCTTTTTTGTGTAATGAGGTTATAAAGCAAGAGTCTGACTTCAGGACCACAATCGAGAAGAACGAGCTCTTAAGGATGACAGAACCGCTGATGGGAAGCTCAGTTGGTCCAAAATCCAGGTTTGGTCCAAATAAACACAGAAAAGTTTGTATGCTCATCTGGGTTTTCTACCTGCCTTGGGGCTAGAGATGTCATGAGAACAGATTTGCTCATCACAGCTGCAGCACTTCCCGTTCTGGCCACGGATGAAATATCCAGGAGAACAATCTTTCTTGCAGAGCTCTGGGGCAGGGGAGGGAAGTGGGGAAAATGGGACCTGGTATTTCACAATCTTTCAAGTTTGATTCCAAAACTGGGGGGAAGATTCAGAGATTAGAAAGGATAGAAAATTTTTTACTTTACTCAGGTTTTGGCTGTACTCTTAAATGCAACTTTTTACTGTAACTCTCAGAATGTGTGGCAGCTCAGATAGTCAGTAATCACAAAAAAAAGGCATAACTACTTCTAAAGTAGGCATATTCAGTGCTGTACTAAAAAAACAAACATAAATTTAGTTGTATGGGTCTACGAAATATAAAGAGATTTTTTTTCCCCCTACAGGCTTTATACTGAAAAAGGAAGCTCTTTTTTACTCTCAAGGTGTCAGGTCTTGAGACCTTTGAAGGGGAAGGTTTCAACCCAGCTGTGTGCATGCACACCCTTAACTACAAAATCATGGGTGATAAAA
Source organism: Neopelma chrysocephalum (assembly GCF_003984885.1). Classification (NCBI taxonomy): domain Eukaryota; kingdom Metazoa; phylum Chordata; class Aves; order Passeriformes; family Pipridae; genus Neopelma; species Neopelma chrysocephalum. The sequence goes on from NW_020897767.1 coordinate 4,173,765, forward strand.
ACCTATTTCCATTCAGGCTATGAACCTCACCAAATGAGAAATCAAACAGAAAATAAAATATTACCATGTTAATACAACCAGATAGGATCCTGGAAAAAAAAAAAAGTAAAAGGTTGGCTTCAAATGGAATTTGATCTGATTTAGGGCAGGAGAGTGCTGCTGTCAACTATTTGTCTAAGAATAGGCACATTGCCTAACGAGGACACTCTCTTGTCTGTTTTAAAACCCCTTCTCAGCGCATTAAACAACATTTAGTAAGCACGTCTGTACATTGTGCAATAGCACATGTATTTAGGGCATGCACAAAATAATTTGATCCCCATTTCATCGCATTGGTAGTGTAATTATTTCACTGCACTAATAAAACAAACAAAAAACCCCTGCTTCTTTACCTCTCCTGTCATGTTGCATCGGGTCACTCTGTGCCACATGATGTGATATCATGTAGCTCAATGCAAGGAGACACATGTCCCTTCTCATTGGAAATTTAAAGAAATGGAGCTTACTTTTCCCCTGTGGGAAACTATGCAGGTCAGGTGCCCAAGACTAGCTATGGGAAGTTTGATATAATCTCAGTTTCAGTACCTACATATTTCAAATCTGACGGCATTTTGAAAGGAAACGTGTTAGATGCCACAATTCAGCTGTAATACAGTACTTAATAAAGATAGCGTAGAAGGAATATAATTCCACAGCTTATGTTCCTTGTCACGGAGTGCACTGACACAGATTGCCAAGGAGGCTCCTTTAAACAACACTTTCAGACATACTTTTTGAAATATACGGTGTTTTATACCCTAACCCTCAGAGAAACCTAACGCCGCTGAAAGCACTTGGGTATAGAGTCAAGGGAACAGAACTGATTAATGATGAAGCCAAAATAAGACTTTTTTCTGATGAAAAATACTGGAACAGTTAAGCACAGAGAATATAGATAAGGAGAATGTACAGGATCTGGGGCCAAGTTCTCCTCTCAGTTACACTAGCACAATTGTGGAATAATTCTATTTCAATTAATAGAGTTAATATGATGAGAATAGAATTATCTATGGAAAGAGCATGATTGAAACGTAACAGTCAACCCAGCTTTGAGGTACCATCTTTAATGTGTGCAAAGGAAATATGCATCATCCACTGTCCTGTTTTACAGGTAGGGAAACAGAAGAAAGAAGTAAAAATCCCTTAGCGGGGCAATGTCCAAGCTGAGACCAGGGAAACATGACAAATTCCAGTCCAGCTCCTACTCTACTTGGTTGCAATAAATAAATATAACTGAAGGATATTTTGGAAATCAAGTGATATTTTATATATATATATATATATATATATATATATATATATATATATATATAATCTTTCTAACATCGTGACATGTTGCTATCCTGAATCAAAAAGGCGTAACTTTATAGTGCATTGTGTTGTTTAGCATCATGGTAGTAACCTCAGTGTCACTAATATTTCTGTATAGTGGAGTGCCACTGTTTACATGATAAAAGTGCAGAAAAATTAGAAGCCTGAGGAACACAATCAGAACAGAAGCAGGAAATAAGTTTTCCCAGTAAAAATAAGTTTTTTCTACTAGTAAAAACAAGGATGTATGGTATGGACTATGAAATAATGATAATACTAAAGCACAGGGATCATTGCAATTTGAACCAGATGTTAAATTACAGAAAATAATATTATTTAGGGGGTTCTGGTTAGGTGAAACCTCATGTTTAGGTTTTCTTAGTCTTCTCCATTGCCTTACCAGAACATCTCAAAGGCTACATTCTGCAGAGTTTTGGAACAAGTAAGTTTTGAGCTACAAGCACCTGATCCAACTCCATGGTGGTCCTTTGGATTTGAACAAGCTAAGGCAAAGGAGAGAAACATTTGAAGATCCTAAAATTCACCCAATTTCATCAATTTTTGCAAATTTTTGATAAAAAGGGTGATGGGAGATGTCTTTTCTTCCTAGTTGGTTCCACAGCCCCAATCCCCAGTTTCACCTGAGAAATGACAACCTCAGTGTACACCTGTACTCAGCTCTTAAACAAGGCATCACATCTTATGTGATGTGGCCCAAAACTGATATTAGCATAAATTTCCATTGCTATCCTACAGATGACAGTAAAATCAAGAATCATAAAATTAGAGACACATATTTACTCCTTGCCTTTCCCTGTGTTTTATGAAGAATTACCAACCATAACTTAGAAGATATTTTCTGACTGTTTCTCTATCCCCTTTTCTCTCGGTGCCTTGGTGTCCCCAAACGGAGGTGGGAACTCTGGCCAGATATCTTAGAGGGTGAGTATAGGGTTTCTTGTCCTGCCCTAAGCTCTCCCAAGGTCCTGCCCCAAGCAGTGGTGCCCCAAAACACCAGATCCTTGAGAAGAACCAGTGCTGGCATCTCATGTCTCCACAGCTCCTGCCAGCATCTCAGACAAAAAGGGCTGTGAAGAGATGAAAAGAAAATATGGGACAAAAGAAGAGGAGCATGGTTTTTAGATGGTAAATTATATAATATTTTCATAGCCAAGCTTACTTTATTTTTTGCCCTCAAGACAACAGAGAGAAGTGACACATCTGAAGAAAAAGAAAAAAACACACCTCTTTAATTTTTTTTACCTTTTTTTGTTTGGCCTAGTAGCTTAAAAATATTTTTAATATATTTTCACCATGCTTTCTATGAAACTCAAAGGAATTCATGGGCTTTGAGGAGCGCATTGGTCTTATCATACCCCCCTCAAATTGTAGAAAACTCTATTAATGCTAAAGCAAATGTTACATTTTTTCACTGGATGTGAGGAAAACAACAGGGAGGGATGCAAAACTTCCTAGCAGTGCATTCAGTTACAAAGGTATTTTAATATTGAACATCCCTTCAAATAATTCTATTTTCAAGCGCCGGACGATGGGAACGTGGCTCTTCTAGAGAGCATCTGCCCAAATTTTAAATTAAAAAAAAAATAAAAAGGGAAAGGAAAAGGGGGGGGAAAAAAAAAAAAAAGGCATTTTTCACAGGGTTGTGGGTCTGTGGCATCATCTGCTCCACCTGTAATCTCTGGTGCTGCTCTGCCCCCTGGTGCTGCCGCGGCCGCAGAGCAGCCGCCCGCGCCCTTGCGCGGGGACCGCCCGCCGAGCATCCCCCACTGTCACTTCTCGCTTCTCCCGCAAGTTCAAGGTCAGTGCCTAGCTATTTTCAGCTCATCTCTTCTTGATCCATGCAGAGAAATGACAAGGTAACGTGATTTGGGGTCAGCTGTATTACAGGAACCGTTACATAAACGGAGAAAGTGGAAATCAATCCCGGCTGACAGTGTCTTCGGGATAATCAGCGCTCACTCCATGCCGCTGTCAGCTCTCCTGCATCAAACACCATGTTACTTCTGTCACATCTCCTTAACAAAACCAGAGTCTCACTTTTGGCAAAGTAAATAAATATTTCACTTGGGCTTGCATTTAATTCATTGTTTAGAGAACTTTAACACTTTGGACTTGCAAAGAGTCCCTATTTGGAGGAGAAAAGACGACTTATCCTGTCAGGTCCATTACTGCCTGCAAAGGGCGCTGGCAAAGATACAGCCCACTCTTATGAAACACCCCATTCTTCATATTTTGTGCTTGATTTCTTTAAGCAGGCGATTGTCCTCCAAATCTCTGTTAGCAAGCAGACTTTGCCTTCCCAAAGTGCTTTACCTAACCCACGGTCATCCTCATCCTCACCCCAACCCCATCACAGCCTCCCCGCTAACGTTTCAGGACACCTTCCTCAATTTGTCTGATTATTATTACTTTATCTGAGCCATTTCCTCCCCTAACTAGACATCTTCCCTAACGCAGAATTATGAACATATCATTTCACAAGATGTGCCGCGTTAGCCGTGTCTCGGTGACAGCACATGGTATGTCAGTTTAGGGAGAGAGCAGCGATTCTATCCCACCCACCTTGTGCTCCCATGGAACTGCCAAGCCCGCAGTGCTCCGCCGAGGAACAATTTACCATAATATTAGTTGTCAGTAAATTCAAAGACGGAACTCCTAAAGCTATAAAATGGATTAGAAGCAATTTAAAAAAGAATTAACAAACTAGAGTAAGAGTATACTGTCAACAAACAAATGCTTCATCATAGCACTGTAATTTGGAATTTTAATTACCCCTCTGCTTCTGTAACAAAACAATGTCTGAACTGGCAGCCATTTGAATCTCTCACAGGTCATTGAGCATTCTAGTTAATTACTCTATGAATAGCCTGTTTTTCTCCCCTCTGGAAACACGTTTCTAATGGCAGTCAAGGTCTGACAAATGTGTCATCTACATAATTAGCTAGGAAGCAACACAAAACATTAAACATGCTTTGTGCCGACAACTATCAAAACATTTCATTTGTTGTCAATTATTCATTACTTTGTAGGTTCTGAAGGGGTTGTTATTATGAAAATAAGTCCAGATGCTAACAAGGTTAGAGTTTTTTATTCAAATTAGTAATCAGAGGACTAACTTTAAAAAATGTATCCTATGTACGTTTATGGCAGCGTTCAATCAGCACTAAATTATAAACGAATTTAGCTAAGTTCAAGTTAAAATAGCCATGGCAGAGCACATGCACTAATTTGTAGAGTTGCAGCTCTCTTTGAAGTTTTAGGATCTAAGCTGAAGTAGCAAACTTTCAGAACCTTTGGCAAGACTAATTTGTGCTTGGTAAATAGAGTAAAGATTTTCACAGCGTGAGATAATGTAAGATTGCAAAAAAAATAAAAAGGGGGGGGGGGAACCTGGAGGTTTTTGAACCTTTTTTCTACCCTTCTGTCACACTGAGTAAAAGTCAAAATCAGCAATTCCGACTCATATAATATCTTGTCTGAACTTCAGTTTGGCTTAACAAGGAAGCCAAACCAGTTACATTCACCACTCCCTTAATAGAGCTGAAATGAATTTATCCTCGCTTTTAAGAAGAAATAGGTGCTGGTTATTTCTTTTTTCTATGATCTCATTATGATGCTGCCTATCAAGCTGCGCAGCTGAAACGGTACAGTGAAACTGTGGGGAAGAGAAATAAACAGGGAGTTAAACAACAAAATTAACTTCTTCTTTTTTAGCCAAGATTATTTCAGTTGAAGTGCCATGATGCAAGTGTACAATAAAGAATACCTTCTCACAGTGCTTATTTAAACAAATAAAAAGGAAAAAAGAATATTATTCAGAAAAGCAAAAGGATTGTTCTTAGCCTGAAAATATGACTACACATAAAATGTTTGTCCTCTAAAAAGGTTGGGAGACAATCTGCATTGCTCCATTGAGAGAAATCACTTACTGAAGGTAAACTGAGCCCCAAAATAGTCTCATGCATTAATATTCTACTTTCAGGGTCTAAGTCAAAGGACTTTATGGTATGTAGAACATACATGAGCATGTAGGGGCACATCTGTGCAGGCTGAGGGCCTCTGCCCTGGAGATGGAGCAGCTCCTCAGGTGGGGAACAAGGGACACACACACTGAGATGGATGAAAAACTGGATCAAGGACCGAAGGAGATGTTCTGTGATCACAACATGAACGGAGAACAGATCCAGGTTTTCAAAGCACAAAACCAGTCTGAGTACAGGAGGGGACATATGACACACTTCATTTCTCATTTTCCTGCACTGGAAACGGGAATGACTAATGTTACTCAACAGATTTATTTTTTTTAGCAATATCCATGTTCAAGAAGTAAAATTGGACTGTGTTTATGGACTCACTGCTTTCATACCTATCCTGAAATATTTGGAGCAAGCAAGGTGTAAGCTTGCATTTATTAACAATTCCCACACTTGTCATGGGAAGTTCATATATTTTTATATATGGGAAGCTCGTATATTTTTCTATATCTGTCCCAGGGCTATTATATGATTTGAAAGGAACACAGCTTTTTCCTTATAGAGATAAACATAGATGCATCTACAACAGACTGTTGTATGATGATAAAATTTGCAGAGAATAAAGCCTGGCCAGTCAAGTATTAGATCACAAAAAAAGAGAATATTTTTCACAACTATGACAGGAGAAGTTCTTCTGCTTTTAGAAATATTTTGTCAAGATTTGTTTTTTCCTCCAGGAAAAAAAGTAAACTGGGGAAAGAAAAAAAGAGCCATCCTCAAAAACTTTCCCTAAATAAACTACACTATAAAAGAAGCTCTGATGATCTCTCAGAGATTGAAATAATCCCCTTTTCAGCTAAAACTACCCATAGCAATGAAACTGAAAATACTCGAAAAGAGGGCTGGAGACTGTCTTGTAATTAACATTAAACAGATAACATATTTACAAGGAAGTCAAAATATTTTGGAAGCCGATAATCCTGTAAGCCTTAACGTGGTATAAAAACAACAAATAAATGCAAAGTGTTACTGTTACACATGCCTGCCTGATCAATGGTTTTCACATATTGATCTATAAATGGAGTTGACAGTCTGTGTTGGCTGCACATTTTCCAAGCAGCTCTATTTTTGTACAAAACCAATACGGGCAATTACCTTTGTTTGAGATGCCAAGTCTTATCAATTCAATGTGATTTAGTGTCATTTTAATTAAATATCAGGATCTACTTCAGGACAATCTATACAAACAAAGCCTCAAACTTGACTATAAGCTTGATTTGAAGTAAACATGTACAAGCCCTGCAATTTCAAAATATGGCTCAAAAACTCTGCTAAACAGAAGGCTTATATTTTTAGCAAATTTATTTCTGTCTTTTTGGCTAGCCATAACTTTGGCAAGTGTTCTATGATCACAGGAGTAAGAAACAAAAGAAGATTGCTTCCTGTATCTCTGATAATGTATTAGAGAGATAAATAAACCTACCAGTTTGTTTAACCTAATCAGAGAAAGCTCTAATACATTAACATTTTGGAATGTCTAAATAGGTCCTAATTCTTAATATAGACACTAATAAAAAAGACATTTCATTGTTCGAAATTGTTCTGAATGCACTTCTCTAGGGTTTAACAGATGAAAAAATAGCAAATATTCATTTACACTGCTAGTTCAGGTGCTACCATAAAGCACATAAAGAGCCCTCTCTTGCCACAATCTGTGTCCAGCTCCGTGATTTGTGCTCTTTAAAGTCTACATAAATATCAGTTTCGACCTTTGCACAAAGCTCAAGCATTTCCATCAAAATAAAGAACATAAACACCCAAGAATCTCTTGGATGGTTTAGGTCATGCATCCCACATTTGCATCCACACCACTATAAAATGCACAAGTGCATATGGCCCTACTGATGTCTAATGCACAACCTTCTTTGTCACGCTATAGAAAATAATCTGTCCACCTTCAAAAGTATAGCCCCAGGTGTGCTGAGAAGCACCACAGCAAATGCTTGAGAATACAGCAAATCCCTGAGAGAAAATTAGGTATTTTCTTCTCTATAAATCACCAGTCGTCTTTCTATTTTTGTGCCTGGTTTTTGCCCTTTATTGCCCAGAGTGGGCATTTTTTTTTCTGAATCTCTTTTAGAAAACTATATTTCTAGTGACTGTTCAATATGTGCCAAATGGTGATTGCCTTAATCCACTCAAGTAGGTGGGTTTTGCATAAGTTGAATAAAAAGGATTTGACCCATTTATTAGTACAACAGAGTATGCTGCACTAACCAAATATGGGCAGTGAAAGAGTAATATGGAGTCCTTTATTCAGCTGTTTCTAGGTTTTCAAGAGAAAAATCTTTCCAATAATAGGACAAATGAAAAATAGAAAATAAGCATAATCAATGGACAATCAATGGATACCTCATAAACTATATCCATCACTTAGAGGCAGAGGGTGAAAACAGAAAATTTCCAAATAGATGAGGATAAATTTATCTTTTAGCACAAAATTATTAGTTTTGATTGATATACTGGTAATATGTATCTTTTAGCAGGGATCTGTGTACCTTTAAATAGAAAGGTGAAAACTGTGCATAGAAGTGCAATGGAGAAGAGTGTCATGAATTTTAAAGCAATATTACTAAATTTATGTATACATACATATATATGTGTGTGTATGTATCACTTGGATCTGTCTTTTTCAAGACACTTGGATGGACAGAAAATACTCCCCTCCATTGCTTTTCCCAAAATCCTTCAGTAGTCACATGCACAGACATGTCAGCACAGGGCTGATACACACAACTGATATTTCGCTGCTCTTTTAAATTGAATCTTGCCGCATTTAAAGCCCTTATTTGAAAATGTTTGGATCTGTAGGAATTTTGCTTTTACTTTGGGCGTTAGCAAACAACTTTAAGAGGCTTATTTGAGTAAATACGCCCAAACACTTTCAGTCTGTCAATATCTAGTCAGAAAATTCTGCATGGCAAAAAGAGATGAAAAGAATCAAAATAGAAAGGAAATTAGTAGCATGGCAAGCTTTCAATCTATTATGCCAGAGCCAAGTTTGCTTGGTAAAATGACACATACTCGGTAAAATTCTGCTTTTATATAATTAGCTACTAAACAAATGTAATACAAAGCAACTTTTCAGCTCCCAGCCAATGCACATATATTGTACCTGCTATGGTTATTGGAATGCAGCAGTGAATATTTATGTCTAATTTAACTTTTTAGAGCCCTTGCTCTGTAACAGTCCAGCATACTATCCCCCAAACTAAAGTTATGTAACAAGGTAATATCAACAATGAGAAACTGCATGATAAAATCCTGCCCAAAAGTGAAAAATGCTAATTTTGTCTCATTTAGCAGCTGGATACAGAAATGCTCATTAGTTTTAAGAGGGTTAATCCTTTTAACTTTTGCATATTGATATGCCAATTATGCCTAATTGTACAAGAGGCATCAGTCAAGGTAATAGTGCATAAACACATGAAAGTTATTAAGTACATCCCAACATGTAATAAAGTAGGTGTTAATTGGTAGCTGAGTTCTGCAGGCTATTGAGGTGGATAATTCATTGAGAGATGGATCACTTGTAATTTCTCTACATAATTCCTTTTGCAGTCTCATGCTGTGATGTTTTCATGCTTGTCAAAAACAACTGCAGCCTAGTGCCTTTTGTTAAACACAGCCAATAAAATGTTAGGCATCATTAAATATACTTAACTTTTAAACTTTTTCAAAGGTACAGTTCTTCCTCATAATACATTACGGTATTCCCAGTAAATTATTGTAAGTAGTGTTCCAGGTTTGTAGTGGAGGAACATTTTACATCAGATAAAAGGAGTAAACCTGTGCAGCGTGTCTGAGGCAAAGAATATAATTTAAATGGAGTATGTTATCGGCTGCTAAGATCTAAACAGATTTTTTCTCTCTAGAAATATAAGGTGAAACGGGTTGTTATACTAGAGAAATCAATGAGTAGAATAATATATTTCTAAATAAGTCTGAATTTTGAGTAAAAAGGGAAGAAAATATGGAAGGTCTTGTAGTGTTCCTACATTTAATAACTTTGTCAGAAAGCTGAATCTTTCATAGGAATCCATTACATCAACAAAACAAAAAATTAATGGTTGGCATGATTGTGAGAAGTGACTGAGACCTGGGACTCTGTCCCCAGCTAACAGAGTTTTCTCCCTCATTTGCATTCTCTGAGAATAAAATGGATCTGGAGTCCAAAAAGTGGCTAACATTGCATAAATAATTTTGTAACATCATATGGCCTCAGCTGCAAGTTGCCACCATTATGAAAGAAAATTAACCAGGGGAGACTCATACCAATCAGTTTGTTTAGTAGCTCAGAAGGAGTACAGGGGCAGGGACACAACTGGCAATAGAGTTCATCACTAACTATTTAATTTCAAAAAAAAAAGGTAATGGGTAAAAAATGACTCAACTCCTTCAACTCTGTCAACTATTGAAACAATAAGTTCAGTGTCTGACTTTTGAACAATTCATTCAGCCTTAAAAGAAGACTTATTTTTGTTACAGACAAAATTGTTAGTTATTTACAGAGCTGAAATTTGCATTTTCTTTTGTCTATTTTTAAAGTCTGCCTTTTGAGAGACTGTGACATATATCTGACACTCTCTACAGCAGTCTTACCTATGTACTGTTTCAACTGAGAGTAGAAATGCTGAGTAGATGTTATGATCATGGCCACCAAAGCCAAATTCTGCCTTTCATTGAAGTAAAATTGTTATTCCAGTACCCAGCCATACTCCTGAAAACATATTAGTGGCTTTAAATACCTCCTTTCAAGGGATGATCACGAAACCAATATCTTAACACACATGAGACAATTCTGTAGATTTTTAAAAGCTGGAAGACTCAGAAAATATTAGGGGTGTTTTACTTACAGGCTCAGCGACTTTCACATTGTCAGACAGAATCATAGATTTGCTTTGGCTCAGTCTATCGTGGTGACTGTTGGCATTTTTGATCCTCATTTGAACAGCCCCCGTACTGTGGTGGGAAGGATTAGGTTTTTCAGAGGCTGTGTCGGAAGCTGAAGACCTTTCCATGGTTACTGGGTTGACCTGAACAACACAAAACAAGAGCATTAGTCTGGGGACTCTTCATACAAAAGTGTATCAACGCCAGTTCTGTGTCACTGTAGTCAGGACAAGAAGCTGAGTTGTCTTGCTGGCAAGATCTTGATCATCTTTGAACACCAGGATAACTATCAGCTGTGTCAGCCTGTAGTTTTTATTATTGTCCTTATCACTCACACATCCAAACTGCCTTGGAAGAGTTAGTTTGTGTAAAAGATTATCCTTATCTCAAAAGCCATTCTCCTCCATGGTGTAATCTCCCTGCAAGCCTCTGTCACGTCCAGCTGGCAGCCACTACATTTTGTCTTTGGCCCCGCTCACACGACACATTTTAAATCTTGCAAAGGAAAACGACACGCTGTGAAGCCAATTAACATATCTTACCTCCACAGTTCCATACGTTCATGCTACAAGTGCATCACAGGGCCACACTGCAACCCTGCTAGAGTCAGATTCAAACCCAGAGCTAATAAAATTTCCCTTCATTTTTACAGTTCTCCGACTGCACAGATGGGATTTTTGTTTCTCTACCCATTTTTAAAATTTGAGATTGAGAAATGGAGGAACACATCAGCTCTCAAGCCCTTGGAGGGACTGAGGGGAACTTAGAATGATCACAGTCTCCAGCAGTGCTGCTCTTCAACCTCCTGTTTTGGTGTTAGAACAACTCATCAAACTCCATTCTAGTGATTCAATGTCCCCAAATATTTTTCATAAGCAAAAGTTGCTTTATATTTCCTGTACAAAATATCAAGACATCGATCTACAACACTTTTTCTGGTTTTCTCCCCCCTTGTTCATGCTGGGACTACTACCATACGTAAATCATGAGTAAAGTAATATTCTAAGAGTCACAAGAAAACTGGCTCTTTATGGTTTTATGTAACCTCATGAGAAAATGTGTAAGGAAGGGATACTACATGAGCTGAAATAGCTGGTTTCCCAACTATGGAGCCAGGGAAATGGAAATCCATTAAGTGCAGTTATAATATAAACTGTTGAAAAATCAGCATTTTCCGAATGGGTTGAAGACCACAACTATTTTAGCAGCATCCTCCCAACCTCTGAAGACTCTAAAAGATTAAATTCCCTGATTTTGAGAAAGCCCATTGCTGTGAAGGCGTGGGAGCAGAAGAGGATACAGTCCTGGTGTGAAGCTGGCAGAGAGATGAGGAGCTGTGCTGCATGTGTCTGGGCAGGACCACGGACACTGTGCTGATAGAAGGACACAATTCTCATAGGTTCAACCTCTCCTGGCACTGAAAAAACCATTCCTTACAGGAAACTGCCTCAAATGTAGAGGGTGATAATGAGAGGTCATGTGGTCAGAATGACTGAGGTTGGAAGACACCTCAGTAGGTCATTGGTTCCAACCCCTCTGGTCAAGCAGGACCAGAGGTGGTTTCCCAGGACCATGTTCAGAAGGCTTTTCATAGAATCACAGACTAGTTTGGATTAGAAGGGACCTTAAAGATCATATAGTTCCTACCCCCCTGACAAGAGCAGGGACCTTCAGGGGATTTTAAACTCATTCAGCCAGATATATGGAAACATGAGGAATCACAGCACTCTTGAAGAGAGAAATGAGAAGAAGAAAGTGTTTTAATATTAGCCATTACTCACTCAACATGACAGAAACATTGAATTTAGTAAGAGAAAAAGTAAAGCTTACACCCATTGGCTGTTTCCTGCATTGAATCAGTTACTCAAGAATCACAGAAGTTGAACCCCTCTTGAGAAAAATTAGATTAAAACTGTTTCCTGTTACTCAGGAGCATGCATTATTGCTGCAGAGCTGGTGTATGACACTGGAGAAAACTCTTTGCATGGTCCCTTGGTGGCCAGCACTGTGTGTTCTCCCTCCCCAGGACACTCCTCACCACCCTTCGGAGCAGTCAGCACCCAAATCCATGTCACAGGGACACTTTGCCATTTTGGCAGTAAGGACTGCAGCTGCTCGAAGCGGGAAATGATTTTTTTTTCCTCCTTCTAAACTTGGAGAGTCAAACCATTTTGTATTTCATGTTGGTATCAAATCAAAATTGCTTCTCAACAGATTTTCAGTAGGCTCCAGGCTGGAGAGCTGATCAGACTCGAGAGACGAGAGCAACACTGGCTCTGTCACGGATCCAATGTTTGGCTGGAGCACATCACTCAGATTTTCTTCTGAAATCTCCCACCTATAAAACTCTGACGTATCCCTTCTTGGGAGCATCATGAGTTTTAATTAGGTACTCTCTGCCTGGTGTTGCCAGTACATGATGTGCTATAAAAAAGTTTAATAGTGTGACAAAGTCATCCCCTGGATCTCAAGTAGGAACACAGCCGGTAAATGACAGGTCTGCAAAGACTCCTGAAACTTTTAATTGTAATCTCATTGAACCTTAATTAATTTTCCTGAAAACTGGAACTAATTTGCACACACCAGCGTATATAAGGTGACTTTTCTGAGTACCAAAATTATAGGAACCACCATAAAAGAAAACAAAAAAACCCCCAAATCTGAACATTTCCACCAGATTCGTCTTAGTGTAAAACATTATAAGATCCTGCAGGGTATGAAGAAGATCTTGCAGAATACGAAAGAAAGATACAAGTCACAAAAGTTGCTCCCTTAGGATTTTCAGGTAGGAATCCTTTGCTGTCCAAACTCCATTCAGACTCCAGACAGCGTTACCAGCCCTACATGCCAGTAGATGGCACCCTGAATATAAGCTCCACAAATGCAACAGCATCACATTTGCATTTGCAAGAAGAATTTGGTAATCCTCACACTCTGCCCTGCTTTTTTTTTTTTTTTTTTTAATTATTTTCATTTTTTAAAAATGACAGAGGGGAAGACCATCAGGAAACGGATAAAATATTGACAGAAAACATAAAAAGGGTCCTATCTTCTGCTTTTATGTGTTGGTGCTTCCAAACTGTTAATAGCAGCATCAGGGCCAAGTTTGGGCAGGTTTTGCAGGGGAATTCATTTCACTTCCTTTGGAAGGCAGAGCTGCCAAGCCTCACACAACTGCTTGTGAGGCATTCCATGTTCATTATATAATTAGCTGATTTGCCTTTTGGCAAATAGTTAGCATCTGGATATAAATTTTAGTTTTGAGACCTCCTATGGTTGATTTTTTGGAGAAAGGTATTAAACCAAGACAGACTTTCCCTCCCTCTCCTCTCTGTTGTTTACGGGGTTCCTGGAGCAAAGGGATAGCATTACTTTGAGGCACTGGCATAAGAGAAGAGGGGCAAGGGAACACATTGAAAATTCCTCTTGGAAGTATCTGTTTTGGGGCACTGTTTAACAAAAGGGACAGGTTGGAAAAGGGCGAGAAAGAGTGAGGGACAAGAAAAATCCTTGACATAAGGTTGGATGGATGATGCAGGAAGGGAAAACTGATTCATAGAGTGGGGAAAAGAGGTTACATTGGGTATGAGACAGGAGAACTTCAGTTTCTGGGGAGTGGGTAGATCAGCTTTCTTCTGGGGCATGAAACACCACCAAGCTGAAGGGATAAAATCATCTTTCTGGCTGTGGAAGCAAAAGAAATTCAATCCTACAGAGCCAGATGCTTTCAGAGGTACCTCAGGAGGACAAAAGCCCTCTTTGAAGGAAGAAGCTATTCATTCTTTAAATAAAATTTGCAGCCTCAGTGGGTCAACCCTTGCAGTCACTTTTCCCAAAAATTTTTTCGTGTGTTTGGGATTCTCTGAGAGGATCCCAGTCTGCTCCAGAAAGTAGCATAACAACCTCATAGCGAAGCAGGCTGGGTTTAAGCCAGAGCTCAAGCACCAATTACAGGGGTGAGCTGGCTTAATAAATATTCAAGGTGACATTTGACAGATCCTGAAGACCCTAAACCCCCAATTCCTAAATATACAGTTGACTTTCAAACACAGGTATTACAGAGGTGAAAAATGGAAAGGTTATTGCGGATACAAATCCACAGACACAGCAAAGCCATCCCACTTCTGAGAATCAGGCCCAGGCTGAGAGAGTAGCACAGCAAATTGTGAAGATCAGGTCTCAGTCTTACTCACAACGTACTGGATCTTGCCAAAGCTATTCTCAAGAAGATTTTCTGTAATGTTCTTTTAAAAGTGGTGCTTTCACAAAATCGTGATGTTCGATAACAGTGAAAATATGTCAGTTATTTCTCTTTTTTTTGTTTGATGAGGAAAAAGTCTCTTCTGCCTTTTCAAGCAGAGAAAGGAGATGACTAAGGAAACAAAGTAAAATTGTTAACTTCCCAATGAAAACCAAACCAAAACAAAGCCTTCCTTTGCTATTTGTAGTTTCCATGAAAAAATGGAAAAATATACTTTTTAGCTTTTTGAAACAATGAAGACAGCTCATCTTACTGCCATTCTTATGTCTTTGGTAACTTAACTATACTTTCTCACAGTAAGTAGTGCCCTCCTACAGCAGCTCATGGACCTAGAATGGGTTTCATATTGCATTTATCAGCATTTTAATTCACTTTATACCTGTTTCACTATCCAGAAAATTGATCCTATAATAAGTGGACTGACCAGTATTAGCCAAAAACTTTCTTTCATGACTTTTGGTGCAGTACTGGTAAAGTCAGCATCTTGTACCAGAGAAGCTGAGGCTGCCCGATCCCTGGAAGTGTTCAAGGTCAGGTTGGAGCAACCTGGGATAGTGGAAGGTGTCCCTGACCACGGCAGCAAGTTGGAACTAGATGGTCTTTAAGGTCTTTTCCAATCCATACTATTCTAGGATTCTATGATGAAGTAGTTGTAAAAAGTACTTTTCTCCAAAAAAAAAGAAAAAAAAAATCTGTAATTAATATAATTTCTTGCGTTTGTTATCCAGGATAATGAGACTAAAATCACTGCATATATTTTTCAGTATTTATCAAAATAAGCTTTCATTTCTTCCACCTTTTCTCCTTGCGACTTATGCACCACTATCAAGTCAGAAGCATAATGAACATGAAAGTGCTCAACATAGTAGTGTGAAAACACTGCAAAACTCAAGAGCATCCTGTTGCACTGACTAATTTAATTCCTTTGCTGGAGAGCATGCTGTACCTGAAGAGAATCCATAAACCCTAATGCAACAATATCACAGAAGAATAAAAATCAGCACCAGGTTTCACCACGGCACTCGAACTGTGAGCCTGCAAAACCATAAAAATGGAAGCGGAAGTTACAGTTAACAACTGAAAAAAACCCAAGCGAATGCCACACACGTGGTGAGTCAGAGCATTCCTGTTGAGGACAACATGTTACTGTGTCTGTGAAAGAAGCATTTCAAACCAGCACACCTACGTAGATGTTCCTGCTGTTGGGTTTTGCTCTTGGCCTCTGCTGCACTCTCTGTTATCTCTGCTGAAGCACAGCTTGGGGCAGCAAGTGCTTAAACACACACTGATGGAAATAAAGGGGGACAGATGAAAAAACTACAGGTAAAGAGAGGGGATGGCAAGTAAACTGCCTCATAGCTTTTTTCAATTGTTCTGATCTGCACTCTGCTGTGTCTTTATTTTTTTTGGCCATCCCCACCGAGCTGCTCTCACAGCAAACACGTCACTCCACTGTGCCCAGGGCATGGACACGAGCAGCAGAGGCTGCTGAGGGATACGGTGTCCTGGGCTGGTGCCCAGAAGTGTCCTGAAGCCAGTTTATCTGAGTACTGGAAAAACAGAAAAATCCATTGTAATGAAAATATAAAGCAGACTTGGTCACATTCCTATGGCTTTTCTTTTGCAAAAAAATTGTCATGTACTTAGGAAGCAGTACTAACTTCAACCATTAGTCCTATCTTTAAATAAAGTACGTGATCAGGAATGACACAACATCACCACTGCCTGGGTCTTTACTCCAGTTTTGTCTGTTTATCAGATAGACAATAAACCGGAATTTAGTGCTGAGTTCAGTCTGCTGTAAAATGTTAAATGCCCTCAGTTTCCCTTATGATCCAAAATTGCAAACTCATCACTGAGTTGATGCACCCTAAGTCCTACAAAAGCCATGCTCATCAGCATTAATTATGACAGTCTCTTTTAATTTTTTTACCTGTTGCAGCCATATCAGACTTCTGGTGGTGTCTTTCAGACCAAGGATCACAGAAGTCATCTTACCTCGAACCTAAAAGCTGGCTTTATAGTCACTCTTTTCTAGCCCACTACTTGTGGACTTTCTGCAAATCAAAGCAGAAATGGCCCACAAGTTCTTCAGGCAGCTCTAATTTACATATATAGTTACCAATCTCTCTCCTGTGGTCAAAGAGAAGAGTAAATCATCTTTTCTGATTTGTTTGTAGCCATATTTCACTGTCCAGAATTTCTCTGTTACCATGTGTGGCATAAGCTGCTCAAACCATTATTCAAAATTTTTTATGCTCTGAGGCATATAATTCAGTCTCTATGTAGGATGCACCTAAAGGCAAATTTCTTGACACAGCTTGACCCAAATCATAGAATCGTAGAATAATTGAGCTTGGAAAATACCTCTAACATCATCTGCTGAAACCCAGCACTGCCAGGTCCATCACTAAACCATGTCCCCAGGCATCACATCTACATGTTTTTGAACACTTCCAGGAATGGTGATTCCACCACTTCCCTGGACAGCCTGTTCCAAAATGCCTGACCACCCTTTCAGTGAAAGAATTTTCCCTAATATCCAATGCAAACCTCTCCTGGCACAACTTGAGGCTGTTTCCTCTTGTCCTATCACTCAGCAGACCACCTAGGTAGTAGCTCAATACAACAGTAAAGCATTAAACAACTCTTCAGGCTGAAAAACCTTTTATCTTTGAGAATTTAACCCAATCCTTGATATAATGACCATTTCAGCCTTTTTTGGTTTATTCTCTTATATTAAGAGAGGGTTATATTTTACAACAACACAATTTTCACAACTGAAATCTCCTGTACTAGCTTAATATCCAGCAGGAACAAAGTGTGTTATGATATTAAAGAATATCTTCCTAGTTTGTGCAATGCAGGACAGGCAGTTCCAGACAGGTCTTAAAGGTTGATCCTGATCTCAGGTTCCCAGGGAACCAGCTGAAGCTGATGGAATTACAGCAAAGCAATAGTAACATCAAGCACAGCTGAGGAGGAAAACCAGAGCACTGATTGCATTATGGAGCCAGGCATGGAAATGCACTTTATTCCAAGAGGGAGGGGCACAGACTTGCACCATTGTACAGCAGTAATGATGTTGTTTAATTTTGGATCTAGGAACATACCGAAAGTTTGTTTTGATGACTCTGTTCCTAAGAATTAAAGTGTTAAAATGCAGTGCTTCATTTCTTATTCCTGGTAGTTACCACACATATTAGGAATATGTGATTCTCTACTTACTGCATGTCACAGACCCACACGAGCACAGTCTACACTCCACAATACCTTACAGACTGTTATAGTTTGGTGATTTCCTGTCCATTGACAAATGCAATAAAAATATGAGTGCCTTTCTGCTATGAAGATTGACTGCAGGTTTTTTTCTAACTCCTCAACAAGTAGTAGCACATCAAAAAGTCAAAAAGTTAAAACTATAAATTAAAATAATAGAAGTCTGATATTGAGTCTCACTTTCTAGCAAATGGCAGAAAAATATCCAGATATATTCAGTAGAAATACTATTAAACTTTACAAATTGTTGCTTGATTTGCCTCAAGGACTAGATAAAGAGAAACAATAAGAAAGAAAATTTACATACCTGTTCTGGACTGGCAATGGGTATCAGTGAGGATTTAAACAGGGACCTAAAGTCCTCCTTTGTGTTCTGAAATTTTGCAGAAGATGATATGTGAAAGCCCCCATAGTCTGTTCCCTGCTATGGACAGCCCTTTGAAAATAGCAGGATAGATGACAAAGAAAAACAGAGTCTGGGAAAAGCGACTTGTACCCTGTAAGGCAGAGACGTGTTGTGTCTGGAAATGCTTTCCTGTATGGACGGAAATGACTTAAGAATTAGAAAGAAAAAAGAATGGAAGACAGTTACTATTCCAAAGTTTTGTGGACACAGTGACAAACTCTTCACATTCCCACTTAATGACTACAGATCCAACAACTCTAATCCTGTAATTCTCCATGACCTGCTGTCTACAGGTGCCCTGCATAAAGAAAACTTGCTAGGAAGCCTCTCTGGGATATTACTGAAAACAACAAAAACACATATAACAAGGTAAAAGAGCATCTTCAAGTCAGCAAGTGACTGCATATGGTCATGTCTCTTCTTGCATCCCTTAGTTTCTTAATTATGTTACATGTGAAGGTCTCAGGAAAGGTAACAGTTGTTTCAAAAGTTCCTCTGTCCCAACATATCATATGGGATAACATGATGGGGTCTGTTTTCACCGCTCCCATGTCAATTTAATATCTCACTTTTGAGTGGAACTTGAAGCTAAAAGAATCCTTTGTGTACAATTTGGCCTGCGTATGTTCTGGGAACATTTGTCCACAGTATAAATTCAGTTGAATATGTAAAAGAACATGCCTGGAAAAAAAAAATTGCTACTTCTAGGTCTTCCTGCTGGCAGTGCATTTCTTTAGTTTCTGGAGTGCATCTGATCCATGACACCTGCCTCTGTTTTCCACGCTGTGCAAGCTAGACTGCAATCCTTCAGATGAAGAGTATTGGTTATTATTGTGCATATTATATTATTAATACACACAGTATTAACTAAACAAACTGTAATATCATCCAAAACTCAGCACTTCTAATGCATCTCACTACACTGAATAGCAGAAATAACAGGACTACAATGATTTAGGCATTAGACCGATGGCAACAACTAGCTTACAGCAGCAAACCTCATAACTTCTTATGATTCTAAGAATTTAATTAATTTAACACTAAATAAGACCTAACAAGTGCTAGAGGAGAATGCTTGGTTATTCCTGGCCTGACCTACACATGAGGAAAAGATAATTTCTTTCTACCTCCTTCTTTTCTTCTGTAGGTTTATATACTACAGATAAGTAAAGAGTAGAGTCATGGCCTTCCAACCACCTCAAGTAAGACTGACCAGTCTAAACTCATTTTACACCTGCATATGATGTTTGTTGCATGGTGACTTTTTAGTTTAAAGCTGTCTAATTCTGATTTAAAAAAAAAAAAATCCAATGTTTTCCCTAGGAAGATCACATAAGAATCACAAATTTTCCCCGGTGCTTGAAAGAAATCTGTTCCTATAGCCTAAATGTTCAGAAAAGTGTTGTTACTTTTAATGTTGCCAGATCTGAAGTGATGAGATACTATGGGAAAGGTTATTCTTGCAGTATTTACAGATACAAGCAGAAGAAGAAGTGACAGAAATTTCAAAGTAAGGCTGCTTGAAATACTTCCAGCTCAATTTTTGCAGAACTTCTCCCCACAGAGATTCAGATATTCATCCAAGCTTTCCATGCTTACCTGAACTAGACATGTGGTGATGGTAATTTTGGAACAGCCCAAACTCTCTGGAGAAGTAGAAGAGTTGGTACCACAAGGCAAACTGATGTACTAGAAAATATTTTTTAAACATCTGAAGGCCTGCTGCAAATAGCCAAAGGAACAAACTTCATATAAGTTCTAAATTTCAGAGCTTTACCATCAGAAATTTTGGTTTTAATTTGACAGGGACCGTAAAAAAAAGTTATCACAAGGCCAGCTCGGGTAGGATGTTGCAGCCCATTTGTGCTCTGCACCACATTTGTGTACAGGCACATCCTCCCCTGGTTGATTCAGGGGAGTGAAAGCACCTCACTTTCATCACTGCATAAAACTACACACAAGTTTTATCCCACTCTACCTCTCAATCACTTGGGCACTACTGAACACTTGGAGCAGTAGTAAGTCAAGGCTCAGTTTGCCCTCTGGTTCTTAGTTTCTGCAGCAGCACCATCCCCTTTGCTAGCAAAAATGCCTCCTTGAGTTCTGTAAAGCCTTTGGTGAAGTAGCAACAGTAGCTTTAACCTCTTAGAGTATCTCAGAGTTCCTAAACTTACAGGTTTAAATGCATATCTGCTATGTCTTATTCCATTTTGCAGTTCCGTATACCCATCATCCTACAGAAGACATGGCTGTCAAACTGAAATACTGAGTTTATTGAATAGCAAAGGTTTTAAATCTTCTCAGATTTTAAAATTTAATTAAAGAATAAAGTAAATTTATAATAAAACTATCACTATAAAACTATTTATTTATTTAAAACTTACAATAAAATTCTTTTTTTTTTCCTCACACTGCCTGCCTCAATAGTGTCTTCAACAAGAGGCTTGTCCTTTATCCAGACAGTGAAACCTCCTCCCTCCCACTCCCTGGGATGATGTTCCACTCCCCGTGCTGTGCACATGAAACAGTCCCTCCTACCCTCTCTCAATCTTCCGTCATGTGTTTCTGCAGCAGTTTTTGTGCTGTGATCCTGCAGCTGCTCCCTTAACTTCTTCTCACTGCTTCCACTTCCCATCTGAGGGAGGAAAAAAAAAGCCTCCAGACACTTTTAATCTGTTCCCACACTCCATCTCCACTCTCCTTTGCAGAGCTCCTGGTGCTGCACTTCTAAGAGACGCTGCTGTGAAATGCAGCAGAGACTTCACCTACAGTTTTAGGAGAAAACTTTTAAGCTGTAGCAGGAACTAGAAGGGGAAATTCTTTGTGGTTTGCTTTGAGCAAGCCCCTCTTCTGCATTTTGTGGGGCCACCAGTTTGCTTTGTTCACCAGGCACCGCTGCCATGGCCCAGAAAAGAGCACAAGGCAGCAGGAGTGCCTACCCCACCACGCTGCTCCCCAGCACCACGTGGCAAAGCAGAGAGCAGACAAAAGCACTTGTTTTATGTGATAGTATCTGATATCACATTGTGCAGCTAAGATGTCTGCGCTTCACAGCAGAGAAATACCAAGGGTGTTGTGGTGTCAAAACTGTGACAGAATCATTGAAAGCTTTGGGTTGGAAGGGACCTTAATGATCAACTAGTTCCAAACCCCACCATGATTTCTTTGATTATGAAAGAAGTTTCAGCATAGGCTCTGTTACTTATATATATATATATATATATTTTTTTTGCTACAAATGTAATTCTTTAGTGATGAGACCAGAGAACTTCATTTCACTCAGGTGGTTCAAGGTGACTCCAGGAAACCTTGTACACACACTTTCTGCGGGCCAGGAGGCCAAAACCACCTGTACCCCCAGTCCCACCACAGACGTGCTACACTTGGTAGGAGCAGTAAAAGTCAACAGCAACAGCAGCAGGATACACATGTGAACACCAAGAGTCATAGTGAGAAGAGTCACAGCCATTCATCTGCCCCCAGCCTTGTTAAAAACAAAAATACTCAATGAGTATTACATTTTCCATCGACTGTGGGTTTCTGAGGTAGTGCGGTAACATGCAGAGCTGATGGACTCCTCACACCCCTTGTTGGATGAAATAGCTGCACTCAGCTCAAATAAACCTTTGCATACATATGTACCTGAGGAAAAATGTCCTTACAGTGCTTCAATATCATTCCCTAAACATCTGAACAAGTCTGGTAAGAAATAGCTACATTTAACTTCTTTTATTTTATACAATTTTTGTACCACATCTTAATAGATTCCCTCTCTTCTGTTACTCACACTCTTGGAAAGGTTTTGCAAAAGACCCAAACTTTAGAAGAAAATTAAATCTAGAAAAGAAGTTTTCAAATCCAAACTCTGTGTAGCAATTCTGAATGTCTCGTGTCTGTATAACTGCACCCTACTCAACCCAGAGCCAGTGCTGGAACTTCCAAAGGAAATTCAAGAATGGGTTGAGGACACCAGTTCCTCTAAGCCTCCATGAAAATTTGGAGCACTCCTTGCCTTTTCCAGGATCTTTAATGAAGGAGGAGGAGTTGACATGTTTTCACTAGGGCTGTTTCTGCTTTCTTTGCTATTCCAAGAAGAGTGGGTGGATTAATGTTAAAGGGATTAACCCTTAATCTAAAAATCATCACGAGAATTTGATTACTCATCACTAGTAGTTACTATACTTTGCTTTTTTTTGGGCTAATAAGTTAACCAAGCATGGAAAGTACTGCTGATAATAGAAACATTAATCTCTCTAGATCAAACCTCGGCACTAGTCAGCCCAACACACAAATGGCAGAACATGCCAGAGCATCTTGGCCAGTTGGAAAGTCTGAGGTAAAACCTTCCCAATGGAAAACATCAATTCATTCATAGTAAAACTGTTTGCTAGAAATGCCTGTTGTTTGAGAGAGCCCAGGGAGGCTTCTGTTGGTGTTTGCTGTGGGTGTCCAGGTTCTCCTGCAGTGTAAGTGTGTGTTTGGTTCTGGCCAACATGACCATGTGGGCTGGGGTCTCCCACCATGGACCCCCAACCATTCTCCCACCATGGACTGCTCAGTTCTTCCAACCCCACTGTCCCAAGCAGGCACCTGGTTGTCCCAGCAGCAGGTGCCTCCTGAGCCCCAACTGCAGCAGAGGCACCAGAAAGCTGAGAGCATCCTGATGTCCAGCAGGCTGGTGACAGACCCACCAGTCATGGAGGTGACTCTGCTGGGGACAGAACTCCAGAACCATCTTCACAAAATGTCTCTGTCATTTCCTTCCTCCCCCACAAAGGAAGGGAGTTTAGTAACATCCTGAGCAGCAAACAAACAAGTACAGGTGCTCAACCCTGTGCCCTGCCCAGAAGCAGCTTCAGTAACTGGTATTTGATTCAGCACCAAACGCAGTGGTGGCTTTGCTCAGGGTGGGGCAGGAAAAGAAATCCAAAACAAAGAGCAAGCACGTACTTGAAGCACATCTCTTCAGCTCGAAGCCACATTCACTTCTGCTTTTCCTTCCTCCTCATCTCCCCCTCCCCTCTTATCAGGTTGCACTTGTACTGAAAACTGAGGGATGTCTTGGAGAAGGAATTAGAAGTCCCTTTAAGTTCATCTGTTTGAGGACTGTGTCCTTTTAGTATAAATGTCACAGGCTTTGGAAGAAATATTCATGGAAATCACAGTACAAACCCACAATAGCCAGCTTAACTACAAGTGAATGATTTAATACCTGTCAATCTCAAATGGCAGGAAGAGTTATATTGGGTCTTAAACAACCTTAAACCACCAACCATAACAGTATCAAACTTGCTTAGTTAATTTATTGAAGAAATGCTTCAGTAAGTATCCATGCACTGTCTGAGTTAATGCAACTTGCACATACACACGGTAGTTTAGAAGATAGTTTGGGAGAATACCAATATCTGTTTAACCCTCTGATATCTTTCCTGCTTAATTCCTAATACATCTCTTTCTCATGCTAAGGGAGCTGAATGAAAATACAGACAAATTAAGAGAAAAAGGTCAAAATTTTCAAGTACCTGTGAATTTTGGTTCTTAGTTTCCACAAACAGGACTCACTTTTACACATTTCAGGCCTCAACACCCCCAGATGACTTTAACATGAGCCAGTAATGCTCTGAAAATCTGCTCCAGCATGGCCTGGTTGCATCCCCAGGCTGAGATCTAGCAAGGACTATGTTTGTCCCATGGCCAGTTTGCAACATCTAAATATCTGTGCCCAGAAAATTAATCCCTGATTTTCTCATTCAGACAGCTCTCTTAATAAAAATCCAGTTGCATTCCTTTTACTTCCGTTTCAGCCAGCCTGGAAGTTCTCAACCCGAGGAGCTTCAAGTTGTGATAAAGATGATGTGAGTCTACAGACCCTGTGACAAGAGGTCTTACTCTTAAAATAAAAACAGCTCAGATTTGAGGAAGTCCCAGTGTAAATGAGGAGCTAGCAGTGTTTGTTTTGTAGTGACTATCCAAAACAACCTTTTTATAGTATTTCTCAAAGCAGGAAGACTGACAGAGGCATGTTGAGTACGTGAAGGCACAATCTTAGCATCCAGTACAGCAAAGAATCACCTCTGTCCTCTAGATGTTGATAAGAGAGCTTTAGTGAAATTAGATTCATTGAGGCTGCTGGTTGAAGCAGGCCAACCTTAAGAGAAGGTTTCAGAAGCAGGTAACAGCAATGCCTCCTCATCTAGACCGAGGTCCCAGGTTCCCAAGTGTACACCCAACAGGGAGCTGTGCTGTTGTGAGCAGGCTGAAGGGAGCAGGGCATTCAGCCTACTCTGAGCCTCAGAGGTCATTACATCAGTTGGTCATGACAAAAGCCACCAGAGGATGGCAAATGGACAGTTTTTTGCAGTTAGTGTAGCAAGGTAAAGAAATCTGCAGCAATGCTCTGAATGGCACTTGAATTATCATGGAAAATCTGGACCAAAATTTTATCCCATCTGCTTTCTTCAGGACTAATGTTATCAACAATTAATCAGGAAAACCATCAAAGCCTCTTCATATATACAGTATCCATCAGCATCAGTTTCTGTCTTCATAGCACTGAGAAATAGGTTTGATGTATCCATGTGGGAGTTTTAGGAGACAAGTGGAATGTAAAGACTTCAGCTAGAGCTCAGGTGACACTTTATTTTGTCTTTAAAAGAGATCAGTGCAAACAGCACCAAAACAGGAATTAGGGTAACAACACAGGATTAGGGTATGTTCTGTACAACTGCCATACTTCAAGTTACAAGAACACACCTAAGTAGTAACAGAAGTCTTCAACATCAAGAGGAAATATTTAGCCACATGCAGGCTTTAACAGCTCATTAAATGGTTAACAACTCACACTGATTGAGCTGACACAGCACAGAGGCATCTAACAAAAAAAAAAGGCAAGAAAAATAGGATTAGAGAGTATCAGAATTACACATCGTGAGTATCAAAAAATTCAGAAGATTCTGCCCTGTACCCCACTAACCTTGATGTGACTCAGTAAAATAGGCCATAATACAGCTGCTCCCACGGCTCAAAGTCCATGGAGTTGCTTAGCAGAGATCCAAGCTGAAGTCTTTGGACAGCACAGGCAAAGCCTAGAGATCACTGCAGCACTAGAGATCACGATGGGCACTACTTTTGAGAGCCTGGCCTGAAGCTCATCACTGTAAAGTAAAAATTTCTGGACCAGAAACAGACACAGAAATCCAAGCCTGGATTTCCCAAAGCTGCTGGGATTGATCCAGCACCACATCAAAGGTTGTGGTGTTGTGCCACCCAAACACCAGGAGAGGAATCCAAACGTGCCTCTGTCACCATTTTAGCTTCTTCATTCCAGGTAGGGAGGAACATGCCCAAGACCACGACACAGCCCTCTCCTCTGCTGCCCTGGTGACAGGGACTACTGAGGGGATCACGCACTCGAGCTTGGTTGGAAGAAGATGGAGCATCTCTTCCAAGCCACGATATCTTTGTGTCAAAGCAGAAGGAAGTTTCTACAACAAATGCTCTCAAAAAAAGCAAAAGGTTTTTTGCAATTCAATAATAACGTAAAGCAGGAGCTTTAAAATACAGAGTGCTTCAGCTGTTCACTCTATTTGGAAATGAAAATGAACAAATGTACATTACAGATGTAATTGGATTGAGAGGCAATGTGAACAAGAGATGCTGCTTTTAAATGAATTTCCCTTGGACACAAAGAAGTATGTTTCAGAAAAAGGGAGAAAATAAAGAAATATATCTCTAAGAATTCAAACTACTTCACCAAATCTCACAGCTCTGTGGAAAATGCATTTCAAATGACTCTAAGACATTGCAGCAGAAACATAAAAACCACGACAAACACAGCCCAGGAAGAGAACATGTTCTCTTTATACAATTTCCCTGTCTATGCTGATTTGTGTATGTAGGCAGGACAGCTTTTTTCCTCCAAAAAGTACTGAAAAAATGAAATGCAATCTTACAACATTACACTAAAATCTGTCTCCAATTAGCATGCACTATTCCAAAATGAGCTTCGAGCCACGTGTGATATCTTTCAACTCTGACCCATACTTCCAAAAGAAAAACAAGTTTCTTGCTGTGATAACATTATGAGTTACAAACAGGGGACATGTCACAAAGTTTGCAGCAAACTATACGTTACTGGGAAAACAAATCTTCACCACAAAACAAATCTTGCTAATTCTGACCCTCCTTTATGTGGCCTATAATCAAAGTGTTTTGTTGCATTATTTGAACATCTTTCTAAACTACTATTTTCTTGCAAAGCTGTGCAGGTCAGAAAGCTGTTTGCCCACTCACAGCAATGCAAAGAGATCTTTTCTGATAGAAAACTTTAAGTGAGGAGGTAGGATGTACAACCCTTTTCTGGCCAGCTCCAAGGCAGAGGAGGAATTAGACTGGATTTAAACCTGCCTCATGCAGGAAACATGCAGCCGTGGCATCTCCACTGAACAGCACCACAAGGAACACAATTGGCTGCTCACAGATAAACCAAGGGTATTTTATGTACAATGTCCTTTATGCCACCCCATGTCCCATCGCTATCAGTGCCACTGATGAGTAATAGAGTGGTACAGAGTGTTTGATACTGAGCAGGATAAGATATCCTTCTATCAATGTCTTCAGTCTCTAACAATACCAAATGCCAACTAGATACCTACCCTTACCACTCAGTGACTTTTATAATATCTGTGGCTACTAATCACCTTCCTCGTGGTCACCAGCAGGAAAGCCAGTTAGTCAAACAGTGCTAAACTGCACTCAGAAAAGCAAATGCTGGGAAAAGTGATCTAATATCATATCCTGGCCAGTGCCACCAGCCTTTCTACCCTTTGGGGACAACTAGTTTGTCCCAGCAAGAATTTGAAAGTGGTTGGTGGTTTGGAGTACTAGAGAAGGTCAGATAAAGTTGCTTCTTGCTCAGGATGCAACAGGTTTGCTAGATTCTGAGCACTAATTTAAAACATCATTTTACATCTTTATCCTCTACACTTTTGCTCATTACTTTCAAATTCACAAAAGCTAATAGAAATAATTGTTCAATTAAAATAATCCAAGCTGAATGCATACAAAATATACCTAAGTTATGATAATTTTAAAAATCTTCAGAAACAGGTTTCCTAAATTGCATTAAGAAGGATTTAAGGCCCCTTACCTGCAGCCTCAGGGACGTTGTCGTCTCATCTCAAACCGCCATCAACCAGAAACAGTTTTAACTATTTCAAAAGAACGGAAAACATGTAGGTCACATGTCTACAGACAGCATTTGGGTTAATCTCCCACAGCTCATAAAGACAGAAAGAAAGCAGGAAAAAAAAGTAAAAAGTAAAATAAAACCACTTCCTGCAAGAGCAGAAGTGAACCATCTCACCAGTGAGCGACTTGCACCCAGGGTTAGAGCAAAATTCTTCCTTATGGGAGAAAAGAACAACTTTTAAAGTATGAAAACAGTTTCTCCGTGAAAATTACAGCAAACAGGGAAGGTTAGCTTTCGCAGAAGGTAAACATGAGATTTAAAAGGAAATACTGAAAGGAATTACAATTATAAGCTTCAAGACAACTTCCCTTTTCTTACCTTCAATGAAACCCTTTGACTACTGAAATAAATAGCTTTCAACAAATCTGCTTTGCTATTTTGAAATATAGATTTAGTAAACAGGACAATTACTCTACTGTTAGTTAGACTTAAAAAGTAACAGGTTCTGGACAATCAGAGAGTTTGCTGTTAAAAAGAAGAAAAATGACTCATACTATTGCCTGGCAGGGGTCACCCGGGCAAACACTTCTGTTTCTTTGATTTTCTGTTTTAACACTTCTCCATGAAGCAGCCCTTGGAGAAGCACAGGCACACACAGCTGCTGCCCTGCATCACTTCCTGCAGCATCTCACACTGAAATGGTCCCTCTCAGGCAGGAGGAACCCAGAGAACCTGAGGATTTAGGGGCAGCTCTGTGACTGTGGGGCTCTGGAAAAGCCCTTTCCTTGCACATGCCTTCACCAGAAACTGCCCCATGGCCTTTTTTTCAGCAAGGAACAATAATATCTTTCCAGTATTTCTAGGTCAACTTATGAGACAAGGGTTTGTCTTCCTGGAGCAGTGGGGGTTCCCATGCAGGGCAGGGTGGTGGTGCTGTGGGTATGAGGACAATCAGGCTCTCTGGTGATGCTTTGGTAGAACAAGGGCATCTTTTTTGCTTGTGTCCCACAGAAAAAGCCAAACAGCTGCCATATGGCCCGAGAAAATCATGGCCAACCTGATATTTAAGGGTTTGTCCCAGCAGTGAGGTAAAATGAACCCTCTTGACAAGGGATGCCAGTGGAGTTCCTCAAGAAGATGTGTTCCATCCATGAAGACGTCCAGCAAGAAAGTCATTGGGTGCCCTAAAGGATAATCCTGCAGAACAATCCATGGAGGAATGGAAATAGAGATAGTGGAGATAGCGAAACTATCCTAATGGAAATAGGAAACAAGGAGTGGAGCTGTGGCTGGAGTGGAGCTTGGGAACACCTAGAATGGGATTTTGACAAATTTTAGAGGGCTGCAAAGAAAGGACTGATTTTCAGGCAGATAACTTCATATTGCAGCAAATAAAAGATGCAACAAAGTTCCTGTAGAAAGGAGCTTTAGCACATCATGCACTCACTGAAGCACTGGGGAAGCAAGACCTTCAGGGACTCCAGAAATTCTTAAGTACAGAGACAAAAAGGGGCAACATAGAGCTATTGAAGGAATGGCAGAGCTATTGGATGACAGAGTGAACTTTACACCCTTATTATTGATTTTTTAGTGAATTCTACAACATCCATTTCATGGTTAAAGTTCAATTCTGCAAAAGGCCATTCAAACCCAGAACACTGACTGTCCTTGTTCCCAGACACTTACTACGTGTGCCAAAAGGTAGCACACAGGTACAGGCAGGAGAGTTGAACAGCACAACAGTTGGTCTTCACTGTTCTACACTAAAATATCATTTCTTTGTAGGCACTGCATTTCAATGATGTATTTGAAAGAGGAACTTTGGGAATAAAAAAGTGGATGTTGTCTAAGAAAAGTGATGAGTTGCTTCTCCCAGGCTTCAGGAGGTGAGAAAGCAAAATGGTGCTTTCCTCTAAACTAACCACTGCTAGTGCTTCAAGAACTTGCAGCAACACTAATTATTTGCTAGTTCTTTTAAAACTAGTGAATGTTCCAACTATTTTTGTCATATGAAATAAATATTAATTGAAAAATCTATTGTAGCCATGTGGATCTTAAGATTTTTCTCAAATAAAATCATTGAAAGCATTTTTACAGTCAATAAAAAAAAATCTTGGAACAATGTGGACAACAGAACCTCATCATTAAATTGTGAAGAAACCATCATCAAACCTGTAAAATACTGCAGCAGAAGTTGCCTGTGTTACCCTGTCCAAACCCTGGATTACTGAGGACATGACATTTCTCATGAAAATGTCTTTCACTGCACACCTAAAATTTCACGTCAAGTTGGATCCTGCGTCTGATTCCCTTCACATCCACTTGACAGTATGTCAGCAGTGACAAAATTCTATAAAAGGATGGCAGCTTTGCATACAGCTCAAACTTATGCAGCACAAGCTTCCTGTGTGATCTCTGAAAGGCTGAAAATACTTTAGATGTAAAAAAAAAAAAGGCAGTTTAACAAAATCTAAGAGATGATTTAATGTAAGTAAAGCTAAACAGGAGGGAAACAGAAACTGCATAGGCACTACCTGGAGCAGATTGCTGCTCAATAGGTTGAACTTTGTGTGTTTGCTGTGCAAGTTAAAGATGGAGCATCATTTCTGAAGCTCTGATTCTTGTCCCTATTTCAGTGACTCATGGCGTCATTGCTTATGAGACATGTCATCAAGCTGGTGAACATCCAGATTTCCACATCTCATACCTCAGAGAAGAGAGAATCAAGGCTAGAAAAGCAGTTTTAAATAATCACTGTTGACTGAGGGTGCTGAATGCTGAGCAACTGCTACCAACTCTGTTATAATAAATTCAAGAAGTATCAAAAGCCTCCTCAGGTACTTGAACAGTGATTCTCAGACTTGTTCTGGACTAGCAGTCTCCTGAGGGGGAAAGAAACTCAACTTTTTTTTTTTCTTTTTTGCCTAGTTCTCTGTTGTGATGACTGGCAGGCAGCCTGTAGTCTGACTTGTATAGCAGACACCCAGTAGCAAATCTAATTCAGTGGTTAAATCAAGCCAAAATAGACAATACAAACCTGACAGCACGAGCCTGGAAGAACAGTTGTGTGTCCAGTAGCTGGGTGCAGGAGAAAATAATTTTTGATTAATGAAAATAGCTAAAGTTTCAAAACTTTGCAATTCACTGGGAAAAACCCTAGGAAATTAGAAGACTGTGGGATAATCATGGAATCATAGAACAGTTTGGATTGGAAGAGACCTCAGAGATCATCTCATTCCAACTCCCTGCCACAGGCAGGGTCACCTTCCATTAGACCAGGTTGCTCCAAGCCCCGTCCAACCTGGCCTTGGAAAATGAAAAAATAATGAATTATTTCCCACATTCTTCACCAGAGAAATGGTATTTTTCATATTTGTAGTAGGTTTTAGAATATTTAAATTAAAAAGGAGAATAAAGAATTTTCTCTGTATGGTCAGTAATTCATATTCTTGCTCAGAGCAATCATTTGCTCAGAGAACTGATGTCCATTCAGTAGCTGTTATTTTTATGCTGCAGGGGCTTTGAATATTTAATCCCAGCAAAAATGTTTCTCGAAGCACATTCTTATATATTGAGAAGGCCATGCATGTGGCCATATAACAGCTTCAATAGCTTATAGTCCAACAGCAGCCCCTAATATTACCTGCTTGGGCTATAAATGCTCATGCCTGAATGTAAATGTCAATGTAAATATACAGTAATGGCTAAATTCCCACAGCCCTCTCAGCCATAATGTGCATTATAAACATTCTGGTATCATCTTCCAAAACCTTTTTACTCTGAGCTGAATTTTCCCCTAAACAATCCATTTTACTTACTGCAGTCTTGAAAGTGCAAAAGACAATTTTAACAAAATGGTCACAGGTGGTAGAAAATAGATATTTTTAGAGATTCTCCAGCAGTTTAATGTTGGCTACATGGGAGGAACATATGCACTGTGACTTGGGGTCTAAAGCCCAGAACACTCACATTTCAGGAGAAAAAATGATCTTACATTAAATCCTTACCAGCTGAGCTGCTAAAGTTTTGATAATAGATATACTCTACAAAGTAGCAGAGAATCTTAGGACAGAAGTCTCTGAACATTTACTTCATTTAGTTCATTTTACCTCAAAATGATTTTTGGATTTAGGAATATTCATATCTAAGAAAATAACATAAATATTTTTTGTTTTACCTTCATTATTTTTCAGGTTTATTTAATACAATATTTCACTGTTTAAACAAAAAAAAAAATTGTAGGACACTGAAGGTATTACTAGGTAAGAAAGTTCTACATGAATCCAAATTGGTCCATTTTTCTCTCTTTCTGAGCTGTTTTTAGGGATCTTGACACTTATTTTAAAGGCCAGCCTTTCCTAGGGCTATTTTTAATAACTTAGAAAAGCCACTCCAACCCATTGTGTAGCCATACTGTACTAAAAAAAGAGACAAACCCCCAGCATATGTTGATGCATTATGTAAAGACTTTCCTTGACAGGATTTAGTTACATGCAAGCTTGAAATGCAGTGTAAATGTATTTTCTGGAGTGCTAAATGTACTACAATACCAAACTGCCAAAAAGGTAGTTTTACATCACATAATAAGGGACCTTAAAAAGATAAGAGAATTGTGCACGTTGGGAGATGGTATCTTGATCTATGTGCCCATGATCAAGGCAGAGTTCCAAAAACAACCAATGTTTTCACAGCAAAGGAAGAGTGAAGTTTCTGTCCTTAGTATAAAAATGATGCTCCAGCCAGTGTTGTTTCTACCTCTGTTAAAAGAGTTTCAGCTCCATGGTGAATAATTTTTAGTGGAGAAAGTTCCAAGCCCCGTAAAATCCCACGCTGAGGATGAATACAGAAGAAAGGTAAAATGTTCTGGAATATTTTCTCTTTCTGCTTCAGCCTTTGAGGAAGAAGAGTTTCATTTCTACAGTACCAAACTCCCCATTTCCCCCCCCCCCCCAAAAAAAAAGATAAATGCAATCATGCAGCCACACGAGGCACTCACAAAAACAATGTGGCCCCATCAAAACTAATGGAAATAAAAATTGTTGAAGTACTTTCTTGTCTTTTCCTGATAGAGGTTTTATCTGTGCGACAGGCTCTGGTCTTGCCCTGCTCACTCCCATGCTGCCATCACAGAGAGTGACAGAACTGCCTGGGCAGTGGTGCCAGACAAAAGAAGTCAATAAATGCAAGAGAAAGTCAGATGCAGGATGTAAAACTCCTCTGCAGATGGACGATGGTCCTCTCTTGTGTCCAGAAGCTTTCAGGAGAAACTCTACTGCCTAAAATGGACTGGGAAACAACAAAATAAATCAGTTTATCAAA
This sequence comes from Neopelma chrysocephalum, assembly GCF_003984885.1. NCBI lineage: Eukaryota > Metazoa > Chordata > Aves > Passeriformes > Pipridae > Neopelma > Neopelma chrysocephalum. Next base: position 4,206,518 of record NW_020897767.1, read on the forward strand.
GACTTGAAGCAGTTAGTTGAATTAATTAGTTCAGTATGTCAGTTCCAATCACTTCCTATAGTTTTATTTGCTCATGTAATACACAAATACTTCAGTTTATGTACATGAGTTTACTCTGCTGCCCTTTTGCACAGCTCCCTCCTTCTGACAGGCAATTGCAATTTTATATTCTCACATGATGTGGGAGATGTCAGGAAATCTTACAGGCTATTGGTGAATGGGGATATCCAGATCTGGGGGAAAGAAAAAAAAAAAAGAAGAAGAAAGAAATGCACCTCCAGTGCAACTATAGCCACAAGGCCAAGTATTAGATGTGTTGGCTGTTTGCACTTCTTGGAAGACAAATTCACATCAGCCACCTACAGAAAATAAGGATGTCTTTACTAAGAGCACTTCAACATATCTGTACAAATACGTTTAATTTCAGCTTACTCCAAGCAGAAAATAGAAAACTGATAACCCTCATTCTATAGCTTTTGAGCTTGTTCCAGTTTTTCAGTTCCTTTTAATCTCTATAGTCTGTGGTCTCATAGACTTCCTTCTCCCTTTTTTCTCAACACCACTCCATCCTCCTCTTTGCTCTGGTTCATGCTGGTAATCTTCCTTCTTTTTTTTGAGCCCTGTTTTATTTTATATCTGCCAAAATTAATAGAGACTCTCCTAAAGCAGGTGCACAGCCCTGTCCTACCCCGATGCTGCAGTTACCTACAGAGGTTACCATGGAAGAATCCCCTTTAGGCTACAACAGAGGTGCCTAGAGCTGTGCTTTACAACATTTCCACTCTTGAATGATGGGGAGGGGGTTGTTTAGCAAAATTATTACAATGTTAATTCCTTCTCAGCCAGAATTAGACCTTCTGAGCTGTGACAAATGTTCTTTTAGGTCCCTTATTTCTATAAGTCCAGAGAAGCTCTGCAGCAGGACAAAGTGTATCCTCAGCAGATAAAAAGGAAAATGGTATTTAGAGTCAGGTAATATATTTAGGAGTGTTTAATATTTAGGAAAGAGTAAGACAGGGAGTCTCTAGTGCAGCCTCTGTGTGTTTATAAAGGCTCGATTAATTATAAACCCTTCAGTCCATTTCCCCACCTGTGTTATCAATTCACCTTTATTTCAAGCTCTAGTTATCGTGACCCTTCTTCAGAGCAAAAAAAGCATTAAACATTAGGCCTGTTGGGAAAAATACTCTCTATGAGGCTTTTTAATCCTGGTTTATTCTTCCCTTGTAACAGGGTCTGCAAAACCAACTTGCACTCATTATTTCTTCACAGAGCCAAGAGTTCTTTTTGATAACCTTTAATGACAGTGCAATGCAGGCAACAGCCCTTCTCCCCTTGTGCATGAGCTTACAAATCTAAAATAGGACCTCAATGAAAAAAAATTTAAATATTATAACTCCACAGTATATGTCATTATGATATTGAATGCAAAGCAGCTGTTCCTGACAGATTTGGCATATAACAGGGGTAAAGCAATTTTACAGAAATCATTATGTTCATTATATTGAATTAATAGATTAGAATTAGTCAACGATGTTTTGTAAGACCATCTTATCCATGGAGCCCTTTATCTTTATATTCTAAGAGGGGGTTTTTTTTCTCCTCAATATTTTGTGCAAAGAGGACATAAATGCCCTGATCACTTGGAGCATAAGCCCCTAAATTCATGGTTGTTGAGCCTCTTCCAATATAAGCATCTGAAGAAAAGGTACTTAAGGGAAATAGAAAATGACATCATTTTTTCCCTGATCTTTTGAAGAATGAGGTTTTTTTTTCTTCCCATCCTACAGGAACAGATTCTGGACTAATTTTTCCTACTAAAGGCTTTAAAGTCTAAAATTCATCAAACATCTTGTCCTCAGAGACAATGTCATCCAAGTTCAAAGGATCTATAGCCCTGCAAAGCTGATGTCTTATTTCAGAGCTAACGCCTTTGTTTTCATTGAATGTTTGATTTCATCAAATTAAACCATTTCTTACACTTTCTATAAATGTGATAAAAAAAAAATTAGACAGAACCAAACCTCTTGATTCTCTAGAGACGAGCACACATATACATACATATAGATGCACATCTATATCATATTCATTAAATGTTTTTCTGTCTAGCACTTTTTCAGGACAGAAATATATATTATGAGGGTTTTCATATGTTTTTGAAGAGACTTTGAATTGAAAATAGTAGTCTTACAAGGCATTTGTTTTAATGAACATCATTATAATTAAGAGCATGCTTTTCATAATTAAATATAAAAAGAACTTTTTTCAAGTAAAGTCTGGGTCTGATTACTGATGGAGCAACTTCAAGATCTTTTTTAATGAAGCATTTCAATATTCATTCAGAAAAATGTCAGGATAACAGACTTTAGTGTGGAATTTTGGTGATTCATACTTTTTTTCTGGTATTTTAGCACTTCAGTTTTAATATCCAATTAAGCAAGAAAGTTTGAATAAAATAAGAATACTAATGAAAATCAAGCAGTCATATGCTGCATCATACGTCCACAGAATTTAGGATATTCCAAAAATTGACACATGGCATTATCCTTCATCCATATCTGATACAGAGCAATATAGAATCTTTTTTATTTGTTAGTTAAATTTGAAAAGTTGAGAGGAATTTCATTTTCAAATTTTGCTGTAGTTATCACTGCCACTTTAATGCAGAAGAAATTCACCTTCTCTAATTCAAGTTCTTTCAACAACAAATGAAACTTAAATATTATAACGAGGTTTATAAATTCTTTAAATTAGTCTGCCCCTGAACTATATTGAAACCAGAAGTCATAAACAACAATTAGGGAAATAGTTTAGTGGTGGACTTGGCAGCATGAGGTTTATGGCTGGACTCATTGACCTTAAAGGTATTTTCCAACCTAAATGATTCTATGATTCTATAATAAATGGGATTTTCACATCAGTTTAGGAGTAAAGAACCACTATTTTTCTGGAAACCTGGAAGAATATCACCACAGTAACTGTATTGTACCTGAAAAATCAGTTGGTAGAGGCCTTTCCATTCTTAAGCCAAAGTTTTCCCCTCTCTTTCTTTACACCTAACCAAAGAGCCTTGCACTCAGAGATTCTACCTTTCATAGCTGTCCCATCAAAACTGTGTTTGCAGTCTCAGTGATACAGAAACACACCTGTGGAATCAGGAAAAAAAAAGAAAAGGCACTTTCAGGGGCAATTAAGAGAACCCAGAAGCAGATGAATATGGACTTTCACCCACCATTTCTCTAATGAGATCTTCACCCTATTTTTCTCTAAGTAGCTGCAATATAAGAAAGTGTAGAAGCATCCTTAAAAAGGAAGGTCCACATATTCACAAGTTACCAAGTTGCAAAGTGTTTTCTATTTAAGAAGGTAAGAATTGGCAGAATCTGTTGTTTCTTGACCACCATGGTTTAAATTAAATATGGCACAAAAGAGCATCTGAGCATTTTACACAAACTTTCAACTAAGACATTAAAACTCCTTCTATGTCCTCACTGAAGGATGAATATTTCTGAGAATTTCCTTTCACCTCCAAGGTAGAAAATAAAATAAAACAATCATTTAAAAGAAACCTGGTGTCGGCATGCCTGGCATACCTTATTTCTAAGATAGAAAACACAGGCAAGAAAATTAAAGGCATATTTCTATCGAGATTCATTGATGACATTTAAAAGTCCCTTGTTCTTAATGCCTTGTGCCAATGTTAACTTTGCAGATGTCCACTCCCAACTACCCTTGCAACATCCACCTCACACCAGGCTTTGTCCTGGATGGTAAACTGAGGCACCAGGAAAATACTTGAAGTAGCAAAGTTGCAAGTTGAATTCATGAAGCTCAATTCAGCCTCTATTGCCAAAACTATATGGCAACCCCCATCATACATAACTTCATATTTGTGCCTTGTACAAGGAAGATACAACTGTCATTCACTTTTATTTCAGATGAAGGGGTTTCAGTGTTCTTTGCCCCCACACTCGCTTCAGAAGCCTGTATAAATCTTCCCCCACATGGGAATCATTTTGAACGTATTAAATAATGATTTTTCTATGTCTCTCCCACTTTGATGTAGCCTCCTAGGAGAAAGAACTATCCTGGATATACCACTTGGTCATGTTTTAACAATTTGAGGTTCGCTTCAAAATTCTTCAATAAAATGTAAGTTAAAAAAAAAAAAAGCTCCAGCACTTAGCTCAGTTGAGAAGAGGCCCTGTCCCCCCACAAATTATAATGTAGCAACTTTTTGAACATATACTTTAAATTCACGATTCGTTTCCTATTTTTAAAGCTATTTTTTTATCATTTGATTAATTGCTTAAAACTGTACACAAAGATAAAGGGAACTTTGAAATTCATACCTTGGAGTATTAACATGTACTCAGGACTAGATGTAAATGTCAGAGAGAAAAAGATCTAATGAACTCTTTATTGGTGAAATACAGTATTGCAGCTGCCTAGAATTTTAAATGGTTTCTAGTCAGCTCCAAAGCAAAGTAACTACAGAAGTTTACTTACAGCATGGACTCCCATTCAGCATTTCCAATATCTTCTTCTAGGGTAGATGGAAGCCATTTGTTTTGTTAGAAGTTGCAGCTACTTCATTTTGTTGAAGTTTAGTGGATCCTTTTAACATTAAAAAAATGTCCAGAAAAAAAATAATAATGAAAAAAAAATATTGCAACCACAGAAGAATTTTCCTGTCTAGAAAATTACATGACCATAAGTTTTCCTTTTCCCTGATGCCTTCTCTGCCATAATAATGGCTTCAGAATTTAAATCCTTTGCTGCTATTGTGACTTCAAAGCCTTAAAACTGCAATTGAATGAAGTAGTTCATCTGTCATTATTCAAATATGAAGCAATTATGATGAAATAAAGATAGAATTCCATTGAGAAATACCCCAATCAATTCTCACTTATATTTAACTAGAAACATAAAACGATGCTTAGAAGAGTAAGTTTAGGTAATAAAAACTCAGCATATAAAAAGTATGAATTACTGATCTATAACTTACTCATTTCTGAATAAGCTGTCTAAATATATTTCACAAATATTGACAAAAGTTTAAGCTTACGAAGCAAAACTGTCTCTCAGCTGCTTGTGGAGAGTGAGTGGCTTTTCAGAAATGTGTTTGCATTAGTTTGTGTACCTCGAGGTTCAGATGGGAACCTGCAGAGGTTTTTAGGGGTCCCTGAGCGGGTCAGCTCCGTTTGAAAGGTGTCAGATCACAACATGCTAATTGCATCTGAAAAGAGGGGGGTTTATAGGTGAGTATATGAAATAACACACTTACCTCAGTTACATCTTCATTATAGCACTGAACACGGTAGTGCCGGGTTGATGGCTGGACTCAATGATCTTTTATAACCTCAACGATTCTATGACTCAGGAAAAGGCATTAAAATAAAATATTGCTGTCACTGCTTTGATGTCTACACATCCTGGCAGTCCCTGATATGGATTTAGCCCTAAATGCTTGTTTTCACCTTTGTGAACCCAGTTGAGGCCCATCCCTACCCCAGAATTTCACAGGGAATTCCCACCTGTACCCAGTTGTATTTGGGAATATGTAACATAGATTAAAAAGTTAATTTTTTTTTTTTTTAGTATCTTTCAGTCTTGCTTTCTCCTTTCATCTTTCTTGCTTGATCTACCCATGTTTATTAGTTTGCTGGTAAAAGGTGGATTCTGTAGCAGTCAAACCAAGGACTCCCAACATTTTGAGTCTTAAGCTCTTCCAATGGGCCTCGTCCTTCCCATTCTCAATCATATCACAAACTCAGATGAGAAAAGCACTGCATGCCATGCCTTTTTCTTTGCTCATATTGTTCTTTTGGAAAACAAACCCATCCTTCTCTGCTTATGAAAGAGGACTCTGCCTTCTCTTTTGCCTTCCCATGGCAAAACAAGGTTAAAAATGCATAAATAGTATATTACCCTCATTTTCCACAGTTGCTTAAGAGCTCTGTACAGTTTTAAATTCTGTTGTGCTGAAAAAAGATCACACAAAGATCCCACATAAAACAAGGGATCTACATATTTACATTTCTCTTCCTTCATTTTGTAGGAATTTTATCACTCTACCTGGGTATCAATTTTCTGTCATCTACAGACACTCATGTCTTGCAGTTCAATTTGAAAAATGTAATTTCTTTAGACAATCCAGGAACGAAATGTTATCACAATTAGAAAGCAGTGGTACTTAATATTGAATTTTAAATAAGAGATGTAACTAGCAAGAAGCATTTGGGGTATATACAATTAATTATTTCACACATAATTATACATGATATTACTCTAAATGTGATAACTTAAAGCATTTGAAAAAGCAGACTGTAATATTCTTCTTTTTTTTTTTCTGCAGAAGCTCTTTCACTTGATATTCTTTTGCTAAATAATATGTAAAATACTGACACCTAATGTTAACTTTCAGTATTATTCATTTTGCAAAACTTTTACTTCCAAGTAGGGAAAGCCCATGTGAAACTGGTGCTTATGCTGCAATTTTGTTACAGTAAAATGCAATGTAGCCTTTTCTCACTTTTTGGAAATAATACTCTGAATTTATACATGTCCCCATAAAAGCCAGGAGCTTTCAGGTTTATCTTTACAGCTCACAGGTAAAAAACAGAGAGTAACTCAGAAAAGTTGAAATAAGTGAGCTTTTGCACAATGAATTTAAGTAAATCCATTAAATGAAAGACAAATACTTTTTTTTTAAAGTCAGCATTTTTATCTGTAGACTGAAATGATACTAAAAGAAAAAATACTAATAAACATTTATTAATAATCTCTTAGTCTTTGAAATCTAAAGTATATTCGGTACTTTATCTCCCCTATTTGGTTCACTTTCCTCAACCAGAGACACAAGACATTGTTTTCACAGTTTGTGGATTAAATGCAGATGCCAAACTTCACAAATTTCACCATTTATCTCCCTGTAACTGCCAAGACAGCAAGTCCAAAACCTGAGGTCTGGCTGCTGTTTAGAAAGAGATTTTGAGGTTCTTACTCCTCTTGTGTTTGTCACACAATAAGGTTCAGCTGATAACAGAACAAGATATTTTACAGCATGACCTAGATCCATCCTATATCTGGATTTATATTAACCTTGCCTAACTTTATAGGGAAGACATAAGTGACTGTCAGCCAGAGCTGTGCAGCAGCTCAAGCGCTTCAAAGGCACTGACACTGAATTAAAACCCTTTCCAACACTTTGGACCATCAGAGTTTTATGTTCAGTGCTTTTTTTCAGCAAGAGTTGCTTTATGGAGAACAGTCATTTTCTAGGATCGTGTCACTTGACAGATAAAGCAGCTGAGCTGCAGGTGCAAGCATAAAAATAAACCCATGAAAACACAGATACCTGGGCTGCAACACAATCATCCAGTCTCAGCTGAGCTAAAGAACAATGATGTCAACGTAATCAAAACATCTTGAGACAGAGCTTTCCAACTGATTAACACTCCTGTGCTATTCTTTATAACAATATTCTAGTTTAAGAATCTTTTCTTACTCTTTACAAGTACTAAAACCACCAACAAATGCTTTATTTGCAGTTCTTTCAGCTTTCCCCTACACGTTATAACCAATTAAATAGGTGTAACTGCAGCAAGGGTTTTAAAATTACACATCTTTGGGGACATTTAAAGCACAGATGAAGGCCCTTGGGTTTCCCTGCAGGAAACCCAGGAGATGCTGGAGATGCTCTAAGAATGTGACAATTTCAAGTAACAAAAATATTATAAGCCAAAATGGAGTAGTCTTCATCACCCCCCCAAATCCCTTCTCACCCCTGAAGTAGAATAAAAGGAAATATAATAGAATCCTAGAGAAGTTTGGTTCGGAAGGGACCTTTTAAAGGTCATCTATTCTAACCTCCCTGCCATGGGCAGGAATATCTTCACCTAGATCAGGTTGCTCAGAGCCCCAACCAACCTGGCCTTAAATGTACCCAGGGATGTGGCATCCACCAGCTCTGGGCAACCTGTTCCAGTGTTTTACCATCCTCATTGTAAAATAGTTCTTTTGAGTCCCCTTCAGTTTAAAACCATCACCTCTTGTCCCATCACATCAGGCCCTGATGACAAGTTTGTTCCCAACTTTCTTGTAGGCCCCATTCAGGTAGTGAAAGTACAATCAGAAGTAATTTTCTAAAAGTGTGTCATACCAAAAATCAGACATATTGAATATCATTAGAGAGAAAGTTCCAGTTGATTCTTGAAAAAGGGCATGTGAATAGTACAGGGTTAGAGGGGCTTAGTTGCCAATTACGCCCAGATGTTATTTATGTCTTGAAACAACTTGGATAATGTGTTGGTGAAATATAAGCAGTTTTTCTACATTGCTTTTAGCTGCCTGGTGCAAATCTCTGCAAAAATTCATGCCACACAGTAAGTTAACAATGAGACATTTTGCTGCTGCTAAAAGGGTTCAGAGTTCATTTTGCCTAATCCAAATTAAATCTTGTTAAAACTGCAGGGAGTGTTCATAGAGCCCTTCACGCTGCTTTACACGAATCTACAACTGTTGTCAGCTTTCTCAAGCCCATTGTCCCCAAGATGACTACCTAGAAAGATCAACTGCTTTGGTTTAGCCAACTGTATCACACCAAAAAATGTATCTGCAGTGTCAATTAATTTTACAATTAAATGATTAATAAAACCAGAATTTCAAAATATTGAGCCCTTTGAAAGATTTAGTGTGCAGCAGTTAAAAGTTTCGAAACAACTAATTGTTCAACTTTTACTTTTCAAGTATACCCTGTGCTTTAAATAGAATTACTAAATTAAAAATGTAAATTGGACTGTATCTTTTAGCAGTTGGTGATTTGTCTACTTTCCACATTTTATTATGTATCATTTTTATAATAAAGAAGGGTTTTTTTTTTCATTCCTGTTCTACTTGATAGCAATTCTGCCGTGCTTCTCAAAGCTAATGTAATAAAACTACATAAAATGTTTAAGAAAAGCCCCATTAAAATATACAAAGCATACTAATTCATGGAGTCAAAGTCAAAGCAGAGTGGAAATATGAGCTTTAATAAAACTATGCCTGTTGTAAATAACTATTCAAGCACAGTCATTTTTTTGCAAATTGCATGGGATATAGCTCGGTCTACTCGAAGCAAAGAATCGCTCGGCAGAATAAATGCATCTTGGTCAGAAAGAGATTAAAAGATACAGCTGAGCCATCAATAAGAAGCAGATAGTGCAGTATTATTTGCTGTTTGTTTTGAAGATGTAATTGCAGATCCCAGGATTTCAATAAATCTGTGCACATCACGGAAAGAATTGTAGAGAGGAACTGGGGCAACGCGGAGAGCATTTGGTTCTCGCATGTCACACTGCAAAACAGAGGGGGAACATTCAGTAAATTCAGGTCACTTCATGTTTATCTGTCAGACTGTGTTTTCAAATGCCATACTTGTCTTCAAGGAAGGATGACTGGACTGACAAGGAGACGCATGTAAATACCTTCGGATCCTCAAAGAACTACGGTGAGCAGCATCATTGTGAAAAACATGGTGAAAAGAGTAATGCGTTGCCTAAAACAGGATGCAAAGCTCAAGATGGGCAGGACTTTAGAAGTGCTACTTAGGGCTCCAAACCAGCTGTGTATGCCCAGAATTCACCTTAGTGCCTCTAACAACCTACAGTTGACGAGGCACAAGGGTGACAAAAAAAACACCACAAAAAAACCACATTCCAGTAGGATAGAGTGTGTTGTACTACAGGTACAACTAATATCACAAGGCTTGCAGTATTTTTTTTCCCCTCTCTCTGTGAATTTGAACATTTTTCCTGAATATAATAATCCCTCATATTTGAAACATATTACTGCATTGCAAAGACAAGCCAACAGTGTGAGGCCTCGTGCCCTCTTAAAAGCAGCAGTTCCTGGAATTCCCTGGCAGCACCAAAACAGCAGCACACTTAGCCTAGAAGAGTTGCCCTTTGGGGAGATAAGTCACCAGTAGAAATAAAACTGATGTCTCATTTATGTGGCATTACACTATCAGCCTCACCTTCCAGCACATCTAAATCACCCAATGTACGGCCTTAAATTTAACTTATATTCTTTTGGAGAAGTGCTCCATGGTAATCATTCCATTACGTGGCAGTGCCATTCAGTGGTTTCTTTTTCTGAGTGCACAATTAAAGATTGAAGATGTAAGAAATTTTCATCAGTCCTAGTGTTTTTTTTTCTCTTATATGAGACTATATTTAAATAAAATAAAATTATCACTTTGTTATGGTATAGGCTCACAAAACAGTGCATGAGAAGATGAAGTTTGATTTACTCACTGCTACTCCTCTCTTCTCCAGCTCTTTAAACACAGATTTGATTGGAAGGGAAAACGATAGAGTGAGTTGGCATCCTCTTTCCTCAATCCGAGATGGTGTGATAATTTTTACAAAGGGTTTCTCTGGGTTTGTTTTATCCTCACTGTAGTAATGTTTTATCAGATATTCCAAGTAACCGGTGAGTAGAATGGATTTCCTTCTCAATGCCTTCATCGTAGTTTGACTAAAAACCTATAAAGATTTGAAATCACTGGAATGAGAATGTGTTGCTATAGGAAAAGAAAAGGAAATAAAGAAGACTAAAAGGGTGGCACATTTCTCCATACATTATCACTGGAATCCAGCAGTAATATCACATTATACATAAACATGGTAGAGCTGGGCTTTTAAAAACATAAGATAATGTTATGCTTTAGATAATGAAAGACATTTGTGTCTGCTGTTAAAAGTTTTCATACACATCTATCCCTGCATAACTGAACTTGCACACAAAACCAGTTTGCTAAGAGAGCATTCATCTGCATATCTGAAGAGGATTCATAAATTCTCTGTAGATTCTACACTGCTGCACGAAACTCAAAATCACATGAAGGTTTTTCCATGTATGTACCTCTAGTACAAACCTTCTCGCTCTCCACAACTGCCTGACAGGAGGGTGTAGCCAGGTGTGCATCAGTCCCTTCTCCCAGGTAACAAGTGATAGGAAAAGAGGAAATGGCCTCAAGGTGCACCAGGGGAGATTTAGGTCGGATATTAGGAAAAATTTCTTCACTCAAAGTGTTCTTGAGCACTGGAACAGGCTGTCCAGGGAAGTGGTGGAATTACTGTCCCTGGAAGTGTTCAAAAGACACATAGATGTAGCACTTGAGGACGTGGTTTAGTGGTGGACCTGGCAGTGCTGAGTTAAAGGCTGGACTCGATGATCTTAGAGGTCTTTTCCAAAGTAAATGATTCTATGATTCTACTAACAAAATCCAAGGGCTGAGACTGAAACATCATGACTGGTCTACAAATTCTTTCCTTTGAAAGCTCAAAATTTCTACTAACATACTGGCTTTACTGCTTTAAGTCCTGTACAGGCTCTCCCTCTAGTTCACATGAAGAAAAAATATTCACTAAATTCTTGTTTAATAACTCTGTGCTCTGACACAGCTGCAAGAACTGGTGAGTTTCAGAAACTCAAAATATCATGAGACCTGCAAAAATTACTGCCCAAAAATGGCAGTGCTATTTTGCCACCCAAACAAGAACAATGCGACAGAGGAGTTTGGGAGCAAAAGACAAGACAGCTTCTGCTTTTGCTCTAGAAAGGCTCAGTTACAGGGGATAATGGAATAGGTGACCTTAGAAACAATCTACCCATGCCTTCCTCAAATCCTCTCTTTTCTTCTTCCCATGGAAGTAGTTTCAGGGAAAAATGACAAGACATAGATATGCAAGTGCCCAACAGCCACTTCAAATCACATCCTGGCACATCAATGCAATATTGCTTCTCGTGGACAGTTATCCCTCCACCAACTGCAGCTGGAAAATCAGAGGCAAGGCAGATATCATGGATGAAAATCCATGATCTTCACTCTCAAGAAGTCACTTTTCCAGATTAGAGGAGTAACAATTTTAAGATTACTTATAACCTGGAAGAGCGCTTAGAGAGGTACCTGAGAAATCCCACTCAAAATACAACAAACTCTGCTTTCCAACAGCATCTGGAAATCATTCTTTTGTAGAATATCCCAAGTCTCACTCCCTGATGCTTTCATAACCACTAGATGCTGCACAAAACCAAAAGCCCCTGCATGTGTTTTCTGTGAAATGGAATATGGATGCTGTAAGACAGAATTTGCAAGGAAATGGACGTGACAGGGACCAGAGCCACCAGCACTCAGCACTTGCACAGGTCAACAAAAACCTAGAGGTGCTTCCCTCACCACCCAGGCAGACAGAAAACACACAGCACTGTTCAGCACATAACAGAGGGAAAACAGAGACCTGACTCCTATTCCTCCAGGATTTGCAGCAGTATGAAGGATGGATCTCCTCAGGCTGCATGCAAAAATCTGTTTCCACAGGCTTTGAGCAAGGAATATTTGGTCTCCTGGGTGAAATTTTTTGAAAAAGGTCTTTTAAATGTGGCTGTAGAGCGCTCCCCTTTTTTCCGTAACAGGGAGCAGCTACTGCCATAACAGTCACTTTAAGCATTATTGAGGAATAACATCCATTAACACTTGCAGTTTTCATTGTTTCCATTGGAAACACTGCCTTCTGCTTAATGTGTCCCAGTGAAGGTGGCATGCAATTTCACTAGCCATCTCTTGCCAGACATGAAAACTATTTTGTTTCCCACTGTATTAGAGCAATTAGCACTGGGAAATCCTGGCTGTGCCAAAAGGTAATGTGGGCATGGAAAGGGGAGGCGATGGAAACTGCTCAACCCTCATTGTTCGAGGCTCCCTGCAGTGGGCTAAATGACACCAGCCCACACAAACCAGAACACTGACAATCTGGGTCATAGCAGAATAGCTTTCAGCTTATCTCAAAGGTCATATAAAGTTTAAAACAATATATTGGATATTTAAGGACTAACAAAACAAATTGTCAGGCGGAACAAGAAGCATTGCTGTGCCCTTTGCAGTCCTTCAGCATTGCATGTAAGATGAAGAGAACATAACTGGCAATTTTCTGACTTTGTTTGCTTAAGATACTGTTTTTTCAGTAAATAAAGAAGAGAGACATCCAGTGCATGGACACTGTTCTTTGTTCCAGCATCAGCTTTGCTGTTCCACTAATATTAATGGAATGCTAAGCAGAAATATATTTCACCCATTTCTGCTGGTGACAAAAACTTGCTCACCAAAGGCTGGCTTGAAAAGCAGCTTAGGGATAATTTAATATAGTAGAATATTTAGCATATAGTTGGTTAATCTGAGTAAAACCATCTTTTTCAGACACAAAGACCCAGAGTCCTGATTTCAGGGGTGAACCATCCGTAAGGGAAATGCTGATACATCTCGATATGAAACACACCACTATGTAAGGTGTTGGGAGTACAATTCCATGCCTTCAAACAGGGATGAATTGTGCTCTCCAAAGTGGACCACAGGCTTTCAGCACACAGATCACACCTTTACAGAAAGAAGGGATTATCTTTGTGTGGCAGAACTGCCCTTCCCAATGCCACGGTCTCCATAATTTGTACAGAGATAGGACAGAGATGGGGCTCTGCTCCTTTGGCCACCAGAAAACAAATGAAGAGATGAAAGAAAAAACATTCTGGAGCTATGCCACACATAAACTCCCCTTTAGGAAGCATTCACAGACAGCTTCTGTCTTTTCTGTTTGTACCCAAAGGGACAACAGCAGAGGACAGGTTCCCTAAGCCACTGGTTCAGTGTAGACTTCAGGACACCCACTTCTTTCATAAAGGCATTAAGTATGCTTTGCTCAGGAAGTATATGTAAAAGCAACTCTGGATGCAACTTTTCAGAGTTATGTGATTCCTTTTTAGGAAGATCTTGGACAGCATCCTTTGTGTGAGTTCCACTGAAGCAAACCTGAATATCTCTATGGGACAGTGCTGCTGTTCGTACTGAGTCCCTAAATTTAAGTGGGAAAAGCCCAGAGTAGTCAGTGGGTCCAACAGCAAAGTCTGTGAGAACAGTGAAGGGATGAGTATATTCATTACAGGCCTTGGTGTCTCAGGGTTGTGGGGTTATTTTGTTTGCTTTTCATTACCTCCCCCCTTCAATTTTAACTATGCTGAAGATTTCTTTGAGGCAGACAGCAATAATACATGTAACATTCATTAAACATTTTTATACTCTTAAATTGAAGCTCAAAGTAAAGCAATTACTTACCTCTAAACTGGCGTGCAGAGCACAGACCAGTAAAATTGGAGGATTTGATAACCGAAATCCATTAATTCCTTCACTTAGTTGTAATTCTGGAAAATGAATAACTTATATTAGTGTTTTTGATTTCTTCCTTTTAATGGATTGGACCTTATCTTGAAGTCTGTCCTCACGCAATAAAATATTTCCCTAATGTGGCCTGTAGGAATCGGTCATTAAAAGCAAATAGTAATCTATTCCCAGCTAATACTTTTAACTTTGAGAAAAGCCCAATTTTATCCAGCAGAAGACCTCATTAGCGGCTTCATGGGAACCAGAGGACTGCAATTAATTTGTTTAAATGGTGTGTGTTAAAACCACCTTTACACTTGAATCTCTTTTAATGCTGGCACAAAGCAGAGAAATTCCAAGTCAGCAGAGGCGCCGCTCACGCGGAGCCGGGAATCACGTTCCTTAACTTTATTAAACTGACGAGACACATGGGAGGCTGCATATGCAGCTAAGTGTAGCTTCAGGCCACGTAGGGAAGTTGCCCAGACTTTGGGCTGTGAAATTTTCGCGAAATCTGTTTAATAAATCTACAAAAGCCTCGCTGTAAGTTCCGTGTCACCGTCTATATTTCATGCTCCAGCACCAGAGCAAGAGGATGCGGCGGAAGAGACGCTCTTTGCGCACAGCAGACTGGCTAATTTTATAATGCCCAACTTCTCCCCTACAAACTGCTCATGGAAATGAATAAACAACGTTTTCTTCCTTCTAACAGTGTTTCAAGGCAATTTGTGTCTCCTGCTGGCTTTCCATAGTGCCACTCTCTTGCATTTGGTCAGAAAACAAAAAGCAGACTGAGGCTATTAGGGAGGTGTTCTCCAGCCAAAGCCACATCAACAGGCACTGCCACAGAAAATTAAAAATATATTAAAAACGAAACAACCAATCAAACCAAAAAGCTCCTTTCTCATCCTGAACCCCCAGGATATTCTCTCTGCCATACTTTAAACTGGAGCTGAGCAGTCTAGCTGTCAGATTTGGAAAGGAGTCCTCATTTTGTATTGGGACAATAAATACTTGACTATTTCAGGGCAGGTTTTGCCTTATAACCCGTCCTCCCCCAGTGCAAGAAATCTGGAGATGCTGAAACCTTAGTGGTATTTCATGACTTATGTCAGGTTGCCTTACCTTTATTTATGTGATTTCTCCTTAATTCCAGTGGAACTAATCCTGAAGTAAGATATTACCCAAGTGAATGATAGCAGATCCTTGCTCCTCGGGGACTTACGAATTTAATTCACTGAGATACTTTGAAAGTTTCATCCATATTCTATATCTGCATTTTGAAGGTATTTCAGCAAAATGTCTAGAAGCAGACAGTCAGACCCATATGCCCACAAATAAATTTATTCCAACATTTATTTTGTTAACTCCATTGCATTACATGTTTTGGGTGAGTTTAGCTTAATGCCTTTAACATAAGTGAGGAAATGTGAAGTTCTGTCTTTTCTCCTTAAGCTACTACAAAAGTGGAGCTGGTTAGATATAAATACACCAAATAAGGTAAAATTGGAAGTGTAAAAGTACATACTGTTTTCCATGAGGAATCTTGTTTTGAAGTCGTGACCCCACCAGCCGATTAGCCTAAGATTTTACAAAGAAAGTAAATTAATAGAAATCTTGGTATAATATCTTCTAATTTAATTTGAGAGCTAACAGCAGTATAAAATTAACATTTCCAATAATACATTTTATTTTTAACAATGACATTAAAATGCAATAAATTCTATAAAGAAATGGTACTAAAAACTTGCTATTTGGAAATTTCTCTTTTACTACTAATGATAAAACACACCACATCTTTCAATTAGCTATTGATTTTTAACAATATCCATTTTCTCTGAAATCATTTCACAAAACAAAAAATAGAATGGAAATACTTCCACTGTTTTCTCCCAAGGCATTAAATTCAACCCTCACCCTTAAATTTATTTTAATGAATATTGAAAGCTAAAAGGTGTTATGAAATCTGACTTAGTTTCACCAAGAAGAGGACTTTGTAATGAATAGCAGGCAGACAACAGGACCTCAGAATAAGGATTGTGTGGGCATTGTCTTGTCTTTACTGTGAGACTTCAATGTGAATTCTGCACACACTTTTCTTCTCCTGAATTGACCTTATTAAAAAAAAAATTCTTTAAAATAAAAGTCAATCCAATTTAATCCAATATTCCTTTTTTTAAGGTTATGCCCAGAAAAAAACCCAAACAACTTTTTCGAAAATAATTTCCCTGAGCTTGTACATTAAGATGACACTACATTATTAACTCACATTTACTGAAAAATATACTCAAGGACATAGCTATTAACAGTTTTCCAAAGCAGCTGGATGCACTGGATCACCTAGTGCCCAAGGCACGGCAGACAAAATCAATATTGCAAAATCAAGGAGTCTGTCTCCATCTCCCTTGGGTTCTCTACTTCTTAACTCAGCCCACAGTAATACCAGTGACTAATATTGTCAGTTCTACTTGAGATTTCCCATGTATCAATGCTATTACAATATCAAGGAGTCACTATTGCAGACTCTTTCCTGAACTTCCAAGCTCTACAGGACTGGACATATTGGACACCATTTCTTCCAAGGTTTTGCTCAGTTTTCCCTATGCCAGCAGAGTTGTTGGGCATTAAGCCTGGCAAGTGTTAAAAAGTTGTAATAGTAAAAAAATCTACAAGTAAAATTCAGAGTAGGTCAGCATTCCTGGAAGTAAATAGGGAAAAGAAAATCATGGCCCCTCAGTAAAGTAGGAACACTTTGCAGTTTGCCTAAAAGAGCTTAGCTCTGCAGAATTAAGACCACTTTCAAGTTAGAAACTTGTTATATGAACACTGCAGAGTGTAAAATAAAGTACTTCATATTTCTGTATAACAACACAGGTTTTATGTTTACTTCTATGAAAGGTTCTGAGCTGCATCCAAACAGAGTGTATACAGAAAAAGCACGTTTTTTTCTTTATTGCTGCATGATGTTTTTATTATTCTAAGACCCATGAAAATTAATAGTGCAATATACATTCATTTCACGTGAGATATTATATTGCCAAAATGAATACACCCCAAATAAAGTGTAATGCAGCCTGTGCCCAAGTGACTCAGTTACTGATGCTTTGAATCATAAAAGATATTTCAGATATTTTATACGAACTCTATAATATATAGACAACATTGTAGAGAAAATCCTGAATATTCTATGTTACTACAACATACTACTAAAGTCAATGGCACACACATTCCATGAATTCCAAGAGATTTAAAGAGAAAAAATCCACGGGAAAGATAACATTTGGACTATTACTCTGCAGCAAGGAGAAAACAATTCTAAGTTTTTTGTAGACCACATCCTAAAGTGAAAGACAAAATAAATATCAATCAGACTGTGACCCAGGTCGAGCCTGATGAAAAGCACTCTAGTTGCACTGTGAATGCTCAAGACTCGCTAATTCTGAAATTGGCTTAAACCCAGGTCTCTGCTGCAGCACCACGTTTGCAACTTGGAAACTGAAATTTCAGAACTTTTCCAAACTGACAGAATGAAGGATTTTTTTAAAGACAGTTTTAGCTGTCTTGCCCTTTCCTACCATAATTTGACAATTTGCTTTTTCTCTTCTTATTTTTTTTTCTTTTTGGCTGTTCTAGAACTTCAGAGGTGTCACTACAGGATGTGCACTTTGAGGCAGCTCTGGTCCTACACTCTCGTTGATCTAATGGTCCATATGGATGTCACGTTATTTGACATTTAAGCTGACAGGCTTCAAAGTGTGGAAATTAACAAAATCTTCACAAATTATAGCAATTTGCTGTTTACAATTTTCTGTGAAAATTTTGAAATGAAGGTTGCCACCGCTATGCCAAATTTCAACCTGTTATGATGGGGAAGAGCTAAGGTGTTAAACCCCAAACATAACGCTTTATAAATGCTCACTAAAAATAATAGGCAATAAAACTGCACATTAAGTTACTGCAGTAAAATTTCTTATTAAAGAGTTGTTATTCTGCATGCAAAGTGAACTGCAGTCACCCTTTCAACTATCCCTTTTTCAAAAAACAAAGGCAACAAGATCTAAACTGATTTTGAATTCCAAAACTTTTTTTTTTTTTTTGCAAAAATCATAGTGTGGAAAGCTCTGAAAAGCCTTATATGATGTGCTTGTGTTTAAAAGCATCTTAAACACATTAACAATGAGTCTCTAGAGTCACGAGCTTTTCACTGTAGATAAAATCCATTCTGGGAAGTCTGTTAAAAATCAGGATTTAAAGAGAAAAGGGTTTAATTTTGCAAATGTTCCCCTATAATTTTAAAAATGCAGATTTATCCAAACTGAGCCCTTGTTTTAACACAGCACTAATCAAAATTGCTATCCCAGTGATGGATGACTTGTAGTTGCAGCATCCTCCTCCCAGTCCCAGATACCTCCAGCAGCCTCCCAAAGCTGCTCAGCAGAGATGCTCCTGGAACACCTTCACAGTGAACATCTCTCCATCCACGAGCAAAAACATACATGAAATCCTTTGCAATCATGCCAAAAAGGAGAGCAAATTAATGCTGAATTAGCTGTGGGTTTTTCTGCAAGGTGTGCATGTTCTTCTGTAAGAAAATAACTTTTAGAATAGATAACTCCTTGTTCTAATTTATGCCTGAAATTAAACCCATGGTCATAGACTTGCTTGGGTTGGAAGGGACCTTAAAGATCAGATCTTACCAACCCCCCTGCCATAGGCAGGGACACCTTCCACATGATCAGGTTGCTCAGGGACCCATCCAACCTTGCCTATGTCCTCATGGTTTGATAACACTGAGCCTTTCCCAGAGAATTCTGCATCTTTCCGGTCTTTGCACAGAACTAATTTTTACACTTGCCACATAAAATTTAAAGCAAACTGTTACCAGCTCAGTTTCATGAAAAAGGTAAGAATATAATGAAATATTGCTGAAAGGTTTTCGAATTCCCTATTTTTACATCAAAATATTCTCTTATTTTACAAATCAGTGAACAAAGATTTGCCGGGTCGGAAAATGACTGCAAAAAGGAACAGTAACCTCTCATTTAGTCATGTCCTCTTTAGGGCCATTTACACCAGGGAACAATCCCTTCAATAAGTATTTTTATTTAGCCCATTTTCCCCCTTCATATCTGTCTGCATTAGACTGAAGCACTGGTTGTTCATAGCTTGAGTCATCTCGTTTGTAGCTGCATTAATGATGCAGGAGTGCAGGATATAATGGTCATGATGTATGTGCAGTGTAAACATCAAAGGAGATCCAGTTAAAGAACACAGGAAAAATACAAAAAAAATTCTTTTGACCTTTGCTTCGACGTTACAGATGATCATGCTACTCATTTATAATTTACAGCCTGAAGCAACATGGGTCTCATTTCCCTTCTCAGCAAGGAAAAAAAATAAAGAAACTCTTGAGTAGTGATACAGAAAACAGGAAAATACCATTAATGTGGCCCAGTTTTGCAATCCAGGGCAATGTGCTGGAAGTATCCTGTCATTATATTGTGTGAGATAATAATTTCATGTCCATGAGAAGGCACATTGAAAAGCTACAGGAATGCAGTGTGAAATTAGTAATACTTGATATTCCATTTGCCAGCTTCACTAGGCATGGAACAGTTTGTCTCCTCTCCGTTATCAGGTCACAATGTGAGCTAGAAATTTCATAGTCATTATTTAGATTATATTAGTAGCATATACCAGCAAAGCATGTTATGGTTATGAAACCATGGATTAAGCAAACTCATAACCAGGCAGTTTTGGGGCAGACTGTGTCCACAAAGCAGCTGATGTAACTGCTGGGTGGCTGCTAAGCTCTTCGTTCACACATTTCTTTCCTTTTGCAAAAGCATCCATGTATTGGCAAAGATTTGTTTGTTTTTTCATGCTACTGTTCTATCTATGAGTAAGAATCAGCTTTGAGGAGTTAATGAGATTTGTCACTGCTCCCAAAGTTTATTTACACAGAACTAGGAAAGTTTATTACACAGAACTAAGCCGATATTATGTTATGTCTGAAAAAGCAGCCTCGTGCAGGAAAATGAATGAAAGGGCCAAAAACAACATTAAGTTCAGTTTCTTGGAGTTCTATATGTCTATGGCACAACTGACTGGTTGAAGAGAACATCCTTTTCTCCTGACACCCTTAAGAGCTATAACAGACAACCAAGAGTCACTGTGCAGTGTGACACAAATTTAGAAGGTAAAGGTTAATAATGAGTCAAATATCTCTCTATTAGTAGGAAATGTGTTAAATAAACACCCAGGAGGTCTTAAAATTAAACTACAAAAGAACACAGAATAACTGGAGGCTGGAGCCAGCCTGGAGCTAGGAGTAAACTACATCTGACCTCAGTCATGGCAATTTGACCACAGTTGATCATCATCCTGCTGCCTAGGAGAACATGGTGGTACCACATCACTGGTGCCACATTCAAAGCCCAGCTTTCGTGTTTCAAAATCCAGGACAAAAATAATAAAAAAAATTTCCAAAAAATTGGTACAGTCAGCTCCCAAAGACCAAAAATATTCCTTAACATGCCTTACATCCACATGTGGATCTTCAGCTCAACTGACAGTTTGATTCCAGATCTTGAGGTACATTCCTCCAGTGTCCTGGGCTCCACACAGTGAAACATGGATAGAAAAAATATCTGAGACTCAGGTCCTGAGCAGGAACATCTCCTAATGCTGCTGCACTCAGACAAAGGTCAGTCCCAGAAACCAAACTCATAAAAACAGTTTAACACCCTCTCAAAACCACCTTACTCTCACCCAGATTTTCAAACACCTCTCTGCAAACTCTGAGCAGAGACCTGATCCCCAGGCTCAACAGCTGGAGCACAGTCCTTGCATTCAGCTCTGCATTAATTTTATTGCAGTTTTTTTCTAATTGCATTTTTTATATGTTTCAATTTAATTTTTATTGCATTAATTTTACTGCAAGCGCATGAGCATGATTGTGTTCCTTTGGATTCAATGCCAAAATTCAGAATAAATAGTAAGAACGACACATACACACAACAACCAAGAAAGCAGAAAAACCTGCTCGTTGCTTTGCATGGCATATTTTTGGCTCACTGACTGGAGTTTGAGGAGAAGTTTTAATTTTCTTTGCTATCACAGACTTGTCTGATCATTGATGAAATATTTAGTCTTTCTATGCCTCAAGCCCTAATCTCTAGAAATTCAGGACTGCCCTAACTCTGCTGTGAGGGGTAAGAATAAATTTATTAAAATGTTTTCACATATTTAGTAATGAGGGCCATGTAAGAATGGAGAAAAAGATTTATTTGAAGCACCTTATATGGGATTTTTTTATATATGGATAAGGAAAGGGGATTTGGAGGTAAAGGCTGATGCCACTTGATTCTTTTCTCTTCTGTCAGCCTTTCACCAAATTATCCTCCAAGTGTCAAAAGTTGTTTCCAGTGTTAGGTTTCTGATTGGTTCAGAATTTAATATTTTTCTTGCTCTATGCCACTTAACTGGCATTTCCAATAAGGAAAAAAAAAATTAAAAAAATCTATATTCCTTCTGCATAATTCCACAATATTTTTCCATGTGCTGTAACAAAACTGAGGTCCAAGTGGATGGACAATGTTATTCGGTTCCAACTCCATCCTCTCCACAGGTGGAGCACCTGAGTAGGGTCCTGCTCTGACCCAGTGCTCCCCTTCTGACAGTCCACTGGAAGGGAGAAAAACCACCTCAAACCAGGTTTGGCGTCGTGATGAGGAGGTTTAGCAATCAAAAAAAAAAAAAAGAATAATTGGAAAGAAATTCCCAGTTTCATCACCAAAATCCCTAATTCAAAGATTCTAACCCCCCCTCTGTAGGGGAAATTGTTCATATACCATGGAGCTGTGAGTTATGGAGTGTGTATATATATATATATATGCCATAGTGTATATCTATATGGGCTAGGATTTGCATGGGGGATTAAGGGAGTTAGCAGCTACCCCTGTTAGACTTTAGCAATATTTCAAACCTAACTCTCACTGTCTCCTTCAGAAAACCTTTCCAAGACTGCCAGAAGCTATATTTAAAGACTTTTCTCCCCCTCCCTTATATCTATTTAGATATCCTTTATCCCAAATGGTAAGCTTGGACTTGTTTCATTATTCTCTTCTGTGCAGTGCCTGTTGTTAATTTTAAGTAGGATCTGTTGTTAGAATTTGAAAAGCTTTTGAAGCCCAGGTAATTATTAGCCTCAGACTTCTGTAGTTTTGGACTTGCACACACTCTGCTGCCTTCCTTACCCTTTTCAACTCATTACAAATGTTTCCTAATTATTAAGCATATGTGACTTGTGAGAGGCGCCATACATTATTAATGGGCCAGTCTCAGAACTCAGTGGAAAAAATCAAAACTCCTTATGAAAAGTTGCTACTGTGAAAGTAGTAACTTTTCATATTTAATATCAATGAGGCTTTACTTTGTCAAAGGACCAAAGTAATATGATTGTATTAGAGGCTAATAGCATGACATTTTTCTTCTGTTAAGAGGCTTGCATTTCCAGTGCCATCTAAAGGGAGAAAATTTTTTCTCCTCTATTTTGAGACTTGTCTTTGTTAAAAAATAGCTAAATTCACTTTCTGCCTAGCAGCAAGTTTTAGCAGCAAAGACCCAAATCCTGAAAAACAGTCTCATAATTTAAACAATGGCACTTAACTATGTGACTGCAATGGATGAAATTAAGAAATCTCTAGATTTGAGTAATCCTCCTTTTTCCAGGAGTAGCTGGGCAGCTTTGAGCTCCCAGAGCATCACTCATTGAGGTGGGGGATTTAACACAACTTTTGCCATAATTAGAGAGACTCTTGGGTGAAAAACCTGGGCATTTTGGTCAATCTAGCACAAGGTGATTTACAGCTGACAGGTACTTGAAGACAGAGGGTACACAAGCTCCTCTTGGATTGATTTTTACCTTGTTAGTCTTTCAGGCTCGACACAAGTGGGAATACACCACTTTCAACACGTCCCTCCATATTACCCCTCCAGGTCAAAACAAAAGGAGATTGAGTTCACTTTTGTAGAGGGAAACAAGTTGCTGTGATCAGGGCATGGGGAAGAGGAATGGCTGCAATGCTGCCAATCCAATCAGGGCCCCTCGGAGTCGCACAGAGCTCTCCACCAAACCTCCAAGGCGCTTGGGATGAGGGATGATAATTTCATTCGCCACGATCAGGCAAAAGAAAGGTATGATCAAGCAGCAGACAAAGTGGGAGCCTAAATTAAATCCCAGGAAAAGATCTCACAAAAAAACAAACCCCCTCAGGCTAATGAAGTTGAATTAAAAACTGTTAAATCAGCTTACGAACAACTATTATCGCAAAGTGCTCATATAACACTTTCACTGGCCAAATATCAGATATATGAAAAGGGGGAATTCAGCCAACAGTATGTTCGCACATTTAGTAAGGGGAAATTGAATATTCTGCCTAACACCAGAAATTAAAAATCAAGCAGAGAGCCAATTTACTCATAGAGATATTAATAAAGTTCTCAGTGATTTTTATAAAGTACTGAATAGTTCTTGATTATATTATAGTGATAAAAAAAACTCACACATTCTTTAAGATATCAGTATTTTTTTTTCTAGGCTGTTTCAAATAGATTAAATTAAATAAGTGAAAGCAACAATCCCTCCTAGAGCTACTTTTAAATGTGAATTCTGACTTAAAGGAGATTTGGATAGTTTTGATTACTACGATGCATTTACTGAACTATACAGTCTCCACAGTCCCTTGAATGAATCTTCCAGGGGAAGATATCTAGATATATTTCTAAATAATAAATGCATCTGACTGAACTATAACACAAAAATTTTAAATTCTGGAAAGCTGGGCTTCCTCAGGTCTTTGTTGTTTTTAATAGAGTAATCACAATATTAATGCAAGACCCTTATCATACTAGAATCCTTATTAGCTAAAATGTAAGTTATCACCTCTGCTCTTTGCCTGAAACAAGAAATAATCAGCATTAGACTAGATTTTAGGGTTTTTTAATGCCAGTGGCTGGAACTAATTGAATTCAAAGCTTCAAGTGCCAGCAGATTTGCCACAGAATCCAGTAGTTGTGTTACAAAACATTTACTAACACTAAGGGATACTTGAGGAGAAAAGAACTCAAATGGAGCTTTTTCAGTTGAAGTCTAAGACATGAAATAATTAAGGGAGAACAGAAATAGTCTTTCAGAGTTATTTTAAAGAGTCTCTCCCCAAAAAGATAAAATTTCATCCACTGCTAGAAAACATAAGAAAAATGTGACTTAGGAACCTTTCTTTACAGGGCTGTAGTTGCCCTAATTTTCAGTAGCACCTAAACTACCATTATTTTTGGCCGTAAAATAGATTTGACACGAGGCCAAATGTTTGAGGTACGATGTATGTCACTTTTGACATGAAGTCCAACACTGGTTTCAGGAGCCCCCAAGCTCCTCTCACCGCAGAAGCAGCTGAAAAAAACATTAAATAAGGACAATTATATGGACTTATTCTCCTATCACAAAATAGCTGTACCTGCAACATTGACCTTCAACCCACAATGACTAAACCTCTCTGCATTTGCTCACACTGGGCTGCTAGAAAGTCAACTCAAAACTGTCAATGAAAACAAAGGGATACTGAAAAACTAGATTATAGTAGAGAATTATTACCTTTTATGTTCAATAATCTGTACATAGCTAAAGAGATTAATACATAATTCTTTGCTTTGAGCTGCTGCTTTTCATACCATGGGAGAGAAAGAACCAAAAATTTCCCCAAAATAGTTGCACTGGTGGATTAGATCACCGAATTGATGTCATGCTGACTGAGAAACTAGGAGAAGGAAAGGGATCAGAGAAGGATACATGTCCCTCCCAGCATTTCACTGGAAACTGCACTTCAACTACTTGATGAGCACTATATGGCTGCAGTTGCTCTGTAGTTTCCTCACAGTGGAAGGCAGGAAGAAAGAACTTCCAGCAAGCACTAAAATGACTTCAGTGAAAAATAAGGAGTAGTCACTGTGACAGTAAAAATTTACCAGCAGCAAAAAAGAGGTGTGAAAGTAAGCATTTCACAAATGAAAAGTGAGAAGGAGGATGGCTTAGAGAAAATGGGCAAAAATAAAGAATAAATATGTCACGAAAGCCTCTGGGAAGCTCCTGATTCAAAGATGTGTGGAGATGGGTAAGAAGTAAAGGACAGCAGGCTGTGGATGTGCTTTGCTGGACTTTGCAAGAAGGGAGATGGCAAAAAAAAATTCATCTGGCTTGCCCAAGCAATGGTGAAGATAAAATAGATTTGACTGAGGGAGACAAAGGAAAAAAAGAATATCACAGAATATACTGAGTTGAAAGGGACCCACAGGGATCATCATTCCAACTCTTAAGTGAATGTGAAGATGTCTGCCTTGGTGATACCTTATTCTGGCTGAGGACTGGAGAGATGAAGGTTCGGCCAGGAGAAAGAGAGGGTAGGAGGACCAGAAGCTCCATGAACAAGTGGAAACAAATAAGCACAAGTGGTGAACCAAGCAAAAAAATGAAACACACACACACACATAATCCTCAGTGCACACACCCAGTATACCAACTTTGCAAGAAATAATGAGACAATTATTTCCTTAACCTGGGCAATGACCTTCCAATTACCTTTAAAAATGCTTATGGTTTGAATCAGGTGCTGGTTGGTGCTATGAATCACAATATGAGCTGGATGTGTGATCCCAGAGCTGCAACTAAAGCCAGAGAGGTATCCAGCCAGGACAGGGACACGAATAGCTCTGGGAGACACGCTGGGCAGGAAACCCCATCTGAACCTGTAAACCTGTAACTGACATTTACAGGAATATTCTCCAGGGGACAGGAAATGAGGAGAGAAAAAGGCAACTATTAATGGCACAAAAGCATAATGGCTATTGCTGGTGCTTTCAGCTCAGAGCAATTTCAAGGCACACGGTGATCTCGAAGCACAGTCTATAAGAAAAAATTAGAAACAATTCCCCACTCTGGTCCAATGAACTAATACAAAAGCATGAGCAGCTCATTTTTAACGGACATGTGTAGACTACAGCTCTGTCTGAGAATCCTAGGAGGAAAGCTTCATAGAAAGTTCCAAAATTTTCTGAAGTAGAAAAATGAAAAATGCTGAAAGTGAGTCAATATCTAGTAGGAAATCCCAGATGGAAAATTGCATTAGTTCCAGCACATTTCTGCACAGAGGTAAGCGAGCTCTTAGTGGAAACAGCAGAAGATTTACT
Source organism: Neopelma chrysocephalum (assembly GCF_003984885.1). NCBI lineage: Eukaryota > Metazoa > Chordata > Aves > Passeriformes > Pipridae > Neopelma > Neopelma chrysocephalum. Next base: position 4,232,964 of record NW_020897767.1, read on the forward strand.
TGAGGTACTTCGTTGAAAATAAACTTTTCCCTCCATAAAAAGAGAGGTTCTGTGAGGTAGATACAGAAACGTACAGATGAATAGATAAGAACAAGAGGAGAGATAATGCCTCTTTTTGTGACTTATTAAAAAAGCAGGCACAGAAGGGTTTTTCCCCATTTTCGTAAAGCTGTGTGACACCAGCATGAGTGTTGAATTTCTGGGAGTTCATTCAGCAGGAAGGAAATTAACTCACTGCTTTGTCTTATTGGGAAAAATCAAGACATGGCAAAGTGCTTTCAATACTACCTGTCTCAAAGCAGAGAAGTGAGGCCCAAAGAACAGGCAGCTAACAATACAGGGCCTTTGAAGTGGGGGGAGAAAAATCACAGCAGCCATCCAGACTCCAAGGAGAGCCCCAGGATCTCTTCCTTGCTAGTTAAGGGGATGTAAGAGTTGCCCCCAGGCTACATTCACCTTTCCATCAGGCTAAGCCTGTTGGTTCCTTTCATGTGTTTGAGCAATTGTGTCTTACACCATCTGATGAGAAAAGCTGGAGGCAGCAGATGGGAAAGCACATCCACAAGGAACACAGCCACCTCCCTCCCATTTCCAGGGCTGGGAGTGGGAAAGGGTCATGGCAGAGCACACAAGGCAGCGTTTGTCCCATCAGCGTGGTCCAGGAGACATGCATGGGAGCACACACTCAGGGAATGAAAACAGCATATTTCTTTCACCCCCACTCCAGCTCTCCTATAGATGATGCAGAGTTCACATACAGCACCTTTACACAGTCCCAGGAGTTAACAAGGAGGCCTACAGCTCCTCTCTAAAACACCTTAAAGTCTAACCAGGGCAAAGATGACAAAACAAAGGGGAAGACCTTCAGGGAGGAAAGCATGAGAAGGTTATTTATAATGAGAAAAGAAGCAAGATTGCTTGAAGATACAGCTTAATTACAAGGGAGGATTTGAAGGGAGAGAGACAGAAAATGCTTGACAGAGAACAAGGAGACAATCATGGGAGCCACATAAAAGGATGTGCAGAGCTGAAGGAATAAGAATAGGAATAGATGATGTGAGTGCACATTAACCTCTCTCTCTTTTTTCTCACAGAGACTCACTCCAAAGTTAAAAAATGCTCTTGGATATTTGCCACGCAGTTGGTGAATCCGAGAACACACCCCTGCAGGCCCATCATGGGTCTAGATTGGCCCAATAAATCACTTGTCCCAAGACAATGCAATTAAGCCTAATTAGCCGATAGCTTTATTCCTAAACAGTCTCTTCCCAAGGGAGGTTTTAACTTTTGGTTTCTAAATTAGCTCAAGGAGCTAAATTGCTCTCATCTCCTTGGCAAAGCAACAGTTCGTTTCTCTACCTTAGTAGAGGATTCTTCCTGCGCTCGGGGGACACGTGTTGCACTGGACGGGCAGTTTATCCCTACATTAGCCCACAGTTTGAGTCCACTAGGACCAGTGACAAACCCTTCTGGAAACAGCAGCCTGTACACTTCCATCTGTCACCACTGACTTTCCCACCTGGCTGCATTCAGGAGTCTCTGCATTGCTTCTCCAGATCCTCTCCCTGAGCAGGACGAGGTGCTCTGTTCTGCTAAAGCTTTCAGCAGTGCTGAGACATTCAGAGGTGACAGACTCCAGGGTCAGTGAGAAATGGACCACCTTAGTCTGTTATCTCAGTAAAGTCTGAGTAGAAGACTCAGTCTGAGTAAAGAAATTCTTGGCTGTGAGGGTGGGGAGGCCCTGGCACAGGTTGCCCAGAGAAGCTGTGGCTGCCCCATCCCTGGAAGTGTCCAAGGCCAGGTTGGACGGGGCTTGGAGCAACCTGGGATGGTGGAAGGTGTCCCTGCCCATGGCAGGGGGTTTGGAGTGAGATGAGCTTTAAGGTCCCTTTCAACCCAAACCACTCTGTAATTCCCTGATTCCTGGAAGCATTTTAAACAAGGGCAGCTTTAGTTCTTTCCAGTACAGTAGACATAAAACAGCCTTCCAAATCTTTTTACAACTGTCATTTGCTTCCAACTCACATTCCACCAAAGATACATTATTTTCAGCAGTTTCACAGAAGCTTCAGCTATTTATTTTGGGGATTATGTGAGTCTAATTCAAAAGAGAGTAATGTGGTATCTCCTCATAGATCAAGAAAATCATTAAAGAAAAACTAAGCTGGAACTGCCAGTCCTAGAGGATGTTGAGTAACCTCTTGCAAAACAGAGTTACTGGGCAGACAGGATCTGCACTGGAGCAGGATGGGGTCCCAGAGCACCTGGGAAAAACGGGAAGAGGAAGGTCTATGGAGTAGCATATTTTTGTTTATCTCATTACAGGGTTAAAGTTCACATACCAAAAAGGCTGTGCAGGTCTCTATAAAGAAGTAGCAGGAAGCTGTTTACGCTCTGGCATTTTCATCGGCATCAAGACAACAAACAGGGAAGTGATCTAAGAGAGAGGGTTGATATCTCACCTCTGTCTATGAAGAAATTGGCTGAAGGTGCCTTGTGTTTCTCAAAGCCAGTATGAAATAGCTACCTTTTTGCTTCTTGCTCTTTGAAACTTTTTTTTTTAATCATAGAAAAAAGTAAAAGCCAACACATTTTTGGACATCGACTGCTTTCTGCACATGCAGCATTTCTTCACATCACACAAACTTTTCATTTTTAAACTCTACCTGCTGCTAGAGTGGGCTAAAGCTAAGTTTGATAAATCCTTTCATTTTAAACACTAAACTGTGTACAGTTTTCATTAAATCCTCTGCCAAGGCTTATCTATTATTCTTCTGACTGCTTTACATACATTTATTTCCCTTTCATCTCTTTAAATTGTGCCTTTTCCTTCCTTTACTGTCTCAGGGCTCTGTGAGTTTTCCCCCTCCCATCCCTTATGCCAGCTGACAGCGGAGCTGAACCCCCTGCACATCTACAGCTGCAAATACTCTGCTGTGAACACTTGACTTCTCTTGCACCTTCTTCCCCAGCTGCTCACAAATATTCACGTTTCATTATAGCTAAATTACTTGGTAATTCTAATTATACTTCTTTTTATAAATGAAGAAGTAGAGAGAGAAAAAAATAAAATATTAAAAAATTAAAAAGGAAAATTTCTGGAGCCCAAACAGCTAGACAAGCAAAATTTCAATATTAGTAGGTCACTTCAGTGCTCTCTGTGTCTTGGAAACTTCCCCTCTGCAACACTCATATGGAAACTTGGTGGCACAGGCTCAGCCTGCACTGACCCAACAGTTTCAGTAGTATTTCATAGCTCTGCTCTCTCCAGGTAATTTTTTTTTTTATTTGAAATCTTCCCATAAAGAAATCACTCTCACACAATTAGCCAGGAATATATTGCATTGTGATATATAGAGCAGGTATTAAAAAAGCTATTTGAGTATTAAGAGAGACTTCAAAAGAGGTGAGATCATGAGAGAATGGGGATATATCGAACCCATATATGTCAGATTGATTCAGTTTTACTGCTCTAAGGAGAAAGATGGGGGGACTAGCAAAGGACTACCCAACATACTTGGGTGATATTAATTGGGATGGTTACAACATGTCACTTTTAGACCCATGGCCTTTGCACTGAATTAGAGAACTATTCCCAGCTAAGCCAAGGTGTCTGCAGGACACAAGGATGGTGTCTGCAAAGATGCAAAACAAGAAGGGGACACATAAGACAGCATCACCATCTGCCAGCCATCAGATCTAAGGACAAAACCTTGCCCTTAGATATAAATTCTTTCCCAAGTTAGTGAATTACCAGCTTTATAACTCTTGTAGGAAGCTTGCACATCCATGAAGAAGAAGAGTGGGACTGGTTTGCCTTTTGTCTGCTGGGACATGCCATGGTATTACTGATTTTTGCCAGGATTGGGTTGTGGAGGTCTCAGCCACGACCTCAATGGCAGCCCCAAGGCAGAAAGCAGTTCTGAGATGGTCTCAGGTACTGATGGCTATTAAATACTTTAGTAACTCTTTCTTGAGTTGCATTTTAAAAGAAAGCAGCAAATAAGTGTTTTGTTGTTGGAGGAGCAGGGTCTGGAGGGAGCAGCTGGAGGGGAACCCAGTTTCTTAAACTGGACATAGGATAGAAGCATACTCACAAAATTAGGTGAATTTAAACCTAATACCTAATACCTAATACCAAAATACCTAAATTCCTTTGGTGATTGGCAGTAGCTGGGTTTGAGGGGTTTAAAATGAAAATTTTGGATTGAGCTGTTTAATTTTCAATAAGTACCTAAGGCCTGTTTGCCCCAGCCTCAGTCAGTAACAGGGAAACACCTTGGAACTGCCTCTCTGAATTATGGTCAGAACATACATTTTTCTATTAAGGTCCAATACATTATTTCCTTATAAAAATAACTACCTAGTCAATAGCTTGCAGAAAATATGAAGGATGAGACAAATTAAGGAAATCTATATAGGTGGATAAAGTGACTTGCAGAATATCGGCTGTGAGTTAAAAACAATATTTCAGACATTTTAAATGACAAAAGGGTGTCAGCTGGATTGGAATTTAATTCCCTGCATTTGTGTGGGCTGAGATGCAAAGAAACAAGTGTTTGGTGCTTCTGTTTTTTGACTGAAGTTGTGTGGCCACTGGGTGTCATCCTTGATTCAGATGACAGCCAAAGACTGTAGCTCCAGCAGAAAGGCTGCAACTTCCCAAGCAGTTAAATTCCACTCTATTTGATTGTACAACATACACAAAATTGCTCTGCATTTAAATCAGCTATAAAATTGAATACTTTGACATAGACAAATTCTCCTTTGTCTCAGTGCCTTATTTGGAGACCTGAAATGACTGGTTGATGCGGGAAAGAGAGAGAAGTAATGCAACCAGGGCATAGGAACTACAAACAAATTTGATGAGTGATTATCAAATCTCAGGAAATATGAAATAACTATGATTAAATAATGCAGAGGGACTATGCAGGAAGGTTGGAATTATATCCTTAATTGGGCCCCAGGCTGAAAAAGCCTATTTCATATAGGTAATTGTGTTTAAGATATTCAGTAGCCAGATTCGGTACACAAATTAATGACTATGTATGAAGGAGCCAGTTCAGGAAAAACTAATTTAAACTCTTACCTACAATACGAAGCTTGTGCCCTCACAGAAGTTTCAAAATTTCATCAAGGAGGAAAAAAGACTCAAAGTCCTTGATATTTTATTCATTTGCCCTATTGCTATTCTGTGATTTTTTACATTCATTTCAACTATTCATCATCTTCCCAGTTCCCCAAAATTAGGATCCACAGGAACCGCAGAACCAGGTGGGGCCATGGGAACAATGTGTGCACCCAACTAACAGGGAAGTACAAAACTTTCCAGAAGAAATATCCAGATATCCAGAATATTTTGCCAGTGTTCACGTATAAGGATCGAATCAGCTCACAACAGGTCGTATGTCATCCTAATGAGTTTTCTGCTATGGGTGACTGAGAAAAACTTATCAGTGTTATTTTGTTATCTCCTGAGAGTCTAGACAGTCTGAAACGAGCACAGTGCAGCGAAGCTGCTTATTATAATATTATTTGTCTCTGAAACCTGATTTAGTTTGCCTTCTTCAAGCTAAAATAAAAGGAAGTGCAAGCAATTTCTCCAAGCATTACAGCCAGAAATGTTTACATTTGTCAGTGCATTGAAAGTATTAATCCTACTGTTCTTAATATAGATACATAGAATATAGTAATATACTGGTTTAAATAACAGGTATTTTTTTAATGCAGCTAACCTCAGTTGATAGCTCAGCTTTCCATGGATTATACAGTCTTTGAGAACACAGATCTCCATGTAATACTTCCTAGCTTTGCCAGTGGATATAATTTTAATGAAAACATGCCAGTACTAAAGAGTTATTAGGCACGGAGTCGAAATTGTCTTTGATTTTGTTCACCACCCAGAGACATCGAGGATTTTTTAAAAATCCATTTTTAAAGGAAGATGTTAAATATTCTCTTTACATTAAACAGCCTCACAGACATGATTTAGGTTACTTGTTTTTAACATTATCAACACTTTTTCATGATTCTACTTCGTTTAGAACTGATAGCAGACTTCAAGAAGGAAAGGCACTTAAGATGTGAGCATGTGCATTACCAATTCCAAAATTTACTAAAATTCACATACAACAATTCATCTGAAGTAACAAAGTCATATAAACAATTTGACTAAATTTGTACTACCCTTTTCACTGATGCAATAAATCAGTTACAAATGTTAGCCTAATGATTTTTTTTTTTTTGGCAACAGGAAATTTTTTCTCTTTTTATAAATATATGCATAGATGCACATGCCCATATTCTAAGACTAGGTATCTACACAATTTCACTTTCAGATCTCTATTCAAAGGGAAGACATTTTCCCCTTTGAACTTCACAGGACTTTTATTTGGGTGTAGAAAAATACTCACGTTGGTTTAACACTCTTGGAATGCTTTTCATGAATGTAGGCACCAGCCAGGCCTCCTGCTCCAGAATTTAAATACTGCAAAGAATAAATCAACATGTACATGTCGTGCTCATTATCTGTAAAATATCACCTTCCTTCCCTCACCCAGCTCTACAAAACAGACCAATTTTAACATTTCTAGAGGTTTCTAACTGGAGATCTTAGCGTTTGTCACAAAGTGCTGATGTAGATAAAAGCAGATATATTTTTTCAGGTTAGATTTTAAAATATCTCTCTTGGCTTAGGTACAATAATTGAAGTCTAACAGGCTAGAAAATTGAAGTACAGCTGAAACAATTCCATTTCATAATACATATAGCAAAGTCATCAAACAATCCCTCTGACTATATCTGTCGATTCTTAATCTCAATAGAAGTCAAAGGAATTAAAGATACCTTATTTAAGTTTGGGCAAGAATAGTATCTTATCTAGGGACCACTTCATAAAACCCTGTAGCTGTGAGACCTTCTCAGTGTGGGAAATAAGAGAAGAGCCTCTGATGCTGTGACCACAGGGCAGAATGTGCTTCAGAGCAGATGTTTAACCACCACCAGCATCCACCTCACGGTCACAAGACCTTGTAGGTCATTACCACTGTTAGTTTTTGGAACCTCTCATAACAAAGCCACCACTAAAGCCAGTGTCCATCTCCTCACTGTGGCTGGTTCAAAGGTTCAGCCAAGTCTTGATCAACAGTTCAGGTGCAGTTCTTATTCATCTGACCTGTTTGCTGACCCATGATATAAGTGACATTATGGAAAATAGTCTCCAACCATGAACCTATTTTACCTTGTAGGAGCACCAGCAGGCAAAATCTACTCCCCAGTCATGCAAATGAAGCTCTACATTCCCAACACCGTGAGCCAGGTCAAATCCAACAAGGCATCCCTGCAGGAAAGAGATGATTATTATACCACTTGCTAGGATAATTATCACCATGAAGTTATTTTGAAAAAAACACCAGTAGAGCTTTACTTGCTCACTCCATAGGCACAATATCTAGTGACTTTGTAAAAAGTCAGGTAGGGATAGGACAAGTAGAAATGGACTTAAACTAAAAAAGGAGAGACTTAGATTAGACATTAGAAATTCTTGGCTGTGAGGGTGGTGAGGTCCTGGCACAGGTTGCCCAGAGAAGCTGTGGCTGCCCCTGGATCTCTGGAAGGTCTAAGGACAGGTTGGACAGAGCTTGGAGAAACCTGTGGAAGGTGTCCCTGTCCATGGCAGAGAGGTTGGAAATAGATGATCTTTAAGGTCCCTTCAAACCCAAACCCTTCTATGATGAATCTATCAAGACCCATCTGCTTTGAGTTATTACTAGATATGGTTTAGATTCCTAAGATGTTGATCATGTAATAAAGTGGAATCACTTGAAATAAGTATTCAGAACAAATGCATAAATACAACCTGTTTTATGACACAACATGCAGAAACAAAGTAGTAAAGTACATAATGATGCCAGTTACTCATGAACAATTACATTCCACCATATACTTTTACTGAAGGTCTCCCTGATATTTAAACTAGAAGGATTTTGCTCTTTGGGAATCCAAATGGGTGAGATAGCATCTTATGCAACACACTGATCTTTAAAGCCGTTTTTATTTGTCCCTCAGAAGAAGAATTCTGCCATTCCTCTGTGAAAAGTGGTGTATTTCCCATCACCACAATTTGCATAGGGAAAGAAAGGGGGGAAAAAAAAGCATCTAAGGGCCAGAGACACCTAGACCAAAAAAGCAGGTTTTACACACGAAATAACCACTGGATGGCAGCATTTTTAAACTAAAAAGTTCTTCCGAGCTTTGCTATTTATTTAAGTGCAGAGAAATAAAACTGCTTTTTTGTTCCTGGACTACGAATTAAATGCTATTTTGCATTTTGCTTTTAAAACACAAACAGCTTGCTTGCAAGCAGCGGGGTAGGAATAGGAGTGAGAGCACAGGCTTCAGAAAAATCAGCATCCAATAATAAAACAAAAGGGTTTTTTTTTAAGAATCTCCTGCTGCTTCTTGCATGGAGAGAGCCTTAGCTAAATTATTTAAACAGTACTTTGGTATATTTAATCTTCTGTATAAACTAGATAACAATTTGAATGAAGCAGCATTTTAAGAAGGTGTGACATGTTAATTCTAATGGAGGCTTTGGTGGAGTTATCAGCTTAAGAAGTTGCTGCAAAGCAACGGGAAGAAAACTCACTGCCATAGCACTTGCATGATCTAAACATTGGAATAAGAGTCTCAATAAATAATTTTGGTGTCTTGACTTCATAGGAACACGCAGAACTGAGTTAAAACAGATCAACTGAAATGGTGAAGCTAAGGTAGAGAGGCTGAAGCACACTGAAGTCCCATGGGAATGCTCTCATTCAGGGATAAAATGGCTTCAGAGAAATAAGCTACAGCAAACTAAAGCCAATTGCCAGTGAAGGAGAAGGTTTTCATAGAGTTTTATGGCATTAACTTCAAAGTTCAGCTGACTGGATTTAGACCTTTACAGGTGTCCCTTTGTACATACATCCCACACAAACTTTTGGAAGCAATTCTATGGCAGATTCATTGGTGGAAACCAGGAATAACACAATAGGATGAGAAGATGAGAGTCTTTCAGAATGTGTGTGCCTGGCAGTACAATAACAAAATCAAAACAAACAAAACAACGGAAGTTGCTCACAAAGAAGAAACCCATAAGAAATTTGATTCTATAAGTCATGTGCCAAAATCAGTTGTCTGTAAGTCATAAACTGTACAGAAAATATGTCCAAGCACAAGATGACAAAGTGGGAGGTAAGACAAGATGCTTTAGGACAGTTTGGATGCCCTTGCAGTCATGGTAGTAAAAAGATGCTCCATAGCCATATCTATACCTGTAACAAAGATATGTTCAAAATTCCTTGGCCACTGACACTGGCTGGAATAGTTCAGCTTGAACCCACACCATGGGCTCGTAGCCCTCAAACAGGAGGCCCATAGACATACCACCCATGGGTCATCCTCCTGAACTCCTCTAACTGCTTCCCAGTACTTTGAAATCAGCTGGCAAATCCTATTGGGCACTTTCTAACTTAGTATTGAGGCACAGCCTGAAAATCTGGGTTCGGAGCTGGCAGGTTTCCTGCATCGTCTCAGAAACACCCACTCGCACCAGTTTGTTCGAGTCGTCGTCTGCAAGACGGGTTGTGCTGGTTTGTTTTTTCCCAGGGAGGTGTCTGGCACTTGAGTCACACAAACAGCAAATGTTTAGCCACACGGATCGCACGGAAAAAGTAAAACAAACTGAAACAGCTCTCCCTGCACAAGCCACGCAGAACCAGGACTGCGTGGGAACAGCGCTTCCCCAGACTGGGGGGAAAAACAGAGCTCTCCATCTGCTCCGGGCGAGGGAGAGGACGTGTGCTCTCCCCTGCCTCTTCCGCTTCGTTCCAACATCTAAAAGTCATTTCTGCAAAGTGTCTGGGTAGCTGCTGATAACCAGCAGGTAACAACTCAGCATGGACAATGACATTTGGAGAGAGGGAGAGAAATGACAGCTTCACACCGGCAAAGCTGGGACATTTAGAAAGAGAGACAAGAAAAGAAATGATGAAGGATCTTAAAGCTCTTCCTACTGGGAACTCAAGAGATTAAAATATTTTACATAACGGTACAGAGTCAGTGGAAAGTACAATATAACTTATGAAATGAAAATTGTATTTGAAAGGTAGAGTCTTCTAAAAGTCAGCCATTTCTTAACTTGCAGAAGAAGAAAACGACTCAGCCCCTTCCATCCTCTAAAGCAAGCTCAAAAGTATGAAACAAGGAAAACTGTTACATCCTCCTCAGCCTGCTGATGAGTCTCTTGCACAATATGTAGTAATTTTGATTTATCTGAGAGACCTTAGATGGAAAAATAGCCTGAGGTAATTTTTCAAGCTTAATTTAGTTCATTTAATATTTAATGACTTAATGAAGCTGTCTATGTGCAGAGCTTTCACTCTGGGAGGAATCTTAATGTACGTAGAGAACTTAGGAAATTGGCTTAAAAAATGTAAAAGGAAATCAGTAACTTAATTCATAAATGATTGACCTCAAGAATCCTAGGACATATTCCAGACCTCCAGAGCTCGCAGCTCAAATCTCTCTCCAAGACCTGATAGGGTACAACACTGTGGGATTTTATTTCAGTTGTACATTAAAAGAATTATTAAGACCATCTGTGAAGGACTTTTCTCTCTAATATACTGACAAGTGATTTTTTTTCCTCTCTTTTTCTTGAATGACATTTTCACCTTGTATTTTTGCCTTCTGAGTCGTTTGCTTGTCAGCTCTCCCCAACCTATTTTCTGTTCAGGAGCACAGGGTCATTCACCACCCTTCACCACTGGGAAGGAGAACCTTGCATTTTTGCTCTAAACATGGCTTTTCAATCTTATCTTCTTTCAAAATGTATTTTAAAAGGACTTCCAGTCTTTCTGTGCTAATATGTATAAGACAATACTGGTTTCATCGGTCCAGAAGCTCTTGAAGTCCAATTAAACTTATAGATACATAGATGTTAATTACTCTGCTTTAGCAGTTGGTTTCATTCTCCTCTAATCCAACAGCAGCTCCAAACTCAGCTCTGACCTGGGAAAAGGGGAGAGGAGCCAATTGTTTTTGAAGATCCCCCATTTTGGGCTTTTTGATAACCAGAAGTTCTGAGATAAGAGAAGCAACAGGAATAGCTCTAACCAATATTAAGAGAGAAATTCTTCATGAATCGCTGATTCTGTGGCTATTCAAGTAAATATTTACCATATGCAGACGTTTAAGTGAGGTATAAGAGTCTGTTACATAGTGGGTTTGTATAAGCATATAAACAATTACTTAACCCCAGGGCAGAACCCATAAGGACAATGAGCTGAGCGTATCTGACAGGAGGGAAATAAAAGCAGGGCTGGCTCACATTTTCCAAGCCTTAAGGGTACTCAAACAGTTCTTCAGGTTGAATTAGTTTTGCTTTTTCAAAATACTAACGACATTTTAAGCCAAGTATCTACCTGGATATCCCAGTCCTAACACACTCGAACCACAAAAAGACTGGTAATTAAATCTGTTAGGGTCCCTCCACTTTTGAAAAATCTTGGAGGAAGAGATTCAGGTCTACTTATAGCACCCCTAACAGGCATGCAGGTGGAAACGGGCCTTTGACATTTACCTGTGCCTGCTGGAATGATGAACAGCTGTCAGAAATTGTTCTCCTCTTCAGTAACATGATACAGTCTCTGTATAAAATGCACAGTGGTTTTGTGTGCATCCGTGTGGAAGCACATACCCCTGAGTTAATATTTTTATTTGCACTGCCTTATAGAAATTTTAATCCCTCTCCACGAATTCCTGGTTATGTCCTCAGATATCATAAAAATCAAATCCATTTTCACTCTATGTAATAAACTATCAGTGACCACTCTTCCCCAGGACACAGGTTTTCAACCACTTCGGGGTAGTTTATAGCTCTCAGTGAAACCACATCACTTCCACTCATCCAAGCCCATGTCCCACAGTCCAGAGAGCATTTTTAGGGAGGTGGTGAAATGATAGGCTATTCCCAGGTTGTTCATGTTTATAGAAGAGGAGAAAGATTTCTCTCTGTCAGACACCTTTTCAGACACATCACGGAGCAGATTTCTGGGAAGCAGCACTGAAGGCACGTAGGTGTTGGCGGCTGAATGAAAGCTTTTCTGCCACCAGGAGTGTGAGAGAGCAGAGCAGTGGGTGGCATCATCCTGTTAATAACCTGTCTTCCCTTTCTGACACTTCAGCATAGTCTTGTGATTATTTGTGGTCAGCAAAGTGCTGGAAGACCCTCCAAGAAAGCACCATAACGGTGTTGCTTTTAGAGCTAATAGACAACACCATTTCCCCCTGCAGCTGACTCCCCCCATTTCTTTTTTCCCTTGGTTTTCTACATCCACTTCAGAAGTTGGTTTTGTTTTGTACTGTTTTTAGCACCAATTTTGTCGCCAGGTGCTGCTCTGTGAGAACATTCCCTTTTTATATCCCATGGGCCATGCACTAGCTCTCACACCTGCTCTGCTCTCCCAGGGGGGACCTTACCATCACTTTCCAGCAGCATAACTTATGCCCCGACCTCCAGAAAAATTTCCACTGCCAAACCTACAGCAGCAGAAAATGTATAGGCTGTTGTGAGCCAGAAACCTCTCCAGAGAGTTAAACCATCAAATATAAAGGGTTAGCTGGTTTGCCAAAAAACCCAGTGATACTAAATAAGTTTACCCTTGAGTGATTTAATCTTGTGTGAGATAAGGTGCATTCAGTAAAAGGTTTGCCACTGTGGAAAGTCTGGTGAAGTCCTGTTCATAACGTGACTTAATTAAAAACTATTTTTTCCTGGATTCCTAAGGCAATTGAGATGGTTAAAGAGTTTTATAGCTACGTCCACAGAGCCTGCAAGCTCCAAAGGCTGAATCCTCACTAAAAAACAGTTATCTTGTGATGTTGATGTGCTCCACATTGTGCCTGTCTCCTGAAAACTCATCAGCCTAGTCTGAGCGGTACTGGCTCCATGGGGAACTCACCTTCCTACCTACTGGGGGCAGAAATTGCCATAACATGGCAGAGGGAAAGGAGGAAAATCATGAAAGTCTGCCAAATAAAGCAGAAATCTAACACAAACTAACTTTTATAGAGAGATTACAGCTGTGGTTACCTCCTCTTCCTTCTGCACTGAAACTCTTGATACCCTATCCTTCAAGAAAAGCCAAGTATAAGTTAATAGTCATGAATTATCTTTCCATATAGGTTAAGACTCACCCGCAAGATTGCTCTAACTGCTGTTTCTTCATGCAGCACACAGCCTCCAAAGGATAAGGGCACAGAATGCTTTTACATTTTACCAGTCACTCAAAATTCCATGTTTTGTTACCAAAAAATAGTAGAAATTAAAAATACATCACACAGAAAATTGACCTAAAAGTGGTGTTAAGAGGAAGCAACTGGAGCAGTCCTACCTTTTTCTGGCCAGCCTTTGTTATTCTAGGGATGTCAAACAACTGTCCTGTGTAGTACTGAACCCCACTGAACATAATGACTGCAATAGAGTCCCCTTCCTTCTCAATTACAGCAAGGATATCTTCAGTCCTCAAGGTCTCCTCCCCCTAAAACAAAGTTAAAGCACACATTTTACATCAACTCTGGCAGTAATGAAACTGTCAGTCCTTATTTCATAATCTATATTTTACCATGAGACACGCTGCTTGCATAAGGAGATCAAAAGCAAATCCTTAGCATGGTAATGATGTACAAAGGTAGTGCTATGAAGTAGCCTATAAGCAACTAACCTCAAAAAAAATCATTAGCAAATGAGTCTTGAAGGTGCCAGTTATAAGAAGTCTATTCAATTCATGCTCTAAAATGCTTTATATTTTCTAATATTTCTGACAGTTTTAATTTACAACAAAAAATTCCTGGTGCAAACAGAATATCTAATGATTTTTAAGTGACATCTGAAGTTTGTGACACCCACAAGACTTGAAAGTTGTCTATCACTTTCACTCGGTACTTTTTTAATAAACTTGGTATCCCACAGGAAGCTATTATAAACCTGCCATATTTATGTTTCAAAAACAATGTCTCACATCATCAAAAGCACAAAAATCCCTAAACCTATGGTCATTAAAAATAGAAAAATTTCAACCAAAAGGAAAAAAAAAAACACCTCATTTTTGATTCTTTATAGGAAAATTACTGCCCCATCTTCCTCCTGTCTTCCTAGCAAGGGATCTTGTAAAACATACCACCACCTAGGGATCAATTAGGCAGTGAAAACCTAGAATTAAATTAGACTTGTTACTGAAAAGAGCTTGGGCAAGATGGTTGAATTGCAAGGGACTGTTATTATCTCAACAATCTCTGCAAATCTATCAAGCATTCAGGAGTGGGCTCTTTACTCACAAGATGACTCAGATCTCAGAAGCAAAAGGTCACCCTCGGTTTATAGTTAGGTGACAAAGTTCTTAATGCTGCAGAAGTGAAGCGAGGCAGCCTTTCAAATTAATCTGAATTGCATATTACTCAGAGCAGACCTTTCTCTCAGTCTGTGCTGATACAGACAGTGTTGCTCGTGTTATGGCAATCTCTTACCTTAGGACGTTCAGAGGACAATGGGCTTTCTCAATGAGTTACTATATTTTGCAGGTGACTCAGTGTGCTGTAGGCTTTTGCAAACAGGAAAAATAGGGAAAATAACCTTTTTCTTGTTGTTGTTCCAGGAAAATTAACTATTGAATCAGCAATTATAAAGCGGGGTTTAATGTCAAAAAATATACCCTGAAACAGACCACACGATTCATAAATTTTACCTAAAGAGTTTTAATACAAATTATAACTTCTGCAGGCAGACACTACAATATTTGAGAATATATGCCCTACTTTCACATGAAATATGTTTCTGCCCTTAGTGACAGCAAGCAGAACTGACAGGTTCCTCACCAACCTGCCGTGGCTGCAGCAGGAGCATGCTTTTCTCCACATCCAGCCCGTGCAGTCGAAGCTGGGACTCAACAGCATACTGGAAGAGAATTCCATACAGATAACATTGACACAAATACATGATATACAACTAAAAGGAAAAAAAAAAGGACAAACACATCAGAACTTTCAAACAGGAATTCAGATGCCTTGCCTTTCACTGAAAGTAATGCTTTGAAAGCATAATCCAACTTCACTGAAAAGTTTGCAGATTTCTTTTGGATTAAAAAAGACACAAATTTAATTCATGAAAGACTGCAAGGACTTCTGAGTGAGAAGTCAAAGCCTAAATCCTACAGGATAAGTTCATGGAGCAGAATGAGGGTGGAGATGGGGCCCTGAGCAGCCTGATCTAGTGGTTGTCATCCCTGCCCGTGGTTGGAGGGTTGGAACGAGGTGATCTTTAAGGTCTCTTCCGACCTAAACCATTCTGTGGTTCTATAATGTGATGAAGGAGGTGCTCTACCAGACCACATTCTATAATGTGATGGAGGATGTGCTTTACCTTTTTCTTTGCCAGAAAGCCAAGCCTGCATGGATAACAGCCAAGGAGAAGACTGAGCATCACTTCTGCAGAGCCCTGGGTACCCACTTTTCTTGGTCACACACACTCAATCCCAGGCTGTCACAATGCCCTGCTGCCAACACAAATAAGGTTTGGCCAGCACATACATGTGGTCCTGTGCTATTCTCACCTCTTCTATTTGCTGCACAGCTGGCAAGAAATAAGAGCTTTAAACTCTCATAATATTTTGAAAATCCTATCTGCCAATTTTATCAATAAATAACGATTCTGGTGAACAAATAACAATCATCAAATAACAGTATGAAGTAGTTTAAAATTTCACAACAGGAGCTGAAGCAGTGGCAGTTGCAGAGGTTATTACTGAACTGCTGTAGAAATTTAGGAAGATGGAGTCCAAGCACACAAGTTTGCCTGGAACAAATGTGGGATTAATATAAACATTACTTAGAATAGAAGCAATTTGAGGTTTATACATCTGTGCCACCATGTTTGCTACAAATAAACCCATTAGTTGCTCAAGCCATTTTTATCACACCTTAGAGATCAAATTTGTTATCAATTTCCATGAGTTGATGGTGTTGATGATAAAGTAGCAGTGGGCCACAAACCCAAAGATTAATTTGCTGCAAGCTCTCATGCACGGGCTATTGTCTCCTATTTTATAGCAGACAAATGATGTTTGAACTAGTAATCTGAAGTGCTAAGAACAAACATTTCCATCTCTGTCTGGGGATATATAAGTGTTAATGTTGTGAGTTTGTATTGATTTGGTTTCATAAAGTAAAACAGCAACAAGAATTAATAAAACATTTACAACTTTAGTTGATTTAGGCCAGTAGTTTGCTCAATGTCTTTAAAAAGACTAATAAATCAATGCACCCATTCAATCTTTTCCTCTTGTAGCACTTTTTATTTGAACAAAAGGAATAAAGCTACGATCTGTAAAATATGCTGAGCTCAAAGGCTTCTGACAGATTTTTTTATTGTAATGTTACTTGGACAAGATGAGCTAATAAATATTCAAATCATACTACTGATATTCTTTGGAAAAATATGATTAATAATACAAATATGGTGAATTATTAATTTCTTACATGGTCAGAGGGAAAAGCTCTTGCTTCTAGAAGAATTTTATAGCGTCTTGGAGTAGGCTTAAAGAAAGATAGCTGTTAAGGAAGAAAAAAATTATGTTGAAATGTATCTAAGCAGAGATGAGAGAGATACTGTCAGCATATGACTTAATAAAGACTGCTTTACTTTCATGTAAACTACAGAGAATCCCCCAGAAATTACAAATATTTCTTTGTCCATATAACATTTATCAAAGTAGGAAAGTGTTATAATACTGTATTTCATATATCCATAGCAAAGGCCACAAAAACCCATCAGTGAAAACTTACATTTAACAGGAATCAACAGCAAAACTTTGACTACAGCCAGGGAAGCTGGGATTTCACCAGCTCCATCCAGGAAGCAAAAGCAGCAGCTGATAGCAAACAGTGAAAAAGAACTGGATTTTCATTTCTGCACTAAAATATTATTCACTGAATCATCCCTCACTCTGAAACAACTCTAACCAAAGGACTAAGCCTTCTGCAAAGACCTTTGCCTTCTGCAAAGCACCTTCAGGATGGTCTTTCCTTCTTAGTTCCTCATGTGAAGGCGAGCTGGGCTGGCCACCATGTAGGAGACTTACAAGTCCTCCTGCTCAAGTTTGGGTTACACAAAGCTCTGCATGGACTGTGTACTCGAGAAATTTGGGACAGGTCTGACTTCATTGACCTAATTCAGGGCGGAGTAGCCAAGTGAATTGACTTGAACTTACCACATCCTGCCATCTTAACAAAGGTCAAGAGGAGCAGATTCAAGGGATAAACCCTTTTGTGTGAATCACTCAAAAAAAAGCTTCACATCTACACTCAGTTGAACCAAATCTTTGGAAATACTAGAGAACCAGAGACAGGTTTTCTGTAGCCACAGAGGCACCTGAGCATAAATAAGAAACATTTATGGCCCCTATGTAACACAAATCAAAATACTCTACCACATTTTAGGTATATATAAAACAGCTTAACTCTGCTATCTCTTGTTTAAAAGTTTGACTGAAATTACGGCTTTGTCTTGCTCACAGTTGATCTCTTGTTTCCTGAACTTTGAAATTTGGTGTGAAATTAAAATCTGAAAAATTACTTGTAAATGTTCCTTAAATAATAAGGTCTCATTTGGTGACTGACATACAACACATGTGAGAACAGCTCAAACTTCCCCTACAAAGTCCTTGAAAATATTTCTCTGTCCAGGTTTTCTGCTTAGTATTGAGTGAGGCCAGGTCTTGCACATACATTATTCAAGATACAACTCCCAAGGCTTAAAAGAAGTTAGTCTGTCACCCAGGTCTGTCTCTGTAAGGTCCTCAGAAAGCACTTTGCTTACATACACAAAGAAAGGAGAAAAATACTTGTCAACACAACATCAAATATACATCATAAAGACATACCATCTGGAGGTGCAAGTTAACAGTCAGCCCATTCATTAAGGCTACTTCGTGTCTTTGGGCCCCTGAAATAATAAAAAGATAAAACATAAAAAATACTGCTTGGAGGTTTTCTTGAAAATTTCAGAAAAATCTAGTACAGTGGTGAGAAAGCAAAAGTATGTGTTCAGTCGAAGTCTCTCTAAAGACTGGAAAGGAAATGAATGTTTGAGGTGTCATCAGAGCGAAGTAAAAAGATTTCTTGTCTGACTCACTACACTACACTGGCAGGAAAATATTTATTTTTTCAGGTCAGCCACAGAAAACAACAAACAATGAAGTATTTCCATTTCCCAGCAAACCACTGGTGGATTTATTATCATGAATACCTCAGACAAATCAGGTCAGAAGTCTATACGTAAAGCAAGACTTGAAGGCTTATTTTTGTCAGAAGTTTATACATAACACAAGTGAGAAAACATATTGAGATAATCACCTATGGTAAGTGGTTAATGTAATGTCAAGCTAAATCTCATCGCAGACAAAAAAAACCAAGCAAAATTGACCCATTGAATATAACAGACCATTATTAATGTCACAGCTTCACTAGAAGTCATATCTACATCACTCCCAGGAGACTAATAACAGTCAGAACTAATGGAGTAACAACTAATTGTTAGTACAAAGTATTTAGTAAAAAATTCTCCAGTGCTTATCAAGCCCTGGTGAAAAACTTTAGGTGAGTCAAGAGACTGTGTGTTGGTCAGGGAGCCACTGAGATATGGAGAAAATTAATTCCTGTTTCTTTCTGGTTCACCTGATGTCTGTTGTTGAAAAGAAGTAATTCACCCTTGAGACAAATCCCTGTTTTGATTTTTCTTCAGCTGGGACATAGGCTCGTGCACCTTGCTCTAAACATCACCCAGAGGTGGAGTTCACCAGAGGTGGGGAGAAGTGGACAGAGAAGGATGAAGACAAGTGTAAGCAGGCAGGGAGGGTAGCAGCCACACTGGAGATTGAGGAAGGGGAAATAAAACATGATATTGGGGTAAAAAGGGTAAGGGGAGCTCCACCAGAAATGGAGAAGTGAGTCCTGGGTTTCTCCTGTCCCTGCTTTTGAGGGTGCACAAGGTCCCAAATAACAAGGGGAAAAGGCAGCAGAAGCAGAGGGACACTCTCACCATATCCCACAGAGTTTAGGTTCACACTTTGCCAATGTAGCAAAAAGGCATAACCTGGGTTGACCTCGATACAAGCAAATACAGTCAAAGAACACGGAAATCTACAGTTAAGAAGTGTTAATAAATCCTTCCCAAGCAGGCCTCAGCTTCTGTCAGCACAGGAACAGCCAAGAACCATTCTCATTGAGGTGTTCAAGGGCCTTTCTATGTGTTGCTGAAATCTCCAAGTTTTGGACAGAAAGCTTTGGCAATAGTTGTCAGGGACTCTGGAGGAACTGTCCAGGGATGAGCCATGAGGAAAAAAAGATGTCGTGAATAAGTTCCCTCCTTCAGACCCTACAAACATCATCAAGTTTGTGTAAAGAAATATATAAAGGACTAGTTCTTCATAGGCAAAAATAAGCTCTTTTCCTCACTTAGACTCCTCTCCTTTGCTTTCTTTTCTTCCCTCTGATAGCATTGCATCTGCAGGATCCATGCTGCTGGAAGAGGTCACCTTGTGGCTGTTCTCTTGCAGATATAGAAGACAGCTAGACAGAGTGATTGCAGCTCAAAACAGTATTATTTGCAGTCTTAATATTTCTATGGAACTCTTGAGGCTGAAAAAAGGGACAGCATCAGGAAATGGTATTGTTCTTATTTCTCCCTCTGCTCCTTCCATGAAATCTGTGGCTTTCCCAGCAAATTCTGCACGAGCAATCCTCTGCCTGCTGTACTGCTTCCCTATAAAACAAATGGTTAACGTGTAGATCCCTTTTAGCTGCATGCTACCATCCCAAATTAAATATGACACTACATTTGTCATGTAAGTCTTGGTCTTCCGTAAATTATATATTTATTAAAAGCTTTCCATTATTGAATTTCATGCCCACAAAACAAACCTCATCCGTGTCATTGGAAAACTGTTATCCTTTATAACCTGCACTGCGTTTCGGAAAACAACCTTCCTATGATCCAATTAACCTATTAGAATATTCAAAGACCCGGCACACGGGAGACAAAATTATGTTTGCTTTCCTTATTTCCTAACTTTATACCATATCTCCAAGACAGGCTAAAACCTGTATGTTCTGCGTGATAAATCTCCTCTTTAATAAAAGGAAGCAGCATTTGCAAAGTACAGCTTCAGAGACAATTATGATTGTGTTAGGCAGACACTGCCATCCTTCTCCTCTCTGACTGCTGTGGAAGGCTGATCCTCAATGGAGTAAGTAGAAAGCATTTTGTAAAATGATTGGAAAAAGGCTAAGGGCCCCAATTTAGAAAACATTTTGGTTATTTCGAATAATTCTTATCACTCAAAGTCACTGCAAATCTGCTCAGCATTCAGTCTTCCCTCAACAGAGACCTGCCCGAGCACATCGTGCAGCAGCAGCCATACAGTTAATCTTGTTCCATCAGAAGGTGATCCTGCCAAGGTTGTAATGTTTTAATAAAGTCTAGTAGGAGAAGCAGAGATTGCCTTCACTGCGTTGTGCCACTCGGTGTGAGCACAGAAAAAGAGCTTTGGCCTCCATTGACCTTGACTCTTCATTTCACAATGTATTTACTACTGTAACTTTCATTGAACAAGAAAATGTGACTGCATTTAATAAGCAAGGTGTTCGAGCACTATAAACCATTAAACAGGCAAAGGTGTTTTACAGTCTTTGGTCCATTCCTGAATAAATCTAACCAAATGGTTTTACTTCTTACTGCTGCTTAGAGTGAGAAATGACAATTCTTCCCCCTCCTCCATAATATATTCAATACTGAGTAGAAAACACTGCAAAATTCTGTTATTATTCTTAAATTAAATTCACTAAAAAAGGAAATTCAGAGTTCACTCAACTCATACATAATCAAGATTACACCTTGTAGGAAAACAGCACTTAAACATAAATTGGGGGATTGGAACTAGATGATCTTTAAGGTCCCCTCCAACTCAAACTGTTCTGTGATTCTACAAAATACCACATTGGAAGAGAGCATTTTACCTTAACATTTTTTCCTACATTTATTGCCTCAGTCACTTCACTATTACCTGCAATTTTAAATATCAGAATTTATTACAATGCATCCATTATTCGGGAAATATTAATTCATTTGCATTCCAAGAATCACTCACCTAAATCTTTAAAAAAGCTATGAGGATATTATCTAAATAAAACCCTGAACATAAATTTGAGGGCCAGATTTAAGCCCAAAACATATTTTATAGTTCAATTAAACAAAGCCCCAAAAATCCTGGAGAACAAAATCCAAGCTGATAATGTTAACATTACATTTACTTCTGAGGAAAACAACAAAACAATGAAACACTTCCCAGGAAAGAAATTTAAAAACAAAAAGTAGGTTAGTGGTAGTGTGACCTCAGTCAAAATTTTTATAGAAAATTTTAAAATATTTGTTTACAATGAAGAAAATTGTAGTAAGTTCAGTGTGGTTTGGCCACTGTGAAATAAAACATCAATGTCATATGGAGCTTGGAAAAGAAAAGGAAAATAAGGAGATGGACAAGCAATTAGATGAAATTTAAGTAAAGCTCTCATTTTCCTCTCCTTAGACCTAGAATGCATCTTTTAGTTAAATTAATATTAAAATAGAAACACAGCTGGCAGCCTCTGCAAGACAGGTGGTTGAAGGAAAAAAGGGTCACAGCCTGACTCTCTGCTTTCTGCAGTGACTCTTAACCTAAAGCTGAGGCCAAATGGGCCCTGGCACCAGCAGTGGCAGGAGGTCGGGGCCCAGCCTGCCCCAACACCCTGCTGGGACCGCACAGGGGTCCAAGTTTTGCAAACAAAGCAGTGGAAAACGTTCACAGAAGGTGATGCAGAGAAAGACGATAATTCAGATGCCTCCAGCTGCCCTTTGGAGGATCTTGTCTGTCTCTCCCACGGTTATCTGAAGAGCATCAATAGTCTTACCTTGTTGCTTTACTAATTTAGGTGCATGAAAGTATGTAATGTGACTACTCTCCCATTTTCACAAGACATAAGAGAAATTCTCCACCCTCCAGTTCCAGAAATTCAAGGTTTCCAATTACAAAATCCAAGTCACATTTCCCCACCTGCCTACAGCTTCCCAGTTATATCTTACCAGAACAACAATATCCAGGGGCCAAGGAGAATGGGTCATACTAGAGAAATCCCTAAATTTCAATGCACTACATCCCTTTATATCCTCGCATGTTTCTGTTCTATGATACTTAATGGATAAAGGTGCAGAGTTTGTCCTTGAACATAATGAAAGCAAGAAAAGTAATTTCTTAACCTCCTGAGCAATACCAGGTACAACAGTAGCAACCTACAAAATCAGAACCTCAATCTGCATTTGGGTTTTTCTATTTCATTCTACAAAAGGGATTTTTCTGCATAGCCCAGTGATGCCCAGTGTAAACACACTCATATTTATGTTATCTTAGTGCTTACATCATGGATAGACCAACTACAACAATAATTTATTGCATTTTTTCTGCTCCAGTAATAACACCCAGTATTTTAGCTATTTGGAAACTTCATAAAGAATTCAGAAAGTGATTTTATTTATGAATATATAAATAAACTTGTCATGAAACATTCTTTAATGTCTCTGTTTTCAATTGTTCCGACCCCATTTGCTTTTCTTGAAGGAGAAAAACCATAATTTTCTCATTGAACACTTGTCTACAAGGAGAAATTACGATACAATATCCAGCACAGAGTAGGTCAACTTAATTGTAATATTTTTTCCTTAGTGATGGCACAAATGAATGCCCAACAATTCAGTTCTGACAGTCACTATTGACAGTTGCCTTCAACACCTAAACTGAAATATGGGCCAAATCTCTCTAAAATCTACTAACCTGGCCTTGACTATAGCTGTGAGAGTGGGGGAGAAAAAGACCCTGCCAAGCTAATTTCTCTTTCCCCTTGTGACCACAACAACTCTGAAGGAAATCCCAATGAAAAATTATTTCAACTACACAGAGTTAGACACGATAGAGGAAATTTGCATTCAGACTCAGCCAACTGCTGTCATGGCAGGCAAATTCACCAGGAGAAGTCTCCAGAGCTCCTTCTCAACCTCTAGAATAACCAGAAGCACTCACTGCCAAGGTCCTCCAGCACTGCAGGCCCATCCAGGGGTACAGCAGGGTAATGGGAACTCATCAATACAGGTCCTGCACCAATTATCTGCTTCATTGACATAAGCAGCTCTCAAATATGAGGCTGGATTTAGTGGTGGGAAGAGGAGAAAAAGCAGAAAATGTCAGCTAGAAATAATTTTTCAAAGGGGAAAGTTCATAATTTTACTTTTAGGAGAGTGACTGAGAATCTGTAACACCAAGTGCCCTTTAAAAGGGCTTCACGTGTTAGTCCAAGTGGTTTATGATGCTATAAGAAACCCTTTGCTGCAATTAGTTTCATGATATGCATATGCTCATATATTATCACACACATTCATCCATTAAATCACTCCAGTCTTAAAAAAGTGTTAGTCCATACTCAGAAAAACTACTTTAAAACAAAAGAATTAAAGGAACTCAATTCTGCTTACAGAGTTTCAGGATTTCCAGTCCTAAAAGAAACCATTTTTTAAATTATATTATTATTATTATTATTATTATTACTACTTCTGGAGAAAGATTTTCCCTTGCAGGGCACACCTACCAACCAGCTGAGCCATCAGGTCCAGGATGCACTCATCTGCCAAAGCCCACGGGCGCTGGCCATTGAAATGGCCATGAACACCTCTGAAAAGGAAGAGAGAAATGATGAAAACGGGAGTTGTTCCCTTTGGATCAGTCCTAAGAAACACATCTGATTTGGAGACACCACATTTGGAGGAGGGAAGAGGAGGAGGAGACTTGCCTAAGCTGATAACTTTTCGCATGCCATAAAAGCTTGTAGCAAATGCAATACATTTGCTGGTTTCTGACAGGTTCTCAGTTGCTTGAAAACTATTTATTTTGACCCAAAAAGTTCCTTTAAAAATTCCCCAGAACTAAAGATGGTAGCTTTTTCACAAGCCCTCTGGAAGTGGCTGCATGGGTACCAGAAGCCTCTGGAAACAGGCACGCTGGGAATGGGCATCTCAGTGTGGGATGGCACCTGCTAACCCAGGCTCACACCAACTGCACAGGGAGCAGAGATCACCCACAGAGTTACCCTACCTGCATTTCTAGCTGAAGATTGTATGGTGCAGAGGATGATAGACTTGAATACTGCCTTGCTCCCAGACAGAAATATTTCTTGTCAGAAACAATTTCCATCCTCCTGCATCTCCTGTCTGAGCTCACCCTCCTGCATAAACCAGCAGGTACTTTGTGTCTATGCAGGGCAGCACCTGCCCCAGCTGAGCTGCTTGCTAATTTTTGCTGCTTCTCTTCTCCCTGACAAATTGTTCTAGATCCGAGAGGTCATAAAGCTTTTTGGGTTGACAAAGGGTATTTAAAAACTTTATATTGCAAACTGCTCTTGTCTACAGTGGATCACATGGTCACCTTAAACCCAAGTGCCCCACTGTTCTGGAGCGACAGATATGTACATTCAGTCCTGGATTATGTGCTCTGAACTAATTTTTCCTTCAATTATGACAGAGAAGAAAACTTCTAAGGTAGCTACCATGCATATATAAATAAAAAGTTGCCAAGTTTCTTAAACATGCAGGGTGTAGAGTAGAGATTTAAATGCAAATGGAGGCAGATTGAGGAAAGTAATAATGGTGCTAATCCAGGGGAACATTGCTCTGGGCTCCCATCTCACACTGGATGATTTTCATATTTGCTGAGCACCACGGGGTACTTGTGGAGTCAGAAACACCAGGCTGCATGAGGCTGACTATAAAGCTGTTTCAAAATAGGGACAAAGCCAGTAGGAAGCTGGGTAGAGAGGAAAAAAAGGCCCTAAAAGCTTTGATGTGGGGGAAAAAAAGAAAAAAAAAAAGAAAACCTTTTAGAGAAGAACAGGCCCGCAATGTTCACATAAAATCATGAGAGGACAGCTGGAAGATTAAGACAAGAGAAAGGAGGGTGCATGAGACACTACCCCACCCTCAAGGCTATTTAAAAGATTGGTTTTCGCTATCCACCTCATACTTTCCCTTCTCAGGGAGAATTTAATTCTGTCTCCCACACAAATTACCTGGGCGTTTTACAGTCAGACCCTTTCTGATTGACTTGGGTCTAATTCACACCTCCTAGGGATATTTCCAAAAAACCCTACAATCCTAGAGAATAGAACTGCTGCAAAAAGCACAGTTGTATTAACCATTTCAAGCCTGTCATCCTTGCAAAATACCATCTACTTTCGGACTAGATTAGGTCAACAGATGAAGAAGGGCACAGGTACAATGGAACACCTCTTAGAGACAAAATAACATTCCTGGGTTTGACAAGACCAGTCCTCCACAGATGACAAGGAGCACCCTGATCCCCAATTTGGATAACGTCATGGTACACCAGCTCACTGCTTTTCTCCATTTTAGAATTGCTCTCTGATGAGACCTTGACAGCAGAGAGCGGGCAGTGTGAAATAGCTCTCATTTACAAGAACATTTCATAGATGAGGAATAAAGGCAGTGGGTGGGTAGGGGAGAAAATGCTGTAAGGGGCAGGACTAGTGCTAAAATTCCCTCCCTTCTATCAGACCATAATGCAGCTGCCTTCCCTGAAGACAGTGTTATGTGTTTCACAAACAGCAAGACATTTATTGGTAATTTCCCTTCTTATTCTTCACCGTAATATAGTGATCAAGGGACTTTAGGATAATAGAGACTGTTAAAGTAAAACCCCCAAAGATTTTCAGTGGCTCCCAGCCCAAGGGGAATCTGTATTTTTGAAAGAGGATAACGAACTTAATAAGATGGGAAAAATAAGTCCTAACTACCTATGGGATTCTCTTTCATTAGCTTTCTCTGATTTTATAGCCATTAGTGTCCTCCTAATGGGAATTTACTGATGAAAGTTCTCTCTAACAGCACACAGGACTAACAAAACTTCAGAATAAATTTCCAAGTTATCATGAGAACAGATATGAGATTTTGGGCATGAGAATATTTTATTTTGAGAGGAAAACATGGACATTTAACTATATTGAAAGAGGGGAGAGGCAGCATTTATTATTATTCATATTATTATTATTATTACTGCACAGCTTACAGTTTGCCTCCCTCTTGATGGCCAATATAAATGACAAGAGATAAAAATTATTGTCATTAAAATGGTAGTTAAAGGCATATTCTTGGACCCTTTTTTTATTTTAATCACATGAAACTCTGTAGACTTTGCTGATGGCACAATACATCCTATTACACTTAGGTTGTAAAATTCTATGCTCTGCCTCAGAGAATTTATATCTCTGTATATTATGCCACCCCTCTCTCAGCTCTGGTAGGCATTGGGGGTAATAATCTTTAAGGACACAAGTGCTGTGTTTCTGGCATTCCCCTCAGATGTGGAGAGCCTTTATCCCTTTTCTTTTTCCCACTGCACCCTTGGTTGGAAGAGAGATTTAAATCAAGGTGCCCAAATTAATGAATACAACACATTGCGCATCAATTCATAAAGCATCACACAAACAGCCTATTTCTTCAACTACTGTGAGAGTTTCTCATAGCCTAAATTAATTTTTCGTTGGTTACCATTTTATTTTCAATTTGGCAGGAAATCACAATGCCACGTTTTATTCTGGTTGATTTAAAGCTCACTAGGGGAGTTGGAAACACATTTTCCGAGATGATCCCAGGGTTTCAAAGGCAGTGAGAAAAGGGATTTAAATTAATTGCCAGCTTCAGGAATCTTCTGTGCTCATCCAAATCTTGTTCAAGTGCAAATTTCTTTCTTGCTTCTTTGCCAAAAGTGATGCAAGGTATTTAATGAGCCAGTACAGACTCTGAAGTTGGACCATGGTTTCAAGCAAAGAAATAGCCAAAAAGAAAAAGAACTGTATGGATCAGTAAATAAAAGGTAAAGCTAAAAACCCAGGGCATTATAACAGGCAGGTCTAACAAACAACCTGCTGACAGGCACAGGGCTGGGATGACTCCTGAGAATGGCAGGAGAGGTGGGTCTGTCACACAGGACATGGCCAAGCCCCTCCAAGCTGCACTGCCGTTTGCAGGGCTGTTACCTCTTGCAGGATTAGTTCACCACATAGAACCAAAGATACCTTTTGACTAGCTGAAAATAATCTTTGCTACTGCAGGTGTTATATTATAAAACCTTCCACAGACTAGGAGGCTGTTAATCTACTATATTCATGTCAGAAGCCTGTTGCCAGCCTGTTTCAGTGCTTAGAAGTGTGTGTATATAAACATGTTTTATTTCTAGCCTCAATTTATTAATTCCTAGTTTACATTTGCTGTGCCAGAATGCTATTTCACATAAGTGGCTCCATTTTCCCCCTACAGTTACCCATTGATACACCCATAGAGAACAATCATTTTTTTCCTTTCAGTCTCAATTTTGCTCAACTTAACAACTCTAATCCTCAAGACTTCCATACAGCAGGTTCTCCACTCCCCAGTTGCCCTGCCAGCCCTTCACAAGAGCATAACAACTGGCTACAGCAAGCTCCCTTCTCTTTTAATAGTTCCACTTTAATGAGTTACTCAGACGTGAGAGACATTTCCCACTGCACTGAATATGTCCACGTGTAATAATGATTCTATAGAATATTTTAGTTACTTAACCAGTTCTGACAGGGCAAAGGGAAAATGCTGAAAAGCACCCCTTGGCTTTTCTCTAACCAAACAAGTCCCTTTAAGTTTGGACTTTTAGATTTCAAAATATTGGGTTATTGGCTACTCTAGGCTAAGCACAATAACTCCTCATCCCTTTTTGCCTCTTATTCAATAAGTCTTGGATTTAGCTGAAATCATAACAGAAAGATGAAGTCTAAAAGGCTCTTTTTAAGTCCATACCAAGAATGCCAGTGGCTTGGATTTGTAGTGTTTATACATTAGCATTAAAAAAAAAAAAGACTGAGGAACATGGAGAGGAAGAACAAAAAACCAGAGAAGGTGTGTGGGAGGCAGTCTAAGGGAAAAAAGCCATAACTCACCACATAACTTGGGGGTGCATGAAAGGGACTCAGCATTGAGAGGGAACACAACAAGCATGAAAAAGCCTCTTTCTCCCCCACCTTTGCTCTAAAGAGTTGCCATCACCACAAGGAGATAAAGCTCTGAGCTTCCCTGCCCTTGACCACCACTGCTGGGTAAATCTTCCCTTTCACTCTTGCCATTAACTATAAGCAGTGAAAACTATTTAAATAGACTCGTAGCTATTTGAGATGGGTCCCAAGACACAACAAACAGAAAATGCAATAAACCAATTTATAAGAAAGCCAGAATCTATACCATGGCTGACTTGATGGATGTGCCTAATTTGCATGCCATTGCTTAGATTCTCTCCACTTATTTATCCAAGCCACAGCCACTAAATTCCACACTGCCAACACACCTGCCATAGAACAGGATCCAGATGGGAACAGCTTCCACCTTAGACTGGATTTTGCTGAGCTGTCCTTGGTGACTGGAATAAAAGTACCCGTTTCTCTACCTCCAACCACCTATTCCTTTGCAGTCCCCAGCACAGCATCCTACCCACCAGCTTCTTTAAGCATACATTGCTCTCTTCAAAATTATCTTGACCTCTACTCTGACTTTCTCAGTTGCTTTAGGTGCATCTGCAACTAGCAGGATTTTATTCTAGGGGTTTTTTGTTGATTTTAATTTGAGTTTGGTTTTTATTTTTGTTGGCTTTGTTTGATTCTTTAGGGGTTTATTTATTTGTTTTTAAACTTTCTGATTTATTCTGGGTAAGGGTTTTTGGGGCCAAGCTGTATTTTTGGCAAAAAGTCTTTCTAGTTTTGCTCCCTCACTTCCAACAGTTCAAAATCATGTTCAGCCATATTTCCCCCTTGGATACAGTTACTGAAGGCACTTTTGATCTGAACATGCTGCCTACCTTTTTCTTATGGTTTTTTATAGTTATTGAGGAAAAACCCATCCTTCACTGCAGCAAAGACAAACATAAGAGTAGAAGTGAGCCAGTGAAAAGATACAGTGGAGGAGCTGAAATGTGTTTGCACTCCCAGTGCATCACTCTAACAGATAAGAGTGCTATCTGACTTCTACCTTTTGAAGGAGCTCAGCTGTTTCCCTGATAAAGTAAGATGAGCAGTACAGAAATGGACAGGGTTGCAATTTTTCCAAACCACTGGAGAAACTGCATCACTGTGCTGACTGAATAACCAGCAGGAACAAACACTTCCTGAAGTTCACAGTCATTCCCATTCATTCTCAACTTCTTACTTATAAGAATACAAGTGATAAATAGGAAACAGTAAACCATATGTATGAACTCACAGCATTCTTATATTAGCAAGTGAAAGAGCAGCTACAGTTTTCCCATTTCCATTGTGAAGCCTCCATCTAGACCGTTCCTACTGAAACAGGGCTGCCCAGTTAGCAGCATTCATTTTTGCTCTTCTGCCTCTCCATATTTCCTCTGCTCTCTCACCATGAAATCACATCTGTTCCACTGATATCCTGCACCCTATAAAAGAGTTCATCTCTCTCCCAGCTCATTTACTCATCTGGATGTTATTTTCCTTTCCCACCTTCAGTTCCCTGGTTTTTACTTATCTTTTTCCTTACTTATGCCTGGTCCAGCTGCTCAGGCAGGTGCTGGATACCTCAAAGCACTGAGTCTCAATGGAAACAGAGCATAATATTAATAAAAGTAAAATAAATAATGAAAAAAAGCTTTTTTCTTTCCCCTATATATATTAAAATTTTCCCATTTTTTATGATGACAATGTTCTTTTCCTGCAATGTGTCCTTCTTTTGTCCTCCTGCCTCTCTTACGTCAGGTTCATTCAGCAGAGCTTGTTGCAATCCACTCTCAGCTCCTTGCTGAGATGCTATTGAGAAGACAGGAATGTTTCCTTCTAAATAAAATGAACTTGTCAAGCAGAGACCTGGTTTAAGAGGAGCCAAAAACCTGCCAGTGCTGGCAGCAGCATCACCTGTGCTCAGTGCTATTTCAAGGGGAACTGCCCATTGCAACGCCTGCAGGGTGAATCACGCTCAGTTAAAAACACTAATTAGAAAATCACAGGGCCTGGAACCCAACCACATTCACCAGCAAGCAACAAAAACCAAATGAATTGTTGTGCCTTGTGTATAAACACTGTTTATAAAAGCTGTTGGATGGGGATGGTTTGGATGAGCCAAATCAGAGCCACAATGCACAGCATGGGTCATCACAGCTGGAAGGGTCTCTTGGCCTGTTTTACTGCTCATACCTTTAAAAGAGATGTAAATAGTGCTAGGGAAACACTGAGCATGTTTTGCTCCTGGACTGTAGTGGTTTTAACACACTATTCTGCAATTCAAGCATTTCCAGGGAAGATCCCAAAATAAATTGCTCACCTGGAGCACAGGTTAGCATCTCACATATCCCACAGTGTACTC
Organism: Neopelma chrysocephalum; assembly: GCF_003984885.1. Taxonomy (NCBI): domain Eukaryota; kingdom Metazoa; phylum Chordata; class Aves; order Passeriformes; family Pipridae; genus Neopelma; species Neopelma chrysocephalum. The sequence goes on from NW_020897767.1 coordinate 4,263,541, forward strand.
ACGTTCGAGCCCACTTGTCCAGTTCTTCATCCAAGTAAGTTTTAACCTTTCTTGGCTGGAGCCCAAGAGAATTCCCAGCAAAGTACACACAGCTCTCCTCTCCGTTCACCAGGCTCAGATCAGCTGTGGAGGGAAACCACAGAAAAAACACGTACATGGGAGTGAGCACAGGAGGGTCAGCACATGTGTACAAACACCCCCAAGCACACCCGTGCCACCACCCAGAGCTCTGTCCCTTCTTCATCTCCCTGGGACATCCTGGTCCCCACACTCAGGTAGAGGTGCCACCTCCTGACCTCCCTCCCAGAGCATCACTCAGGTGACCCTGCAAAGCATCCAAGGAGGAGGATAGTGGGCAATTTGCAAGCAGTTATTCACCTTGTCCTCCTACAATTCTTGGAGCTAATGTGAGTTCAAGCATCGCTAAGTCCCCAGCTCTCTGAAGAGGCTTCTCTAGAAGCAACCACTGGCACTAATTTTATCAAGTCTGTAACCACAGGTGAGAAAAGAGGGAGCATCTTCCCAACCAGGCTATCCACTTTTCTTCCACCATTGGTATATGCCTTCTCTGAGTAATGAAGCTACTTGAATCATGCATTTAATAAAAGTTAAGACTAGGTAAATCTGTGCCTTTCATGTAAGTTCTCCATGTACGATTAAATCTCTATTTAGAAAAATGTAGTCATTGCACAGAATATTTTAAGGCCATCTGAAAAGTTCTTGTCTTGTCAGCATATACTGTGGGCTGCACTTCATGTCATAGTCTGAGGAGGAGGAGGAAATCTATGTTGACAAATCCTTTCAATGATTAGGAGAAAAGCAAGGCGGTAGAAATTCATAAATAATAGCTGTAGTGAGGTTCTGAACAATCTAATTACCCTGTGTCATCATCTATCAATCCAAACACAAGCCTTTTTCTATTATTTCTCATGGTAGAGATTCTTGGAGGGACAAGTGATGGTGACCTTCTAGAAGTAGTAATTTACATTTGTCTATACCTATAGTTATAATTCCCCAAAAGCTAATATTACATGTAATTGTGGTAAATATAATCATTAGAATTATATTTACCAAAACAGATTATATTAGATCTCAGAATAAAGATATGAATTTATTAAGATACATGCTAAAAATGAGCATAAAATTGCAATTTAGTCATGGAAAATTTTCAAAGGGCTGTAGAAAAATAGTCTGGAAAAGGTCTCTCACTACCTTTTGCACTAACAGTTCCCAACTTCATTGAACTTCACCAGAAACACATTTTTCAGGAGTATAGACAACTTGGGTAATTTCGTAATTAAAGCTTTAGAAGCTTTTAAACAGCATAAGTCAGAGAGCAGTTTCATCCTAATCTGTTTTACAGATACTATGTCTGTTTTTCATCTCCATTCTAATACGAATGAAAACAGAGAGGCACAAACATTATCCATGCTTCAAAATTGATTCTATTAACAGTTCTTTTCCTATCAAGGAACACAATAACACTGTCCCATCGGGATTAGAGAGGAGGATCTTTGCTCAAGAATTTGGAGCTCAGTCTCACTAATGCTCCTTATGCTCTGACCAAGCAGTAAACCACATAATGAACTACAAGTAAACCAGCTTTCCTTGCACCACAGTCCTTTCTAAATAAAAATACCTCTTGTTCACTGTTGGAGAGAGATGACATTACCTTTTTCATAAAGTGTATTTTCTCTACTTTTAGAAAAAAAGGTATTTTTCTACCTGTTACTTTGAATATACTTTTTTTGGCATTTTATCAACTCCTTATCTGGCAATATGTTTTTCCTTTTGACAAAAAGATGTTTATTTCCTCCTCTTCTGACCAGCACACCTTTGTGCTCCAACACTTCCACAGTCACTGTAATATTCTTTACAATAATACATTCGTTTTCTTAAAACTAGCACTTGACTTTTCCCAAATTACTCTACCCTTACTTCTCAAAGTATTCACCCTTTTTATTTCTGGAGGAGCTGCAGTTGATATCCAATATAGATTGAAATATTCAAACAGCAAATAAGCACAGTTGAGGAAATAAAGGCAAAGCAAACAAGAAATAATTATTGAAATGTGTTGTTAGAGAAACCTGAATTAAAAAATACACCTACATTAAGATTAATTAAATACATATTTGCACACCTACTCAGATTCATGCAAAAATTATTTTGCATAGTAATTATACCCATTTGTCTACATTAAAAATGCATTTCTATACCTTTTAAACCTGAAAGAAAAAGCAAGTTTATTGTCAGAAATATTCAGTCCAAGCAAAAGGGAAAATTGTGATGTCTTTGTCAACTAGAGAGGAAGGACTAAACCTGTTTACACATATCTGAGATCTGTCCCTTGTTGAAGGATAAAAGATCACCTCCTTCACACCTGCCTGTACCCCCCTCACCAGCCCTCCAAACAAAGAACCACATTTATATGATTAACCACTGCCTTTAACCATTTCTTCTGGGAAATACAGCTCAACACTCTCACTCTTGGGCATCTTTTTATTCCCAAGAAACCCAAATGATGCTCTATTCCTTTACAAGATGACAAAGCACAAGCCATAGCCTTAATCAGACGGGTGATTTGGTGCCCGACTGCCAAGTGCAATCCAGGCATTCCTGCCTCCTCCCTGCGGGGCACGGAAAAGCGCTAAGGGGACTTTGTTGTCAGCTCGGAGAAGAGCAGGGAGACGCAAACATTTCTCTAAATCTCCTGCTGTCATCTTCCCCTATTTGCTCACCTGAGCCTCGTCCCTCGTGCTTGCACATAAAACCTCAGAGACTTGCAGGGAGTTGGGCTGCAAGCTGGTTTCCACTTGATTGATATAACAAACAAACAGCTGTGACAGTTCATAACTTGATAACTAAATTAAACTATTCTAATGACTTCCTAAATATTTTTTCTGTACGTCATCTTACAGTTGTCTCCTATGGATGTTCTGATCTGCTTCCTGTAAGGTTTAATTTTAAAACCTCATTGTAATGTTTTATGTAAATATATAAAGAATATTTGATGGTTAATATCTGTAATGACATTTATCTTTAGGAATGTGTTATCTAGGATCCGCTCCTGGGCGCAGATAAATGTCAAGGGAGATCTGTCTCTGTGGTATAGACACACAATGTAAATATATATATATTTACACCCCTGCTGTTTTTCAGCAGGGAAGCTGTTCCTGATGACAGCTGAAGTACAGAAAAGAAGGACAGGGGGAAAAGAGAAGGGAAAAAAATCCCTTAATTTGGGAACACAGGAATGATGAGTTCTCTGTGTTGTACAAGTAGTACTATTTTGTACATTGCTTGTCTTCAATAAAACATGTATATCTCCACAGTCTCAGGACTAAATATTATCATAACTGCAGGGAAAAGCATTCACATCAGCAGTCTTTGGGTCTAAATATGATGGTGATTGAAAAATAAACAATAAAGAAGGTTGGGAGGGAAAAAATCAAAATTGTCACAGGGGTATCAAAACTTCTACGTATTTCTCAGAAGATTCTTTAACATGAAGCTGCTACAACACTACACTGAAAAGTGACCTTTGATATTCTGGAGGGACATTTGACACGTTGCAGTTGAAGATCCAGCTGCTGTTCAGGTGTCCTACTGGAGCTGGATTTCAACAGCACAGCCCAGTGAAGGGCAGCAGCACCACGGCCATGGGAGTTGTCTGCCAGCACCTTTCCAACTTTAGAGGCACATTTTGCAGCACCATTGTGGCAGCTGAAGGAGCTTTGAGCACAGAATAGTCATACCCAAACAAACAGATGGGGTTTAGGAAACTCTTTTAAGCAACAAGGGTAAAAAAAAAAAAAAAAGAAAAAGAAAAATTAATTCTTGGAAGACCAGCTGAGAACACCTCCTCCTTGTGGAAGAAGCACCTCATTTAGATATTTGTAAAGTGCCCAGTTCTGTTCTGAATAATAAAGAACTGGGATTTATCATCCCTGTGTCCTAAGGGAGGGAGCAGTCAGCATTCTCAACACTCATCATGGTTTAGCAGGAAGATACTGAAGACAGAGATAGTCTGAATTCCTGGACATCTCTTGAAACTACGGATACCATTTTCTATCACAGTTCCTTACTGTACACAATTTGAGGGATGCACTGGTAGTTTCTCATTTAACATCAGAACTGTTCTTTTCAGAAAAAGGAAATCTGCAGAAAATTATATCTGCATTTATTGGAAAATGAAAAAAAAAATTGCAAGAAAGTTCTGTCATATTTTTTTCCTTTAATTTTCAATGGATGTATTTTGCCACAGCAGGAAAGGAAGAGAGTGACTATGCCTATACTTGTTCACCACCTAAGGAAATAATATGCCTTTTCTTCAGTTTCCAGTGTGCAATGACCAGGATCTGCAGAAGCAGCACAGTTTTTGCTTCCCATGTGTCTGAGTTGAAAATAAACCCAGACAGATCTTGGGAAGCAAGAGAGAAGCCCAGGACCCTGCTGCCTTCACAGGTGGGTGCTTCCACCAGGTTTCCCTGCATGATTTTGGCTGAACACAGCAGAAATTGTAGGTACAAAAAAACCCCATAGAGATGATTTTTTGCTTTTTGGTGGGCTGGGAGTGATAACCTGAAGCAAATGCTTCCCCCTCAGCTTGCCAGCCCTCCTGCACAACCCTCCTGCCTCCACACCAGGCCCTCTCCACAGCCAGGGCATGCCACAGGCTCCTCAAGACAACCTACAGACCAGAAAAGAAGCAGAAAAACTTCCAGAACCATTTTGCACATCTACATTGAAGCCATGTGCAGTTATCTATTTGCAGGCAATTCATAAGGAAAGCGGGAAATATCCTCTGATAAAAGGTTTCACTATGAATTATTTGCTCAGATCAATTATTTGTTCTAAGGCACAGTGCTCCATTTGGCCTCAGGAAGAAAATATCTCTACTACCAGCAATAAGACATGAATGTTAATATAATACATGTGCTGTCTCTTTCATTAACTAAAATAATTGTAACCAGATAGATAATACCAAAGTGTATTACACCAAGGAAGCAACTGCTCTGAACTATCACAAGCGACTTTGCCGTTTCGAGCCATTAGACAGAAATGCTTCTGCCTATAATTTTCAATCAGTCACTACATTGTTCAAAGCTGCTGACTGACAGCATAAGCACCATGTAAGTACTGTATCCTCACATTTTATTCAGGATGGGAACGAGAGCATAAAGCTTCTGGTGCTAGAATAAGCTGACGGATTGATTTAGCAACAGCAGGGACATTCTGTGCTCAGATATGAGTACAATTGCTCAATTATCTCATAAGTGATGATGATGATTTCCAAAGATTTGTGATAAACACATGCATAAGATATGAAGCCCAGCCCTTCCCCCCCCACACATTCCCTCAGAGCTATTATAATTCTCACTTGGAGGCAAATCCTTGACTTTTGGGATACAGAAACATTCATGAAGGTGTTTTAACTCATCTTGTTCATCTAAGTGAACAGCGAGTTTTTTGTCTGTGGGACTGCATCCCAGACGCGAGGCAGTTTGTTCCAAAATGGTTGCTGGTACCACAGGAGAAGAAGGATCCATTTTCAGGTCATTCAATTTCACCTGAAAATCAAAAATGCCAGTTTAGCTCCTGCAGTTTGCATATTCATGAGTGGCTGATAAGCAGCCACTAAAGCTGCATCATTCAAGACCCAAACTCACTTGATTTAAAGGCTTTAAAAAGTGAAGTGTCTGAATAGAATGGTAAAACCGATCAAATATTTCCAAGGCAACATATTTCTGTAACCCCCCAAAGGCTTTTTTCTTTCCCTTCTATAGATACAATGCTCTTCCCTTTTCAAGTTGTATCAGCCACTTCCAAGTTCTCCCACCAGACTGACAGCAGTTCCAAATGCTGAAGTGTCATTCACAATTTTGAGATGTCAAAGCCAGAGGCAGCATTATTGTTTCTGCAGTCTGAGCTCCTAAGAATAGCAGGTGCACAGCTACACTGGAGTTGTTTCCAGGCTGTGCAACGTTCAGCCTCTTTCAGCTTTTCGGCCTCAAAAATTGGAGGGGGAGTTTGTGCACAGTCGTGCTCACGTTCAAGGGCAGAGCAGGCAGGATACAGGCAAAGGCATTGTTAGAAATGTCACTTTCAAGACCAGGACCTTGAATTATTATTTCCTTTCAGCTGCACCGAATATCCTGGTGGGTTTAGCTCTGTTTGTCCTGGGAAAAGCGAGAAGCCCAAGTCAAACCGCAAACATGACAGGCCATAGATTCTGAGAACATCCAAAGCTAACTGCAAAATTTACAAGCTCATTGATCTTGATAAGAAAAACAGTCCTGTAACTGCACTGCTCAGAGACACCATTGTGTTCAAGATAGCATTTGTGCACTTGGCTTTACAGATCTGTGGCAAAGAAAATTTATGACACACACCCTGCACTTTCGGGCAAGGCTTCAGTGGTGCTGCCTGCTGCGTTCTGTGGCAGTAGGCAGTCAAGAGGCTCGTTGCTTGGTGGTTGCCCCAGTTTAGGGAACTGTATAGATAACACCACACAATATTTTCTGGCTTTTTAACATCCCCAAGAGTCTTGGTGCAAAGGAGCACTCAAGGGGATAGGCTGAAATAGGGCAGATTAGCACATAACATGCAGCACAGAGCCTCTAGAGAATATTACTTTTTTCTCTCTGTTTGAGAAAGAAAGCTCTTTAAGCACTTATCTTTCATAAGAACCAGCTTTCATTTCTTAAAGCTAAAAGTATTCTATGGATAGTTATCCAGAAACAAGCTGTGGATAGAACAACAGATGACTATTGAGAAAAGCTTTGTCAACACATATGGGAAGGATCACGGTTGGTATTTAAATATAAACCCCTAAACAGCACAGACTCATTAGTGCTAACTGATCCAAACCTGTTTATACTCTAGCCAAATGGCCAGCATGATGCTGCTTACCTGCTTTAATCTATCATTTGGTTTATGATGAGAACATATTCTTTTTCCCCCTCCAGTCTTAATATCTTACACGGTAACAATTTTTCCCCTCCCACCAGCATGCAGTTAAAAAAAAAAACACCAGCAGAGTTCTTTAAGGCAGCAGTTTTCCTTTAGCTAATGAAACAAAAACCCCTGGGAGTTACTGGAGATATCCTATTTTTGTGCTGTCTCCATACAGGTTTTTCACACCTCCACATTGTTGCCAAATTTATCACTCCCACTCGTTTGTCCTAATCATCCCCTAGGTGGTAAAAATGAAAATAAAATAACAAGAGTGGTTGGGTTAAAAAGAAAAGATATTTCAGCATCTTGGTTCTTGGAATGCTTTTTAAGGTTTCTAGGAGGCAGAGGGCTGCACCTAGACTAGTCACTGGGAGTGATGCTCAAGAGACCAAGCTGGTTGGGATCAATGCACCCCACTAGCCACCTCCCAGAGAGCTGCCACCCCACTGAAAGCCCTGAAAGAGGTGTGACCAGGCTCCCTATTCACCAGGGAACTGCTCCTCAGTTCCTCCACAGCTGAGCAGCAGATCCAAGACCCTGCTTCCAACAGCTTCTCTGCTGAGATCTCACTAACGTGTGGTTTTCTGCAGGTCAGAACACTGACCTTCTGGACCTCACTTGGCAGACATCAGGGAGGATACTTAGGGATCTTTATTTCCTCCAGGAGATGTGAAATGAGAAAAGCAAGCTTGATTCATGAACACTGTGGACATCACTAATACAGGCACCTCATTATAACCTACAGGCACTGTAAGGTAACTTCATTTTCACTTCTCCAACTTACAAGTTTTAAGAACCCACAGTATTAATCAATAAATGAGGGCAAGCAATATTTGGATCAGCACTTGGAAAGCAAGACTAGTTTTTGTTTCCAAAGGTTTGTGTATTTGATTTACAGCATGAGCATGAACGTCCTGATCCCATTATCAAGGCATGTCCACCACATACACAAAGAAGCAAGATATAGCCCTCTATTTTTAATAATGGGTATTCAATGCAAATTATATAAAAAAATCCTTGTAGAAGGGGCTTGAAACCATGCTTCCCTGACTGTCTCTCCTTCTAGGTAAAAGAACCACTCAGTAGCCTGTGTATTATTTTCTATGCAATCTCAAGTTGATGCCTGGATTCTTTTTCTCCCCAGTGATGTAGCTCCTGAAGTAAGGGAAGGAGCCTTTTAAGCTCTCTAAACAGATCACTCACTTGAGTTAAGGAGATTTGTTCAGTGATGCTCAGCTCCCACAGTCCCACACAGGGGATACCATGAAGTATTACCATTGCCATCACCTACGTCCTCTCCTGAATACAGCCAATGAAGGAAATTTGGGAGTCTCCAACATTTATTTCCCAGGCCCACTGAGGCACTGCCAGCTGACTCCCCTGTAGTTTATGGCCAGGAGATGGATGATAAGGGTGTTTGAAGGACAGTTTGGTATTATCTGGCCTGTAGATGCTCTGCTTTACACCAGGTGAACACAGCCCAGCATCCTACTCTTTAAATTACTAGTCACCATTTCCATGTAAGGACATCCAGTTATTACAGTGGATTAATGACTATCATATTCCAGGTCATCCTCTGACCTGTCTGGCAAGCATAGATGGGTTTGGTTTCCATTTGAGGCCTGACCCAAAACTCACTGAAGTCAATATTACAGATGATTTCTGGATTGGGCTTTTTGTTCCCTGTCATTGCTGTAGTTTGCTCCATCTGATCAATGACTTACATTTATTTTTATTCTCATTGATATTTAATTTTGACAGCAAATATAATATAAATACCAAGGCCTAGAAGTTAAAAATTATGAAGTACTCAGTGGTATCTGATTTAATACAAACATTATGAAATGAGGTAAAACTACTGAAATAAAATCAATCAAAATCCTATTGAGGAATGAAATTCCAGAGATCCAGTTCTAAGACCAGAATAAGAAAGTACTTTTGTCCTTTGAATGGGAATTAGGCTTCATAGAGAGGAATTGCAGAATTTATTTAGGATTTGGGGGTTTTTTACCCTTTACTCTAACTAGCATAATTTCATTTTTTTAATCACAAAATGGAGCTCTGCATAATTATTTCACAATAATTAATGATTCATTTATTGTTTTCTACATGTAGAGCAAACACATTTTTATAAGAACAGCACAGCTTTATTCCAATTATCTTCATTTAACTGAAAACAATATTCTGTAACCTCTTCAAATTAAAATTCAGACCCATCAATGCAAAATGCATTTCCCACCTTGATAAACATGGTTCTTTACCAGGATTTTTTTTTTCCAGACAGCTTAGAGTAAAAATAATCAGTATCTTAAGAGAAACCATTTGTCTCCACCACCTACTCTGAAAAAAAGCATTCAGGTGTTTTCATAGGATCCCAGAATGGTTTGGGTTGGAAGGGACCTTAAGACCATCTCACTCCAACCCTCCTGCCATGGGTAGGGAGATCTTTCACTAGAAAAGGTTTACTTCTTTTCCTTGAAACTTTTACAACACTTTTTGACTCAACAGATGACAAGAAGTCAGTATATTTTTTTTTTCCTAGTTCTTTGCTCTTTGGACTCTTCCATGGGACTTGCCTGTACTACATCCTGATTTAGAGTAAAGAACTCAGCAATGACTGTAAGCAAACTTTCATATTCAAAAAGAGCATAAGCAACTTAAATTAAGAAAACAGTTATTATTCCATGTTTTATCAGCACAGACATTGCCCCACACTACTTCATCTCCCATTTTAAAACTATAAAAGACAATGGATGAGAATTAGTCAGAGACAAGTGACGTGAATGTCTGGGTAGTTATTTCTGTTTTGTCCTTTATGCATAATTTACTGACTAAATAGAAAAAAAGTGTGAATATTAGCGAGTCATCTTATCAAATTTACTCAGGAAGGTCCATTAGGCTTAATTATAAAATGATAATTTGTTCTATTTTTAGATCCTCTTACATTTTTATGGACCTACCCTCTGTCTTGAGATATTTATTAAAAAAAAATATAAAGTTCCCTTACCCCCCTTTAAACATTTTCTTTAAATATTGCAAGATGTTACTCACAGTCTACCCTGTACAGTGCTGACAGGCATACAATGAATCTCTACTTTATGCTGTATCAATATCCTCAGAGGAAAAGTGTTTGTCATGGAAAGAGCCTGTCCTGCACTTTCTGCCCTCCAATAGCTGTTCACCAGGTTGCCAAACACAGCTCAGCCCACAGACCTTTGATATTTTGAGGCTGGTGTCCAAATGAATTCTTGGGAAGGAAAACCGGGGGCGTGCACATGTGTGAGTGTGAAAGTTTGCAGTATAGGTCCAGGCTGTCAAAATACACCCACTGAAAGCACCAATAGCACCGTAATTGAAGTTGTTTTACAAAACAAACAAAAGAGAAATTACAGAACTGCACAGTATCTAAGGACTGTTTCTCTTCCTGTCTTTACACCAAAAAAAAAATTGCTTTGGTGAATATGATTTCACAGAAGGAAGTTTCTAAAAAAGCACAGCCCAAAGCAGCACGCAATGTAGATTACTTCAGGTTAAATACACTTCAGTGAATTTGTTTAAATTACAGAACTGGAGAAAAACCTAAATATTCATAACTTCCCCAACAACAGACACACAGCAGCAGCCACCACTGTATAATTAAATAAGTTACATGCACAGTGTCACAGCTGCAGCAAGGGAATGTGACAGAGAGGAATTATAATAAACTCAGTTACTTGGAGTAATTTAGGCACTTATTGACCTTCATGTCAAGAAGTGTTATGGTGTTAGAAGTAATTTTACATAGAAAACTCATCTTTTCCCCTCCACAGTGAAACCACGTTACCCTGCGGTCGGCGGCCGTTCCTGAGGGAGGATGATGAAACTCATGTGCAAATACTTGTCACTGCATGAAGAAACAGCCACAGTCACGTGCCTGGTTCTCCAGGCTCTGACCCCACAGCAGCCAGAGACGTGACCTCGGAGAGTTAACTAAAAACCAGGTGTGCATGTATGTAATTATGTCCTTTATTATTGTTTTCTTTTCCTTTGTCACCATTTTAAAGCTCTAATTAAATTAAGAAGGCACCCTTTTTCCAACACAGGCAAAAGAATACACACACAGTTATTATGAAAATGGTTTTAAACCAAATTCTTTCCCTTTCATGATGGAGACAATTGATAGTACAATAGCAAGAAATCAGCAGTGTTTGCAACCACATGGCAGAGGAAGTGGTGGGACATGGAATATAGATTTGCCAGGGTGGAAAACAGAAGAAGAATTAGGGGTGAAATTTGGGAAGAACAGAGTTGATATCTCTCCTTTCTCTCTCTAAACATTATCTCAAACCAGCCACATGTGAGCCCAATCTCCTCCATTCAAGCTTGAATGACAACCTTCCTACACATAACTAGAACACAGTCATCTGGAAAAAGAAAAAACTTTCTCTCTATTCAGCCCCTGAAGCCTCAGAGAAGGGAAAAAAAACCTCAAACACACAAACACACACAAAAAAACCCCAAACCAACACACAACAACAAACTGAAACACTGTGGAGAGAGAGGGGCAAATGGGTCAGAGTTGTGGACTAACAATGTAATTCAGAGACACATCTCCATCCTGGTGTTCTGCCTGCCCAGACCCCTGCAGTAATGCTTGTTTATTATCTGGATTTCCATTTTCAGTAAGCACCAATAGATGTGACACTCTTGAACTGTAACATTTCATCTTCTTTTGCTAGGAAAAAAACCAACAAAACAACCACACAGACCATTTAATATTGACCCAAAATAGAGCTGACCTCTATCCATCAGTTCCTGCAGTATCATTGCCCTGTTCTGTGCTGCCAAATGATTTTTTGGGCTTCCCACTAACTTGCTCTTTTACTCCACCAGCCAGATAATGGGACTGCTCCTAGAGAAACTTTGTCCCACCAGGAATCTTGTCCAAGGAAGAAGTACATTGAGGCACTTCGACTACAGAAGTAAGAGGGATCCAATGTCAAACTCGACCCAAAAGGGTATTTGTTTCTTGTTTGGTTGACCATTTAGGTCAAACCAAGCTTAAATACACTGCAACTTTTCAATTTGCCCTTGGAAATAAAAATACACAAACAGTGGAGTGAAAATTTTTCCCACTACATTTCCTTTTGAATAAGCATCATGTGTTTTAACCTTGATTGTCAATGGTGGCAGGAAAGCAGCTGTGCTGGCAAAGGCCATATGTCTGTAGAGTTTCATGAGAATATGAATATTGACCCCTTCTTCCCAGCTATTCTTCTCAACTCTTCTGATGGAATGAAAGAAAAATAGAGACAAAAACCTTTGCCCTTCAATTTCAGACTCAAAACCAAAAAAATAATAAACAAAAAAAAAATCAGCAAACATGTAGCCTGGATACCTTTTTTTTAGCTGCAGAACTAGTATAACAGTCTGTTGGGGGGTTTTCCTGTGTTGCTGTGAAGTAGCCAGAGGACAGGAAGAAAAGAAGGAGCTGCTGCAAGTTACAGCAAGACCAATGAACAGGTGAGTGAGGCCACATGAGATGGGCAAAGTCCCAGCAAGCACAAGGGACAGAGAGCAGGCAGCAAATGTAATGGAGGGCAACCCTGCTATCACCCTCTCAAAGGAGCTGTTAGGAGAGTGATGGGAAGGTAGTGACATTTGACAGACAGTTTAGAGAAGAAAAAAAGAAAAGGAGCTCAGTCTGTAACTGAGGGCTGTGTGGGGTACACAGGGCAGAGAAGGGATTAAGGGGTGGGCAGAGAAACATATTTCTCATACCAACAGCTTTCCTGCCTTGTTTGGAGGAGCTTAACCACATTAAGTCACACACTGCCAGGCGCACCCACCAATGTGCTGACACTGTTTCATCTCATCCTTCGTCCCCGTTATTTGCTGTACCCATCCATCACCACCAGCCTCAGACTCACCAGAGCCTGTTCAAGCCCCTGTCATGGGAGTCTTGTCCCTTGACTGAAAGAAACTATGTGAGTTTTTCCACAGGAATGCCAATAAAAGTTTTAACTAATTAATTAATTTGACCAAACACAAGAGCCTTCTTCTCAAGACATGTGACAACAACAAACAACCAAGGGCTCCCTGAAGCAAACTTGCCCCATGCCAGGCAGGATGCCAGGACACTGGGTCTATCAGGTCATGAAAGCTTGCCTTGGCAGTGCTAGCCCAGAGCCTTCCTGCTATCAAGAGGGTAAAATGACCCAGCAAACAAAGATTCTCTTTAACAGGAATAGGCAGGTCTTACCCAGAACGAGACAGCCTGGAAGACCCTCAGGCAGGAAAACCCCGTGGTTCTTACAGCCAGAAAAGGAGCAGCAAAGCAGGGATGTGTCCAAGCAGCACACAGTGCACCTGCAGCACAGAGCTCTGCTCAGCACACAGATGCTTAGAAAACCCAAGATTGTCTGTATTTACAAGGCGAGCCCCACAGCTATTTTTGAAGCGTGCCATCTGCACCTTGTGATGGCAGGATGCAATTCACCTCGGGCCTCGCAGCAATCACTCAGTAAACAACAGCATAGAACCTTTGGTCTCCTTCCTGCTGAGCTTGCTACAACAACTTTCTTATCACTTTTGTTTTCTCTCTGCCCCATCAACAGACCTGCTCTGCCTGAAAAGCTCCTCTGTTATCTCAGGTCACATTTAAACCCTCTGTGACGAGGCTGCCCCACACCTGCCCTCACTTACCTTGTTGTCCTCCCTCTCTCCTGGATCCCAGGGTGTTACCTATTCCTTCTAAAGTGATTTAAAGGGAAAGTGCATATTTGGCCTATTTGCAGCAGTGGATTGCTCTGTTTATGTGATTCTACTGTTCTTCTGGTTAAGACTAAAAAGCCCTCACTCAGTCCATTTAGTTTTACCACATAGGGAGTTAACTCCCTATAATAACAATTCAGAGTTTATTTTTTTTAATTTACTTATAAAGCATTTATTAGTAGCTGCTGTTAAATAATTGACTACCCTTTGGGTGGCCAAAGTGAGCTCATGAAATCTTCTTGCTTGTCTGAATCAATTTTCCCTATTTTCTTTTCAGTCAGTGTTAGGCACACCTCCCTAAATACATATGGATTTTTCCTGTAATATGACCTGCTCCTAATATTGTTTTTCTCCAGCCTCTGTATCAGTTATCATTTTCACTTGTTTCTGAGTCAATAAACATAGTATTTGTCCTTTAAATTTATTCCTAAAGTAGTGTCTCTATGAAAAAAAAAATCACAGAAATAAGAAATTATTTACTTTTCTGCAGTAAGTTTAGAGAGAAATATTGCACCACTGCACTAATGATCGTAATACCCAGAGAGGGACAATGAGGGAATCAGAGTCAAGGGGTTTCCATGTAAAGAAAACAAGAGCAGTAACTCCCCCTGGCTTTGATAACTCTGAGGTAGCTGCAACAGCAGGAGAACATATTTTGAATAGATGAAATTTCCTTGTATCCCTCTGAGTGAGCTGCTGCTAATAAAAGACAACTGTACCTCTGATGCCCTTACCCACACTTCCAGGCTGGATGCACACACACATATGTTTTTAAAGCCTCTTGCTATAAGGAATGGGTTATCACTGTTGTTTATCTTAACATTTTGCAAAGAAAAAGAGATTTCTCCTGCCTCTGGTCAAATATTTACTTTGGACAGCAAGGGCATTTGAAGCAGTTCTTTCCCAATGTAGGGACAGGAGAGGGGATGTATCTGTCTTTTTCTGATGGAGCCGTAGTGTGATGGCCAAGGGGGCATTTTGGAGACTGAAAGGAAAATGGGGGACATGGCACCCCTTTTCCTCATGGCAGCTGCTTATTAAATTTTACAAAATCTTCTTAAAAATCAACATGAGTACTTTGGGGATGGATTTACAGCAAACCTCTTTCTCCCAGGTCCTCTCAAAGACAGGTAAAGGTGTTTGTGTTTCAGATATAGCCTCTATCTACCCACTGTTTTTTCACCCTCCAAATGACCAGCTGTGTGTCCAGACTCTGACAGTACAACACAACTGCCAACTTCTTCATCTACTTGCAGCACATTTCCTGCCTGTGGTCATAGAGCTTCTGGGAAAGGGGAAATCAGAAGCCAGTAACAGGCCAGATACAATGGGATAATAACAATAAGACCTCATTGAGAGGCTCCCCACAACACCAGAGCTTTCTTTTTGTCTTAAATATTTCGTACCGTGTCTTTTATGATGCCCTTCACACCATTGCAGGCTGACTAATAGCTGAGGACATGAACTGAACTGAGGCAGACAAACGATCATGGTGCCTTTTCCCTCCTTCCCCTGCCCCTTGTTTGCAGGTCCATAAAAGTGAATGCACTTCACACTTTCCCTGTTATTTTTAAGCTCTTACAGCAGTTACCATACGGAGCAAGACTCAGGCAGGAAAGAAAAGACGGGTCAGAAAATAACAAACTGAACTCGTACCACATGTGTGCTGCACTAAAAAAAAAAAAAGAAAATTAATAAAAAACCCCCAAACAAATGCCACACAAAGCACAGTACAGATTAACAAAGAATCACATGGATCTGGACCCTCTAAAAGCTGAAATTGCAGGGGTGGGCTCTGCCTGATCTAAATCGTGCAC
Source organism: Neopelma chrysocephalum (assembly GCF_003984885.1). NCBI lineage: Eukaryota > Metazoa > Chordata > Aves > Passeriformes > Pipridae > Neopelma > Neopelma chrysocephalum. The sequence continues at coordinate 4,279,068 of NW_020897767.1, forward strand.
AACTGTTCTGGGTGGCCTCGAATCAGTAGAGGAAGCAATAGTACATAAGGATGGTGACAGGCAGAAAATGGCATGTGATACCTGAGGGAGGCCAGCAGTGGCTTAGGAAGGGGATATAGTCATACAGGTCCCCTGATAAGAAACTCATTCTGCACCTTTCCATCCAAGGGGGTTTAACAGTACACATACACACAAACAGTGGTAGATTCTTGGCAAAGGTGAAATTCCTGGGAAACACTTAAATGCCAAAACCCACAAGAAAATCAGCAAGGGCATTGGGGCCATCGGGGCAAAGCACAGCTCTTGCAAGGGGACTTTATTCACAAATCCAGCAGGTTACACGGGAACGACACATTAGTTCCAAACTCTGTCTAGAAGAACAAATACAGGTTTTGTGTCACTCAGAGGAGGCTTCTGCTATCCACACAGTCACTCCTTCCTTCCCCAGCCGCAGAGTTGAACCTCCCAGACCTTCCTAACCACAGATTTTATCTTTGTTTGATTTACTAATAAACTGATTATGCAGCAAATCAGACCACACAGCGACCAAGGTCTAAACGAAGCTTTTGCCAATACTTAACTTCCTAATGATATTTATAATCCCCAAATAACCCTTTGTTTGCCCCCTCCCTGATTGCAGGAGGTGACTCAGCAGTTGCAGGGTTCTGTTTAGTATTCCCAGAGCGTTTCCTGAGCATCTTCCACTGACTGTCTCCCTCGTGCAGTGATCAGACCTATCAGGTTGTGGTGAATTGCTCTGAGGAAGGTTACAGGTCTCCATAGGGACTGCTCATGATCTTTGAAAAGTGCATTTCCCTCCAGCAAGCTATAAGTGCTCAGGAGAGTTGCTAAAGATCACTCAAAATAGATTATTGAATACTTTGATGCTGTACTCTCATTCTGTGTTATCACATATTTAAAGTATATTAAAAGATTCCCTAAATACCAAGAGCATTTGTGTGGAAGAGAATTGTGTTTTCCAAAGCCAGGAGAAAATAGCTTTGTATAATTCCAGGATATGTAATGCTTTTTCTGCAATTCTGCAGAATGGATTATAAGTTTGACAGTGCTGGGTTTTTTTCTTCTTCTTTTTTTTTTCCTTTCCCCAGCCCCACTGACTGTTGTGATAGACTTTAGTTAACTTCTTTGGATTGTTTTTTTCCTTGCTAACGGTCTCACAGTCAAAATGAAAAATAAGAACCTTCTGGAACCTGTCTTGATAAGGTCAGACTGTAGAATTTTTCTTTCCAGCAATTTAGCCAGGCTCTCTCCTTCCAGAATACATTTACTCTGTAATAAACATCTCCAGACAGCCGGGCTGTACAGACTGGAAACAATTAAGCCAAAATTAGGGAAAGCAGCACATGAATAAGTATTTCACTTTTAATGAAATTAGACTGAAAAATACAGGAGAAAAGGAAGCAAACACATTTTCAAATTGTATTAATTAGACATATTTGTAAAAACCTGTGCTCATGCAGGTACCTTATGTATATTTTAATATCAAACTATGAAGAAAATGTGCTGTGTAATCACAAGCCTTTGGTGTTGTCGTGCTGTGGTCAAGCACCAGGCACACACCAACATTTGGGGCACATAATTTAGCATCTAGTAGGAAAAACAAAGCAGTTTAGCCATTTTTCTTTGAGCTTACAAAAGGAAGCCTGCTAAGCAACAGGTTAAAATGGTTTGTCTAACTAAAGTAGAATAAGATTAAAACACAGCTTATTCCAGAAATGAACAACTTATGAAGAAGCCTCATCTCTCAGGTACACAATGAAATAAATATGTTTAGCTGTCCCTACTTAGAGATCCAAGTAAAATTCCTTTGTAACAACCCAGAGTTTTTCTACCATCACAAACATTTCAGCAGATCCTAAATTCCATTGTTGTCCAATTTTTGCATAAATGCACTTACCACTTAGCTTCACTTGATTGCAAATCCATCACCTGTTTACATGCAGTAAGAGAATAAAAAGCATCTGTGCCATTATTTTTAATTAGGTTACCCTCCTACACCTCCTCTGTCCAAAATCCTCAAACAGTTTAGATGTAAATTCTAAAATCATTTCAGTCTGACTAATTACACATCATGTTTGTAACAACTCTTGCTGTGGTTTTCTCAAGAGACTCCAAACTGGTACAAAACTGATCTTGGTTTTATAAAACACTATTTCAATTTGGAAAGTTCACAGCATTTTCCAGAGGAATTAATGAACGTTGCTAATAGCTGGATCTGAGTTACAAGGCATTAGGAGGACACAATGAGGAGGAAAGGCAATATACAACCTTTAGATGGGACAATTAAAGATCAATTATTAGAGCCCAAGAAGATCATTCGAAAGCAGCTTCTTCATTAATCAAAGATTATCTCAAATTAGAATGTTTAATTATTTGCCATGGTTTGTATATTCATCAGCACCAAAAAAAAAAAAGCCAGGGGCTTTTTGAAAGCTGCTTGGTTTTGAACATTTCATTTTAACATGGTTTTAAAGCTAAAATACAAAATATTTTAAATATGTAACAGTGTTAAAGCAGCATAACTCAGAAAATTACATTGAAGATGCACAACTGCTGACTTTTAGTATGCTAAATCTGGTAGGTATTGTTAACTACTGGAATGCCCAGATACATGGAAAAAATGTTTTAATGCCAAAGGTAAGAAAGGAAAAGATGTTAGTTTCCTATGCAATGTAATGACTTGGGGCAGGGTCCTGATATTAAACTTAGATCAAACCTATAGGCATCTGAGTTTTAGATTCCCAAACAACTGAGCATATACAAAATTTAGAGAGAGAGGCATCATGAACAGGCAGAGAACGGGTAATTAGACCAGCTGGTGGATAGAAAATTCTGGGCTCCATGTGGGAGGCTGTGCTCCAAATGGGAGCTGCAAAACATGCTGGAGGTTTTCTCAGCGTTGCCTTCTCTGGGCCAGGAGCCACCACTGACCAAATCATCACGTGGATTTGTACGTTCTGACAGTTCAGATGAGAGGTGGGAGGAGATACACCTGGAGTACAAGAAAAGCCTTTTGCAAACAAGGAGTTTGGACTCACAAAGGGGAAAGAGAGCTTTGCTGAGACCAGGTTGCGGTTCAGACAGGAGCAAAGTACGTGGCTCAGGAGGAACAATAAATGCTCCTCATCGTTGTATGAGATGGAGCAGAGCAGTTCCCCTTTAAAACAGCCCTAAAAGCTCCCATCTCCAAGGAGCACATCCTCAGCCATCCCAGAGCTCAGTTCTCACACCCTGTGGGAATGCCCTCCACTGGCTGTTCATGATCTAAGTGTTCAACCTGTGCTTGGCACACTCACCATTTATCTCCTGGAGGGAGATAAATGCTCGGTGACTACAACATGCTGTCCATGGGGCTGTGGCCACCTGATACCCCCTCATGGATCTTCTTAGCAAGTGTGTCCCAGCAAAATGCCTGGGCAGTTATTCTTCAGTGACAGCCAGACACAGATACAGAGGCAAGCTTGGGGAACCAAGCTGTCTGCTTTATGAGATGCTTTTCTTATATAAATATGTTTTTCCTCCTGGCCAACCCTATGCTCAAGCCACAATTTAACTATTTTATGTCTTCATTCCTCTGCAAGGTGTATCCTGAAAGTGGATACAGACTTCCTCCTTCTCCTAGAATACCTTCTCTCCTTGCAAGGTCCCATCTTTGTTGTCTAGATCAGGATCAAATTCATTTAAACTAGAGTTTCAGAATCACTGAATCATTTAGGTTGAAAAAGACCTTTAAGATCATTGAGTCCAACAGTTAATCCAGCACTGTCAAGTCCACCATTAAACCATGTCCCCGAGAGCCACATCTATATGTCTTTTAAATATCATAATCATAATCAGTTGCAAAACTAGGTTTAAGATAAACTTTTTGCAGCAGGGTGCTGCATCTTTTCATTATAAAAATTCGCAGCCTGCTGTAAAAGAATCCCAATATCTCTCCACGACCACCTTGAGCTTTGCCAAAAAGTAAAAGATAAGGAGGTAATGATTGAATTAATACAGGTACTGGAGCTCTGTCAACATTTCAAATTGCTCCAGTCTGGTAAATCTATTAAGCTACTTTTGAAAATAAAATGCCTACCTGGTGCAATTCTCAGTGAATTTCCCAATAAAAACAAAACAAAACAAAACAAACACACACACACACACACACACACACACACAAACCAAACAAAACACACACACACCCAAAAAACAAACAAACAAAACAAACCAGTAAAACTACTTGAAAATTGGTTACATACATAACAATGTATTTCTACTGTATGACAGGTTTAACCCAAAAATGTCCTCAGATATTCCTCTGCACTCCATTACAAAAGCCTGAAAACAGAGTTTATTACAGTCTTACAAAAGGCAGCACCATAATTTTGATGTCTCAGGAGTTATCAGAAAAACACCTCACTGCAGGTTATCCCAACCTCTTATTAACCAATACCTAATTTTGTTCTGTATCATACATAAGTATTACTATTTTCAAGCCTCTCAGAGCATAGACAAGATTCAGCATCCACCAGGTAAGGGCCAGGCCTCCCAGCCAAGCTCTCATCTTCACCACAGGCTTTTTCTGCAGTTCTTCTAGTGCAAAAGATCTATAAATACCACCAATAACACCTCTTACATGTCTTCCAAGTATAAGTCTTGGGGATTTCACTGCTGGAGTAATACCCTGCCTCCTCCAGAAGGTTATTTTTATGGGTAAAAAAAAATTAAATAAATATATATATATATATTCAGCTAAAAAACCTCAGTGCCACAGCAAGCACTACTCATGAAATCAGTCAGACACTACTGAGAGCTGCAGTGACACCGTTCATGATTGTGCTGGGGGTGAAGTAGCTGCTCATCACAGAGCACAGCAGAGGTACAAAGCCAGGTTTCCCACTCCCCCAGGAGACATTTCCCTGCAGAGGAGCAGGATCCCCTCGGGAATCAGCAGTGACACCATGCACAAACCACTTGCATCACGGGGTACATGGGAAAAGGAGTCCTGAATTAGAATCCTAGTAATAAATAAGGAAATGAAAGAATTCCGGGAGAGTAGTCATGATGACAACAGTAACATATATGTGCAAAAAAATGGAAGTCTTTTTTTTAAAAAATCGGTGTTTTAATACCATGTCAGTAATAAGCAAGGGGTTGTTTTTTTCTGATATCAGATGCTGGAGTAATTAACAGTGTGTTGTCAAAATCACATTCTCTAATCCACTGCTTCTCCTGACTGTAGAAGGACAAATATGATTAGCAGAGAACTCATACACCTGCATAAGAACATTTTCTAATTATTCATGTGGCTATAAATGATGTCTGGCAGCTCGTAACATGATGAAAACTGAAAATGAACTGTACATGCCATTGGGAAAAGGGAGCAAATCCTTCCCCATTTCCCTTGAAATTAAATTTTTGGCCTTGCTATGGCAAAAAAGTAAAATTGAACACACAGTTTTACTAAGCTTTAAGATCCTCTCTTGTCTTGGCCACATACTTCCAGCACCTTTCTTGTGCCAGCACCGGTAATCAAGTTTAGAAATTAATTTATTCCTTTCTTTTTTCTTTAATCTACATTACTTTTCAGATTATTTCCCAGCTCACTATAAGGTCACTCAAAAGTAGGACCGATGGCTTATGTGGGAGGCGTCTGGATGTTTGCACAGATAGAAGAAGGATGAAGGAACGAAATACTCAGTGCTAACTTGGACCTTTCAAACCAGTCTCAAACTTGCAGTCTGATTTATCCTCATCTGAGGAAACATAGATGTCCATATTACACAAAGCCCCATGCAATCTTTCATGGTGTGTTTGTACCTGTTAACTGCAGTGCAAAACCACACAATATAATAAAACAAATTGGTTCTGTCTGAAAATGGGAGAGACAAACTTGTTAGAGAAGATGAAAGTCTCTGCATTTCACTTAGAAACAAGCTTTACAGCTTAGTCATAAATACCTGAAAATCTTGTTTTCTAATAGAACTGTGATACAAGTTAATATATTTCATTTCTAGGTGACACGTGGAGCAGTAGAAAATCCGATGTGTCCCCCTGGCAAACCTACAACTGTAAGATGAAATGTTTGTTTTTTGATACAGTTTTACCTACACAGGAATCAAACTCAATCTAGCCCCAGCTGAGAGTTAACTCACAGCGTTTATTACAGCAGACCTCAAAATAAATTATATCATGCCAGTATTGCCATTAAATTACGGTTTATAGTTTTGAAATGGCAATGTTAAATAAATATTTATTAATTTCTTAGTACAGTGATCTTGAATAGCGGTTATTTCACAATTTGCTTTGTCCAATAATCTGATTAATTTGCAGACAGAAATATTAAATTTTTTTCCTGGTATTTCTGTTTCACAGGAGAATACTATTGTTGTCCTATTCCATTTCAAAAAATTATCCTATACCAAGATAGCTTTAACATTTCTGTAGCCATTTTTAAAAAATGCCCCAAATGTATGCAGTTATTAAAGTAACATTAAGTGCTTTAATAATCACTTTTGGTCAGGGCACACATGTTATAAATAAATTCAAATGCTGTATTAACCTGAAATTAAAAACCAGAAAAATCACAGTCAGCAAGAAAATTAGATATCTTACCAAACTGCATTGCAACTTTTAAATTTCCTGAGAAGATTTTCCTGGAAGTGATACTTAACCTTTATGTGTCATGATCTTGGAATGGCAGGGCCTACATTTCTGTGGCCAGGCCAATTATCTGCAATTAAGCAATAAATGTGCAAGGCTTGTTCAGTGCCAGTATAGATTCCTCAGCTTTATACTATACCTTCAGAAACACAGTAAGAGTTAAAAACCAGAATCACCTTCCAGTAAGATTTTAATGAAACACACCTTTATGTAACTTCACCATTTAATACCTTTCATTTAGATTTTTTTTTTTTTTTAAGGTTTTACAGCAGCCTTAAAGAATAAAACTGCTTGGCTACCCTAATTTGAAATAGAAAGCACATTGCTCTAGTGCCTTGCAGGGGTGTCTTAACTATCCTTTATGGATATTTCTTCTAGACAATGACCATATAAAAGATTAACATGTTGAATGTGTTCATTGTAAAACACAAAATTTATTGTGGCAGTTCATTTTTTTTGAATTTACTATAAAAGATTACAATCACCTACCCTGCAGGAACAATAGGAATACATCTGCAACATAGTTTACTCACGTGGTTCTTTTAGGTTTGTTATTGAAGAGGTAGATGAAATAGATTTAACAGAGACACATGCTGAGAGTTTTTTCGAGATGCATCAAAAATGTTATTTAATTTTTCTCAGAAGTAACATATTCTGCTGAAGTGATTTTATTGAACAAAAGACATTAATTACAAAAGTATAAAACGAGGATTATAGAGGCCACTCTGGCATTATCAGGATACTACAGAAAACATCCAACAAGTGGGAGAAAAGTGAGATACAGACCACAGTAACTATGTCCTTTCCTTACTAATTTATGAGATCAATCACTTTTTATATCATTTTTTATGCATAAAAACTTCTTTTAATCAATACATTTTTTACCAAATTGCAGGACCAGATCAGTCCCACTTTATTAATACCACAGTCACTGGGGTTCACTGGGGCAATGCTTCCCAGCCCAAAGACTTCAAATTAAGTTATCAAAGGCTTTGAGGCAAGACAGGACACAACAGCACAGAGAAAGACACCCAAGACCCTTAGAGAAGCCCAAAGCTATTTGTTAGTGAGTAGCAAATACCTCACACGAGGAAACTGAGGATTTCTGTCATGATACAATGATAGAAAAAGAAGAAAAAACACTGAGTAGGTCCAGCATCCAAGAAATTTCATCAGCTGCTGACAGGAGGCAGAGAAGAAATAGAATCATAGAACTGTTGAGGTTGGAAAATACCTTTAAGATCATCAAGTCCAACCATCAACCCAGCACCACCACCATGTTCACCACTAAACCACACCCTCAAAACCATGCAAACCCATGATGCAGAGGACAATCCACAGCTCCAGCTCACACTGGGATTCACTGAGATCGGAGAAAACAACTCAGATTTCTAAATTCACAGGGCCAGTGAAATGGGTTGAGTCTCACCAAACATATATTGAGACTCTTGGTCTGCTAAACTTGCAGGAGACAAGGTTCAAATATCCAAAATATTTAATGCTACTTCTGCATGTCAGTCCTCTGTTGTTTCTTGAAGCATTTTCTGTGTTTTATGTTGCTCTCTGTGCGTGAAATTAAGTGAACATTGACTGGCACCAAGAAATCTGGGTTTAATCACCCGAAACAGGCAGAAAGCATTCCAAAGCACCAGACAGCTGGGCAAGGGACAACACAGATTGTGGGATGGAGCCTCTAGCCACGTTTCCCAGCTCTCCATCTTACTGACACAAGGGAACTCACTGGACTTAACATTAACCAAAAAAATAGAAAACAATAGTACCAGCTGCCAGGCAGCCTCAGGGAAAATGCCTCATTATTTACTGCAGGGAGAAACTGTTTATTTTATCTTTAAATACTTTCAAATGTTTTAGGATTCATTTTTTAAAATTTGTTAAATAAGGCTGTGAGGTTGTAAATCTTTGCTGTTCTGTATTTAAAAACCCTTTGCTGACAGGACTATGTTGTTATTTTCCAAAGCATTATGCATAATTTACATGTAGTATATTCATAGATGTATATTAAGACCATCCCATAGAATCGAGCTTTAACGTGACCTTAAAAGATCCTGTGTTTGTTAATTGGATTCTCCAAAGGCCAGAAGCTCTTGGGTTTTTTTCTCTCAGTCAGAAAATCATTGGCAAAGTAGTATTCAAAAGATGCTGCTGTCAGATCCTTCATTCTCAGTTGTGCCCTTGGTTTCTGAGAGGAGAATTGCTGAAATTCATGCTTACCCAGGTCATTGTTATTCATAACCAAAGAAATGCACATATTCAGATGCAGCCTTCCCACAGACATTTTTAGGGTGGATAACTGAAAAAGGAAGGGCTCATACATGTGCACCAGCATGACTACACTTATTGTAACTCTACTCCCACCTCCACTTCTCCCCAGTTTGGATGGTGAGCCTGAGAGACTCACACTCTTCTCAGTGGAAACTTTTTGTAGGGTTTCAAAAGCAGCTATTGAACATGTCTAACAACCACACTCCTCTCAGAGTCTCTGGATCTTTCCAAAAAGTTGCTTTGCCTGGCACTCAGTAGAGATAAAAAGGATTTTGACTAAAAACCTCACGCCTCCTCTTCCCTGTTACCTTCTCTGGCTGTGGACTTTAAAAATGAAGTTGGTGTTGTAGCACAGGGGTGAGTCTGTGATGGAAACATGGGCCTTTACTTCTGAACAGAGGAAACAGAGGTGCTTCCTTCAGCATAATTTGAGATCAATCACAAGAGCTATAAAGGAATCCATTTCTCAGGTTTGGCCTTCTCTGGCTCTACCCAAAAGAATTTGTCAGTATTTTTTCTTAAACTTTATAATGAGACTCAAGAAACACAATATCCATACATTTAAATCAGAGCCTTCTACATAATCTAAGTGGTACAACTTAGGACACAGGGCAGGATCTGTACTGTTAATATGACCTTTATTTCATAGCTGGTATTTCCTGATGGTGAGTTATTTTACAATGCAGTTCTTTTATTGCTGTTACACTGTTAATTAGGGTAACATTTCTAATTAATTAAATAAAACATCAGAAACATATATTTTTGAAATCTTTGTTGAAAACCCCATCATAATGTCAGAACTCCTTCGGGAAGTGGTTGGAGGCTTCCAATAGCACCTTTTTCTCTGAAAAATTATAATTTCTATACAGTACATGTTATGTCGAGCGTGTTTTCCTTGTTCCTGGCCACCACATATAACATAGCCTACAGCTGAATCACATCTACAAGTCACAGTGACAGCACTGCTCCACCAGAGTGTCACGAGGATTTAAAGTGCTGTGAGCTGACATCTCACACGCTTCTGCTCCCTTTCTTAAACCAGCAGTAACACTCCTCCCTTTCCAAGATGAGCTGATGTGAGGAGTTATAAAAAAATCTCCAATCTAAATCTCATATGCTTCTAAACATATCCATCTAAACCCTAAGTTGCACCAGGGGAGGTTTAGGTTGAATATTAGGAAAAATTTCTTCACCAAAAGGGTTTTCAAGCACTGGAAAATGCTGCCCAGGACAGTGGTGGAGTTCCCTTCCCTGGAAGGATTTCATAGATGTGTGGATATGGCACTTGGGAACATGGTTTATGGTGACCTTGGCAGTGCTGGGTTAATGGTTGGACTTCAAGATCTTAGAGGTCTTTTCCAACCTAAACGATTCTGTGATTCTGTGGTTCTAACACACCCAGCGAGAAGAGCAGCTGGCTCACAGCAGCTTTACTGGGTGTACAACTCTTCAAGAAACTGTGGTAAAAAAGATAAAAACCCTGGCAACTTTGTCTAGGTTAGTGTTCTTCACAGAGCAGAACCTGAGCATCCATAGAAGAGCTGTAGATCTCAGCATCACATCATCACCTCCTTCCCAGGCTGAGCATATCCTGAACAGGAAGAACATAAACACAGAAAGCTGAAAAATCAGACCTAAGAGTCTAAAGAACTTCTAAAGAACTTCTTCTAAAGAACTATTATCGTCAACACTTGAGACGTTGGAATAAAGGAAAAGTTTCAAATTTGAAATTTAAACACTCTGACCACTGCTGCTGCCCCACAGCAACACCCAGGGGAGCTATTATAGGACAGGTATGCAAAAGGACAAAAATAAAATTACAGACAATTACACAATTAGCATTTCTTAATTCTGAAATGTGTACCTTCACAATTAAAATACTGCTTTGCCAATGGAGTTATTTTGTATGTAACATATGCTTACAGAATATATATCAAGCTGAAGTACTAAAATCAATGAAAATATCTCAAAAACACTTTACTTTGTTCCTTTTTGTTAAATTAAGCCAGTTGATCTGCTAATCTCTATGTGTATAGCTATTCATCTCGTTTTAATGATCCCCCTTGGTTGGGGTTGTTTCTTTGTCCTGCTTTGATCAGGCTCATGACTGATTCCAAATCACGAAGACCCTCCTTGCAAAGTGCCTGTGATGAGATGGACTGACTCTATGTGTTTGAGAATATTTACATTAACAAGGATTTGAAGTTTTTTGCATGTATCCAAGGCAATTAAATTAGGATTATTTTCAGCAACTCGAGAACTACTTTTATTTCTGTGATGAATATCGATTTCTTTTTCGAGATGAGATTTCTCGTAGAATGCCTCCAAGTGTAACATTTTTTTTAGTAGGAATTTGCCATTGATAATATTTATAAATTTCAAGGGCATTTCAGGCTTGTCAGCAGGAGGCCGCCAGTATTATGTCATAGAAGCTGAAGCCCTTTCTGACAACCCAGCATTTCCCCCCAGTATTACTGACAGATGTCTCAAGAGCGAGTCACCTGTTACATTCAATGGTCGGTAGCTGACACTTTTCTGATTTTATATGCTAGAACATTACTCCACAATAATTTAAAATGATTTCTCTCTTCAGTGGATTTGAAACAGATAAAGCCATTTGTAGCACAAGCCAGACAATTTTTACACCGTGGCAGCGCATCACACATCCCACATTTTTCCTCTTCTGCAAGGGTTTTACTCACAGCAGGAGCAAGACACCTATTTAATATCAGCCAGGGTAAAACTCACAAATTTTTTTGTGTTCAATTTACCAAGAAATGAAATGAGGTCCTAAACATTTAAAGTAAATGCACCCCACGTGGCTCTATGTCTTGCTGAACAGTTTACCATATCAGGAAGAAGCAACATTAAACTAGCAGTGCTATGCATTGATTTTATGAAAGTTTAAGTATTACAAAAATGCAAGAAGAAAAATTTAGGCTTCAGAAATTTGCTTGACATAAGGGAATGAGTGGTGGAGATTCATTAATCAAAGTCTACAAGGACTTTATTAATAACCTTGCCTGATAGTTATAAAGGAAAACAATGATATTTTAAAACATTTAGAGGATTTAGGGTACCTGCAGGAATTGCCTTTCTTAGAAACCATGTTCAGGCTAAAACTCCAGTAATAAGATGAAAATTGCTGATATCAGATTGAGGAAAATATAAGAGTAATTTGGGCAAGGATGTGCTTGCAAGAACGCATAGTTAATGAAGGCATCTGAGAGTAGTTATTTGGAGCTTTCCTGGGCTGTGTAGTGACTCAACAGCATCTCAATGTACCAGACCACATTAAAATGCTGTAAATTTAAAAAAAAATACAGAAGAGGTGAAATTCGTATTGTTTGCTGCCTTCAATGACTTGCCATAGACAACTCTGTAGTTTTAGTACATGAGTTTCAAAACAATTCTTCAGATTTTTTCATAGTAAACCTATTAATTTTTGTAATTAGTCGACGAAATTCACGCAGTTAAGCCTGTCTAACTCATCTGAACTAATCTTGACAGTGAACCCAATATTTTGGGGACAACATCAGGTTTTGTGGTTAAAGATTAAATCTAGTTTATTTCTTAAATGTACCAAAATGTTACTTAGAGGGTGTTTAAAAAAAAAAGGTAATTCCCAGCTATAAAAGGGATTCAGGGAGAAATAATTCCAGAGGAAAATACACAACATTGGTAATTAGGTTACTGAAGAATTGAATTAACCAAATTTTCTGCAGTGGAAATTTTATCCTGAACCTTGATGCATGTTATATAAAATTGGTTTTGTGTTAAATAAATGTATAAATGAACACAGACTGTTAGGACTGTTGAACCAAATAAAATGTAATATATACTTTTTCAGTTTAAATAATGCTTATTTTTCAGCTGCATAGTCCAATTCCTTTAAAATTTTCCTTTAAATATTCCTCTTTCTCTGCAAGATTATTCTGCACAGCATTTTGTGAGGACATCCACAATGCATACTGTTTAAAAATAAATAAATATCCTCCACTTCAGTGCTTTTGTCCTGGTGAATTCCTGAAAGTACTTTTAAAAATATGCTTTTTTTTTTTTTTTAAGACTTTGGTGTAGAACTACTAAATTATCTCTACTGTATGCACCTCTACAACACTCTTCAGTAGGAGCAATCAGGCCATATTTTCCACTCATGCTTATGTAAATCACAAATAAATCATTTGCAGCCAGCAGGCGTGACCCAGCGAGAACAGGTTCCCAGCTGTTAAGCACAGGCTTAGTCAGGAAAGATTTGTTGGATTCTGTGGTTTACGCTAAATGCAAGTAAAGAGCAGATTTATCTTCGCTCCTGGTTTATAGAAAACGCCTGGAATTTGGGGGTTTGTAACAGGCTTTATCACTTTGTTCCTCCCTGAATGTACTAAGTGAGCTAATTACTGTAAGTAGGAGTTGTGATCCCATTCAAGTTCAGACCTCAGTTCTCCCTGGTACCCTGCTGTTGCCTGAGCATCCTCTTCTTTACCCTTATCACACACAATAGTGGCAATTTACTGACAAACGGCAGAGCCAGGGAGAGAAATAATGTATCCTCATCTTACCATTCTTTTGGATTCATTTCCTCAGGGTTGAAGCTGAAATTCCCAACCCTGAGCAGCTTCAAATACCTGGTCCTTTTTTCCACTGCAGTTGTCCTACTATCTGTCTCAGAGCTGACTTGTGCAGGCTGTCTCAGGAATTGGCAGAGTTTGGAGAAGAGCCACAAGACATCGTGCCACAGGGTTGAAGGGCAGCATCAAAAAACACTTTACATTTCTTGATGTCTTACTTATCTAATATATATATTTTGTGGCTATTCTAAAGATTTTATACTTCTGAGAAAAGGCAAACAAGACTGGGCTGGGTAAGCTTAGAGTTTATAGAGTCTCGACACACAGTGACAGATGAATGTACACCCAACTTTGTACAGCCTGAGTGCATGCAAACATCAAAATCAAATTTAATTCCTTCTCTATCAAATAAGACAGAGCATGCTGTATTCTTCAAGTAATCAGTGTTATCTACTCAAGCACTGATATATTTGATCTCTTAAACTCTGTTAGCTTGGCCTTTGGAAGATCTTTCTCTATGACTAGATAGTGGGTATAATGTGGGAATGGTTGTACCAGTGCATGTACACAAGTGCCTAGGTATTGATACTGGGAAAACAAGATCCCTCCAGGTCTGCAGCACAAAATCTGGGGAGAAGGTAGTGGTCTGTTAAATAAAGTAACATCAAGTTAGGGGGGACAGACTTTGCTTTCCCAGCTCTAAATTTACTGAAGTTTATCTAAAATTAGTCAGTACAAAAACATATACAATATCAAATCCCAGACATGAAAGAAAAGATTCTCCCCAGAACCTGCTGAATCACTGATTAATAAAGTTATAGACCGAATTAAACTAAAGCATGACTTTTTTTCCTTAGTATGTAACTTTCTAGGGAATAAAACAATAGTTTTTTTTCAAAAGCATATCTTCCTAAGCTCGTATTTCCATTTAATAAAGCAGATGCATTAAGGGACCAAGGCCTTATTCAATCTAAGCATTTAAATTACTTAATGGAATGCAAAACAGAAGCAAAACTTTAAAGTGATGGCTATCGGCAGTCCTGAGCTGCCATGGGCTTAATCGACTCCTTTCTGGACAACATTCATCAGTCAAAGCCGCCTTGCAGGGCTCCACACCTGAATAGCTGATGGTAAAGTCAATGGCTGGTGCAGTGCCGAGCTCCAGGTCTAATGGTCCCACTCAGACTCCAGGGCTCAGTTCCTGTATGTTTTTATAATCTGCCCGGTGTAATTACATTTGGTATAACTCAGGCTGTCTCCGTGCTCCCTGTGCTCACTCCTGCCCTCCCCACATCACCCTAAAGCACATGGGACCATTTTACCAGTCCTCATGCAGAGTCAGGGCCTTGGTCCTGCTTCCACCACCATCAGCCTTTCACTTTTACAGTCTGCCCTAGTATAAAACCCATTTAATTAAGGTTTAGTGTCTTCCTTTATTAACAGCTATTTGTATATGATTGGTTTTTATTAATAAAGACTTATATTTTCCAGAAAAACAATAATAACTTTTTTCATGTTTCTTCATAGGACCAATTCTATTTTTTAACAGACATAGCGACAGCAAGAATAGTGACAGTTCAGCACTTTTTGACTCCTGGAATCAGGAATCATTCAAGCAAGTAAACTGAAAACAGCTGTGGTAATCGGCTGAAATTGCCACTTTTAATGACACAAATTATACCAGAGTGATGTTTAATGAAAGCTACAATTCCCAGCTTCTAGATGCAAAATTTAAAACATTCTCCTAAATTGTGTTGACCTCTCTTGTTTAATACCCTGCTAATCTTTGAAAATTGGAAACAAATGCTTCAATTAAGAGACAATTAATTGACAATTAATTCAACAATAAGCAGATGGCCAGAAAGAGCATCCTGCTATTAAATGAATCAAATGTGAGAGGGAGCATTTGACCTTTCTTATGTAAAACTCTCCTCATCGAAAAAAACACTTTTCTTGAAAAAAAAGAAAGTGTGTGGATTTTTTTGTGTCATACTATGTGGAGCTATAACTTTGAAAAATGAAAATAAAAAGCTTATTTACATCAGTATTTTGGTCTAGGGGATAGGAATTGTGAATTAGGAGAGAAATAAGGAGCAATAGCATGCACAAGTGCAAGAGGATTTACAATAGCTCTTGCACCCCAAGGCCTAATAGAAGAAAATAAAGCCACCATTATCATCAAAACTGCAGATGATCTCATAAAGGACTTGTCTACACGGGGAGGTCAGCACAGAACAAGCTCTGTTATGAATTTAAAGTGCAGTTGAAACTTTGCCTGACTCCCCGTGCGGGAGCAAGGGCTTCTTTTCCATGGTTACATGGATGGATGAGGTGCATTAAGGGGCTCAGGGCAGGAGGGCCCCCTCTGATCCCTGTGCATGAACCAAAACTGGGGCAAGGCACAAAGCAAAAGTCAAGCAGGTACTTCTGGAAGGTGTAGCCAGGGATGTGGCTGATCTGCATCGTTTCACCCCTTCTCAGCTGCTCTGTAGGTGGGATGGGGCAGTTCAGCACAGGTGACCTGAGAGTTTATTGTTCTAATTATATCTTAGTATATGTATCACAGAATCACAGAATGGTTTGGGTTAGAAGGGACCTTAAAGATCATCTTGTTCCAATTCCCTACAGGGACACCTTCCACTAGTCCAGGTTGCTCTAAGCCCCGTCCAACCTGGCCTTGGACACTTCCAGCAGCCACAGCTTCTCTGAACAATCTCTGCCAGGGCCTCACCACCCTCACAGCCAAAAATCCCTTCCCAAAATCCCATCTAACCCTGCCCACTGGCAGTAGGAAGCCATTCTCCCTTGTCCTGTCACTCCAAGCCCTTCTCCAAAGTCTCTCCACCTCTTTTGGAGCTCCTTCAGGCACTGGAAGAGTCTCTAAGGTCTCCTTGGAGCCTTCTCTTCCCCAGGCTGAACACTCCCAGCTCTCTCATCCTTTTGTGGGGGTGTGTGCGGAAACTTGAATTCCATAGTAAAACTCCTTTGGGCAAGTCAGGGCTTCACTCTAAATATCTCAAAAGATCAAAGCCAAATTCTCAGTGGCACTGGGGATATTTTCAGACGATTTCAGAAAATGGTCCTTTTTCAGCTCTTTGCTTCTTTAAGAAAATGGGCAAAATTCTAATTTTTCTCAGAGAACCATTGTAAATAAAAATTTATGCTGAATTTTTAATGCAGTGCATAAAACAGAGAAGCCACTTGTCCCATGCAGAAAGACCTGTGTTTATGGGACACTAAGAAATTAATTTTATTAGCCAAAAAAAAGTGTCTCAAATAAATTATGAAAGATAAATTGGTGGAAAAAGATAGACTTGACCAAGGTGAGAGTTCCTTTAAAAGAATTTACATACAGATAAACCAATGGTGCTGTTCTTCAAATTTTTATTTAACTTATACTTAAAAAAAAAAAACTTGGTTAATAATTGAGACTTATAAATAGAACATTTCTATCACCCTACATATTTTGCTTCAGGAGCTCTCACTGTGTTTCATTTGTTGGCGTATTTTATGCAGTCTGGTTATGAATTCATTGGTAATTTATACTGCATAAACCTTGACACCCGGGTGGCAGAAGCAGTAAGCTCAGCTTTCTCGGGCTTTGGCATAGGTAAAGCAAGCAGGTTAATCATTGCTTACACCTGGAGCTGTCTGAGTTTTGTTAATATTCATCAGGTGCTCCTGCCCTTTATTTCAGTATATGCCTCTTAATCCCACCATGAGAACAACCTAATCCAAAAGCCGGAGCAGCAAGACCATTAAGCAAATTCATGAATACTTTCCTCATAATACTCATCTTTCCTATGTCAACATAATGATGATGTTTTTTCCTTTAATATTAATAATACGTTTGTACTTGAAAAAAGGTTTTTTAAAGTATTCCAGAAGTTAAACAGCCAAAGAGAAGTAGCTGTATGAAATCAGCTGTATTCTGCGAGTTGTGCTTGGACACAATGGTGTCCCCTGGAAAGTATCTCCTAAACTAGTGAGACCCTGCATGAAATTTTGCATGGTTTAGACAAGAAATGTGCAGACAGAAATAATTAAGCTGGGTTTCTCCAGGTAGTTCAAGGAAAGTGGAAGACATCAGTGGAACTGGAAATACATTTTACTATTGTTTCAGGAAATAAAACAGAAAGAGGAGACAGAAAACAATAACTTTTAATAATAATAAAGCCGGACTCCTTAAATATCTTATTAACTGCCACAATTCTAAGGAACCAGACAGAAAGTAATACAGAGAGATGGCTCTTGGGGGAGCCTACAGGAGTGGCACAGCCTGTATGGTCCAGCTCCAGAACTGGGGAGTTGGAAATAATCACAGAGTTTAGTTGCATGGAATCTTCTTTTAGTTAGGATAAACTTCCTAGTCAGACCTCTCAGATCTTAAATATTAATGATTTTATCTTTGATTCCTGTTCAGTTTCCTCCCGCTCCTGCTTAGAGAGTCACAAGAGACTGTGAAATAACAAAGGACATGAGACTGTGAAATAACAAATGTATAATGTTCACAGCCATAAAGGAATATTTTTTTCTCTTATAAAGACATTTTTACACTAGAATAGTGAAGTTTTGATTATCTGAGTCTCTATCTAAGTTGTTCTAATTTTCAAGAACAGAGGTGTTGTTACTGATTACTGGGTTATTTTGCTTTTTGCAAGTGTTTAGTTAAACTTCCTGAATTAGTGAACTCTAAAATCTGCTTTAAAATTTTAGCACTGCTTCCAGTTTCCTTCATTAATTAAACTTTAAAGATTCCCCCAGCAGTTTTGTGCCTGTCTGCTCTTGGGATATCTCAACCAGTTCCCAGTTGTCCTGCCGCAGTGCTGGGCCTGCACACTCATTAGCAGATGCCATGGAGGTGGCAAAACAAACAAAAAACCCACAAACAAACAAAAAAACCTCAAAACGAAACAATCAAAAAGGAAGAAGATATAGAATATGACTTAGGATAATTCATACAAAAATGTTTGTTGAGTTTTTCTTCACAGATCACTGGAATTTTAAAATGTTTTCAATTGTTCTCTGATATCAAAAATGTAAGCTTCTTTTGAAAGGAGCCTTTTTTTATTAATAACATAACATTGGTTTTAAACTTGAAATAAGGAAAAAGATATATTTTTTACTTTTTTAATTTTCATCTTTCTCTTTCAAAATGCCTTTTCAAACTTTATGTTGTAACAAAGGAGACTAAAAAGTGAAAAGCAAACAAGAAGAACAAAAGAAACAAAAAACTCCAAACAAATATATTGAAAACATGACAGTAAAAAGTTTAGTTTAATATAAAGTAAGTGTTCTTCGGGCATTCATTATTTTTAATTTAAATTCCTAACAAAAATATAAAAAAGTATAGTTCTGTAAGAAAGAACAGTTTCCATTGATAGTCATGTTGTATAATGTGAATTTTAGTAAACATTGTTTTTCCAAAATAAATCATCTCATTTTCTGGAAATCATTAAAAGAGCTTTTGTTGAGTGCTATATTTTTGACTACTACTGTTAAGATTAAGATGTCTTTTGATTTTCTGAAAATTATTTGTCAACTATTTAATTCCTGTAGTAATCAAGATAATTAGGAAAAGTTCTTAGTTCCAGAGAGGAATTTCTAAATCTCTGGCAAAGCAGCTATCATAACCATTAATGTAGCTTATATTGGTAAGTATTCATTATTATATTAGTATGATACAGTATTAGAATAATCCAGGGATATTCCAAATTATCAGAACATACCTGAAAAAAACATCTTATTAATATTTTAACAGAGTGCACAAGAACATCTGGGTAATCATATTCCTTAGCCTTTGGTTACAGGCTCAATGTACTTCTCTAATGACACCAAAATTGAGGGTTTAACTAAAACAATCCACCATCCCTCTATAGCAACTGATACTCTGGACAAATGGATGAGTGCTCCTCAACACTGCACTGAAATCCAATAGTCAGATTTCCACACAGGCAAAGTCAAGTATGGTTGATTTCCTTCGCCAGTGGAATAATAATTTGAAATAATAAAATGCATAAATAAGAGTGTGTTTACCATTCCATCATTCAGAATATCTGAAGGTGACTTATTTCACTACAGTTATGTGAATTCTTATAAAGATTGTACAATCCAAGGGTCAGACAGGAGACCAGAGACCTAAATGGACCCACCCTCAGAGGTGGGTTGTGTTCAGTTTTGCAAATTAAAAGAAGAAAGAAACAAATGAACAGGTTTTTCAGTCTTTTGCCCTCATTTTCCTTTGTTGTTACTGGAACATAGGCTTACAGAGGCTTTTTTGTAGCCCTTCAAGTCTTGGCAGCTTATCTCCAGCTCCAAGGCAGGATACGGGTTAGCAGGGTATTAGCTCTGTGTCATCTTCACTTGAGACCAAAAAAACATTCAGTCAGCTAATGAAAGATACAGTAGACCTGGCAGTTTATTATAAATCCTGTGCACTCATCAGTGGTCCCAGCAAGCAGGTACAGTCCTACAGCTCAATTCAGGGATGCACAGAGGATAATGTTCCCTTTAGATCAAACCCTGTCCTTTGCTAATCTCCTGTCAGCCAAATTCTCTTTGCTCTTCTCCATTTTGCACCATGTTGCATTTTGGAAATCCTTAATTAGCCACCGAGGCAGGTTAAAAAAGTGACACCACTGATGAGTCAGCATTTCAGCTAACAATTGCCAAAATTTTTATTATTTTTTTTTAAGCCCCAAACTCAAGAAATGTCTGGCTCTGCAGCTCACTTTCTGGGTCTTTGAAATGCAAATCAGTAAGTCCAGTAGACTGAAATTCAATCTGAATTACTCAGAAGTGTCAGAACAACAAAGACTTTGCAAGTGCAATGCCCTATTTAACAAACCTTTTTAAAGAGATCATGATGGAAAGTGTGGAGTTTGTCGCTTGAAAGTCTTTACAGAGTGGTCTTCCTAATCACAGCTACCAGACCTTTTTTCTGGGCAAGGTTTAGAACATTCAGGTGTAAAAGTGTTCTTGCATCAAAGACCTTCTCACTGGTTTTGTATGCGGTGTGGTGTAAGAGTTGTGGTGCACAGGGGGCTGAGCTCAACAAGTCAAGGTTCAAATCCTCAAAACCAGCTTTATTCAGCCATGATTTCTGCATTTCCCATTATGCTTCAGTGAAGGGCATGGAAAGTGTCCTCAGTCCCAGTCAAGTTCCACCTCTACAAGGAGAGGTGAGCAAATGTATGAAAATCCCCTTGTCTGGATGCTTCCTGACAGACTGCTTCCTCCCATGCCATAAATAGCAGGAGTTAATTCACCTGAAGAGTTTGTTCTTGTAAGATTTTGTAGAATCATGGGCCTTCAAAACCCACACCAACCAGAAACATCCTACACAGTCATTAACTGTGTGATTCACCAAATTTAAATGCTAGACAAAAATATCCATGTGGACACTCATTCGCAGACATGTGATATCTGATTTCCTCCTTTTCCAGAGTGTTAATTAAATACATCCATGAAATACCCTTATTTGCCATGTGGTTGCCTTGTTCCCTCACAGATATGGGGCTACCTCCCCTTTCCCCAGCTGCTCTGGCTCATTCTCCCTCTCCAATTCCTGTCCTCAGCGCAGTGCCCCAAGCCTTCATGCAAGTTGTTATCTACAGCAATCTACAAATAAAACACATCATGGGAGAGGCACCTTTCCTTAGGTGAAGAGAATAAAGAGGTAGAGAAGGAGCACTGGAAAATGCTTATAATTGACTCAGCATAATGCTTATAAATTTACAAGGCAAATAGCTCAGATTGTGCTAAAAAGGCTTTTCAGAACAGACATTAAGGTTCATCTCAAGGAGAATGCTTTGCAATTTGGCTGGAAAAGTCTGTTAGTTTTCTAACCCCCTGAATACTTCTGGAGAGTCAGGGTGTACAAAGTGGTGGCTGCTTCCATCAGGGCTTGGAAGATGCTTGGCAGAGCTCTGGATGACAGACACCTATCCATCCTCCTGCTCCACCTGGGAATGCTACCTGGGCATAGAGTGGTTTGCCTTGCAAACGGAGACGGTCTGTATTTCCATGTGGATTTACTCCAGAGAATGGATGCAATCACAAAACCTCCTTGCAGAGCTGAGTTGGTGTTCCCACCAGGCTCTCTTACTTTGCAATGCATACCACCTGGTTCTCCACCTAATTATGCCCATTTGGGATCTCTAAACAAAAGAGCTTTCCTACTACCACAGCCAGGAACCCATTTTCCGATGACAAGAGCATCTCCCTGCTTTATGCTGAGGTGAAGCCTTAGGTCAGCATTTTGCTGCTACAAAACACAGATGAGCTCAGCAAAGGTCTTTAAAAAAACAGACCTTCTCGGACCTGATTTCATCCACCAGTGAACAGTTTGTGCCATCATTCTTTCTCACCAGTCAGTGCCTGTGAGCTCAGCCGTTTCGCCTCACCCAGTAAGGTGCTTCAGATCAGCACTGTCAAGAATATAAATAACATCTTTATTTCAACCCGTTGCCATTCCTCCTCCTCCAATGGATACAGAGCTCGGGCATCCTGCTGGAATAGCAGACAGAAATTCATCTCTTTGTATGAGCCCAAACACCTGTGCACCATCTCACTTGCATGATGATCACTGAGCTCCTGGTGCAACCGCTGCATCTTCTGCATCATTTGGCAATTTATAAACATAGCTGGGAAACTAATGCCTGTCTGCTCTATGGCTGCCTGTTTACCCCCAGCTTCTGTTTGGCATCTCCCATCCATTTGAAGAAAAAAACACCCAAACAACAAACCAAAACAAATTATAGGGATAATGAAAGACTATACCATGAGATACCTGCCCAGAACAGAGCGATTAATTCAAATTAGCATAGGGACTTTAGTGGGCCACAGGGACACGATGATTAATGGGAAAGATACTTCATGCTAGAATAGCAAAGGAGACTTACTCAGTTCCATATATTACAGCAATTAGAGACAAAAAAAAAGGAAAGACTGTATAATATTTCTGTGGAGGTTAAGCTAAAGATACATCTATATCAATCCTTAGTGTCCATGGTTTCAGCCTCAAATTCACCCTCAGCACTTCCTAGACCTTCCCAGTGGGGGCCCTGCCATGCCAAGCCCCCAGTGCCCTCCCTGCTCGACTCCTGCAGGCACAAGTGAGTCTCCTCTCTCTCCAGAAGGTTTCACTTGGCTCTGTCCCACCTTCTCAAAGGAATGTAAAACAACTGTGGAGAAAGTGCAAACAAACAGAATCTGCCACATACGTGTTCTGGAAGAGCTTATTCCTGTGTGGGAAGTGCTACAGTCGCTGAGGGACTTTTATATCCATGCGAGGGTAACGCCGTGGGATCACACCAGCAGTGCCAAGGAAGGAGATTTTCACAGGTTAATCTGGCTATGACAACTTTGTGCAGGCCAAAATTAGATTTAATTAACGTTGTCCACTGCTCACAGAGTGTGCTGGTGGATAACACTGAAGTGGGATGGAGAGTGTCCTGCTTCCATTGCTTGACCTGATAAACCACTGAAACATCAATTTGCATGTCTGCATGTCCAGTTGTACACACTCAGAAGGAGACCTTCATGTGTCACACAGGAGTACTGTGAGCTAAGGTCTAAGCCTGCTTAGACCTCCAACATGATCCATCCACAAAATGATCAAATATTCCATGAAAACTTCTGCCTGCCCTGTATCTGGAAAGACTATGATTTGAAGTACCATGTGCAATCGGGTTGGTTTTTTTTTAACCATTCATTTTTAATGAACGTGAAAATGTCCTGACTAAAACCTAGAAATTTATATTAATAAGGATCAATCAGTAAATAAAAGCATTCAAATGCAGTGTTGTCCCCTATGGCCAAAGACAATGCCTTGTATTTGCCTTAGCACAGTGGAGTCACTGAACTGATAAATAAATAATAATAACTAGCACTGAGACTACTGTCGATGTGATGTGCCAAAGAAAACAACACACTACATTGGCCAGGAACAAAGACAAAAACAATACCTTGCATAATAGGGTTTGCAAAGTAAAATTTAACCATCCTCTGAAGTAATTAGCAAGTACATGAAACATGTAAACAGAGAAAAAGGGTCGTCTCCTGTTCTGTGTCTCAGACTGTCAGCCACGGATCAGGAGTGAGCACCTGTGTGACAGTGACAAGGCACAGCGGAAAGGCTGGCACAGCTCAGCTGGCAGGATTTCATCAAACCACAGCTCCTTCAGAAGGGCAAATTAGCTGTTCTTGTTCTTCTTTCTGCCCCTCCTAAAATATACTGTCTGTGTCCAAATAGAGACGCCGGGACACAAGACAGCTGGGCTGTCAGGGATGCTGCTAACCCAGATCTGTCAAGGTGAACATGTGAAAGACTTCAATTTTCCATAGACTGGCTGGAGGAGGGAAAGTCTGTGCTGTCCGTGCTAAGCTGCTGCCGTCAGGGAGTCGTGAAGCTTTCAGCAACGCTCACCGGGGCCTGAATACTTAACTTACTCAACTTTCTGTGCAGCGTGAGGATGCAGCCATCAGGTACCCACAGGGAGGGGCTGCTGGTAAGGCAAGACATGGAAAAAATCATGGCTTGCTTCGTAGGGTTGGAGGAAGAGCCAGGATTTTTTCATACCCTGCAGGTTTTCTTTAGCTGAGGCTCAGGTACCCATGCCAGACTACCTGAACTGAAAGATTCCAATCCCAGGAGCACTGCCTGTTTTTAATCTTTCTGCAGCAGAAATTCCTTTAATGTTGTGTACTATGGGTGATGGCATCCTTTGAAATGAAGTGTTAAAAAAGGGAATCATGTCTGTTCCACCTGGGCATTTAAGAGCTGGTGGCACTTTGGTCACAAGCTGGAGTTCACCAGTCTTCCTGGCTTCTTACAGAGATGTTACTTCAAATTCTGACACTATTTTCTATGGGTTGTCATTGAAGTTCATGTTTTGCACGTTCTTCTAAGATTCATGCACAAACAGAAACACCACTGTAGAAAAGAAAAGAATTTTGCTAAAATAGGACTGAGAGAGCATCCCATGAAGAAAAGGCTGCACTGGTAAGTGGTGTTGTGACAGCACGCTTAGCAGATATCTTTTCCAGCCAAACCTGGTCAATACTAGCATGAGTTAAGAGAATATTTAGAGAAAGCAATAGGTGTTTTCAAAATGGATGGGCCATTAACAGCAGATAATTGAATACTTGTGGTTAAGAAGTGCCATTGAATTCAGTAGGAGCTGCACATACATCTGAAGCCAACAATATGGGGGAGCAAAACATTTCTGAGCAACAGGGGAAAAGAAACTTTAGTTTACGATATAAACTGAAAAAAACCCAAACAAACAAATTGAGGCTAAAATATTTTTAGCATGGACAAACTTTTCCCAAAGTAATGGAAAGCTTGGATGGAAATTTATATTTCACTCCCTTTAGTGCTGTTTCATAAATAGACCAAGTCTCCCTTCCCTCCGATCTGGTCTGGGGAAATAAAAAGCACTGGGATGAGGGAGTTTTAGTCCTTTGCCTTCGACCACTTATGGTGAGGAAAAGATATATATATGTTTATATATACTCACTCATAAAGAATTTGGATTCAAATTCAGCGTCCTTTGGGTCCTTAACTTCACTCATACACAAAGAGCAAGAAAACTGCTCCTACATCAAGATATTAATACTTTTTCGAGAGTTTTGACACTCCTCAGACCAATAAATGAGGTCTGTCAAGGGTTTTATGCCACAGAGAAATGAGAGAATTCACATGATAACCTGGCTAAAGGGGTTGCTGGAACACACACCTCAGGCACACACTGGCAGACACACAATGATCACCTTCCAGCTGTTTGCAAATCCAGCCAGGGTTGTAGGTCCATTTTTGCTGCCTTGACATCATCTTATGGCAAGTGAGCAAATGCCAGATCAAGTCTTGATGGTCCCTGAAGGCACTAATTATCC
Source organism: Neopelma chrysocephalum (assembly GCF_003984885.1). Lineage (NCBI taxonomy): Eukaryota > Metazoa > Chordata > Aves > Passeriformes > Pipridae > Neopelma > Neopelma chrysocephalum. Next base: position 4,304,486 of record NW_020897767.1, read on the forward strand.
ATCTATCTGTAATGAACCCAGCACAGTGATGTGCCACAGGCACCATGGGGCTTATAGCAGCTCCTCATGGATTTAGAGGAAAACAGCCAGTCTGGTGGGGACATGTTTGTGCTTTTAAGATCATAGTAGCAGATAGAGTCAAAAACAAGATTTCACAGAATTCCTTCATGCTATGAGCCTCGACTTTCCTAATACAGAGGTCTCAGAGCTGACCTGAGCTCTTTGTCTACTTCCCTTTGACCTTGCCTCATATCTGTTAGCTCTTTGCTATGTTCCTAAATACACATTAGGATCTTATCCCAGTTCTTTTGCTTTGGCTTCAGCCACCACATGTTTCATTTTCTCCCTACTTAACTGAAAAAAGCACTCCAAATATTCATGTTGCCTCCGATTTCACTTTGGAATTAATTATGCCCAATTTTCATCTTTAACTTGGATTGTGGCTGTACGTTTGCAAAGATACTTTGCTGGGAATGCATTGCAGCATCATTTGTCAGCATCTGGTCTTCAAACCTGCCTCCTGAAGAAGTCCCTATGCCAGAAAAAAAATCTGTAAAGTTCAGAAAAGCTGCACAGAACTTATAAGACTTTCTCCTTATTGAAACGTTAATATTTGTATTAAGCATTTGAAATATGAGGTGAATTTATGCAGGCTCAGAATATTATTTTCCTGTACATTTTGTCAATCTGCAAAGGTATTTCTTTGCTGTTTCCCAATATTTCTCCAGTATTTCTACGTATCTCTTGATTATAGTTGTAAAATACAGATTGACTCACAATTCTCTTGAAGACAGTGTTAGGACTAAATCTATAAAGCTCTTCCCAATACATTTGAAAAAGACAGAAGTGAGAAATTCAGAGACATAAAGCATACTAATGTCTGTGTTATGTGATACTTCACAGACGTTTTTCCCCAAATGAAATTATTAATTTAGTCAAGCCTTGGATTTTGAATCAGTAATCCTTGGTTGTACTTGACCCATTTTGGTTTAAATAACTACTTTCAAGAGCTAAAATAATTGTAAATTGAAGCTGATTTTCAGTATGTTCTTCAGATGAATCAGACGCCTGACATTTTTTTGCCAAATCTATTTGTTATGCACATGGGCCAGAAGATAGGGAGTCTCCACTGCACAAACTATCCCAGTGATCTTAAAACTAAATATATTGAGGCAATCTCAGAATGATGTATTGGTCTCCCAAAGGTGGTTTACAGTCATAGTTTCATTTACAGATTATTCCTCTATAATCTCTAGATATTGTTCTGGTACTGTTCCCTAAAACTGATGATGTTATATTTTATCGCTTGAGAGATGTTGAATATAAAACTGCAACCTGAATGATTAGGCTTTGTGAGAAGTCTACCAGCACCAAAAATTCCCTCTTTAACCTGATAAATATCTGTGGAAGGCTCCATTTGTATCAGGAATTAAATAGAGAATGAGGAACATGACCACTTGAAAATAATTTGTGTCTCCCTCCCAGCTTCCACTTAGTCTTAGTCCTTTCCTAAGAAATATTCAGCTATTGTGAAAAATGCTCACAGAAGTTCTGCACATTAAAAGGAAAAGAAAAAAAAAATCACAGATTTTTATCCTTGCAGCTGACAAGGAAGAAATTACTGTGAGCCATTATGTTTTGGAGAATTGGGAATACCTTGTGCAAGGGTAATGGTGCTGATCCTTTTGGGAACAATGACCTTTACGAAGAGCAGCAGCACACAGCACCCTTCTTCCCTACCCAAAAACACTAATGTGGAAAGACACAGGAGGGATGCACAGAGTCCATTAAGCACCTGGAACTATTTGCTGAGAAAGTAGCCCATGAATATGAAAATCCAGCTCACGGAGTGCGGGGCAGCTCTCTGGCAGACAATGTCACAAGAGCTATGCCCTTCCACCACAGAGCATATATATTTTTATATATATTTATATACTTTTTTTTTCAGACCATCAAAATTTGTGCTTGTGCTCTGCGAATCCATCAGCCAGCTCTGATGGCATAACAATAGCTGGTCAAGGACAGAGCATACAATGTCTTTTCACAAGGGGCAAAGGCAATCAAGAGATTTCACACATATTTGTGCTGCCTGAGAAACATCCTTAATGTGCGGGGACACAGACAAGGGTAAGAGCAAGAAAGATAAATTATCTTGCTCCTAGCTACAGTCAGCCTGTGGATAGAAGCAGATTGACACAGTTGAGTACAAGCACCACGAGCCAGAGACTGTAAATACCTGTTAGAGTGCAAGCTGGGCTGAGCCAGGAAAAATGGCTCTCTCCTTCTTCCTAACGCTTCTGCTCGTCTTTATCTGTCTCTCCTGGTAATTTTATCATCCTTCTCAGAGAACAGAGAGGGGATGGAAAGGGTAAGTGGCATTTCTAACCCCAACGCTGGATATTAAGGGTGAGGTATTTAAATCTGCAAGATAGATTTAAGAGTCATCAGCCTCCGGAGACGAGCTCTTAGATTAGCAGCTCTAAAAACTCTTCGGGAATTATAGCTAAAGCAACTCATACAAAGCCTCCCAGTAATCCCATTTTTGCACATTTGCAAAAATGGATCGAGGAGGCTGAGAAATATTCAGTCCTCTGAAACCCTGTAGCTTAGAGTGGCTACTGCTGCAGACTTTGGCTAATTACACTGCCAGGTGAGGATCCTACAGAAAGATTTAGACATGAAAAAAATTATGAAAATTCCTTTGAAATATTCCTATTTGCCCTCCTTCTAAATCCTTCTGTGTTCTGTATATGTTGTGAAACTGCTTCTGTTGTGTGGTGGCTGAGGCTTGTACAGAAAATGCTACATACTGGGACAACATCTCACTTGCTGGATTCAGGTCTGGCACCACACCATCGTTCCCGAGCAGATTAGCATAGCAGGAATTGATCAGATATAGCCAAGATAAGGGTTAACCTCTAGGTTTCCTTGAATCCTTAGCACACCAATAAGCCTCTCTTTTGGATCTGACCTAGGACAAAGCTCACCACACTGCTTTAGGAGGATAGTCCCAGCAGATCACCCCTTAATGGAGCACAGAGAACTTTAGGATTGCCTTGTGGGAAGCCAGATCTAACAGAAGGTCACTAACAAGCTGATAGTGCTGCTGTGCCCAGGCATACCCAAGGATCTGGCTTTCCTCATCATTTAAACTACAAAATGGGATACCCTTTTACTCCACTCCAAACTGTGTGTGTGCAGGTTTCCCTTCATGGAAATCAGGTCAGGAGGAGGAAAACTGCTGAAAGTGTCTCGACTTTCTCCTGTCATTTGCAGGACACAAGTAGGGCACGGAAACCTGGAAATATTTGCAGTAATTTATATGTAACTAGAGGTAGGTTCAGCTATAGCTATACCTAACCTAATTAGGGACTGCATCTGGGAAACTCCCAGAGAATCATTCAAGAGAGCCCCAGCTTCACAAGCAGATGTGGTCCACAGCTTACTATAAATGAGTGTAATGGACAGGAAAAGTGGGAGCCTTGCCGGTCACTTTGTCTTCTGACATTCCTGCACTGGAAAAGACATGGGAGAGCTCTTTGTACTGAGAAACTGGTATCCTGAAATCCTGACTGTGCCCAAGAACAGCACAGTGATCATCTGGACACATGACCATATGGCAGGTCGTACGTGCCAGGTGAAGCTCCCAGGAGAGGAGTTTCCACCTTCAGAATATTATTGCTAATCACTGTCCTCCAGACTGCAACAGACAAAATGCAGAGGGCCCCATCAGGCTTAGTCAGAGGTCTAGAAAAGAACTAACATGTTCTGCGTTGTAGGAAATTCAGTACAATATTGAAACATGAATCAAATAGAATACATTGGAATAATATTATCAATGGGTCTTGAAATACAGCAGTAATACTGCTTGATGGTCCCCAATTGAATATTCTTGTGTTGTTTCTCTTCAACTTCTGCATTTTGTTTTCTCTCTTTGATTTTGGACTTATTTCAACTACAAAGATTTTACCACAAAACAGGGGAAAAAAAAAAGTTGCTCATCGGTCAAAAGCAAACACTTTGCATTTAACATGGAAACACAGCTCCTCAGAACAGCACAAATCCCTGATCAAAAGAGAAATCTCATTGTTTTTCAAAAATCAAATATTAGTGATTATTGTAAGGATCACTGTAAATACCAGCTGCATGAGTGCTGGAGGAGCCCACTGAACTCAGGATCTAAGCAGCCATGCTAATAACCCTAAATTAGACTAGAGTTTACTGAATATTAAGATTGCTGAATATTAAACAAGAAACTTGCAAATTTCAACACAGCTGATCATTCCCTAGATGAATAAAATCATCCCTGAAGTGTTCAGATTCATGTACTGTCGAATCACATTTTTCATCTCTGATTGAAGAGCAGAATGACTCTGTGTTATCTGAGTTTTATTTCCACAGAGAGCTGAAAACAGCGACTGTCATCTTGTATTCCAGGTCTGTCACACTTGGGGCATCTCGCATTGGGACCCTAAGAGTATTGAGTTTTTAAGTACAGACTTCTCAAATGCAAGATGAACTCTGAAAAAATCTCACCAAGAGAGGAAATAAGAAATTAATTCCCCAAGTTACAAGTCAGATAAAAAGGCACACTTCTTTGCGGTCTCATTTTCAGAGAGAAGAAAAACAAGCAAAAAAATCATAATCAAATGCAACAGTTCATGATTAAAACCACAATTGAATCAAAAGATCACAAATAAGTCTGCTTCCTGTAATTAAAACTTAAGGCACAGGACTGAGTGCCTTTGAGGCAGCTCTCATTGCCTGCTAGAACCCATATGTTTGCTTAGGTACTGTGTTGATAACTGTTCAAGAAATGCTGACAGACATATTCAGTTGAAATATTGGTGGACTAACTGTAAAATAGCGACAAAAACATTTACTTGAGAAAACAGATAAGTTGATGACATTTTTTGCTTATATGTACATATATATATGCACACAATTTTCATTATTACAATGAAGTGTGACCTGGAGTTAAGGTCCCTAAATAAGATAAAAGGGAAGTCGTGTTGTCTCCAAAAACCCATCACCCCACCCTTGCTGCTCTTTTGCTGCTCTCTCTGAGGAAAAGATTCCCAACATTCACCTTAAAGCTTTGAGTGAATAATTGCATCAGCTTGGGTGTAACTGCCTAACAATAGGAACCTTCAGGAATTTCCCCAGCTCCCTAGAATATGGCTCAGCCCAGCTGGAAAAAGACCTTTGGGTGGTTTTTGTTTGTGTGATGCCCCAAAATACCTGTGCGTTACCCAACCTGTCACTGGCAGCCCCACGCAGAACAGGCTTGGTGGTACTGAGTGAGCCCATGAGCAAAAGGATTGGCCCACTGAAATCTTTATTTTTATGCTGGGGGAAGTGTGTCAAAAAAATGCATTTGCTATTAAAAAATAATTGTCTTAGTATATGACGTTTAAACTTAAATTTACAGCTCACTCTTTTAAGGTGCTGAACTGCATGGCTTTAATCCCCGGAGGCATTAATGCAGGTACTTAAACTTTGTGCCTGTGGAGTCTTATAGATGTAAGCACATCGTTAAAAGGGCCCAGATTACAAAGCCTCTTTGAGGATCTAGCCCTCAGCAGTGAAAAGAAGCAGTTTAGGCCAAAGACATCAGACTGGGCTAGAGCCCACACGTGTTATTTGCATTTGGAACGAGAACATTTTAATAATTTAATCACTTTTGAAAAGCATTGTGCAGAGACGATCCCCAGTCATTTTGAGGAACTAAGTCCTCTTAAATTCTAATTCTTACCCTTCTGCTTATTCACAAAATAGCTTTAACAAATATCTTGCCATGCCTCAGCTTTTCCACCTCTACAATACGTTCCTCAAAGGGCCATTGTGCCTGTCATTAAATAATGCTGGTAAAGCACTCTGAAGATCTTGCACTGGTATATATATTCCAAGAGAAATCATTATTGTAGCGTTAGTACCATATGAAGTTTGATACAAATCCATGAACTATACCATTGGTTACAATTCTTTAAACACAATCTCCAGCATAAAGATATTAAGTGTAAGAAATAGTTGACTACTTTAGAACATAGTTCTCTAAAACCGTTATTCTTACAGCTATATTATATTCAAATGTCAGAATATATCCAAACCCCTATTTTTATTTTAAGCTTGGCTGATTTATTGATGGCTGTGCTTAATTTTTAAAACATTTTCTCCTTTAGAAATTAGTCTTCTGTCAACCTTTCTAATGTACACAATCTGGAGTCACAGCATTCATCTTAAGCAGCTTAGCATTAATGTTTAATTCTGCAGTCTTTACCCTGGCTGTGCAGAACAGTTTGATAGTTCACGTCTTTTGCAATCAGTAGCTAAAAAATTTCCTGTGTTCTTGACTGTAGTGATAGTAAGTTGGCATTCTCTCCCACTCTATTTTCTCTGGAGTTTTTCCCCTGTAATTTCTACCTGGTTTGAGACATATGATTTTTCAATAACAGGTAATTTTGAAAGCCAACAATCAAAATTCTGAAAGACACAGGCTCTTTGGCCCTCTTTGGATGCTGCAGTTCACAAGATGTTTTTGAATCAGATTGTCTGAGCACCCATAGACTTATTTACTTCTGTGGGTCACAGAATCCCACAATAGTTTGGGTTTGAAGGGAACTTTAAGATTATCCACTTCCAACATCTTGCCATGGGCAGGAACACTTTCCATTAGACCAAATTGCTCCAAAGCCCATCCAACTTGGCCTTGGGTCATCCCTTTGCCACCTTGGGCTTTAGGCACATGAGTCCTTAGTGCTGTGTAAATAGCTCCTATCCCATGGAACAAGATCTTCACTCCAGGATTATTCTTCCTTTAACAAGAAGAAACAATGCATTAACCCTCTCTCACACTTTATAAAGGCCAAAATAACTCATGGGGTGCCTTATGCTCTGACATACACTCCCTAGGGGAATTTAGGCTGGCTTAGGTGCACTGCTTCTTTTAATTTTTCATATTTCTGTCTCCATTTGTACATTTAAGCACCTACATTTCTTATACACCTCAGGTTTTGCTATCTGCTAGAATCCACACCAGAGCAACCCCCTTTGAAGGGGTTTTGAGCCTCTTTTAAGGCTGCTACTCTGAAGTACATGGAGATTGGGTAGGTAAGTATATGCTTAATATAACCATGCTTATCTTCCATTAAACCTAATAGGACTCGGCACTTGTTTAATGTTAATTACACCCTTATGTGGTTTATGGATTGGGGCCTGGATTACTTATTTGACTACAATTAGGCCTGTGATTGCATGTTCACTGAGCTGAGACCATTCAGCACTGAGCCTGAGTGCTGTCCGACTCCCCACCTCCCCTCATTTTGAGTAACAGAAGTTTCTGCATTGGCAGTGCTGAGGGGTTTCTATTTGCCTGGTGGTAACGATGGATTTGAAAAAAAAAATACCATTAGCCCTTTTCTCAGTGCCTTGTGACCACTTACAGAGACAGAGCTCTCCCAATGAGAGGGTTAGCAAACCATCCCCGAAACACAAACCTTTTACATCTTTAGTACATGAATATACACATGCATTGCCTTCATCCAGGGAAGCTGTAAACAAGATGAACTCTTCTAACCTCAGTCAAAACTGTCAAACTAAAAACAAGTGAACAAATGCTCCAGGGAAAAGGAAGAGGTAGAGCAACCTTTAGCCGAGCAGCAAGATCTCACCCCTTCCACTGTAAAAGCAGAAACTCAAGGGAAGAAACTCCTGTCCTGTTAAACACTAACAGGCTTAGAGCTTAGTGTGACTGCAGCAATTTAACAGTGACCTTGCAGAGTCAAAAACCACCGTCAGCTGGAAACAATATTAATTATAATGGTACAAAATGATGCATTTAAAATTCATTTTACAGAGGGTAATGCTTACAAAGTTTTTTAAATAGTTCATTTCTTTATGCAAAGTGCCTTCTCTAGACAAACACATTAAGAAAAACTGATATCCTCATCAGAATGATCCCGTGGTTAAGGTAACGGATTGGGAGTCATTCCCGAGGTCTATGTCCTTTTCGTGTCTTATCTTTGAGAGACAGATTGTGAACCAGTTATTCTCATTGATGAGTAGCACTTGCACTGGTTGTCCCATCCAAAATAATGATACAGCTCGTGCAGGCAGTCATCCATCACTGCAAAAAAGCCATTCTCAATGTAACCTTTAGATTGAACGAGATGTTTAGGGAAGTTACTATCTCCTCCTGCATTTAGCACAAAGGTCTCCCTGCAGCTGGTGTGTCAAAGGATATGCAGTGTAAGTAAAGACAGTCGCAAATGTAGCCTAAAAAATATACTTTTAGAATATCTAAGTAAAGGCTATTACAGGCAAAATATTAAATTCTTAATATTTCCCCTTGTAAAATCATTGTAATCTACATTCCTACATGTCAATGATCTTAGAGCTCTTTTCCAACCTAAACTGTTCTATTTGAGGCCTCAAGGACAAGTTTGAGGCTAAAGCATAAAAGAAAAGGAATAGTTAAATACTGATTCATATATAAAAGCTTAGTTTGTGGGTTTTTTTCCCCCATAAATGGCAATCATTCCAACTATCAATCATCTGGAGAGGAAGAATCAGCAGGCAATCTAATTCAAGGAATTAGATTGTAATGCCTGATGTAGATCTACCAGTTAATTTAAATAATGAGTCACCTGGTAGGCAATCAAATCTAGGTCAGGACATTTAGCAGGCTGAAAATAATGAGTCTAACAGCAACAGAGCTAACAAAACAATCCAGATAATAATGACAGCACAGAATGACAGTCCTAACATAATCAGACAGTGTGCACAAACTGTAAACAGACAGAGTAAAGAGAATGAACTTGTGTAGGGAGGCAAAACATATTCTCCAATGAAACTATTATAGAAGAATTATGTTTGGTTAAAAGGAAGCATAGTGACAATCACAGTGAGGACATGCAATATTTATGTGCTCTGACTGCATCTACGATATCTGTGAGAGCCTTATTTTTCGGCTTTTTTGTTTGTTTTGCTTTGTATGTAAAGCAAACAGAGTAAAAGTTGATTGTTGTTTGGTCTAGGAAGTGAGGCAGGAAAAATTCCTCTTCTTAGTTTCCTTTCCTGACTTTTGTTTGAATTAATTGATGATGTCGATTTTAGAAATTACTTCTTGGTTCAAGAGAATAAGACTAGGAGGGTAAAAGAAAGTAAATGTTCAAAAGGAGCTCCCGCCTTTCACACAGTTCCCTCTGTCTCGGTGTCCAAATGGATCGGGATATTGGAAACACAGGGAATAGGAACATGCACCAGGGAATTTCATAACAGCATCCTCTGCAAGCCCCTCATGAAACTGATGTCGTGGAGCCTCACACCTTGTGCTCCCCGAGCAGCCCAGGGGCTGTGACCACACACAGGCACTTCTGCCGCCGGAGAGCACAAGCAGGAGATTTGTTTGAGTCGGAAACACTAGATGTCAGCAGCTCTCCTCGCTCTGGGAAGGGCACTCCCTGCTCAAGAACACAGTTTTTAGCTAATCCATCTGCTCCTGTCTGGGGGCACAGCTCCCATTTTGTGGGATTTGTGTCTCCACGTAGCCCTGTCCGCATCCAGCTGCCACAGGGTGTTTTCTTCCTGTGTTTGATTTCAGTCTTGTTCATTCACACAAGCAGAGGGCAACCAGTTTGGTTGGTGTGTCGGGGGGCTGGGGTCTGAAAATGTTCTTACATGTAATCTGCTGGGTAAAACATGTCACTGATCTTGTGGGGAGGCCAGTCCTTCCTTCCCCAGTGCTCTGCTCCAGCAATTTTGGAATTGAAGAATCATTAAGGTTGGAAAATCACTCTAAGATCACCGAGTCCAACTGTTAACCCAGCACTACCAAGCCCACTAACCCATGTCCCCAAATGCCACAAATGCCGCATGGTGACTTCATCACTGTCCTGGGCAGTCTGTTCCAAAGCCTGACCAATTCTTCATATTTTTTAATTTTCTTTTAAAGAACAGCTCTATCTTACCAACAACATTACCAAGTTTCTCAGATAAAATGTGGAATGGCAACAGATTTACCTATTGAGATGAATTTTATAATCCATTACCCATATGATGCTCCAGGCAACTGGAGCTCTGCTGGCTTGTTATTGATGCTGAGTTCATTCAGCTTAAACTAATAGGGAAGCAGATAGGAGATGACTACCAAATAAAAATTCTTCAACATCAACATCTCATCATGCCTTCAAATTTGGCATCTCATTATGTCTTAAAATGAATGATGGAATTCCTTTCCATAACTCCAGGTAACCAGCTAATTTTGAGCCACCCATTTTTTCCCCTTTGTGAGCAGTTTATTTAGTTTATAATTGCAATTTCAGTTTTAAAAGCGATAGATTTTAAGAAGGATAGGGCTTTGTAGCTCAGCTTTTTGTTTCCAAGTATGTCACAGACTCCTCCAAGAGAATCTGTGGGAGCTCTGATGATTCCTTACATCATACTTTTTTTTCTTTGAAAAGTCAAAAGGCAGTGATCAGACTTTATTCTTACCTACATCAGTGCAAATTATCTTTGCCTAAGAACTGGACCTGCTGTGGTGATAAGGCACTATCGGGTAGTAAAAGCTTCATCAGATTTCAGTAATGTAAAATGGGTGAAGAGTCTAAAATGAGTTTTATAAAGGTCTAAAAATTTCATCTTCTAAGGCAATCTTAACCATTGGCTTAAGAATTAACCATAATATTTCATTTTTGTTTACCTTTTCATTTCATTTTCACTCACAGAAAAAGACAGTGAAAGCAAGTTCTGAAGCATTCAGTATCAAAAGAGCAATAGCTCTGCATTCCTGCAGCAGCACAAGTTGAGTCATCATAATATCCGTGACCAAAGGGGCCTGACACAGTGTTCAGGGCAAGGGATGCTGAATCAAGAGATTCCAGCTATTCTTCCAGTTCTGCTAATGATCTTCTGTTTTCTCTTGCTGAAGTCATTGTGTATTTTTGTGGTAGTTCTGTCTCACCCTCTGTTTATACTGCAGATTTCTTTTAGGACTTTTGAGCTCTGCTGCAACTCAAGTGGGGAGAGGAAAAAAACTTTGCAGAGACACTACTCCATCTTCCCTATTCTGTACTAAAGTATTGCAAAAACAGATGTATTTGTTGTTACTTAATTCTATATATTATGTTAATCTGTTTTATATATTCTCAAAGTTAACAAGAACTTTTTAATACATCAGAGAATCAGAGCTCATTGCACAAAGAAGGTTGTGGAATGTTTTGGGGGCCATTTAAAAAAAAAGGGAGTCTTGTAAATGAGAAATTATAACCAAAGAGTAGATGAAGATTTTAGAATACACAAGAAAGCACCAGCCTGCACAGGAAAGATGGAAATCACAACCTTGTCCCTAATTCCCATATGTAATTTGTATGATTCTTGTTTCACAAATATTGAAGCCTGTCACAACTGGAATCTTTTCCACAACTGGAGAGTAGCACTTTAGAGTTGTAACTACTGAAAACACTTGGCTACCTGGCCTGCTCAAATGCTAATCCTTGAAATAGTAATTTTCCTCTTTTTACGCATATTTTACAGTTTTTAGATGCCTGAAATAGTAACGCCATATGTAATTCTCTTTCTAGGCAAGCCTACTTAAAATGCTCGCTCAGGAGTAATAAGAGCAATATTTTTTCTAATCAGGTCCCCTTGGAATGAAATCATGGAAAAACTGTTCCTGCCAGTTCATGCTGATTACCTGTGTGTCTCATTATTCTAAACCCTATCTGACAGCAGCACAGTCATAACTGTCTTTCAACAAGAGCTACCACTGAGTCTTTTAAAAATAATTTTATTTCAATTTCTAGCTGGTTCTAGCTTAAACAGCACATTTAATTGCCTAATAAGCAGTTCATAAGAAGAACATAATTTCAAAGTAAAATGTTGGACCTACCCGGTCTTTGACAGCGACAGAAATTAGAGATGCCTTTTAAGTTCTCCAGTGCAAGTTATTCTGCAACAGAGGAATCAGCAACCTGGAAGCTCATTAGAATATTGATTAAGCTTTCAAGGCATGCACAGAATTAAACAACAAAAAAAAAACCCTAATAAAAATTATTGTAAATATTAAGCAATTACTGAAGGTAAAAAGGTAAAATATTTTAACTGTTTCAGAATTAGCAGTAGGTTCTAAATTAATAACATCCCAACAGGTTTGGTATGTGTAGAGGGAAAACTTTCCACTGGAAATTGCTGTTATTTTGTTACCACATAAAATACCTGTACAAATGTACAATGTTCCATAGGCAGGGTCTAATTTTGTCCGACATCTTGTGTAACAAAGGCCACAGAACTTTTAATCCATATATTTTTCCTTTTAGCTCAGTTATATGTGCCTGATGAACTTCCAGGTTATCTTGAGAAGTCCCAGAGATGGTGGACTGGACCAAGTCACATTAAATCCACGAGTTTAACAGGGAAATTTCCTAAGAATTATAGAAGGCAAACTTCAGTCACCAGTGTCAGAATATCTCACCTCCATTGCTTTTTCCACACATCTCCCTGAGTCTGTGCATGTGATGGATCCTCTTGGTCACTTGCAAGCCTGGCAGGGAATGTCTGGCAGAGAAAATAGTCAGGGAAGAGGACAGCAGGACCAAAGTCCTTCAGCATAGAGCTGTGACTGTAAAATATTTTGGAGTTGATCATACCCAAACAAGGCATGGCCATCAATCTAAAGTCCTAATTCCCCAGGTAACGGGTGAGCAAGTCCCTCATCCTCTGGATATTTGTCATGTCTTAATTCCCAAAATCATTAAAGTGCAAGCTGGGCATTTATTTAACATCCAAAGCATTCTCTGTAGGGGGAACACAATAATGCCAGTTACTACAGGAGATATCCTATAAGAAGGCAGTAAAATAATTTGAGATTTTTAATAGAAATGCTTTCCATTGGAAAAAAATATTCAATTCTTGGAACTGATACGTTCTGTCAGAATGCCCTGACTCTGATGAAACAGTACAAATAAAATAGAAAGAAAATAATCAAACCCCAATGATTTTCATAAGGTCAAATGCACTGGCATATCTCTGTTCAGTATTTTAAATTACTTTTTCTGGTTTTATGATAACATTACAAATTGGATGACCAAGAAGTAAAAAATTAAAAATGTCTTATATTCTGCTTTCATCTGAATCAGATGGGAGACTCGTGGCCTCATTTTAAATGAAATATTTTGTTATTCAGATGATGCAAATGTTTCATCAGGTCACTTTTAGGAAAAAAAACTCAAGAAACTGTAGCTTTACAGAACAAACACTGTACAAAGTGAAATAAAATTGCATAATCAAAATTTAGGAGATATTAGTAATACAAGAAATACTTGTGAAGAAAAACAAATTTTCTTCTCCCATCAGCTCAAGATAGAATTGGTTTTACTGGTTTTATTCCCAGAAAAGGAGAAAATAATTTTGTCTATGAGCATAACAAAACTGATAAACTAAAAGTGTAAACTATAAAGTGATAAATCAAATATAAAATCAATTTCAGAAATGATCAAATAACAACCCATTTTCTGCTATAGATTTGTCATTGGAATACCCCCTTAAACTGCTTTTTCCCATGGTTTTTTGAAAGTATGATATATTCAGCTCCTCAACAAAATTCTTACTAGTTAAAACATTAATCATTAGTTAATTGTAATTACTTAGCCTGTGGAAAATTTGGGAATAGAATTAGACTGTGACTACAAGTCAAATAAAGTTTGCCTTTCCTATTGATTTAAACATTTTTGAGACAGATATTCAATATGGTTTGCTTAGCATTTTTTTTTTTTTTAATGCTTGGTCAATGTGCTGAATAATAATTGAACTCCCTCTTTACACAATTTTTGTACCACATAGAAGTTACCTTGTAATCATCAATTTTCCTAATAATAGAGGACAGCACATATATTGCTTTTCTGATACACTTGCACAAAACTACAAACCAAGAAATTTTTGAGCTTCGATACTTTTTGTTGTTCAATTGAATGTACTCGACAACATTAAAAATTATTTAAAACCTGCAGTAAACACTTTGACAACTTCTTTAAACACTTTTAAGCTTTTTCAGTGTCACAGTCCAATGCCCTTTCCCTTAGTTATGCTCAGAACCCTCAACAGGTTTTCAGTGTTGGGATGGGGCACTGTCTGCACCTGCCACTGGATTTTCTTCAGCCATTCAGGACTATGAAAGTTAAGATCAAGGGATTAATTTTTCCATCATTACAGTAATTGTTTTTTCTTCTTTCCCTTCTTTTTTTCATATAACTTTTGATGCTGATGATTTCAGCTACGTTAAGAAAACACTTATTTTTGTCACTTAACTTGTTGCAAACTGGATGAGAATGCTTTCAGAGCCAGACAACTCTTTCCTCTCTGTCCATCCATCTGTACCACAGAGCCCCTCTGCAACACAGGCCTCTCAAAGCTTCTGATACCTCTGGGACATCTCTTGGAATGCAAGAAGTTCATGAACACGTGAAGAAATGGATTTTTGTCTTGCAAGTCATTGGCTTTTTAATCTAATTACATCAGTGATTCACTTCTTCCTGTGCCTGGGTCTGCAAGTGCAGAGACATCAGGCTGCCTTAGTCCCAGGCACAAATCAGTACTGGGCGCCAGGGAATGCAGGTGGGAAGAAATGGGAAATGAATGGTCCATCCACTTGGAAAAACAAAGCAACACATAAGAATTTCAGAATAACTGCTCCTGTAAAAGGTGTCTGCCCAGTTTGAGAACTTGAGACTGGTGGTGAAAATGTATATCTATTAAATATACTCTGATTTGAGCTGGCAAAATGATACTCACTTTGCGGGGAAACTGGTATTCCAAAAAAAGTTGAATTACTTTTAAATTTAACAGAAAACTCAGATTACTACTTTTAGAAAGTTAGAACTTTGAGATATTGGTCCTTCCATTTTCTGTTGTATTTTTTCTTTTTTTCTTTCTTTTTTTTTAATATATATATAAAAAGAAGAGAGAAACCAAACTAAACCAAACTGAGGAAAGAAGAATTTAATCACTGATCAAAAGATTTCAGCCATCGTGGTAAAACAATTTTTTTTTTTAAACTGTAAATGACAGCAAATAGAACATTTCCTGTCATATTAGGTCATAATGATATAACAATATAAAAATGTTTCTTTTTAGAGCAAATAAATAATTCCTTAATATTTAAAGCTACTATGTATTTTTTCATGGGTTTCTGAACCAATCACACATTATCACTTCTAGTGGTGGATTATTTCACTTTCTTAAAGTCTATTTTTCTAAACGTAAGTTTGAATAATAACAGTGTTATTTTCTCTTTTCCATTCAGATTTCAACTATAAAGGCAATGACATTTTATTTTAATGTATTACTGACTCATACAATTTGAATCTCCTGTAAAACACTTACTTTTAAAAGAATGTCTGAAAATATTCCCAAATGGGGCAAAAAAAAAATATTTATTTGGAACAATTTAAATTGTTTTATTTTAAATTTAATGCCAAATTGATGCTGCCTCTGCAGTTCCCACCATGACCTCCCATAACATGACTCATCGAAGAGAACCATGTCTATTATTATACAGCAAAAAGGAGGAGGTTTTGCTTTCCTCAAATACTTTTAGCTATCTTTTTCCCCATTTCCAGTGAAGGTAAAGGTAATAATTTATTGCTTAGTAGAAAATTACAAGACTTCCACAGTGACTCATCTTTGCTGGTTGGGTTGGACGTGTAAGCAAACACACAGCTCAACTTTTTGCCACTTTCTTCTAATCTGATTTATTCTTAGGCTGAAGATTTGGTTACTTTTTGAATAACAAGATGGATCACAATGTGACAAGATTTTGACATGTTAAAATTTTTAAGCTTTTCAGCTCTAAGCTTCTGTACCAAGAGCAGGCAGATGAACCCGACTGACTTATTGGCTTCACCCTCCCCCTCAGCTTCTCCAAAAATTTGTGCTGGCCATCAAGCTGAACCCATATTTGTATTCCTTTCACTAAAGAACCAACGTTTACAGCAACACCACAGACTGCAGGTTTTCCTTCTCTTTCATCTCTCTGTTTAACTGAGGTGATACAATGAAACCTATTAACAAGGATATGAAGTCCTTGTGATACTCAGAAAATTCCCCATGTTTCCCCAATCCACAGGAAGGGGCTCGGATGGGGGTCATAGGCCAGATTTCATCAAGCCTTGCAGATCATTATATGGGAAGAAGGACTCCTGTCATGAACAATGCATTAATAAATAAAAATGTGTTGTCTTTCTGAGAACTCCTTCCTAAAAAGAAGCATAGAAATGATGAGCATGTTCTTCCTTACAGACATTTTTACATACGCAAACTAAAACAATAATTCAAAGTAAAAATTTCAAAAGAGGATGGTTACAGAGCATTAGAAAGTCAAGACTTCCCATGTAACTATAAAGGACAATATCAGCAAAACATTGCATTTGTCTTTCCATATTTGGTCATGACATAATTAATCCAGTCCAAATCCTTTTGTAAAAGAAATAACTAGCAAGATAATTTTAATGAGTTTTAAATTGCATGTTATACTTCACATTCTCTCCAAATTTGAATATTGGTAATAATTCCACCACCGAAATATTTTCTTCTATTATAATTTCAATGACTACAGCTTATGCAAGCTAAGATATGTCTCAGTGGAAGAAAAGAAACTTTGGATAATATATCATTAACCTTAGGCCATATTTTAATCTTCGTTTCTAAAGGTTTCCCTTTCTGTACAGTTTATTCATTAGGCATTGCCTGCTTACAACAAGCAAATTCAGCAAACATTATTTATCAGAGTTCCTTTGTAGGCAAACAACTGCCTGGGTTTCCTGTTGTGTTGTGGAGGACAAACCAAGGAGGCAGATTCAATGAAAATAAATGGTCGATGCCCAGGTTAGTGATGTATTTCTTTAAACATAGTGGAAATGTTCTTAAATGCTGCAAGGACACACAGTAAAGTGTCCCAAGAGGGGACTAACTCATGCTCTGACCTTTTATATCAGTTTGGTTATAGTGTCTATTCAGCTACCCAATTAAAAGAAAAAAGAGATAGAGAGATGAAGAAAACACATATAATCCACAGCAATATCATCGTGATGCCTCTGATTCTTGAACTGAGTTATGCCTTACTAATAGGCTACAATGAGGGCCTCAAAAGCTAAAAATCCAAGGACCACAACATTTTTGGAGAAAATATTCTAAACTGAATTAAACTTTTTTGATCAACAGCTCTTTTTATGAACCTGTCAAATTTTTCCTATTATATAATACCTGAGTTTTCTGCCCACTTCTTACTTTCTTGTCTTCAGAAACCTGGAAATAAAAAAATACGTCCTTATATGAAAGGAGGAGGAGATTCCTTACATCAAAGAATAAACAGCACATTTCTATCTCAGTAAATGAGGTCATTTTGTTATTTCTCCACTCTGCTTTTTTCTTTCTTTCCCTGGATACTAAAGCCTGAAACTAAATTATCCCTACTTCATTTTCTGAGGAACTAAAAAGGTAAATTTTGTATACATCATAATTTTTAATAACCACAGAGGTTTAAATCTTGTAGCTTGTAGGCAAATGAAGGGGTTTCTTTTAGTTAAAAGAGTAGATTATTCTTTCTCTAGCATTTCACTGTGTCATTTAATTGCATTGTGCATTCCATTTCTTATCTGTGTAAAAGTTGAAAAGCCCTATAAATCATTAAAAAAATGATTTTTTTTAATATGATACCAAAGGGAATATTGTCATACTAGGAACAATATTTTCAGAAGTATGTACTTATTTTTTGTTTATTTGATCATTGCATGTTTACTATAGATGTTGGATCTATGGAAGACATTCAATGGTCTTATTTAAAATTGTAGGTGTTAATCAGTTTTCAGAATCCAAATTCCTTTTTACCCCAATGTCAACTTGAGTTCTATTGTTGAGTCAATGGAACCACGTTCAAGTCTATAAATTCAGGTGACACTGACAAGTTTAAGTTTCATCAATGTCATCAATCATGAACTGATGAATAACAAAGAGTTTTCAAGGATTTCTTATCCAACAAGAATTTCTTGTAAAAGAAACACAAAATCATCTTTATTACATCCAAGACTGGTGCTAATCCACATCCAATGAGATACTTTACTTGCGTAAGAATTACTCATTCAACTAAAAAAAGTTTGAAGGAATGGCAGTAATATTTGTTACAATGGTGCAATTACTTTCATAACTGAGAAAACATTGATCAGTTTTATTTTAAAAAGAAATTATTGTCTTTTTTCCAAAATGCCGTTGTTAATCTTTTTAAAGAATGGCTGAACCCTGAATAGAATTATGATACCCTTCTGTCAGGAAGAGAAAGATCAGAATTACAATACTATTCTGTCAGGAAGAGAAAGATTAGATTACACTTCATATTTTATGTGAAGAAAATTGTGGCTATTTTGGCCATAAATATAACCTGTAAGAAGAAAAAATACTGAATTTGGATTGCCAGTGCAATGCTATTATGCCAGAGTAATATAATATCCACACAGATATGATAGGTGCTTTCAAAAAAGTCCAGATATGTAACATGATGCAGTACACTGCAGATGAAACATTCTCTTCACATATATCCTGCATAACAATTTCAGTGGTGAAAAGCGGTGGGTGGATTTCTTATTATTGATTTTACCATCTCAGGCAGTTGGAGGTCATCACACATTTACATGGGAAATCCTACAAATCCCAGTAGTTGTAAGTGCACTGCCTCAGCCTTTTTTTCTGGTGTTTTTTTTTTTTCTTTTTTTTTTTCATTTGGTTGGTACAGCAGTAAACATAGAGAATAATATCCTTACTGCTTAGCCATTTCTTTTATTGTCCTTTATATTATACACAATCTTTTGGTGGGAAAGCCCTTAAGAGAAACAAAATCAATAGGACACTATGAAATTGTAATAGGAGTCTACAAAAATCACTCTAAGAACCATCAAATATAATAGAAAGCGATAATATCTCCATAGGGCTTTTCTTTCTAGGACAAAGAGGCTAATAATTACAAAAAAGGTAAAAAGCTTGTTTGCTTTTATTTAGTAGGTTGTCTTATATTCCAACATGAGCTGAGGGAGGAAAGGTGTGACTGTAACTCTGAACATATCCCTGAAGTGTAAATCCAGAGGAAAAGCTCAGCCCTCAATGGAGGACTTGCTTCCCAAAGGACTCATGGAAGAAGATTCTTCCAGAATGTCCACTGTGTTTCAAAAGGGAAAATGATATAAAAACAATGGGAGATATTGGAATGTTGAGGGGTTTATTTCTCCAGGCAGTTTGAGATCACTGGGTGATAAATTTCCAAAGCAACTCCTGAGACACTGGGCTGCATCAAGGCCATTCAGAGAACAAGAAGGTGAATCAGCTCCTCCACAGAGCCACCAGTGCTTCTCTACTTATCCCTTGGAAGGAAATCCCAGAGGAAAGTGCTTTAGGTTTTTGCACAACTCTTTTTGCAGGTTTTTGTTAGCAGCCTGCACACTCTACCACAGTCTGAGAGCTTTAGCCGTGAAAGGTTCCTTCCTGTAATGGCCTATTCTTATGAGCTGATGACTCATAAAAGATCTAAGAGTAACACTGAGAGCACCACAAAGTTATTCTCATTTAATTTCTATGTTCAGTGATATTCTTAAAACCTTTCAAGAAGTTTGAGAGTCAAAGACAGTGTAGGTCCTGATCCAAACTTACCTACAGTCAGTAAGAACTTAGACTTTGATTTATTTAATCCTGATTTAGCTAGATAATAAAGCCAGTGCTGAATTTTAAGTGTACAAATAGTTCTATTAAATCTGATGAGTTTAACATTATGCATACAAATCCCTTTCCAGATTAGGGTATATGTTAATCTGTAAAACACAGATAGAACTTCTCCAATAAGCTTCCTTTTCAGAACTAATAAATTCACAATGGGGAGACTCAGAATGACTATTTCAAAATTATATTCAAAGATAAGTAAAAGCTTCAATGATCTGCTGGGTTGGAGACTGGAATATTCCCCGTCAATTTTAGTACTTCTGAAACCTGTAACCATGGGCTCTTCCTCACTCCGTTTAACTTCTGGTATCTCGTGGAGGTGTTTTGATCACTGTCTGCAGACACCTCTCTTTCCTGTACAGCCTATTCAGCCTCCTAGCTTTGGATAGCTAAAATATCCAAGTTAAACACCTGGGGAATATGAAATATGTGGTGAACCCACCCTCAGCCAAAAACAAAAGATGTGTCAAACCCTCCTCTTCCATATCGGTACAAATTTATTGAACTGAATGGAATTAAGCCACATTTGCACTATGTATTTGATTCTGTATTAATCCTAAAATTATTTGTTTACCTGTACAGTAAGACCTATCCAGATCAAGAGCTGAACAGCAATGACAATAGCAAGAACATTAGTGTTCCATTAGTGTTCTATTTTCCTCAATATTCCAGCCACAGGAACACCACTCAGCCCATATATTCATCAGAGTGTTTTAGTGTACCTTTTAAATTGTCACCATTCTCTTTGCTCCATTAATAGAACTATTTGCATGAAAGAAAGAACAAATTGTCTTCTAACTGGTCTATTACAAGGTACATTAATGAATATAGTGGAACTTTATTAGTGCTTTAATATGAACCCATTCACTTCAACGTTGTCTTTGCTGTTATTGTTATAATGGGATGCTTGACAGACATCAAAGTGCTGCCAGGTACAACAAACAATGTATTAGAAAGCAACTTTTATGCTTGTACTGTTCTTTTTTCCTTGTAGAACAAGTATTTTCCAAGCAACATTTACCACCCTCATTTGATGGCCACTGATATATGGCCATCTTAAATGTATTTGCCAAGCCAGGCGCTTCAAGTTTCACATGACTTTGTCCCACTAAAGTGTCTTTTTTTTTTTTAAACAAAAAACAGTTGTAAAATAAATTCTGAGGAGCAGAGCATTAACTTAATGTTTTATCACATTAACTAAACTATATCCTGTAAAAAAACTGCCATAAAACACTGCATTAAAGTTAATGCAAGACTGAATATTATACACGGGCATGTTCACTGCAACTTAGATCCTCACTAGGAGTAAGCTTCCATGAGAAATTGGCTTGACTAAACATGGGAAAATTAAAGCTTATATTAAGGAGGAAAATGACCTTCTAGCACATGGGTCATACATATTATTTTTTTTTAAGGCTGGCCATGATCATTCAATATCAGAAATGAAAAGGCAAATTAAAATGCCTTGTTCCTTGTTGCAGTTGTTATCCACTGGTCAGCAAAGGCTAAAGGCCACCATGGGATGGGCTGGATGTAAATGTCATGCACAGAATATAAAAATGTAGTAATTCCATAGCGATTTCTCACACTGTCCCAAAGTATCATCACAGTTTCTTGTGTTAGAATCATTTTTAAACATTTTCTGATAAGAACAGTAAACAGTTTGTGCATCAATAAATTATTACATAGAAGGCAAATATTATAAAACCACAATATTTTCTTTGCAAATATAAAGATAATTTTTTTATTGCTCACGTGACTGTGTTCTGTAAATGTATTGCTATAAATGTATATCTAAATTATACATAAAAATATGTGCCATGTATTGGATAAGGTTGCAGTCCTTTCAGAAACACTCAAAAATAATGGGAATTAAAGTCAAAATCTTTAAATAAACTGATACTAAAGAGAGATACTTTAACAAGACTTTTTATACATATATATCTATATACACACACACATATATATAACAATCTCATGAAATTTCTATGATTAAATACAGCAATGACTTCTTCAATGATTTATGTTCTCTGTTTCATTGCCAAAGTAATTTGAATATTTTGAGGGGGTTGGGTTTGGTTTTGCTTTTTGTTTGTTTGGATTTTTGCTTGTTTGTTTATTTGTTTTATGTTTGTTATGGCAGTGGTTTTCTTGTGTTGTTTTTTTTTCCATAAATCACCACATAAAACTCTAAATGCTTTGTCCTTCCTTTTTGGAAGAAATACAGAAAGACTCTACCGAAAAGTAAAGTAAAAAACTTTTTACAAGATTATGTCTTTCTCTTTCATCTCTTTTAAAACAAAGAATTACAAGTGGGGGGCAGGAATATCTTGAGTCACCTTGTTCAGGGAGACCTACCAGTGACAGTGATGGGATTGTGATAAATATTTACAAGTGTGCATGGAACAGATATCTTTGACATGACCTAATTTCACTCCATATTCATAATCTGCTCGTTCATAATCATTCATCAACTCGTGTTTTTTTTTTACAAAGTACTGTTTGTCAAAAAGGTTTGAAGAAAACTTAATCTGGTAAAAGGGTTTAAACATCTCGAAAGTACGATGAGGTTGAAGTTAGCATTTATGTTTATATTCATGAAAATCATTATTGTCTGAGCATTTTTATACAGCTTTTTCTTCCAAGTTGATAACACAGGCTGACGTACCACGATGCATTTTTTATTAAGTGTTTGATTATTCAGTTTGATTTCCTGAAGGCTTTGTGTCTAATTTACTGAGGAGGTAGGAGATCAGCCCAAACTTTGTGCAGAAAAATGAAAATAACATATCTTATGGAGACCTGTCATGATGTGGCACAATTATATGAGGCCAGTCTTTATGAGGCCATAGAAATAATCTCAGCTCATGATAAGTACCAATGTGACAGAGCATATAATGTTACTAGGAATATTTAAAAATGAATATGAACTATGTAAAATCCTGAAAATTTAAGAAGTGAGAAGGAAGACACAATGCCATCAGATTTAACTCCCATTTTGGTGTTGATTTTGCAACATTTGTATTGCAAAGTCTAAGACATCTCACAGCTGCAATTATGTCATCTTCATTCCAGAGTTCAGCATTACTGTAGTGACAGTTTCCAATCTAGACAGAGGACTATTAACCAGTCCAGTTGGCAAAGTGACCCCAACTAATCCTTCTCTGATGATGAATTTAAATTAAAAAAAAGTTTCCTACCTTCTCAAGGTTTAAAAAAGATAGTTTAGTTTAAGTGCTGGATCACATATTTTGCACTCCATCACAGTATATAGCATGGTAGGTTTAACATAATTTACATGTTGCTTAACATCATATTAAAATTTATATGCAAAAAATATTAGGATTGAATATTAGTAAAAGATTCCTTCAGAAGTTAGGAAACAGAGTGCAAAGAAACAGCAGTATCAAACCTTTGGGTCCTTTGGCTAAATCTTGTCTAATTATCAGGAATCATTATATTCACTATCAGAAATGCAGCAAAATCTTTCACTCATTCTGTAACATTCATAGATTCGGTAAAATCCAGCTTATACAATTTTGTGTTTGAGGCTGGTAACACATGCACTGGAGGAGATATAGGTACCTGCAGTGTCATTCCTCCTTTACATTAGGTTTTTTTTTAATATAATATATACTTGTTTTATGGATATATTTCTGCTGCTGTTAGAGGGGATTGGAGTATCAAAGCGAAATGGACATTTCAAGAAGCATAAAATTAAGAAAAAACTAATGTGATACAAAAGAAAACATATATATTTATTCTAGTAGAAAGTCTTATGGGATTTTGAGTTGGAGGAGCTCACATGGAAAGTAGCCAGAAACGGAGGTAAATTACATCAGCATAAATTTATCTCTGTATTTAGTTCAACGTTTTATAATGCTGCTACAAATACTCACGCAGGTTTTTTGAAACCACAAAGCACAGCAAACATAATCAGTGAGATAGAAAGACTCAACCAATTTCTTTCAGTTATTAGGCCTCTGACATTCATAAATCACCAGGAAGGCTGACCAGATATTCTGAAGCCTGTCCAATTTATCATTGCATTGATAGGTTACACTTTCTAAACCTGCTTGTTCATTCTGATCATTATACTAATTTGAAATGGCAAGATAAATCATAGAATATCAGGTTAGAAGGGACCTCAAGGATCATCTGGTCCAACCTTTCTTGGCAAAGGCACGGTCTAGACATGACCCAGCATCCTGTCTAGACAAGTCTTAAAAGTGTCCAGCTTTGGGGAATCCACCAATTCCCTGGAGAGATTATTCCAATGCTTATATTGATTTCACTAAGACAGTATTTCTTGCCATTTGAAGCACTGTTTAATTTCTTTTTCCCTCAGGTTTAGGGACCGTCCCAGGAAAGCATCTGTGCACAGAGTTAAGCATGTACTCACTTTACTCTGAATTTAAGCATCTACTGAAAGCAGTAAAGCATTTAAATAATTCCTTTAAATGCCTTCTGCATAGAAACCTCAATATCAGCAATTTTTGGAGAAGGCTATTGATTGCAGCTGGCCCTGGTGTCACCTGCAGCTCCTGGTTCCCTGGCTCTGGCTCACCTGCTCCAGCCACAGTCTGCCCTCGCTGGGGTCGTGTTCAGCCTTGCACTATGCAAACATGCATAACTCATCAAAAATACATTAACTTCAAAAACTTTCTTGGTATTACAGGCTGAGTGTAAGATACATTTGTAATACTGAAGCTGCATTTTGCAGAACAGAAAAATCGTTGGAAAAATCTTAAATGTTATGTCAATCAAATAAACAAAATTTGTTGCTTTAGTGAAATCCATTGGTTTGTTCCATTTTTGCAAAAGGAACAAAGCCCCTTCCCCAGGTCTAAAGGGTGGCATGTTGCCTCCAGCTATTCATTAGAATAAATGGTGCTCCAAATTTTCTTTGTCTTAATGATACAGTGGTTTAGAGAATGTGTGGCATTTATAGAGATGAGCCTTCTCAAAAGTTAGAAGTGATGCCTCTTGGCAGGAGGACACACTCAGATGACATATCAACCTACAGCACACACTCAACTGAACACTGCCATAAATAGCAGAGGGAAAGAGGAGAACTTTGCTATTTACCAAAGGGCAAAGTTCATTTAGATAATATTCTTGATTCTCGCTGCTGCCCGTTCCCCTTTCTGAGCTCTACCATTATTCTTTTTATTTTTTCACTGTTCCTCTGGGATTCACAGAGCAAACTGCTCTTCACAAAATCCCTCAGAGAGTTTTCTTCCATAAAGTGCTAAGGAAAAGGTCTGTCCCATGAGTTCATCACTGAATTGGTGATGGCTCTCATTTTAATGCACATCTCTCTCTGCTTTCCCTGACTGAGCTCTTGAGTCAACAAAGTCACCACCAGATCTTTGCATTAAAACTTCTTTATTTTTTTTTTTCCACAGCTATCACTCCTGTCATTAAAATATTATGGATGAATGCTAAACATCATCCAGTAGTGTTCCTAAGCACCCTATTGCCTTACATTTTTAATGAACAGACTGGGGGAAGACTGACTAATTCTTTGAAGGAGCAGCTATGGCAAATCATGTCTAAAGTTTAAAATTGTTATAAGAATTATAAAAAATGTAAATTATATATATTATATACAAATAATATAATAGAAAGGTTAAATATTATAAACTATTATAAAATTATAAGTTTAACATTTATACATTACGACAAAAATTATAAATTACAACATTTATATAAATTACAAATAAATTCCATATTATATATAGAGTTCATCTACATATAAAATATATGTTTAAATTTATAACACAGGAGCACCCAGGGCTATCAGCCAAGAACCTGATTTCCATTGTGCTCAGCATTATATTGACACAAAATTAAAAGATAATTTTCCTATGCAGAACTTCTTTTAAGATGGTTTAAATAAAAGACTGGAATATCTTTAGGCAGTATTTAAAGATTAAGTGTTTTTCTATGGGTTGATGGTTTGTTACTCATTCTGCTTTCTTAGGAAACTACTTAAGCAAAAGCTTAATTTTAATATGTTTGACTTGATTGGACTTAAGCTTGCACTTAATTACTTGAATCAGGGCCTATTAAGTAGCTCTACAGATATTGATAAGCTGTGTAATCTTTCTATGCAAGAAGTGTGAGCATGGAAAACACCAATAAATGAGGGTTAACATGAGAATGAAACTAATCTGTTGGCTGTCCAGGTACCAGTTCCTCTCTAAACAGTGGTCCATCCAAATCAGTGAGTATTTGGAAGACAGTGTTACTTAAGGAGTGAAGAGACAGTCCAAACACGTTAATCTCAAAGGATTACAACCAGTGCAAATGGAAACAAACTTTCTAGCTCTTTTCCAAATTAAACAATTAACTCTAATATTCACATCCTCGGAGACATTTCAGTTGAGCTAGCATGTCTAATTTATAATCGATGATTAACAGAAGATGCAACTAATTTGTCTTTGTTATTTGATTTTGCCACAGTCAAATTTACTCAGTAAAATGGATTGAAACAATGTTCTAAAGACTGGTAGGCATTGAATTAAAAATCTGGTATGTGGCTTCTTTGTAGACCAGCATTAAATAGATGTATTACAGGGCAATATCTCTTGCATTAAGTAGTTTTAACAAATTAATTTTGACCCGTGAGCCTAATAAAGTCTGTTAAGTAGGCCCAACCTCTCTGTTAAGTTAAATGGAGACTGAATATTTAATTATTTTAATTGTCTGATAAATTTGAAATTGAGAAAGTAACAGCCCTGCAAATCTTAAAATATATTTTCTGCCCTGTGTGTCATTAAGCATTACTCTAACAATTTTACTGCATTCAAGAGGTTACAAAGTCAAGCCCAACCACCCCTGATTGAATGAGAATTGCACATTAGTTCAAGAAAAATAGTTTTCCAGAGGTTAAAGTGCCAGTTCAGGGAAGCCAAGACACATTTGCAGAAATATTTAGAATGGTGATTAGGCAGCAGAAGAACTAACAAAGATGGGCAGCCTTAATAATGATAAAATACATCACGCTGAAGTCAGTTGGAGTCGTTCTTACAGCAAAGGACTTGAAAGGTTAGTAGTTTATATATGAAGAACCATCACTTTCATAGTCATCTTCTGTTGTAAACACAGAGAAGTAAACATTTAAATATGAGGCAGCTGTCCCAGAACTCACTGTTAGACACAGCATGGCTCTGTGTACCCTCCCAGCTCTCCCAGTTCCCAGCCTGTTCCCCGTTGGTTTTTGGGGGTTTTTAAGAGTTTTTTGACACAAACTTACCCTGATGCACATCAGCTAATCACACTTTCACAGAAACCTCTCGTGCCTGCAACACCATACCTTGCACCCAGTTTAAACTGGCACTACCATTGACAGGGCTGTGTCCTGCATCTCCCAGCCTTTGGCATCGGATTTGTGACACCCATCCACAAGGGATTTACTGAACAACAAATACCTGTATTGTCTCAAAGCAACAGGGTGCAGGGAATGAAGAAATATCAAGGGCTAGAGGTGAAGATGCGACTAAACCGTCAGATAGCAGTATCTGATTATTCAACTCCGGCTCAAGTATAAAGATTCTGAGCAATCTAATTTCTGAGCAGCACCACTGAAGTCAATAGTAATTGAGACTGTGACATTTCCTAGAAAGAGCTTCCAAAGAAAATTTGAGAAAGAGAGATTTTTAACAAGGATCATGAATAAACAGAAAAGTGACTTTGCTATTCAGAGGGAGAAAAGTATTTTTCCTTCTGTGGGAAATGGCCTGGGCAAATATGTGCTTGTAGAGGGGCAGATGGAAAAGACACCAAAGAGGAGAAATGTTATGATTGTACATTTACATATTCATATGTGTCAGGAAGACAAGATTTAATTCACTCCACCGAAAAACCCAATCGAACAAAATAACCCCCAACCAAACCTGTGACTGTTAATCACAAAGAATTATTTATTCAGGCCATTGGCCCCACCTTCAGACCTGTTGGTACATTGCTTTTCTTGTGCAGCTTTCTCACTTTTGTGGAGGACCTATACCACAACCTGATATTTTCCTGCAAGATTTTTTCTGAAATTATTTGAACTGAAATCATCTATAGTTTATGGAAATGCATTGCAACAGGTCTCTTAGATAGATATATCTTGAATTTTCTATCTTTTAACTTTGCATAATAATCCAATAAGAACACGAAATAACTCAACTGCAGTAATTAGGTCTAATCTCTTCAAGTAATTATTTTACTAAGACAAAAAATAAAAGTATTTCTGAAAGTGCTCTCTCCAGAGGATGGTTCTACACTGGACATCAGACAGAAACTAATCAGCCACAGTAAAATAAAGAGGAAAAAAGCAGTCACTATGCTGAGAAGTCATCCCTGTTAAAATCAATACTGTGATTAATGCTAAAACACAGGAGATCAGAATCCATCATGCAATATTTTTCCTGTCTGTACTGTTATTTTTATAGCTTTAACTTTGCTATGCTGAACTGCTTTGCTTCTGAATAATTGCTGGAAACCAGCTCAAACCCTTTCTGGAGAAACAAAGGGAGGCTTAGCAGGGAAGAAAGAGGATGAGAAGGGATGAAAAAGTGAAAGCAAATCTTCATTATTTATATGAACTTCAGAGAGTGAACTAAACCATACAACCTGGCAGGTAATTCCTACTGAAATTGCTGCAAAGTCTTTCAAGGTTTTCTGAGACAAAGTTACTCCCTCCCTGCTGCAGAAACCATTGAGTGACCCTGGACCTCCCTGGCGAAGGACTGGTGGTCACAGTATTTCTGTCCCTTCCCTTGTTCTGTTCTTTTCTGAATTCATTTTCCACTGCAACAAGAATCATGTCCTCAATTTCTATCCCCTGAAAAGCAAACACTGCAAAGTAACCATGACGCATTGATATATAATTTTAAAAGACAGGATCAAGTTCATATAATTAAAAAGTATCAGTTCAGAATATTTCAATCTTTCAATTTCCCTTTTTATTTAAAGTCTTTGATTGTTGTAATAAAGAATGACCTTGATACATAATAAATATGTTGGTTTTCTGATAGTTTAACATAAAGTTGCAGTGTGGGATAGACTGATTTACAGAAAGGGATAAAATTGTTTTTGCTTGGATTCTTGAAATTAAATAGCTAATCTTGCATTTTCTAGTGGAAGATGCCCCTGCCCATGGCAGAGGATTAGAACTAGATTATTTTTAAGGTCTCTTCCAACCCAAATCATTTGAGGGTACTATAATCTGCAAAATTTGGCTGGGGACATACCGATATTTACTGTATAGAAACATGTGAATGAGCATGTCGTGCAAGAACACAAACAACTTTTTCTACCAGTAAAGCTACAGTTTAGAAATTAGTCATTAATTCAAGCCAATCCCCATCCCCATCTACCTACAGTGCCTTGGCATAGCCTGGTGCACCTTCCCACCCCTGCTGGGAGCAGACTGGCGAGTGCCAGAAACTTCATAAAGAAGGAAAACCAACATTGGAGCATCTTAGTTACAGAGTGTTAACTTCTGAGTCCCACACACATTAAGTTGTTACTCTAAAGAGAATAACAAGGAGTAACCCCTAGCTATGAAAAAAATACAACATAGTTCTCTTCTACTCAAAAACTATGCACAAAAAAAGGAGAAAAACAACTCATTCCCATATTTTCTGCTTGGTTGGGCTCTCTATTTATAAACATACCCCGGAGACATGGCAGTCTAATACATTGTGCCCTTAGTATTGTCCCTCTTCCACAACAGTAGCCCATAATTTCTAAACAATAGAAGTGATTTGCATTAACCTTAAAACTGACATGGGCTGAACATGTTTTTAAATCCCTTCCTGACCTTTTGATCTCACTACGCTAATATATAAAAACTGCGGAACTGCTGTCAGCACGTATTTCACAATTTTGCTGAAGACCATTATTTAACCATTGCTAATTATAACAATAAATGATTTAGCATTAATTACAAAGTCATATAGTAGAGAAGAGGTACCTATATTTTATACACCTAGCAGATTTTATTAGACAGCTATATTGGGCTTTGCTTTTCATCATCTTGCACAAGTTTTCGCATCAAAGGTTTTGGTTTGACGCTTGCTTTCTTCCTTTCTGTTTTATAATATTATTGATGTATAATTTAACGATGGAATATTTTGAACATGCATGTTGGTAAACAGACAAGGAGCTTTGTTTTCCATAGGAACACTGCTTTTTATCTTTTCTTCCTTGGATTGTCAAGACTGCATACTTAATCACACCTGCATGTTGGGCCTCATCTTGAACGCCACAAAGTCAACGAGAGTTTTGCCACTGATTTTTATTGGAATGGGACTGAGCACACTGTTGGTAATGTGCAACTTATAAATGCCATTTGCACACATATCAATTTTATTAACTCCCTTAGTATGGAATTTTCAGAATGTAATAGTTTGGCAGGCATTACTTTAGATTTATAGTGCTCCAGGATGACACTATTAAGCCGCATTCACACCTCTAAAAATTGCTATAGCAACAAGCTAGGACCGGTTCTTCCTCCACACTGGTGGGTGAGAATTATCTCAACAACTGAAGCTCCTGCTGCTGTGTTTTGGGGACGCCACTTGACAAGAAGGTGCCTCTGTGAGATATATTCACCAATATACACACACATATAAATATAGACACAAATAGCACGAGCAGATGGCCACAAACTAGTAGACCAGAGATAATATGGGAAGGCATGGAATGAGTGGGACTCTCTAACTGAACTGCAAGAGTGGACTTCCCTTTGGGAAGATGTCTTCTGAGTAGGCTGAATAGGAATAGGCTACCCAAGGAAGCAATGAAATCACCATCCCTGGAAGTGTTCAAAAGGTGTACAAAAGGAACACCTGGGACGTGGTTTAGTGGTGAACTTGCTGTTGGGTTAATGGTTGGACTTAAAGATCTTAGAGGTTTTTTTCAATCTTAACAATTCTGTGATTCTACTCTATGAATCTTTCACCTCCTACAGACCTGGAAACCTGAGACAAACCCTAGAAAGGTGTTTTGGGCGCTCCTTAAAATATCAGTAATTCCTATTAAAAAGAGAGAAGTGACTGACTAGTCTGGTTCTCAGTGCTGCCTCCAAAACATCACACAAACTGCAGCTGACCTTGCCAGAGCCCTAGTTCTGCCATTGCAGGGGAAATATCCAACCTGTGATGTTTCTGAGAGTAAAACATACAGAAGGGCTGAACAGACAAGGAATGACAAAGTCAAGCTTTATTGAGGATACTGCTGGAGAGAAACCTCATGCCTGAAACTTTCACTCTCCCTGAAAAACAGAGATAACCCAGAGAGAGACAGATCCAAGTCACTGGACTGATTTCCTTGGGACAAAAAAAGGGGATTCTCCCTTTGTCTGAGAGAACAGCTAACCAAAGAAAATCAGGAGGAAGGGCAATCTCCTGTAGTTATTTCCTACACTTAGAGGTTTGTCTTTATCCTGGCTGTGAAAACAGTGTCTTAAAACATCAAATATTAAGGGACCACTATTTTTATAAGAATACTTTTAACTGTATCTTTATACTTTTAACTAATCTTTAAATTTCTATTTACCTAGGGGAAAAAAAAATGCATTTCTGACTGCAATGACCTGTTCAGTTATTGTACTTCTAAACGGTAATCCAGAACCCTGTAATGCATGATAGAGCCTGAGTCACTTTTTTTGGCAATGGTGACATTCCTGACTAATGCTGAATCATGCTGGCAACGCTATTTCATAATTTTCTAGCAGAAAAACCACAAGCAACACTTTCATAAAACCATGACCTAAGATTAATTTTCTACAAAATAAAATTAAACTCATTATATACTTCTGAATTCGACATGTCCTCTAAAGAGTTACCTGATTCTGAATCATTACCTTCTAAAGCATTTCTGAACAATTACTTTTTGATAAGATTATAGAGATACGGGTAGTTAGCGGATAATCTTTTGAAATAAAGAGATTTAAAAGTCAGAGGAGTAATCTTCTCGGTGCCTGGAGATGGAGTGCAACCACCACAAAAATCTCTTTGCTTTTTGTTCTTTGAGAGATGATAAAAATAAGCAAACTCTGGATGAAATTGATGCAGTGCAGAGATGCTGGGAGGGAGCAGAATAAGGGGGTTGTGGCTACTTCACAGCTCCAGGACTGGTGGGCAGCAAAGCAGCAGGAGCTTCCCTGTTCCTCGAGACCTGGTTGGAGGGCACAATCTGATAGCTTCAAACCAGATGCTTGAGCATGGGTGACCTGCCTTCCCTCTGTGTTCTAACCACTGGGAAACAGATTCTCTCACTTTCTGCAGTAATTTTAATTAGACAGTAATCCAGCAGAAGACTCTTATCCTCCAAGGCGTACTGAGACAAGAGCTGAGAGGGCCATAAATCCTATCGTCTTAAATCAGCTGTGCTGGACCTGGCCCGAAGCTCTTATGATTCATTGTTCTTAAAGGTTTTTAACTAAAATGCCAAACCATTGCTGCCACTGCCATCAGCTGTGTCACCCTCCTGGCTCCAGTGTATCCCCTACCTCGTCACTGCATGGCGAGCACAGGACGGCACCACCAGACCCTTCTCGAAGAGGACTTGAGAGGAAGAAGCAGTAAAGTGAAAAATTATTTCACAGTTTGCAAGAGAAATAGTGTTGGCCTTGCAAGACATCTACTGCATCACACCTGAGCTGCAGATGTTTCATATCTACTTCGCTGCATGTCTGCTTGTGCCTGCACATAATTTGAGTTCTCCTCTATGCACTCATTTGTTGATACGTGGCTGTGCTACCAGTGGGTGAATTTTGGAAAGCTGATTTAGCTCCTCACCAGGTATGGAGCTTATTCTTTCCTTTTTTTTGTTAAACTGAGCACTCCCTAAAGATAATGCAGTCAGTACACCACTTACATGTACTTAAATACTCTTGCAGAATACATTACCTATTGATAAGATGATATAATTTGTTCTTATTCCACTAGTCAGGGAGAATTAAAAGGGCCCTCATTAGACAAAGCAGGAAAAAAACCCAACTAATAGTGAAGTCTAAAGACAGGAAAACTACTTTTGAGTCTTTAAAAGAACTGAGAGCAGTTCAATACCCAGAGAAAAGGGCAAAAATAGGAGGCTACCAACATTCTTTCTGTGAAAATAATTTTAAAATGCTTGTCATGTGGGGCAATACTCTCTATGTCAGTCGTAAATAATACACATTCTTTCCAACACACTTCAGCTCCTGCTAGCTCAGTTCTGCCTACCCATTTTTAACTTTGTTCTCCCTATGGCTCAAAGTCTGGAGTATTATTCTAGTGGAAGGTGTCCCTGCCCGTGGCAGCAGGATTGGAACTAGATGCTCTTTAAGGTCTCTTCCAACCCAAACCATTCCATAATTATGTGCCAGCTGCATAAACTACCTATTATAATCTGAGAAAATTCTGTCAGTAGTTTTTCTCATTTACCATTTTCTTCTCAGATTGGCTGTTCAGATATGCTTTTCCAAACTTCCCCACTATTTTAGCTAGTCTCTTAAATCTCTAGTTCCTGCAGAGTGATCTCTGACAAAGCTTTTTCCTCCAACAAAGCCATTCCAAGGATTACTAAACTGCAAATCACAATTGAAAGTATTTCACTCTTAAACCTCGAAGTGAGCTAAACATGATTTATCTTTAAAAAGCAAAACAACAACAGTTTTCAGACTGACACAGAAAAATTCAGCAAAAAAAAAAAAGAGAAAGTATGCATTTAGAGCAAAGGGAAATCTCAATGCAGGTTGCAAACACCAGATATTTGCTCTTGTGTTTTCCCAGGCTGGATGGTTGGTGTTATTAATTTCATGTCTAAACTCAAGTCCCAACTCTTTATTGTCTAGACAGTTATAAAAATAGGTGTTGCTAAATGCTACAGTCTTTATAAAGACCTCTACAAAACCTCAAACAAATGAGCGCAACATAGACTTTTATTTTCTATTTTTCCTAAACATATATCAGCTGCTTTTCTCTCCTAAAAAACAGATTGCTAATTCAAAGGAAGGACAGATATATTCTATACTGTCTCACTGTAAAGTAAGAAGCAGAATTCTGCTTCCTTTTTCTCTATCTGTAAGCTGTGAAGTCTGCCATCAAATAGCTCCATATTAGTTGTGGGTGTTAAAACCTGTCAATCATACAGGATTTTTTAAATTAGTAGGTTTCTTAGACAGTGATTTTCTCCCAGATATCAAGTTATTTCCTTCTTAAAAAGGATACAATAACTTCAGATACCTGTATGAAAAAAACACATGAAACTCATGAATCTTGTAGATTTGTTCCAATGTATAATTTGGCATTATTCTTAAATTGCACGTAAAGTCTCCTTTATATGAGTTATTTTCATCTTTGGTAATTAAAACTTCATGACTACAGTTACAAATTTGCTAGTACAGAGGGGAAAAAATAGTAAACCCCTCTGCAATCAATTCTCTTTAACATGTGGGGCATAACCTCTTTTAAAGGCAAAAAATATCCCTACTAGGTGAGACCCTTGATCCATCTAATCCAGCTAGGAGAGGCTACATGACTTGCCATGGTTCATGGTCTTTGCCAACATCCACATTTCCTGGATTAAGGAATTAGTGTAGACATCTCTGCCTGTTCCCCTCCATCAGTATGTTTTTATGGACTTGCTATCCATGAATTATTCTAATCCTTTTCTGAACAGTCTGATTCACTCTGTCTCCACTTCCTCCCGAGACAGTCAGTTCCAGACCTCACTTGCACAGTGCAAGAAAAAAAAGTACTTTCCTTCTGTATATTTTGAACAGATTTTCTTCTAATTCTACTGAGCTTCAGAACCAAGAGGGGTCTGTATTAAAATGCTCCTTTGGTCCTTCCAAAGCCCAGAACTCTTAGGGCACAGGATGAAGCACTTCCCTCTGTTCCTGTGGTTTTCCAGCACACGG
This sequence comes from Neopelma chrysocephalum, assembly GCF_003984885.1. Taxonomy (NCBI): domain Eukaryota; kingdom Metazoa; phylum Chordata; class Aves; order Passeriformes; family Pipridae; genus Neopelma; species Neopelma chrysocephalum. The sequence continues at coordinate 4,339,140 of NW_020897767.1, forward strand.
CTGTGCCTACAAAATTCACCATCCTGTTTGAGGGAGCACGTGGGCTCTTCCAGGCTTTTCAGCACTACCAGATCACAGCTTTCTGAATCCGTACATCTTCCTTTTCTGTGAGTCACTCCATTTGCCTTCAGCTGTAAAATAAAAAGCCTCCTCAGTGCATAACCTGCCCTTATTCCCTTCATGGACAGTGAAGAAACCTGAACGTGCAGCAGAGGTCCACAAAGCCAAGGCAGGGTGTGGATCCTGGGGACCCCTTAGCAGGAAGCACCACAAAACCAAAGGAAAACAAAATTTTTGCTAAGCAACAGGTCCCAGGAAACACCAATGCTGTGACGTGCCGTGTCAATAAACTTAATTTAACCATTAAAATTAATCTAAGAATGACCTTTGCAAATGTAGGATGTAAAGATGTGTCTCTAAGGATGCTGATTTAGATTAAATAACCTTCTCATGTGGTTTCTCAAGTACACATAGCAAATCCCACTAACTATTACACATAAACTTCTATAAGGTTGAAAAGAACGAAATTAACTAAAGGGGGGGGAAAGAAAAAAGTGCAGGAATTGTTTAGCTTGGTTTTGTGAACTAATTCCTAAAGCCTTTCAACTCTTTTTTTGAAGTGGAATTTAAATAGATGCCACTTGGAGGCACTCTTATACTATTCTCACTTGAAGTTTCTTAGAAGCATTTCATGCAGGGAAACAGTAATTTTTTTTTATTTCCTTTTTTTTCCTAATAATCATCTAGAAATGGGTAATTAACAATGGTTTGGGTAGTTAAACTTTGACATTACTTGTATTTATTACCTTGTAATTTTGTCAGATGTAAATAGTCCCCTATACTCTCAATAAAACAGACTTAATTCCCTTATGCAATGGGTGATAAAGCTGTGTCTGTGATGCAATGCTGGTTCCAAGAAGTGGTTAGAAAGGATTACAAACTGCAAACTTACACAAATTATTCACTTTAAAACTGTGTGGGGTTTTATCACTTTGGATTTGAAATTAAACATCCAGTTTATCATTATATTCCATATATATTAAATTATGAAAAATTATCTTTGAGAAGTAGATTAAAGTATTTCTGTTTTATGGGTACATATAATCTCTCCATCTTGATTGCATTTTAGATATGGAACTCTGGAATACATTTCATTGTATGTGGAGCACTGTAATTCTAACACAAATAGATAAATGTTATCTATTCTCAGTCTAAGCAGAGATAACATTTTGCAAAGCAAGAGTACTTTTAAAATTTATATGTAATATGTTTGTTAATATTCAATAGTTCACCAAACAAAAAATAAATCAGATCAAAAGAAGGCTTGGCCATCACTTGCAAGGCAACGCCTTGCACACCTGTGAAAGTCTAAAAAGGGACAAAAAAAGCCCTAAGACCACAGTGTTTTCCTTGATAAAGGACACATACAAAGGAAACTGGTCTCCTTACAGGGGAAAAACAAAATCATGCTTCAGAAAGTCGCAGACTGAGTCCTTCTCACCCTAAACCAGGGCTGTGCCACCCACTCCCCTGTACCACCTCACAATTCTGCAGTGGGTCAATCAAACACAATTTGCAAGGGAATGATAAAGGATGTAGTTTTCTGTTCATGCTGCTGGGGATGTGTAGCACTGGACCTGTACTGAGATGCTGCTGGTAAATTCCACCAGCACAGCCTTATGGCATCAAGCAAACAGCAATTTTACGAGTTTCTCTCGTGTCAAATGACCATTTCAAACAGCACATTTGAAAAACGTGTAATTCAGAGACGCACCTCACACTCATCTTTCAAAAGAAATCCTTGCATATGCTCTAGATAAATATTAGGAATTCCTCAGGGTGAAGGAGATTAGCAAAAACTATACTTGAGCACGGAATAAGCCTAAATGGTGAGTGGTGAGGGATAATACCTGCCTGGGGAGCCATAAGGACAGGCATGTGCTTACAGAGAATGATGGGTTTCAGCAAAGTCATAAAGAAGCCAGCGAGTGGAAATCACCTTATGGGGATGAAGGGGAAGGGCTGACAGCCAGGGAAGTTGACTGCCACGAGAAGGGCAAAGGGAAATGGATATTAAACCTTTGGAAATCTGGCTCTGCTCTCATCCTGCTTTTCAGGGTCTATGTTTCCTTTGCAACATGCACTGACCACGCTTTTCTGCCAGCCTGGTTTTCTTTCCTGAAATAGGAGCAGCCACAGAACAGAAGTGCCAGATCCCACATCCCTACTCCAACAGCAGGGAAAAGCCAAAGTCCCTGCCCAGCCCACCCCAAAGACCCAGCCCCCACCAAATGTGCTTTCCAAGTGGTAAGTTACCCACGGGGGATTTGTTTTCAATGAAAGTGTCGAGCTTCTACCTGAACTTAAAGTCTCTTTACTATGCCTTTTTATTTTCTCCTCTCTGCTAAAGACATCTAAGCTGAACATGTACAGCATATGGAAGTAATACTGACTGTGAAAAAGCAATGGAGAGAGTACAAATTTTCCCAGCATTCTGTGGTAGGAGTTTCAGAGCTTACCCCCACACTTCATAGCTTGTTTGTTTTGAACCTGCCGCCTCCTACTCACCCCTCTATCTTCCATCACTTGAAATACTTTTTGTTTTGCCCTTCTCTCCTTCTCTTGTTATTTACTTTTTCACTCTACCCTAATTTCCCTGTTCTTCTCCCCTGCATTTATTTTTCTTTCCAGTTTCTGGTGCTCCCTTTCTCATTTCAGGCATATATTATTGGCATAAAAATATCGTCTGCAAAATTAGGGAGGAACTGGAAAGTCACATTGCCCAAGAGGCAGAATCTCTTACAAGTCTTATTCTATTCAGAGAAATCTTCTGGCCCTATTCATAATGCAGAGTTGCATTGAGTAAATACCTAAACACTTTTTTCAGTGAACTGGAGGAGTTGGGTTGCCATATCTTCCCACCCCGCCTCCCCCCAGCTTATAACTTTCTAAACAACAGAAAGACACAAATAGAATTTGACCTAAACCAAGTACAAATTACATGGAAGTCAAATTTCCTCAGAACAAAGTGATGGAGGCAGCACAAAAGATTTAATGAGCTATCCATACTTGCCTACAAGATGTTATCCCTCCACTGTCAATTCCTGTAAACTTGGTTTTCTGAACCTCCCTCCATTAAGGATGGTCTGGACTCAAAATCTCAGCAGTAGCTAAATCATGGGGGCATTGGACTGTAGCATTATGGACTCACAAATACCCTTTCTTGGCCCTGGCACTATTTCAGGGTAGATCAGGAGGCATCTCCACAACTTCAGCGTAGGAGTACAAAGACCCCATACATAGGAGATCAGCTCCAACTATTCAACCTCTCTGCTCAATGATGTTATCAGAACACAGAAAAGGCTTTTCTTCAAGTTAAAAGTTTCCTTTTAGTTAATACTTCATCCACCCTCAGGTCACCAAATGATTTATGCTTGTGATTTTACAGCCAAACTGGTCTCTGATGCTAATTTGACAAGCCAACTGGTGAATCCTTAAAACACTTTCCTGTTAAAGTGACTAGACAGAGTTGAAACTGTGCATTAGAGCGTCAATCACAGAAACCATCTGTTCTAACAGGGCTTTTTGTTCTTTCCAAACTCGAGCTTTCTCAATGAGATGCTGACTGTTTTATAAAATACTGACAAGAATCAGTATACAAGAAATTACCTATTCAGCATCTCTAAGAAATGATAATTGACAGTAGTCAGTTAACAAGTAAAGATGTTTTGAATGATTAACATTAGGGAGGATGAGTTATAGAGTCTCTTCGTTAATTCTGTATTAAATTAACCTTCCTAGCATTTACAGTTTGAGAATTGCTTTGGAAAATGTTGCCTATGAGCCTTAAGTACAAGACATCATTTCCCATGCCTATTCAAAACAGCCATAAAATAAATCTGGAAACTGGATGAGCTTTGTTGTCTTTCTGCAAAACAATATTCTAAGGTAATTTTATTTTTAGCCATGAATGACTCACTATCACCATCATCTTTTAATTTACCACCTTAATCTTTCAAAACTAAGGAAGAGTGATTCAGAGCAGTTATTAAGAAAACCTTTTCCCCCATGATAGCAGTCAAGCAGGAAAGCAGCTTGCTCACTTCCAACCTCATAGGCTTGAAGGATCCAAGTGTATCAAGCCCAGGGCATGTGGGTCAGGCATTCCTGGAACAGGAAGACCTCCTGGGGCCCCTTCCCACCTAAATTACTCTGCAACCCTCAGATTCCAAAGTAGTCAGCTTGCACCCCGTATACCACCATTACAATTCATAGACATGAGGTTGCTTCTGCCTTGCCTTAGATACACCAATGCTGATCCTCCACAAGGCAGAGCCATTATATTGATTTATTTCACACCAAACTCCACAACTGATCTCTGTTTCACCCCCTTTAGCAGAGCTGACACTGACTTACCACACCAGGCTTTTCTCAAGAGATAAAAATTTATTATCCTAGAATTTTTCCTTTCAGATGCTCTAAAGATATTTTGATTGATAACAAATTATCATGGGAAGAAATACAAATATTTTGGACATGGTTATTTTGAAAATTTTATGCTCTTGAGTAGCTACATGTCATTGCCGTCCCAAGTTTCTTATAGCAAACTGTAACCAGTCTCTTTTTGGATATCTGAATTGTCTGTCTTGACAAGACACTTTCCTATTCTAATGACACAATTTATATAGCTATAACCAGATAATACTGAGAATTCAAGAAGAAAGAGCATTTTAATATCAGGCTCCTGTTAATCTACAAAGAGATTGGTCTTCAGTTTATCCTGAAAGTAGCATCTACCAAAGCTTTCTTTACACTGTATTTCCCATAGATCTTTATCAAAAATGTTAATACATATATAGCCTCTCCAACATATTCCTTTTATTCTTCACGATTCTGGAATGCTCTACAATCACCTCTTGGTGTGCAGCTGCAGAAGGACCAATTCTTTCCCAACACATGGCACCAAAAATACATGAAGGCCAAAACAATTCTAAGAGAAAGCAATATCATAGAATCCTAGAAATGCTTTGGTTGGAAGGAAGCTTAAAGATCATCTCATTCCAAATGGGCAGGGGCACCTTCCATCAGACCAGGTTGCTCCAAGCCCCGTCCAACCTGGCCTTGGACACTTCCAGGCATGGAGCAGCCACAGCTTCTCTGGGCAACCTGTACCAGTGTCTCACCACCCTCACAGCAATCAATTTCTTCCTAACATCTTATCCAGCTCTGCCCTCTGCCAGTTTGAAGCCATTTCCCCCTTGTCCTGTTACTCCAGGCCCTTGTCCAAAGGCCCTCTCCAGCTCTCTTAGAGCCCCTCTAAGTATTGGAAAGGGCTCTAAGGGCTCCCCCAAGCCTTCTCTTCTCCAGGCTGAACACACCCATCTCTCTCTCCCTGACTCCAGGGTAGAGGGGCTTCAGCCCTTGGAGCATCTTCCTGGTTCTTTGGACCCACTTCAGCAGGTCCACATCTTGTGTTGGGGGCCCCAGACCTGGATGCATCACTCCAGGTGGGAGTCTCACTTTAGGGAAGAACCTGTCCATTAATGTCTTCCTCTTATGTGCTGATATACAAAAGAAGAAAATGGGTAAGTGAACATGCCACTACACTTTATTTTTCTATATTAAAAAAGTATGAGATCATATATATATATATATATTACATTACAGCACAGCATTCCTTCCTACCAGCAGGCTGTGAAGCTCAGGATGCTCTAGGTGTTCTCTGCAAGGCTGCTCAACAGACTGCAGGGGTAGAACAGACCTTCACTCCATGAAATCCTGCTGACAGCTCAGAGCTGAAAGCTGCAGTTTCTTGTCCCCTTAAGATAACACAATTGCTTGGATGCGCAACATCTTATGCAGTTTATGAGGCAGTGATCAATCTCTGATTGACAATTCTAATTAGCAGCCCTCTTATGTGCAACATTATGGCATTTTATAGCAACTTTCTCCTGGATATTAAACCTCCACAGCCATCTTATATGAAATAAAATACTTCATAGATCATTTGATACCCAGTGTTATCAATTATGTTTGTTTATACTGAAAGGCTTTGTTGGTATTGTAATATGCTCGTTTTGATGTTTGTTTATACTGAGAAGCTTTGTTGGCATTGTAATGTGCTGGTTTTCATATAAAAATTCATATCTATAATACCCCGTGATATCTTCTAAGACCTCAGCTTTTCTTCCCTGAAGAGCTCCTGGCATTTGAGGCTGACACAGGAGGAGAACTCCCATGTCCTATTATTACTGTTTCCAGAACACAGTGTATTTCAGGTATAAGGTTTTGTACATTTAGAGGTGAATTTTTTTTTCCCCCTCCAACAGAGGTGATTCATAATGGAATACAGTAATCATAAGAAAAATGACATCTGTTTAAAAATATGGTTCTCTGTTACAGTCACGATGACATATCACATTTTGCTTGGTTGAAAACACGCTATAAAATGGTGTTCATTTGAGATGTGTTATGAAATGTCTAAACAGATTTTTCATGGAATAACAACTTTCTCCCCAAACCCACCACAAACTAGGCAGTAATTACACAGCAGGATCATACCTTAGCATCCCCATTAGAATTTGTAACTAGTAGACCAAGGTCCGTCAGAAATGCAGGAAACGAGCTTGTTTTTGAGTCATTGAGTTTCTCACCTGTATTGAATATGAGTTTGTTTCAGGATGGTTTTTTTTCCTCCCTGATATTTCTTTTGGAAAACTAGGCTTTCCATCATACAGAAAGTGATAAATTACTGAGAAAAACCACAGTATCTTTTCTTGTCATGTGTGTGGCTTGTACCAGAGTTCTGGTTTCCCTGGTGTTCTTGGAGGAAAAGACAGTATATAAAATAAAGTTTTCTCCCCCCTCCTCAGAAATCCCAGTACAGCAATTTGAGCTTAAATGCTACCTTAAGCACACTTTAAATTAACCACTGAACACTTCCCAAACTAAATTTAAAGATGAGGGATCAGCAAAAATTTTGTAACAACACCAAAAAAAAAAATTGCAAAGTACAGATAAGGAGGTCGGTGATATATACACTTGAAATAGTAGATAGCAGCAGCCAGAATGCAAAGCACAGCAGGGCAGTTACAACTCAGTGCCATTCATCTTTTAAATGATAAGGCTTCTCTAATTTTATGAAGTATTTGTCATATCAAATGCTTCCTAGTTCCATGAAAAATTTCTTTGATTTCCATCCCTTAGGATTTTGACGTACAGTGCCCTGTTGCCTTCATATCAGGATTAATGCTGGAATTATAAATAAACCACTCAATATTTAGGACTATTTATGGTGCTAAGTGACACCCTGAAAGTTGAATTCCCTCTCTGCACAGTAACTTTATAGTATTGCACAAGACCAGGAGCTGTACAGGGAGGATCTCCTCTATTTTATTCAGAAGGCAGAGGGCCTGAAGATGCATTGGTTTCAAACTTATTTTGCAATATCTCACTTAAATATTATAAATCCTCCCTGTAAATTGAGAAAATACTTTTTTTTCCCCCTTTGGAAATTAGTAAGGAGGCAATATATATGCATATATCTAACGCATAATCACACAGACATATGAAAATGTTATTTGAGAGAAGAGATAAAAAAAGCAAAGATAAAAATTCAAATAGGAGCCTCAGCATAACCAGTCTCTCCAGGCACATGAACTGTGCAGGACTTAAGCCACCCAAGCTGCCCTCTGGCTTTCCCTGCCAGGTCACCCTCCTCCTGCACTCCGGGCACCTCCTGCTCTCTGGCTCAGGGATTTTTCCTGTGGCTGCCAGCCCCAATCACTGTTTGTGCTGCCAGGTGCTCTGCTCTTCCTCTGCTAACAAGGCATTTCTTCTGCTTGGTTGAAAAACTTTGTCTTTTGCTACTTTGGCAGGTTTCATTTCTCCCTGCCTATTCCTTCTCACCCTCGTCCCCCTCCTCTCCTGCCAAAACGCACCTTCCTTGAACCACTTTTTCTCCATTTCATTCCCATAATGCTCACATAGAGCAATTCCTGTGTGAGCCATCCAAAAAAACCCCGGTCTCCAAACATCAGGGAGAACCCCTCTCTGCTACACCCTCAGGCATGTTATGTTTTAGCTTTAAATTGAGTTTTTCCATGACACAAACCAGTCAGTGTTAAACATTTTCGCTTAACCTATTAAAGAACGAGAGACCTTGTTCATATTTAAGCAAGGCTCTCCCTCCTACACATTAAAAAAAAAAAAACCTAAACAAAAAGAAAAACCAAAAAAACCCTATCCAAATTTGCTTCATGTGTTAAATAGCAATAATCAGAAGTGGCAAAGAATGCTGATACTCAATACCCTTTTTACTTGGAGAGAGGGAGGCATCAGCCTCACCCATCCTGAAATCATTGTTAAATTTGGCATCACTAACAGTGCCTCAGACAAGGATAAATCTTCCTTCTCATCCGCATTCAAGCACAGTTTAGAACTCCACTGCATGTTCCACACTTCTGCTGTTCTCTGCTGGGTTTTGGTAGAGAGATGTATAAAATATGCAACACAGACCCGTGGAGGTCTGTGTGTTTACTCCTGCTTTGATGGAGGGAAAATAACTTCTCTCATCTCATCTCCTTGGACTGCAAAGGGAGTTCCATGGTACACCTTCAGAAAGGAAAGTGCTATTAGCCAAAAAAAAAAGTTCAGTAATGAAAAACAAACAAAAATGAAAGATTGGTTCTAATGGTTGATTACATTTGTGTGACATTCCCTATGTAGCAGAAATACCTCCACAATTTTTAAGGTGCTGAACTCGTGGAGTTGGTTTACATTTTAACGGTATAATATACCTCAGATCTCAATCAAATTTTTAAAGAGTTATTGTAAAGATTGAAGTGTATTTTAAAAAACATCCATTGTTTTTTATGCAGTATCTTGGGTCTTATATCCAAAATGAAACTTAAACAATGTAGCATGCAAGCAACGCTCACGCTGAGTAACTTTTACTTTCTTCTCTCTATTTTTTCTGTGCTTATATAGACACACACAGTAAATCAACTTATATGGTATATCTTAATATTTCTCAACTTCTACTGTTCATTTTTTTCTATTTTGCTTGTGTGGCTACCCAAAATTAAAGCATTTACATATAAAGAAGAGTAAAACATAAAACATTAATTTTGCATTTTAACTTTAATTTTTTTCTCAGATACTTTATGCCACTCTATAAAATTTAAAGCTATTAAATTTTAATTTAAAAGCTTCACTTATATTGAATTTTAGAGCTGGTCTTATTTAAAATAGACCTTCAGTATAATAGATGTTGTAATTTAAGATGACCTATAAAACATATAGACAAAGCATCTTCCGATGTGTGTCTCCTGTACCAGGTCAATTTTACTGACATGCCCTCAAAAATCAGTTTACCCTTGACAAGGAAATTACTTCAAAATGCTCTTTTATTTCTCTTTATCATTGTATAGATGGGAAATAAGTTAACAGGAAATTCAACTGCCTGAGATCATCTAGATGGTTATCTAGGAACTCAGAGGTAAAGAGGGGGATTGAATATGCATCTTCCAGCTCTTCCAACACCAGTGCCTTCCCAACAGATCTTATCTCCTATATCATATCAGTTAAAAAGAATTCCCAGGAGATAAATAGACATGTGAGACAGCAGCCCTGCCTCGTTAGAAACGCAAACAAGAACCAACCCCTACCACTTCTGATCTCAAACCAGTCACCAGAGTGTATCTCCTTCAGCAGCCAGGCCAAGGGAACGCGAGGCAACGACCGCGGATAAAAGCTTTTCCGATAAACTCTCAATCCATTAAATCAAATGGCGACTTTAAATTGATGAAGATTACAATAAATTATTTCTTAATCCTGCTGTATCAATCTATCATAGGTGGTACTGCAACGCAACGAGCAGCAGCACTAAAAGCTTTATGAAAGTCGTCTTTGCTCAGAGCTCAGCGGTGGCTGGGGGTGGGAGAGGAGTTACAGCAGAGGACACAGGAGTGATGGGTCAGAACTGTGCAAGGGGGAAGGACCCAATGCTGGAATTCTGCTGGGAAAAGTGACACTCACAAAGGTTGACAATGCCATAGATAAGAACAGTCCATTCTGGTTACTTCGAGGAACACAAGGAACAGGATGCTTCCTCAAATACAGGGAATATTTACAGCTGTTAGCCATCCCTATGGTATTGTTATTAACAAGACTGAGAAGCACAGAAACCCATTAGTCTGCTGCTGACATGGGAGTTATTTTGAACTCTGCTCGCTAGTGATTATCATATTAATTTAGGAAATGGCAATAGTCAAGTCTTCTTGGAGAATGTTAACGGATATTTTTTAAATGACGAAAAAACAAAGTAATGGCTTTTTTCAATACTCTTGGAATTTGCAAAAGGAGGAAGTGGTAACTCTAAGGAACTTTATTTATTTATTTTTAAACAAAGCTACTCTAATCCAAGAAATATATCACAAAAAACATTCATATATATTTTTTTGTCCAGCTTAAAACCTGCCATTTCATTACGATTATACATTTCTTACTGGTACTTCTGGATTCAGGTGCTTATCCCACCATCAGCTGGTAAAATGTGGTGTTAGTTTTAATCCACTAAGCTGAGTGTTTATTACTTTGGACTGTTTCTCTATTTCAGTAACACAAAGGAAAGATGAATAAAGCGTCCAAGGAAGTGCCTGAATTGGGACAGCACGAGAGGCTGCATGGATGGCCCTGTCCAAGCACCTCAGGCTGTGCAACCTTCCCCTCATGCCTCTGGGTGGAACTTTCAGCATGTGCTCATCAGGATAAAGGTCACTAGGGCCTTTACACACCACTGACCTGCAGTAGCTCATGGGGGCTTCCCAATGGTTTATATTTATCTAGCCACACACAGTTTTGCATTAGGACAATGGCATCATTACAACCCTCCCTTCCCTTCATGCTGAACGTTGAGAGCTTGAAAAGACCAAATGAGTTTTTCTACAGTTCTGCAAATCCTGGAGAATTTGGTCCAATGAATACTCAGAAGATCTTTATTTTATAGTCCATGCTTCACAGGTCAACTGAGTTCTTTATCTACCCATCAGGTATGCCCTGAGCTGCAACATTTGAGAGATCTAAACCCAAAAATGAACTAAGAAGTGTTTGACTGAGTTGCATTTCACTGCAGACATTTTCTATGAATCACAGCACACTCACAAAAGCCAAATCTGATGGGAATACTGCATTAAAGGGTGTTGTCATCACGTTTTGAGACCAGTATTGAAGACTCAAGACTTCAGACAAAAACCCAAAGTTTTGAAGTCCTCCTTGTAGTTAGTAATTTATATTTACCCAGCCACACAAGCAACTCATAAGTTTTTATATTTTTAATAGAAATAAATCTTGCAACATCCCTGTGAGATAGAAACTTAATACAGTCGTTTTACAGATGAGGAAACTTAAGCACAGAGAAAAGTAAATGACTAACAAATTGACATTTACTTTCAATCTAAAATAGACTCTCAGGCATCTAAATGATGGCTTAAGCATTCACATTCATAAATGAGCATTTTTCTCCAATTCAAGTAGGAATTGTCAAATATAAAAATACATAAACCACTAAAAATAACCTAGTTAACGTCTTCAGTTAATTAGAAGACTTATAACTTCTACCTGGTAGCTTTCCAAACAGGAACCCTGGGGGGAAAGCAGAGGTCTAAATATTAATAGCAGGGGTTTTGCCACTGGACCTACTATTAGTATAAAGAGAAGCAATTATTTTTGGCTTAAAGAGTGTTTGGTTGGGAAGTTTATTTATCACCCTAGTTAATGAAAAAAAAAAATCAATTCATAAATACAAGCACAGTAGGACAGTTAGCAACTGCTATTGCCAAAAGTTGGTCCATCTCAATAGATGAAAGATAGCTAAATGCAATTTTTGTAATTTTTTCTAGCAGGACATTCTTCAATAATTTTTTAGATATGAGGCAGGTTTATGCTTTCCCTAAACTGTAAGCCCAAGGCACGCATTTAATTTTGATTTTTTTGTGCCTTTAAAGTTGGTCACACCACCTTTACCCACCTGCCACTTCCCAAACCTCTTTCCTTCTCCTCCTGCACGGAGGAGATGGCCCAGACATTACAGAAATCATTCAAATCACATCTCCAGCACACACTCTCCTCCACACACATTGGATCTGCTATGGTTTGCACTGCTTCTATCCCCTGCAATAAATTTTAATCAGATACTTTGTACCCTGTTGTACTCTTGTCTGAAACCATCCAAAGTGCTGTTGTTGCTAAGGAAACCACTTCCCGTTATCCTCACACTCGGCTCCACTGCCTCCTTCCCTCCCTCTCTCCTCACTTTCCCTCTCCCATTTTTTCCTTGGCTCCAAGGGACAACTCTGGCACCATGTTATGAGCACTGAGCCATTTACCCCTTCTTCCCTTGGGGTGAAAACTTACTTGAAGCACATGAGAAGTCACTGCAAGCAGAATTTGTGGTATTTAAAGTATGACCATCCCTGCACAGGCCCATTAGGTTTAATTAGTCCCTGTGGAGCAAGAGACAAGCTGATCCCAATGGGCTGAGACAGTGAGGAGGAGCTCTAACCCACTGTGGAAAAAAAGGCAAAAACTCAGCTCTGGGCTCTTCTTGCAGGAGATGAAAGAAGAAATATATGGAACAGAATACATAGACTGGATATGGAAGTGCTTGAGTTTTTTTTTTTTTTTCCCCAAGGAATAAAGTTCCAGACCCTTTTACTCTCCTCCACAGAGCCCTCTCACCACGCCAGCCCCACTACAGGAAGAGTTGTTTACCTCTTTCAGAGAGATAAAATCCCCTGAGACATTTGACTGCAGAATTGATTTCTGACCCTTTGCTTCCTTCCAGGCTCCTGAGGTTTAAATCATGCAGACCACAGGAGCAGCTCATGTTTAGGGTTATGTTCTCAAAGCTGTGAGTGGTGCATGCAGAGCATAGTTCCATCACCACAAATGCAAGGAAAAAATAAAGAGTGGAGAATTCAGCTTTTGCCACATCCCTCCTGTATGCCCAGAACCAGAAGGCAGAACTAGAAGCCAAGATGTTAACTGAAAAAGGTACAGTAAGGAAAGAAAGTGAACAAAATTAGAGTGCTTTCTTCCAGAGGAATTGATAAAATGGCATTTGAATGACATTTCAACTTTTATTTCGTAGATTTTTTTTTTAGGGAAAAGGAATTTTGTTCACACAACTCTGTAATGGAAGGGCCCCTTTAACTATCCACTCTGATTGTCAGTAATGGGAATTTTGACACATTTCCCCTTTTTCTACACTCATTACCCTTCCTCCCACGTGGTTTTTGCTGTTTATCACATTCACCTTTGTACAGTGGGATGTAGAAGAGACAAAAGGCAAAATTCAGAGCTAAAGAGCAAACGACTTCTAATATTGTAGAGCCTTCTCTGTGTTTTTGCTTTTCCAAACCAAGTCTCATTGCCATTAGTATTGAGTGTGAGGATCCTGCTGGGTCTGTTGCGGTTGTCCTATTGACTTTCTCTGAATGAATAAGTTCCTGTCAAGAGCAGCACTAAATATCCACTTTAGAAAAGCACTTTTAGCCATAAAGAGCACATTTTCCCTTCCTTTCTAGAGTCAGAGCCAGAGCTGCAAAGCACAATGAAAATGCAGTCTTTGGAGACAGATATAATTATAAGTAAATACTTCACAGGCATTAATTAGCAACATTTTTTCACCTGTGTTTTGTATAGGGAGTCAAACATCCCTCAGCAGAATTTGCTTCTGCTCCTATACTTTCTACTAACACTTCACAAGTAATAATTACACCAAACCCTTGTACTGCACCAAGCTTCACATGCTTGAATAATATGAATCCAAAGTCCTTAGTTGGGGATTTTTTTTTCTAGTCAAAAGCAGCTAAGATACTGATTCTGAATCAACTGCATGGAAGATTCTTAATATTTCCTCATGGTCAGGAACTGATTCAGAGATAGACCCATAGTAGAAAAATTTCACAACATTCCGGAATGCTTATTTGGGATTTCAGCTAATTATCTGAAAATAATCATTGAGAGGAGCAAAGCAATGGTTCATCTGCATTCGGCATCAGCGCCATAAGATGAAGGTCAAAGAAAAAAAAACTCCACAGAAACAAGACAGTAGAAGAGACAAAAATAAAGGCCAATGTATTGGTGTACAGTCTTGCAGAACAGCAGAGCAAATGCTCACTGAGGAACACAAGCCATGGGTCTGTGTTTGCCAGCAAAGAGAACAGCCAGTTTCTCTGGGCTGTGTATGTCCAAAGGCTACACAGCTTTTAATCAAGGGCTACTGCTCTCACCCACATAGACAATACATTGCTGATATTGTACAGCAAAGAGTCTTAAAGAATTCCTTAAATTATTTTTCATATAATAAATTTTAGAATTCTTGACTCTCTTGGCAGAGTTCTGCCCTTTTCTTTAGGCAGAAAGCATGAAAGGTGTCTGTTCCCTTGCTTTGTTTGGATGATGTTCAGATTTAGGGTTCCTACACTAAATACACAATGGAAATCCCACAGAGCAGCTCATACATATATTGCTAAATAATGACAGGGGTTTTATTCTGGTGAATATTATCATCAATAAACCTACACGTTATAGAAGATTCAGAGACAGGTGGAAGAGAAACATCAACATATTCATCTGAAAACTGAGATAAATGTTAGAAAGACTGGATTTGTTTTGCATAAACCTTGGAACATGTGGCAGCAGTGTGGCCCTGGAGGAGCTCGGGGAAGTGCTGGCTGTGAAAGCAGACTGGTGGAAAAACAACACAGCCACTTATGACTGTGACTCAGCATCATGATTGTCTCTTCTGACACACAGTCTGCTGCTATCATGTACTCAAAGGGGTCCTTCTCATCAAGTGGCAGAATTTATATTTTCATTGCTAAAACACCTTCAGGTTTGCTTAACCCGGTGCTTGTGAATGCCTGGATCACCTCATCCCTCAGCTGGGCAGAGGGGAACATCCTCATAACTGGCTTCAGATTTCCATCTGAGGTGTGGAGTTGGCTGTTTGAACATATGAATATGCAGTCAGGAGTCAGAAGCTGTCAAAAAAATCATGCAGCTATTCACTGGAACAAACAAGAGAGGGGAAATGTCTTAATATCAGAGCTGGCTTGACATTTCCCAGCATAACTGGATCTGGGTGAGGTCTGCAAGAAATCAATCCACAGAGAAGCCACAAATATCAGCTAATGCCTTGATTCATAAACTTTTATCCGTGCTGCTATGAATGTCCTATTAAAGTAAATAGGGTGAGAGTCTCAGTCTCAAACTGAAGGGCCAGAGCAGGTAAGAAGGCAAGCAGGTTGTTTGAAAGCTCCTTAGTGGAAAGAGCAGAGATGTCGCTTGGAAAACAGCCCTTTACTCTTTTGGTCCATACAGATTGTCCCTGTTTTACCTACCCTGGACAACCTGAACTAATGAGATTGCTTGGTGCCTTAGTTTTGGTAAGGAGCACGTAAATATTGATCACTACTGGAAAGGTTCCAAAGACCTTTTAAATTGGCACTTTTTGTTTGGGGCTAATTAATTTTTATTCGTATATTTTGGAAAGAAAAGTTCTTGATTTCACCTACTTGACAAATGATTTTATTGAGTATTGTGAATAAGAAGCTCTTATAGGACGAGGTAAATTGTTGGAAGATTTTTGTTTTAAGGACTGCAGTTCACTCCTTTAGATCTGTTACTTTTGACAAGAGGGAAAAAAGGTCAGAGAAGTGTACGGCATAAATAATTTTCAACTAATGACCTAAGACTTCAGGGTCAACTCTTTCATGGGTTTATTATTAATCTCTTGACTCCAACTGACTTGTGGTTTCATTTTTGGGAATTGTTTTTAAAGAAAATAAGGAGGTTTTTTTTCCTTTTAGAAAAACATTGTTAGTTTTAGCCATTTTCTCAGGTTTTCATTGATGAGTGCCTTGATTATGATTTTCCTGAATGCATGGCATGTTTCTGATGAAGAAGGACTTGAGAGCTATTTAGCTGGTGACAGGATGTTAACACTAATTGGCTCTACACCAGGGATTATTCTTACAGGTATTACTAGAATAGAAAGAGATAACCAAGAGGACTGACACTTACTTAGTGGACAGATACATTAAATATAACAATGCTTGCAATAATTAATATATCAGAAATCCGTGAAAGTAAATTGGCAATAAAGAGGTAGAATTGCAACCTGGGTTTCCAGGTCTTTGCTCCAAAACTAAGCAAGTCAGGGATGGGATTAATTTCTTCAGTACAGATTATAGTCTCAGTGATTATTTAAATATTATATGACCACAATAAAATAGGAAGAGGAGAGGCATAAGCAGAAAATGGAAGAGGACTGTTTATCACCTGAATGAAAAAAAAAAAAAAACAAGACCCATTGGAATTTTCTCCAAGGTTATGGGATGAGGTACATAATACTGAATTTCCAGGTGCTAAGAGCTGAAATCGAGGGTCCTGCAAGCCAGCAATGATGCACACAATCATATATGTTACCCATGATACAAGTCATCACTCAAATAAAACAAGCAGTACCAAGTGACTTCCTAAAGTCCTGACCCAGGATGGGGGTGAACATCAAATCTGCAAGAGGTTGCCTCAGAAAAAGTCTTTTGGGTACCTAATTCCTTCTCTAAAGCACTGCAAAGGGCAGTTCAACTTCATAGAATCCTGAGATCCAACCCCACTGCCATGGGCAGGGACTTAATCTCTAAGACATCTTTAATTCCCACACAATTCTTTATCGACAGTCGCACAAACATGGACTACAGTACTTTACAGCATGGTGTCAAATGTGCAACATCTAAGCACAAAGACAGTATTTCCATGTAGTAATCAAAAATACCACATTCTAAGAGATAAAGCCTATGAAAAATAGACTTTCTCAGGAAGAGGTCTGATTTTCTATCAGATGCCCTTTACTCATGAACATGTAAAAGTAATTCCCGTTCAGGTGAAAAGCATTAATAATCACTTCAAGTACATAGCTGAGGAACTTCTATCTGTTTTTAAATCTTCAGAGAAGTTGTGTCATCTATATTTGGAAATCATTCCCTACAAATATTGGGAAACAGAGACTTGTGTGATGGCTGAAGTGACCATGTGGTTTGTTAAACCAACCTGGATGTCTCCACATCACTTCTTTCTTTCCATGTGGAAGGAGGTGGTTGAACAAAACCCCTACACTCTGTAGGCAGAGTTTGGAGCTGATTAGTCAGCCATACACTTAAGTCTATTAATACATAGCACTATTGCCATGGTAGCAGGTTAAAGTTAGAAGTAACTAGATTTGAATAATTTAAATATGCTAAAAATACCAGCTTCTGGGCTTAAGTGGTTCTATTTGTCACCTATAATGACAATTGCCACCTATGTTAGAAAGTCTCCTTAGGAAACTCAGTCATAGCACATTCACAGAGTTCTCCCATCTGTGTGCTCATACTCCAAAATCTGTGTCATATAGTCCCACTTGCAGACACCAAGAGTTTTGCTTCTCAAGTGTAGTGAATGCTTGCAGCTTGTTTTCTATCATAAACCAATAACCAGATAACTGGAAGAAGGTTGAATAGATTTACCTTGATTCAGTATGGCCCAGCCAAGTTGGCCTCCCAATGAAATTAAGTAAAATTTCAGAAGTTTCTCTTTCCCAAGTTCTTACATCCACACAGAGATAACAGAAGAAAAATTTAATAAATTTAGATTTTAAAAATGGACCTTGCAATGTAAATATGATAAAAACCTACAAAAGATGCAAAGAATACTAAATCATATTGCCTTATCATTTAAAAGTATTGACCGTGATTGGGGGAAAAAAAATAACAAAAAAACCCCACCCAGAATAAAACCTAAAACTCCCCCAAAAAAACACAACAAAACAAACCATAAAAATTAACACTGGGTTTCAGAAAGGTGGTAAGGAAGGCATCTCCACTTTGGCAAACATCAGTTTGCCAAAGCACAAATCAAATGGAACCTAAAATTTGTTCTAAGAAGTTTCCTGTCTGAGTGCTCCAGACTCACTAAATTAATTCAGTGTCAACCCCAATCCATCCAACCCACTCACCTAAGTAAAATCATGCAGGTGCACTAGTGTTTCCAGGACTGCCTGTTTGACAGCAATGGGAAAGAGATGGAGCTCACAGTTAACATAAAAGTTCAAAAATAATTTCCATCTGTATTTAGCACAGACACTGTATTCGAATCTTAGCTTGTCATATTTACTTCTTAATTAAAAAAACCAAATGGTAAACATTAAACATATTGCTATTTCATCTTTCAATATGGAAATTATAGATGCAGGCCTACTGGTAGCAGCCCACTCAAAAGTATGGCTATCAGTAAACCCAGTTGGGAAGTTGATCTAATGGACACCGGATTAGAGATTTTGAAAGAGAAGTAAAGAAAAATGCATAATATGGGACAATATCTGGTTAGCTCTATAGTTTACTACAATTTGGGAATGGACAAGTTTTTTCACCTTCTAGAGGATTAAAAAGTGCCTTTTTCCTTATTTCTATGCCAAGTCTATAGAGATGAAACATTTTTATTTACATTGTTCCCTCTTCCCATCCATCTGGTCCAGCTCTTTCCTGCTGGTGAGACCACAAAGCTACGGAGAGATACAAGTGCATTTATTTTGTCTGCAAGAACCAATCCAACTCGTGCACAGTGATTTTCTCCCTGCACACCAATGGTACTGATTTTGTATTGCCTGGACCATGCTGTCTCACCTACTCACATGAAGGTGGCCTTGCAGAAGACGAGGAAAAGCTTTTGTGAAAAAAATCACTTGGGGAAGTTTCATCTGCAGCACCTTCTCTTCTGTGGGACCTCAAAAATTGTTATAGCCCAAAATGACCAAAGAGAAATGTGTGACTCAGCCCAACTTCTGGGTCCACAGCTGGGTCCTGACAATGTTTTACTGGCATTGTTTTACTGGAGGGAGAGAAAGTAATGAGGCAGCATCATGGCTTTAGTGGAGCAGAGACACACTCAGCCAAGGCTCTGATGGATCCACAAGGGTCTGATCATCCACATCTGGATGCAGCTGTGCCTCCATGTCTCTCCCAGATCCTCAGGGGCAGAGCAATCCTGTTTTGGTGGGATAACAGGAAGGACTGACTGGCTTTGCCTGTGCCAGGCTGCCCTCAGTGCAGACATGGGTGGCAGGCAGCAGAACTGTGGTCCTGGCAGGTATAGACCCTGCTTGGGCATGACAAGCAGGGCAGCTCATTCACAGAGATGGAACAAAAAGTATTACCTTTTCCTAAAATGTCACCATACAAAACAGGAACACGAGGCTAATTGGGAAACAGGGCTGCAAAAAGGAGCTTCCAGGAGGGATTTAAAAGATTAAGAAGAGACAGCTAAGCTTACAGAACGAGCCAATACTGATAGCTGTGAGAAATGCAGGTACAAGAAGCCAGAAGTGTTTTAAAGCTGAGCTGTTGTTGTGGTTGTGCATTCCCAGCACTGCTTCCTTTGCTGACCCCACCAGAATGCCAGTCTAAGGTTCTGTTAGGTTATGCTGTATTGGGCAATCCTTCTCCTGGGGTTGTTGGGTATATCTCAATTTAGTTTTCTAATAAAAATCTGAAAGTTGCAATTTAGTGGCACAGCTGCAGTTATTGAAATAGCTCTGGCTGTGCTGGCAGAGGGCTGTGAGGCTGGAGAAGGAATGGGATAGGAACAGCTGCAGCACAGAGGACAGACATAGAACGGACATAGAACAAGGCAGGGGTAAGACAAGGAAGAATCAGGAGCATCCAAGAGAAGTCGGGGTGATCAGCACGGACTTTATTTCATTGTGTTCCTATTTCATACTTTAATCAATCGAGAAATCTTATAGGTTTATATCACACTAAAAAGGTGTCATCCTTGCTGAACTCCTAGGACAGCTTTTCATCCTTTGTATTTGCTGACCCACATGTCAGTTGTGTTTCTCATACAGACAGTTTAAATATCTAAAATGATGCTTTTTTGATTGTATTAATGATGCTTCAATGGTTCTATCAACCTATAGATGGACTTGCCCATCAAAACAGACCTTGAAGAACACCATTAGAACTCTCAGTTTACACAGTTTGAATTGGCATCCCTATGCTTTTTTGGCTTTATTTTTTTTCATAGGAGCAGGAAAATGAAAAACGAGAATAAGAATTGTTGGCTTCAAACCTGAAGGCAGAAGATGTAAACATTCACAGAACAATTATGCTCATAATTCCAAAGGAACAGAAAAATGAAGATGTACATTAAAAGGAAACATCAGGAAATATGGAGAAATTGTCAAGATAGTACCTGGGGTTAAAGCAAAGCAAAAAACCTCTGAAAGTTCAGGAAAGCTGGTGCTGAAGGACAGCTTATTAAGGGCACAATATCAAGTAATCCTGATACAGGGAAAATGGAAGAAATAGAGACCCAGAACCTCTTTCACAACCCAGGTAATAAAAAGCAAATTGTATTTTAAGTGAAATTGTGCTGAAAGTGGAAATATAATTAAAGACAAGTATAAATTAATAGCACAAGAATGTAGGCATAGAATTGAAAGCAGAGGCACAAAACAAGTTATAACCAGCTATTAATGTAACTGAAATCAGGAAAGCAGTTCTAGAAATGCAGCATTCATAATAGAAGACAAAGAATCATCAAGATCCCTTGTTTTAAGGAATTGGGGGACATTCTGAGTGATGGTGAGTTTCCTCCTAAGTTGCCACTACATGTGATGGAGCCCTGCTTTCCTGGGAATGGCTGAACACCAGCCTGTCCATGAGAAGTGATGAATGAATTCCTTCGTTTGCTTTGCTTGCATGAACAGCTGTTGCTTTACCTATTAAACTTTCTTGAACTCAACCCACAAGTTTCTCAGTTTTCCAATTCTTTGCCCATCCCACTGTGGGGAGAGTGAGCAAGTGGCTGTGCAGGGCTCAGCTGCCAGCTGGGGTTTAAACCACAACAGTTCTTTAGCAGGAGATGCATGTTTTGACAAATACAGCTGTTTGTGTGCTCCCAAAGTAGCAAACAAATAATAGAGTAGCATTTTGCTAGAGGACTGGGAACAGTTATTTTAAGTTGGAGACATTTCAGGAAAGGTTGTCTTCCATGAAATGCTGTATGGAGTTACTGTGCTCAGCAAGCCTAAGGTTACCTCCTGCTTCTGAAAGGAATCCTGCAGCAGAGCCCAGCACTAAAGTGACAGTGCTGAAGACAGATATAAGGAGATGAGGATTTACCAGCTGAGACGAGGGGCTTTGGCTTCCTCATTAGTTACAGTCACTGTGGTTGAGCAACTGCACAACCTCCTCCTCCTCCACACCAGGGGGGACAAGGCTAACTACAAATTGCTGGGAATGCTGCATTTATCATCAGCTCCAATTCACTCCCAATGTGAGCACTTGCAATGCAGTTGTATTTATAACACATTTGAATGGGGGGAAAAATAGAATTAATAGCCATAACAGAGAAAGAGCCATTTTGAGGCAGTTTGATCAAGCCCTGTTTCAGACTTTGGGAATGCAAGAAGCTTACAGTCCCCACCATCATTGAAAAAGCAGTGCAACACTATCATACAGGAATATTTTTCTTGAAAAATCAACCAATCATGAGGATAAGGTAGCCCAGGTGAGAAGCAGGCAATTTTATGTAGGGGGTGTGCTCATCTAATGCAGCAGTATTGCTCTTGGTACTCAAAGCACATTTTGCTCAAGCCTGTGGAATCAGAAAATATTTTATCCTTTGTGTTAGATTTTCTTCATCACCTCCTGTAGAAACAGGTAAGGAACATGCTTTCCCTCATGAAATCAAAACACCTCTTCAAGGTGCCTCTTCAAAATCTTAAACAAGTTTGAAAGTCACAAGAAGTCACAAAGGACCAACCAGTCACAGTAATAGTTGTAGAGCTTGTGTGCTGTGCTTTATTCTATCTTTTCTTGGGGGAAAAAACCTCTATGAGACTGGTCCTTTTGTAAAAGGAAATAAAACTCACCAATGAACCTTAAAGGGCCCAGTATTAGATATCATAGAATCACAAAATGTTAAGGGGTTGGAATGGACCTTAAAAATCACCAATCCCAACCTCCTGCCTCAGTCAGGGACACCTTCCACTAGATCAGGTTGTTCAAGGCCTTATCCAACCTGTCCTTGAACACTGCCAGGGTTGAGGCATCCACAACCTCCCTGGGCAACCCGTTCCAGTGTCCCAGCACCCTCACAGGAAAGAATTTCTTCAGAATATCTAACCTAAATTTCTCCTCTTTCAATTTGTACCCGTTGCTCCTTGTCCTATCAATATAGTTCCTGATGTGATCTAAAGAAAGTTTTTCTTGTACCTCTAGTGTTAAAAACAAACTGTACAACTCTTCCACCTTCCAAGGGGCTCACAGATATTTTTGTATTTAATATGGCTTGATCCAAAAGAATATTAATTCAAGGAATATATGCCTTGACAGCAGAACTGAAGATAAAACTAAGCACAGTACAGTAAATTTAAATTGTTGATATGATAGTTGCATATTCATCAAAACAAAGAGTTGCTGAGGTCTTGCATATTGAGCTAAATTAGATTCATATAGAGGGAGGGACACAAAGAACAGTGTGAAAGGAGTTCTTCCTAACCAAAGCTCTTCCTCATGTTTTGGCTCTAAGCCTGATGACCAAGAGTGAAGCAGCACAACCAACCAAAAAAAATGAAAAATAGATAAGATTTAGGCTATTGTTTTTTCCTCTGCAGACATCTCAGCAAGCCATTGTGGGTACAAGCACATGACATCTGGAAAGAAAACAACAAGGGAGATAAGAGGCTTGTTCTTCTTTTTCCTTCTCTGAAATGTTTTCTGTGAGTTCTTTTGATGTGGATTTAAGATTATTCTTCCCAAGTTTGTCTGAATGATAAGGACATTTAGCAGGAATGTTCTTGTCTTAAAAAGATTGGCAGGTTGAGAGGTTACACTTTAGCAAGATGTGTTTTCTACAAACTCATTGAACCTCCAACTCCACAGAAAAACCATTAAGTTATTACCTGAAATGCTCTGCTTTTGTCATCAGTGTTACTCCCTTCACCAACAATTCAGTCACTACAGGATAGTTCAACTTTAATGGAGATCAGACTTCTAATGTAAGACAGGAGCAGAGTTCTCCCCCACTTCTGCACAAATATTGCAAACCTAATACAAAGCATCAAGACAGGTCACCATTCCTTTTTGTCCAAGTAATAAAGTGTTTCAAAGCCATGTCCCCCAGGCATTGTACACACAGCCACATGCAGAGATCCCGCTGTGTACCGAGACTTCAAACTACAATACAGCATTAAAAGGTATATTTTTCCTTCAAAGTCCGTTTATAATTCCCACCAACACTTGGGGAGCTGTGCGAACCCATTAAGAAAGAGATGAATATACTTCCCTCCTGAGCATAGCCTTGAATTACAAACTAAGAGCAGCTACAGAGGTCTAACACCTAAAAGAAAACCTTGAAAATCTATATTTCTAATGGAGATGCATCTGCTTCGCTCACTCCAACAGTGTTACAGTACCATGGGCTGTGCTCACCTCTGCTGCCATCATGATGCAGATATACTTTTTATGGTCAAAGTTCAGAACTGCTAATATTTAAAATCCATTTCCAAATCAGCCCTTTCTGCATCTCCCTCTCCATCTGTATCTGTTTATTTGGCTGAGAATCTGTCTCAGTACTCTGATGTCTTCCTGCAGAAAAGCCGTGTAGGCATTCATTTATTCAAGGACCAGAGATGTTCAGCAGGTTTCCAGGCTATTTTGGTATTTGTCATTTGTTTTCTTGCTTTCCATTATAAATAGTCATAATGAATCATACTTTGGAAAACAGGAAATTAGAAAACCAGATAACAGCTACTTACTCCTCCCCTCCACCTGCCCAGGAGGCCGATAGCTCTCACTAGTAGCTTTTCATAGACTCAGAGCTGTGCCTGAGAGCACTTTGTGGTGGCCTTTCTAGCATCCAAAACTACAGATCTCTCACCAAGGCCAGGTTCTGATCCTCCTCAAACAGACCTTTAAAGTCCAGTGATGTCAAACCCCTGCTGAAGCACAGGTGTGGGCACTCAATGGGATTGGCAATTTGTCTTTCACAGTTAAGATGGGAACACACACACACTGAAGTTATTTGTTACAGATATCTATGATTGCATTGGAGTCCACATGTATGAGAAATTAACTTATAAAACACCAGATCCCCACTTGGCTTTAAGCATGTAGTAAACTAATTCCTACCACTGTCCTCTCTTGCATAATTTCACTGCACAGACTGGAACAAGCATAGATT
Source organism: Neopelma chrysocephalum (assembly GCF_003984885.1). Taxonomy (NCBI): domain Eukaryota; kingdom Metazoa; phylum Chordata; class Aves; order Passeriformes; family Pipridae; genus Neopelma; species Neopelma chrysocephalum. Next base: position 4,363,431 of record NW_020897767.1, read on the forward strand.
GAAGCAAAGTAATAATTCATTGTAATTTGCCTTTCTTAAGGAAAGCTGGACTAGCTATACAGAAATCCCAGTTCTTTTCTACCTGTGCTACTTAACCACTGGCTGATCTGTTCATGTTGTTTTTTGTCTGTACCTTATTTTTTAACTGCTAAGAGGAGGGTAATAATTTCCAATTTGAGTATTATAGATCAGGTTGCCTGTAAAGACAACAGTAGTACATAACTGCATAAGAATTTTCAAAATGCTGAAGACAATCTGGTACCAGTGTCCTATTGCCCATCAGTGAAGCTGTACCACTTCTAATGTGGAGTAACAACTAACCTCTAAGAAATTCCCAACACACAGCAACTCCTTTGTTTTCAACACTTCACTGTCATTTACAGATAAACTTCTGCTATTAACCCATTGCACAAAGCATGTTTTCTTACAGGTAGAAGATGATATAATACACACTGGGTGGTGATGGTGCTTGAGCAGGAACCAGAGAGGTTTCTGTCAGTCAACTGACCCCAGGGAGCTCTTTGCTCAGCTGCCATAAGGATGCCTGGTGGCTGTTTCTGTCCTTTTGAAATATAGATTCTTTAGATTCACACAAGATGCCTGGACAGGAGTGCCCAGAAATCCTTTGCTTGTTCTCCAAACCACACAAATCAACCCCTCGGCACATGCTCACTGCCACTGGGGAGTGTCCAACCTACTGCTTGCCCACTTTAAAATTGATTTTTACATCTTGGAAAATTTAAAAGCCCCAACAGTACAGGATTTATTGCACTTTAACAGCACAGATGCATTGGACAAACTGCACATGATTCACCACACATCTGAGCACATGCTTCTGATGAGTCTGCCTTGCTTTTGCCACCAGTGGACGCGGCAGCTGCAGTGCTGGTTCATGGTGGCTTTTTATTTCATCCTCAATTATCCCATTGCACTCACTTGCTAAAGTAAAAAGTGTTATCACAGGTGACTAGACACAGCAAGCTGAATACAGACAGGTGTTCTTTTCCACTGGAAAAAAAAAAACCTTCAAAAAAAGAAAAGCTGTTCTGGAGTTTCAGGCTTTCTCATCAGAATTCAACACAACGCCAACACCTCTAGGTAGAACAAATACCACACAGGAAAGTGAGCCTTGGTGAAGGAAGAAACAAAGCAAAGTGTTTTAAACACTGTATTAATTCACCTTCCCTTTTTCCTCAGACATTCTTGCTTTTCCCCTCTGCCCCAACTCACCCCAAGCTGTCCCTGCCCTGCGGCTCTTCCAGAGGAGGTTAAGGCACACTTGCCCACGGCTGTGAGTATCAGAGCACACAAGGCTTATGTTGTATTTGCTGCCTCACAGCATCACAAATGGCTTTTTTAGAGGACAGTGGGAGAGGGTAAAGGCTGGAAGGGTGCAGGAATCTTTTGCTTCCTCAGAGAATCAAAGGAGAAACAAAGTTTACTGAAACAAATCCCAGTAGCAGCAGATTGAAAATTAGCCTTTTTGTGGTTTTGCTTGGACTGATGAACCCTAAAAGTCTGTGCATCAGGAGAGAGCAGGGTGCAGCTTTCCAGCCAACTCTCAGTTCAACTTTTGGATTATTCCTGGTGGTTTAAGGCTGAACTTTGTTCTAAACTATTAATCCATGGTAATGGACTAGGCAGGTGATGCCTCTGATAGAAAATTGATTACACAGCAAAGTTTGGTGCAGAACTGAAATAGGATGGGTATTAAACGACTCTTTAGCAAGGAAAAATGATTAGTCATTGAAAGTTCTAACTAAGTTCTGATTTGAAATAAAAGGTCAATGTTTCATTAAAAATTAATTCCAGCTTCATTGAAATACTGTTTTGACATATTTCTTGGAAGGTTTGTTTGATGGTTTTGGGAGGTTTTTTAGAGGTTTGAGAAACAGGGAAAATTAGAAGTCAAAATCTCTTTCAAATACATTTTAATAAGAACTCTAAAACACAGATTTCTTACTTTTTGTTAAAGTTAGCCTCATATGAATTATAAAACAACTATATTCAAATATACAGGCTGTCAAATCTGTACTTTGTCAAAGATCCCATGACAAAACCTCCTCACTACTGTTTTTAATCACTTTATATGCTTTTACTGTAGTTGGAGGTTTTTGTTTGGTTGGTTTTTTGTGAGTTTTTCTGAATTGAACCCTGCTCCCCACAGCACTGAAGGCCAATGATAAGGTCTCTGAGCCTGCACTAGGGTGGGCCACATTTCTGCTCTGACCTGTTAGCTCAGCTAATTCCCATTTTCCACGCTGACTCAGACACCTCTCTTCTCCATCACCTCTCCTGTAGTTACCTTAAAAAAACTTGCTATTGCTGCCTGTCAGACTCCTCTGACAGCACCCATTAGCACAGTTCAATCAACCACTGACTACATGGAATTTCCCTCCGGATCAGAGATGCACAGGAATACTTAGTTTGGTGCCAGATGCAAACCCCACTTAATGGCTGAACAAAAGTTCAGTTTTCATCCACCTTATACCCCACCTGGCCACTTTCACCAGTGAAATGCAAAAAACTTGCCGTCTAAGAAGAGAAAAAGGCAATACCTGTTGCTGAGAGCTTGTTTGCTCACATGCAATCATCCAGCAGAGCCAATATTGCACACTCAATTCATAAAGTTCTCCAGAGGAGTTCAAAGACAAAGTAAACTAATTTAGGAGATAGTAAGAAAGTAGAAAACAGGGGGAAGGAAAAATAAGAACAAATGTTGATTGATATAATCTGGAAAATTGGATAAGGCTGAAAAAGGGCTTCTCTCAGATACTCATTCAATAAACCTAAATATAACAACTATGCCAGTGTGCAAACTACACATAGAGCAGTAGCAAATATTTAATATCAATGTTTTTTAACAGAAATTTATATTGTCCAATGCAGAGAGAACAGTCAAGTTCACGATGGACAGATTTCAATTATTTGCTCAATGGGGCCACAAAATAATAAAGGGATACGTACAAGCACATTCCCACTCTGGAAGACAAGAGAGAATAAACAACATAGTAAGGCAACCTAAGAGCCAGAACTTCAGCGTGATTCATTTACTACAGGTAGCAGAGACCAGCAATGTCAATCAAGATAGCTCAGTCTGATAGTGCTTTGACACTACAGGTATTTAATATTTGTGATTAAAATCATTATCTCAGTGGAAGCCAAGTAAGCAACTGTAATTGTTAGTAACCTCTGAGAATTACTACACACCACAGAAATGTGTTTTCTTCACTAGGGAACACAAAGTAAGGGAAATTAAAAAAAAATCTGCAACCTATCAGATGCTAAAAAGAAAACAGACTCCAAAAGTCTCTTCATTAAGAGGAAGAGAGGAAGGAAAGAGACAGCAGTGGGAGACACACACTGAACATGGCAGGAAAGTGAGTTAAATAGGTTCTTTGTATATAGGTGTTGAAGAATGAACAACATCCTCCTTGAAAGCGGGCAAACAGAGCTCCTATTTTGGCTTGAGAAGGTCTAGTATGGCCAACAATGGTAAATGGCTGCATCTAGGGACACTTTCCATCTGAATAAATGTGCTCTTGAAGAAGTGTCAGCATCTCAGAAGACCAAGTTTGAGTGGTACTGAAATGCAGCTCAAACGAGCTTAATGAACTTGGTTAATGGTTTGGTAAGTGCTTGGAGATGGTGTTTATTGTTATTAAGCTTGGAAAGAAGAAGAGCAATCAAACTGCTTTATCAGGGGAATTTAGGGGCAAGTGCAAGCAAGGCACTTAATGAGAGCTGGTAAAACACCTTTCCCTAAGGCCTCCAAAAATCCACATGGATGCAAGGCATCCATTTGAGGTTAGCTGTTTGGTTGGGGATTTTTTCCCCTTTGGGGAAACGAAAGCCTGAAAGTTAAGATGTCTTGAACTCTACTATTTATATTGCAAAAAAAAATCCCAACAAAAAACCAACAACAACAAAAAACAAACAAAAAACACAAATAAACAAACAAAACCCTGAAATGGGGTCTAGAGGAACATGGATATCATGTCCACCACAACACAGCTTCCAGACATGGTGCTTTGGAGAAGCAGAGACTTCACACTTTTTCACAGACAAATAGGACTAGTGAGAATATTACTTGTTTCTGCAGCTTCAGAGTCACTCTGCCTACTGGCTGTCAGTGAAGGTGAAAATGCCTTCTGGGCATGAGAAATCATTTTGTTTAAGCGCTTTTCCTCCTCCTCCTGCCACCTCCATGCGAGACATGTGGCCTCCTGAATGCTGGCTTTGGGAAACACAACCCTTTGTTTGTTTCCACACTCACTTTGAGCACTTTCCACATTCACTTTTTTTTACCTGAGCTCACTAAATTGTGACTAATGACTCCAACCCAACCGCTGCAGATCTTAAGCCATGAACAAAATGAGAAAACCCTCACTTTACTTGCTTAGCCAGTGTATTTCAGACTCGTGCATAATCAGTGCTATACCTGGCTGTTGCCCAGGAGCCCTCTCAGAAAGGCTATACATTTCCCAAATCTCCTACACAACCACCAGTTAAAAAGGGAAGTTTTGAACTGAGAAATAGTCGGTGTGGGTTTTATGATTTTTTTTTTTAAAAAAAAGCATATTTACCTCCTGCCATTAAACAGATAATATCTTGGTAAAAATAGACTCAAATTATGGGCAACACTGCTCTTAAGCTTTCAGGAGTCTTGCAAAAGTCAAGGGGAGAAACACTTAGCAAAAGGATAAGAGGTAAGAAGTATAAGAGGTAAGAAGTAATTTTTACATTCTTCCTCATATAAGGGGGGAAAAGTATTATATACCTAATCATTGGAACATGTATCTATATACTCAGTTCTATCTCTTAGAGATCTCAAAGCCACACTGGAGCAGGGAGAGTCATTCACATCATCTGAAAGACAATAGATTCTCCCACCTTTTTTTCCTTGGAAGGAAAAAAATTTCCTTTCTGTTGTATGGCTAGCACCATATACTGAACAGTATCCATCTCTCCTTTATTGAGGTAATACCTGCCAGATTTTGATATTGACTTTCCATTGAAGCCTCAATAGGCTGTCAAAGAACTGTCTGTTTTTTGTACCACTCAAGTTAAAGGCTCATCATCCACCCCACAGTACTGGGACAAAAAAAGTGCCTAATGAAATGAAAGACATTAATTTTGCACTTTAACCTTAATATAAGTTTTACCAAGCAATAAATTGGAATGTTATGGCTTGCTCTTGCCTAGGATTTCCTGAAAATAATCTGAGACAAATATACGCTGCAAATCAATTACTTACAGAACTTGGGCACCTCAAATTAGAAGTTCTTCAGTGGTGTTTTTTCAGATCTTACTCTGTGATATAAAACATCAACAGAAACTCTCAGTGTGGAAAAACTTTTAGCCTTCCCTGGCACTTCACACGTGTAGATTTCCATGTCCTGTCATAGCTCGTGTATTCCCTCAATTAGAGGTTATGAGGCACAAACATTCCCTGTGGCTAAGTGCTTGTAATTAAACAGAGTGCTGAAGAAACTAATTAAAAAAAAATGTTTTGATGGTGGCTGTGTAGTACTTAATAACCTTCGTGGTGGAACAGCTGTGCGGAAAATCCTAAATTTGTTAGCATTTTTAGGAGTGTTACATCAATACCGTGTTTACATGACTGCAGGCACCAAGGAGCAGTGGAGACAGGCATTAGCTTGGGTGGCTTTTGGGCTATTCAGAGGGGCTGGAAGTCACCTTACCTGCCCCCAGGGGAACCCTGCTCTGCATCACTGCCTGATGTAAGCACAAGTACTATTTTAAATGCATACACACACAGAGTCTCTCTCCCTTCTGCTCTGCAGGGAATCCCAACGCAAATTAAGGATATTTGGATCCCATTCTGATGGCAGGAGCTCTGAGCAACCTGGTCTAGTGAAAAGTTGCAAGGGGTTGGAACTAGATGTTCTTTAAGGTCCCTTCTAACACAGGCCACTCTAATTTCATGAACTAAGAATCCGAGGATATAGCACTATATATAGGGACCATTTTTGAACTGACTCCCATATCCCAAATTTAGACATTTTCTTTTACACTAAATCCTCACCACCAACAGTTCCTGGGACCCTGTACCTCACTGAAGTCATGAATGGTCTCATAATTAAAAAAAAAAAAAAAAAAAAAAATCACTCTTTTTCCAAGCCTCAACAGCACAATCAGTTTTCACAACCACAGAAGTCACAAACAGATCACTGTAAGGGACAGATTGCAAACAAATATTTCAACTTCGTATGCACATAGAAAAAAGGGGACAAAGAAAAATCAATAGCAATATGCTTACTAATATGTGCCTGAGCCACAGGCTGCAGCATGGGATGCAATATACATAAGTTAAACATCTTCAATGCAACACAGTTCAATAAAATGATAGATATTCTAAAAATAAAGTGTCCCCAAAGAAGCAGAAAACATAATATCTGCCCCAGAAAAAAAAAAAAGAAAGAAAATCTGTGTAGCCTCAGCAATGAGTATACAATAATATATGCCTTGAAGGCAAACTTTGGAACAAAAAAAGCCTTTTGAAGAAAAAAAAGTAAAATTTCTCATATTGCAGTCCTGCAGAAAGCCCAGGCACCCCAGAGGTGCTCACAAGAAGGTGGTGATCAGCAGTTCTTACATGGAGATGGACTTCTGGAGAGGGGCTGCATCCAGGGCTGTGTGAATCAGAGTGTTCCATAACCTCCCACAGCCATCCTGGAGAGGAGAGATCTGAACAGAGCCCTACAGGCTCCTACACTGTGACAAGGAGCTTTCAAAGTGGAATAGTGTCTTCCTCACAGCACAGCATCTTCCAAGAGCAAACAATGTGAGTGTAAAGCCAAAATTAACACTTTAAAAAGTAGAATTTCCACTTCCAAGAACTTTCAAAGGGCCTTGTTCCTCCTGCACTTCTCACCCCTCTTCACTGTCACCTTGGGACTAATTTCATACAACATTGGCAAGGTTTTATCCGATTGCTGTAAGGAAAGGAAACACAAATCAATCCTCACTGTCTGAGGATCATCTGATTTTTAAAGCAATGCCCCCGGTGCCTGTGATTTGTAGGGGAGGATCCGAATTTGACAGCCCGTCTCTCAATATTGTACATAAATTAAAAATATATCGTGGACTTCCTAAACAAAATATTGAAACACTTGGTCTGTTCTGATGCAACAAGTCCAGCCAACTCCTTATCAAGTATTTTCCTACCCCAAACTGATCGTCATTATTCCAGCCAATCAACAAGAGCCAGAAAATGGGAGGATGATGAATTAAGAAAGCGCTGGGGTTTTTTTGTTGTTTAATTTTTGTTTATGAAATACTGAATTGTAATTTAGTTAAATACAGGTGGTAAGGCCTTGGTCTAATTGCTCCTTTTTTCATCTTGCCAGGTTATTTGCTTTAGTCCTGTCACCCCAGTGACTTCCAACACCTCATTGCAGAACCAAATTAAAAACTAAAAGAACACTGCCAAGGTTTCCTAAACACCATTTTAAGTCACAAAAATGAAAAATAATGTAAGAAAACAATAATTCAAGAAAAAATAAAGCCAACTCTTTATATGACTATTTTGCAATTATAAGTATTTTTGTGCCTGCAAGATTTTTACTGAAAAAGGATGTCTTTTTGGATGGCAAAAGTTTCTTGAACCTTGAATGACTGAGCACCATTTTTCATTATGTTAATTTAAGTGGTAAAAGGGTTTCCTGACTGACACTAATTGATGGTCCCTCCTGGGGCTTAATTGACAAGAGCTTGTCTCTATAAACCTGCACTGTTAATCAGCTCCTTACCCACCCTGGAAAATGTTTGCAGCTAAAGAAGTGTCAGTGGGGGTTACAGACAGACAACACTGATTCTAAGTGAGGGTACTTTTGAGCACTCTAGTTGTGGTATTTCATTAAACTGATATTTCCCTAATTTCTCTCTAAAGCAGAAAGACAGTGTCTTGGATTCATTTACTGCTGGAATTATTATTGTTGTTGTTTTGTAAGCATTTTGTTTACATGTTAAGTGTTTCCTTTGATCTATTGCAGTAGGTTTAGATAACTAAATGTTAAATACTGTTTGAAAACATCTAGAATTAGCTGAGATATCAAGCCATCCTATTGCACAAGGAAAGAGTCATCTTTTGATTGCTACACCCACTTTATTTCTGTAGTGATACCATATTTAGAAAACACAAGGAAAAAATTGTGCTGTGTTATAGTGATTCTTCCCATATTAAAGCAGTACTGAGTATTTTCTGGAGTTTCTGTCAGCTATTAAACTAAACCAGTATTGAATTACCCCAAAAACTCTCCTCTTGGTCTAAGATTCTTATATCTTGATTTTGTAAGTCCTTATGAAAAACAGTGTTTTTTACCCAAATTGGCCTATAGACATAGTCCTTTCTCTCATCCCAGCTGCCAGTGCTATTTCCAGCTCCTCATTTTTAGCACATCTCTTACTTGCAGCAGTTTTCTAATTTTTAAGAAATCCTGAGCACACACAGTATAAGCCATTACCTATTAATAATGGTATAGTTATTGTAAACACATAAGATAGATGATAAATCTGAATACCTCAATTCCTATTTATCTTGCACATGAAGAGGTGACTTCATAGCATTCTCAACAGAAAGTAGAGAATGTGTCAAGGTACCACTTTGCATTTGATTTACTCTGCTGACTGTAGTCTTTGCTCACTGACAGCATCAGACAAATGGTTAAAAACAGTTTTAAAATATAAAAAGGGTGATTTATGAAATATTTTCCTGCCCATTGCAGGTGGCAGGGATGCCTGGTAGAAATGGGAACTGCTGAGCAACAGCACTGTAGATGACTTACACCAAGGCAGAGGGACCACTCCACATGTTGGAAGGACTCGGGAAACAGTTTAATTCTCCAAAGATGTTTGGGGAGAGAAAGTAAGACAGCTATAAATAACCTTAAATTTAAGCTGTGCACAACTAACCCATAGGATATTTTGGGGTTTTGACTCTTCCTCTTGCCTTAGGACCACGGTCCCAGCTCTTGGGCCCCAGGTACAGCACTGCCCGCCCGGAGCCCCCAAAGCCTCCCTGCTCCACTGACCTACAGCCACAGTGCTGATGTGAAGACATTTTACTAACCCATCATGCTCACTACACTGCTCCCCTTTAAGTATTCCTTCCTAAAAGCATCAAACAAGTTGTTTATCTATTTTCACAGCCCTTAGGAAAATAACATCAACTCCAGCATCCCCCCTTGCCGTATCAAGAGCTCAGACTTTCCCCATCCACCCCTCAACACTGGCTTCCACCACTTGTTCAAACAAGCACTTTCATGCCCTCCATTTCTCTTGGGAGTAACACTTTAGAAACTCCTGTAAAAGTACTTCATTATTCCCCTTCAAAAATCATCAAAATTCATCTGCTGTGAAGCACTTTGGAACAGTAACTAGATTTTGGAGGGAGTTTGCCCTGTATTTGTATAATGTGTGCTGTAAGGTCACAGAAAATACAAACAAGTTGATAATAATGGAAATATTTGGTAGGTTCACAAAAATGCTGAACTGCCTCCAATGTTATGACAGCAACCTGAGTGGGAAACACACAGCAGTAAACATAGCTAAATCCATTTTTATAGACATGTATATAAATTATTGGGATAAACTCATCAAAAGCACAGCAGGTTAACTGGTGCACCAAGGGAAAAAATCTGATGAAGTCCTAAAAACAGCAATACTAGCGTGGCCTTTAAATTGTTAAATTATTTGGACAGGGAAAATTATGTACATAAAGATAAGCATAGGATGCATCCTGAATAATTTATTTCAGTTCAAGTTTTTGTTTCCTAAGAAGTCAAAACTTGTGGGTTGCTTTGAATTTACAAGTCATAATGGGCTGACCCAATTTATACCAGCACATTGCAAGGCTCCAGGATCATTTTTCACATCGTTCATTTAACATCTTTTTCCTTGATGGCTGGATTGTTTACCTGGTCATATGTCAAAAGGTACCATGTGCTGTCTGGATGTTTTCTTAGAGTTACACCAAGGTAGAGAAAGATAGAAAAGATTTTAAGACAGGCTTGTGAAAACTTTAAATCATAAGCTATTCCACAATGCATAAATCATATGATTGTTCAGATACCAGCCCTCAGTTTACATCTGTTAGGAGAGCAGCTATCAAAGCTATTTCATATTTCTTCAGTTCCATTTGCCTGCTTCATACCCTGTCCAGTGTTGTTTTTCTCTCCTCTTGCATGAAACGCAATATATAAAATACATAGATGTTGTTTGCTGTTACACCAACTCAATTTTGAGTGTTGAGTAACAAAACACTAAGAAATAAGATAATTTCAGACTGAAGAGTGAGACAATCATGTGCTTCCTCCACAAGTTATAGTCATATAGTGAAAGCTGCTATTGCAGAGTTCAAGCTCAAGTTATCTATGCTTTACCTACAATTCCCCAATATATTTTATTATTAATATAACAAGAATTCTTCTCTCCTAAGCATCCTCTGTTGCTGCTCTTATCTCTGAGATGCTGAAAACCAAGATAACACTAGCCAACACACTGTATTTTACAATAATCAAATATATTGATATGTTCCAGCATAAGCATCTTGAGCAGCTCAGGAGATGACTAGTCCAGCCTTAGAGCTGCACCTTGGCTGTGTTACCTGAGCCAGAACAGACATAAAAATCATTTCACCTAAGTTCCTTTGCAGCAATAAGAAATGCCTGCAGCAACTGAGAATGCTATGGCTGAAAACAAAGCTCTACAGTCAGCCCCAATAAACTCCTCAAAACACTTTCTCTAAGCAGATTATGTAGATTATTTATGGCTGTAGAGGAGTGGCTGTGGGGCAAGTTTGCCAGCAATTGGTTCAGGAGTTGAAGGTTTACTGAAACCTCTCGGGAATCTCAGAGCTCAACCATCTTCCCTACCACCCTGGTGCTGTTGGGTGTAGATGGTTACACATCACATACTGGAAAGAGTTTCTTCCACTTCCATGTTTGTGATACCAGCTCCTGAAACATCATCACATCAAGGAGGATCCCTTACAAGTCCCATAGCCTCAAATATTTTGTTCCTTAATATCAAAATACCTGAACACTCCAAAATTTATTTGTTTCTACTTTAATGAGGGCTTGGTTAAATGAAGACACACTTCAGAGTCCAAACAAAAGCAAAAGCTTAGAAGGATGTAAATGGGAAATAAACCCAGTCTTATTTAATATACTTAGTCCAATGTAAGCAGAAAAAAAAATAATCTTTTTTGATCTGAACCTAGCAGCCAAGACTTTTATTTAGTCTAAAGTAGGCAGAAGCCTAGTTTTAATACACATCTTTATCCCCTGGATTGTTTTCAGAGGCAAGAGTTTTGGGTTGGGGGGTATCACCCTCAAGACAGGTTTGACATTTGCTTGGGGACTCACTCATATAATCTGTTCTACTCTTGGACTTGTTCAGAAAGGTATTTTTCCTTCAAAGCTTCACTTATTTGAAAATATAAATTTCACTTTGGCAGCCCATTGTTTTTTACATTTAAGTGATTTGAAAACTGGACACAAATTTAGCCAGAAAATGCTCTTTCTCACCTGTTAAAGCCATGAACAAACCTAAGTGCTGAATGGTTCCAGTCAGCCAGGGACATAGAACATTTTTATATGTGAACAGACTTTGGAAATCTATAAACTTTAAACCCATTTATATAGTTAATGATCCCTGATTAATCACTTTGGGAAAAATGGCTGATGCATAACCCTTGTCTTGGATGTAACCAAGGCAAAGAATTTAAATGCTGTAAGGAACCTAACGTGCAATAAAGTTCATAGTGGCAAGACATTAAGAGTTTTGACAGAATGGAAATGTTTGCTAATTTACATGCCATGAGCTACACTAGCAAGCTCTGGGGATCTTTTTATTCTAATAGGACTTAGAGTAGACCAAAATGGAATTCCAGATAAACATATATATGTGGGTCATAATCTAGTAACTGTAGTAAACACATCAAGAATAAAATTACAGGGGAGAAGAACAAGAAATCCTAAAGCAAACTCTGAAGTGTTACTTGGCTGTTTTATACAAACCAAACCCCTCTGTCTTCATGCATTTGGATACTAATGTCCTAGATGTATGTGCACTAACACGGCTTTCAGGCTGCATACAAGATATCATTCTTGATACAGAATGGATTTATGTAGGAAATTGAGCTCATTTCCAAAGACTCAAGTTATCAAAAGCAGAACAATAGGTGGCTCAGATTTTAAACAAGCCATTTCATCTCACAGCTCTAACATGAAACGTGTTTTATTAATTCCAGGGAGGTGTGTGCATTTCCATTGGCTGATAGTTATTGTGAGCTGTACAGATCCACACTGCTTTTCCAGACACAAAACTTTCTGCTGGAAAAGTTGGTTTATCAACTGGCTGGTCTAATTAACTTGCTCTTTCTGCTCAGGTCCTGTAGTTGTCACAGCTCAGTAATTGAGTATGTGCAAACAGATTTTTTCCAAGTCAGCATTTTCTGAACCACAGAAAGTTGGTTTGTCTATCAAAATTTTCCTCAAGACAAGCACTTAATGCTCATATCCAAGCTACTGGTCAAACATGCAGGCTTGGTTCACTGAGCACTCTAGTGGCACATAATCCCAGCCTTGCAGGGGCCTTTCAAGTCTATCTTGACATAATCAATAAACTATTCTCCACAAAGAACAAGTAGAGTATTGGAAATAAACATCTATGTCACCAAGTCAGGTCCATGCTTTCTTTTCCAGTTGCTGTGCTGCAAACATTTGTACAAGGGCTCATTGCCCCTGAAATTATGCCAAGGAGAGGCAGATAAACCCTTACCCATCAGCTTATATTACCAGCACGCTCAGAGACCTTTGCTCTTCTGAAAAGGTGATGCTTTGATTAGTCAGAGGCTGATTATGAAGTCAAGGAATGGTTTTCCCTGTGGTTTCTTCTGCCAATTAATCCTTATTGTATTTTCTTAGAATCAAACTAGATAACACCATTCCTGATGAACTGCCTGACCCTTCAGAGGTATCACCTCTCTTCTTGGGGATATTTCTAGAAAAACATTTTTTTGGAGGATTTATTGATACTGAATAGGAATTCTCAAATGTTTTGTCACCCCTTCTCTCCTCATGGTTTTACCTGCATTTACACACAAGGATTGTGCAATATTTCACCAGATTTTGCATAGTTTCTGGCTCAATACAAATTCCTTAAATGTAAAAAACCATGAAGAAACTAGAACTACCTGTAAAGGTTCAGGACCAAGCTCTTCACTCACATTTACCACGAAGTGTTATGGGACAAGAGAAAATCCCTGCCAAACACTGCTTTCAAACCATCTCACCACACTATTAAAATATAAGGAGTAATTCTTAACCCTTTATAATATTTTTGCTTTTTTCTTACACTTTAAAAAATTAAAGCTGCAATCAATTCTCTTTTCTGATGACATTAGGAGCTGTCCATATAAAATATCACTCTGAAGCAGAATCCTACTTTATGGATTTTTTTCTTTTGCTTTTAAGAAAGGGATCCTTCATTAAGTCTAAGAGAAGCAGGAAACTTGATAACTACTCCAAATGCACTAATAAAAGAAATAAAACAGATCAGGGAGTTGAATTCTATCTGAGATTTGAGTTTTTCAGCAAGAGTAGCTTATGAATCTTTGAAGTTTAGACCAATGTTGATAATTAGAGTAATTAAGTCCAAGAAACTCAGACACATGGAAAAAATTTAATTTCTGACCATTCCATCTCATGGTTGTGCATGCTCATCCAGCCCTTCCCACCAGATACACTCTGTGCTTTCCTGAGTCTGGGTTGCTACAGAGCAATTCAGACAAGATAAATAAGCCAAAAACCAATCCCACAAAAGCCAAGTAATATTTCTTTGTATCAGTGACCCAAACTAGCCTAGAGCAGGTACAAGAGAAGAAAATGGAAAAAGTGGAGAGGGGGCCTGCAGAGAATTCTTGATCCTTTCAGGGGATTTAACCCTTAAAAGTTAAACCCAGTTCCTCAAGAAGTCACATCCTGGTAAATACTGGCAAAACTATTTTGCAAAGTGGAAATGAACAAAGATTTTTTTTTGTTGCTGTCAGCCCACTGAAAACCAAGACAGGAAGAATCACCTCTTGCAACCTGCAAGTTCACATGATGATATTTTGAAACGAACACTGAATAATACATGTTCTGACACTTGGCAAAATTGACCTTATATCAGCAATTGTTCCTGTCATCACATTAGCAGGAACCTCACTCATGATACACCACCCCTTCGGTGCATTCCTGAAAAAACAGATTAACATCTCGCTTAAAATTCCTTAGGTTTACAATTCCTCCATGTAAAAGAGCCTGCACTGCCTTTTAATAGATACCTTAAAAGCAAACCCAAAGAAACAGAGAAACTACTTCACAAAACACACCAGGCTCACTCTGCCATGGGAGGAGACCTTGGATGTTCTGTTTAAACCTGGAGCTGATTACTTCTCACACAAAAGATGTTCACACCGGGTAAAACTACTTAGCTTTAATATCAAGTTGCTGTTGGGCATCTCTAATACTATGCTGTGTCTACAGTGGCTCCAATAAAAATAATAAAAACAAGTAATGCACTGTCATGCTATGCTATGACCTCAGAAACACAACAAGTGGGGGCACAAGTACAAGAACCTTGGAAATGGTGAAAGCAATTCAAGCAGATGGAGAAGGGGAAACTGTACTTTAAGCATGTCAAGGTAAAGAAATGAAATTACAGGGGGGAAAAAAATCAATGTGGATTTTAGAAAATGCAAGGAGTTACTCTTATGGAAATCTAGGCTGGATGAAGAAAGATACAATTTCAGCAGCTGGTTTTATCCCCTTATGGTGACCAGTGTCTGGCAAGAAGAGCCAGAAGAGCTGGAATTAATTAATTTAATTCTAAAGCAGCCATTGCAACGATGCTACAAGGGAAAGACATATGACCTGACTCACTTAATCAGAGCTGGAGAAGTTCCTCCCCACGCTGGAGGAAATTACATGTACTCTTCCCAAGTCTAAGCAGCCTGTTTTCCCACTTGTTTAGGTTATGCTGTATCTATGTGTGGGTTTACAGGGGGAGATTTTCATGGTAGTAGGCCAGAAATGTTGGAGGAAAGAGCTTCTGCCTCTTCATAAACAGTTCACCAGGTGTCAAGGTTGCAGTTCGACTGTCAATAGCTGACACTGAATTGTGATAATAGAGGCAGAATTGCATAAAGGAAGTTCTCCTCACTCTTAAATTAGATTATTTCACCTTTGTCTTATTCAAGGTTTTCTCTTTTACAAAAAGGAAAAGAAAGACTCAGTTCTGACTCGCCTGACAAGCGATGAGGAGGATATGAACATGTTGGACTGGGAAAAGGTGGCTTGTAATTCTGGCTCTGTCCCAAAAATCTGTATGATCTGGAGCAGCCTCTGTTCCCCCTTGTGCTTCTAGGGGAATTGACTCCCCTCACACATGTCCCAGACCTAGCAACCATTCTGTGGCTATAAATAAAGTATACAAGACTCCAAACCTGCCAATAGTGTTTGGCAAAGCAAATTATCACTCATCATTATATTTAACACAAAAAAAAAAAATCAAGAATAACATCCCAGGGAGAATATAAAAAACAGTAGCACCAATCCTAAAAAGACACCAAAGCACTTTGAATACCATTTTTAAATTCACAGCATAAAACTTCTGTACTTTTAACCGATTTTTTTTAAGTGATGAGGCATTGGTTCTGCCAGCAACAGCCACAGTAAAATACAACTTTCTGAAAAATTGGAAAAGCTTATAATATGCATCTTTTTTTTTTTAATAGTGTGTCCTTGGAAAACATCACCCAGTAATTATGCCTGTTCTGTTGCAAATTTCCTATGCTGCTCAGCCTCCTTTTTCTGAACCAGGTGTCTACATGAAGGGAACAGATCTTCAAAAGCAGTTAATACCTCACAGCTTCACTTGATGAAGGTATTAACATCTCTGAAGATACAGTCTCCTCAGACTCATGATTTAACCATTATTGCATCTAAAAAGAAACTAATGCAAATAATGTGAGCAGCCAGGCCACCAACACCTGCAGAAGAGCTGCCAGTAAGACCAGGGAGGTCATATTGGTCCTGGAGACTTTCCATTTCTTCTTCTCCCTGTCCCAGCTGGAGGGTCACAGCTTACAAGAACCAGGCAGAGAACTTGGAAGAAATCCTGTGCCAAATGCTCTAAGATGCAGCAGGTCTTTCTAAGTGAGGGATCTGTGGCTAAGTGGACCAGCAAAGAAGAGAAATAGAAATATTCACGTTTCACTTGGCAAGTTCTTGTCCGTACATTAAGAAATAAATTTGAAACTATTTAAAGGGCAAAAATGCCTTTTTTTTTTTTAAGGATTGACTGGGAATTTCAAAGGGCTATTAAAGGGTTTAAGAATTCTTCCAGCACCACAGGGAAACCAATAATTAGCTTTTCTCGGCCAACCTGTAGTTTTGAGCACTGGAGAATAATGAAGTAAGTTTCATAAACCTACCTCCACAAAACTTACCCTCATCACTGTGAGCCAAGCTCAGCTGGCCAGGCTGCAGGTGGCTGTAGATTTCTACTAATGTTAAGAAAGCTGTAGGCACTCACTTGGGGAGAATTAACTGAGATATGCAGAGCAACTAAGTAATTTTTAACCTTGGAGCAATTATTACATGCCCTTATTACATTAATCTAGCGAAACTGAGTTTTAAAACAAACAAGCAGCCATAACTAGTTTCTCTCCTAAATAAAACCAAAATAGAACATATAGATGTACATTTTGAAAGCTGGTTTGTTTGGGGGTTTTTTTGAAGCATCTTTAATGGCAGTGTCAGGATCAGTGGGAGGCAACACACAGCACCAGCAAAGCAGTATCTGCAGAGGTTTGCTTGGATGAATTCATTATCACTTGGCAAACTGAGCACTTTCCTCAGGAAAATTTTTGTCCTTTGGAGTTTTTGATTTAAACATACTTAGTTGATGCAGTTTTTTCATAAGTCTCTTTCTTAAAAGCACCTCTGGCAAAAAGCAGAGGATGAAGGCACAGCAGAGCCAAGTAACTCAGGATGTACATGCAACTGATGCCTTTGTGCCCACTGAGCTTCTGTTGCACCCCCAGGAGCGAAGGACAGGATGAAGGTGAACACAACCTTGGCTGTTGTACCCTTGGGCAATCACAGTTTGGAGTAGGGCAAAAGCCATCAGGAGATCTGCCCTGCCGGTTTTCCTCAGTTAAAACAAAAACCGTACAGCTCTTCCAGAGGAGCCAAACCACCCCCAACCCACACCAACCACATACCTGCCTCACTGCCAGCCCCAGGCTTGCTGTTATCCCTCTTCCCAGTAACCTTCTCCAGCTGTTCTCCTTTGCTTTTAAATGCTGTTTGTTGCCATCAGATATTTAATTCCTCTCACCTGTCCCACAGGGTAGCCTGTCCCACCCTTGTCTCCAAAGGCCCAAAACACTAATATATGGTGTGTTGCAGCAGGATGGTATCTATCTCAGGCTGCTACTGCCTGCACACAGAGTATGGGCTGGAAAGGTGAGACAGACCAGATATATTCTGTCATGAGTATCAAATAATCAATAGAGCCTTGGATCTCTTCTAAGAATAAGATTCATGGGAAAAGAAACCAAATACTGGAATTTCTTAACTGCGTTACACAAGCTGTGTAAATCCATCCAGGTGAAGATGAGCTTTCTACCTTGAACATTTCTGGAGCCATGGTAGGTATAAAAACTCCAGCATCTCATTTATACATGAGACCTGGTTACCAGAGAACAACTGGATTATCTGGATTAACTGGATTTATCCCAGCAGTCACATTGTGATGTCCATCCAACACACTGAGTATTCAACCAAACAACATAGTTCCCTGCTGCTTCCCAGTGTAATGCCTCAGTTTGTGCAGTTATGAAAACAAGATCCACATAGTAAGGGAAAACTCAGTGCTACAAGTAATTTGGGCTTCTAACAATGAAGGTCCTCAGGGTATCACCTCCATGCTCATCCAGGACAATTTTAAAGTCAACTGCAAGTCGTCAATGCTATTTTACATTGTCAAAACATGGCAAGAATCCTGGGTGACTCTGGGACATCCAGTGTGCTCCTGGAGGTGAAATAGGAATTTGGGTTTTGCCAGTAGTCACCTATGAGAGCATCTTGCAGATCACAGTCATGGGAAGTCCCCACTTCTGGCCATTGTTTCTAGTGACAGGGATCCCAAACCTCTGCAGAGGGGCTGGGTACCCCATCACCCAATTTCTGGACACCTGACTCTGCAGAGCAGAACTGCACAGCTCAGGTTCGACAAAAAGCAGAGGCAAGAGCAGAAAGGGAAAGAGTTTATGTGGCTAAGCTGAGTGTGAACACCAGAGAGATTGTACCTAAATATCAATATAACCTATTTCCTTCCAAGAATGTATTTCTTGGCCACTGACTGATCAGTTAATCCTCTTTTTTATTCTCCTCCCTTCAGTAAAACTCTCAAGTTATTGCAGGTGTTATCCAGGGACACAATATTCACAGTTCCGCTCGGGTATGTTTTACTGCTCCCAATAAAATTTGTACAAAGTTTAGAGACTGAACTTGAATTGTGTCCTTATTGGAAGCAGCTTGAACCCCTTGGTTCTGCATTTTTATCCCACAAGATGATGGTTATCCCCAGAATTCTCTCAATGAGAAATTAATCCCTTGCATCATTTCTCTTCCTCTTTTTTTTTTTTTTAATTTCTCTTTTATTTTCCCTGTGTCCCGGGATTTGCTTTTTATACACATTACAAAGTTCAGTATATACATATACCTCACTATGGGCCCATCTTGACTTGCTAATATCACATGCAATCCGTGCCTTCCATCTCGCCAGAGCGAATGCAGTAAAAGAGCAGAATGCTTTTTTCTGAGATGTCATGTAACATAAGATATGCAAATCATCTCTGATTGGAAAGAAGAGATTATTTTTCCTGTCAAATGCATATGCTGTATGTACACTGCTTGTTAGAACAATGTTCAACAAACATTCCAACTTTAAAGGCTGGAATATGCCGAAAATGAGTTTTGCATGTGAAATCTCCATCTATAAGAGGAAAAATGGAAGTACTACATAGCTTATTCTGTTATCAGGACTAAACACAGGTAACAAGAAGGGTCTGAGGGAAAGGGAGCAGTGGAGACTGCCAGGTTTTTCTGTACAACATTGGGTTTGTCCTTTTTTTTGTTGACCTGCCTGGCGGGCTTGGGAAATACGCGGCAGCGGCTCCAGCCCTGGTGCCAGTGCTAAGAAGAGGAAGGAACCATTGTCAGGATGTAGTGGCTGTGTGCAGGCTCTGTGAGATCCATAGGATTTAGCCAATCTGTTCCTGCAGATGCCAGTTTTATGCATGATTTACCTGGCTTGATGCAGCTCTTGCTCCCGTGTTGCCAGCTCCCAGGTTGGAAAGCCGTGGTGCCTGCAGCCACAGCACTGCCAGGGCTGCACGAGCAACCATTCAGCCCTCTGCTGCCCCAGAAAAGGGGATTTTGGTCTCCCAGACCAGGATTTTGGTCTGCTTTGTTTTAAGGTTTTTTTTTCCTGAGCTTTTCTGTATGGCTCTGAATATTCGAAGTCTTTTTTTTTTTCTCCCTGTCTTCCTTTTTTTCTCCAGATGGGCTTCTACTAAAGATTTCCAAGTAAACCAAGGAAAACACACACTAAAAAGTGCTTTTTTGAGCCAGGCAGTGGGGCAGCACGTGCACTTGTCATCCCTCCATGAAGTATTGGCTATTAAAGATGTAATATTTCCACTATATCTCAGTTGCAGTATAACAGTTGACTCTGAGCAAGCTCACGCAGCTGACCTTCCGTAAGCTTTTTCAATACAATTCAAAATATCACATTATTTACCAGTTGTGGGAAAGTGTTCTTTAGTAAGTAGTACAAAGCAGTCACAGTGACTTTAGAGATTTTAAAGATTTCCTAAGGAGCCACTGGTGTCTGTAAGATGCCCTTGGGGCTTCTGTTTTGCACTGTGATTGTGCAGTGTTTTATTTCTGTCATAAAGTTCATACAAAAGGAAAAGGAAAGAAGTAATCTTCTACAGCTGGAAACAAAATTACAAGGCTCTCTTATAATAAGGAGAGATTTTCCCCAAAGTGACACAGTGGGACATTAAGACTTTGAATTTGATCCTACCTAAATGAGCAGGAAAAAATTCCTTTGACTTTAGTGGTAGAGGATCAAACTCCAAAGGAGCTATTTAAAACATTATGTAGGTGATTTATGAGAGTGGTTTTATAGATGTTCATTAAGAGTCTTTTTATCCCCTCCTCTCCTCTGAAAATACCGTAGAAATATTATCAAATTCTGTGATTACAGCGCGTGCTGATATGCCCCTGGTATCTCTAAGAACAGCATTTCTGTTCAGGTACTTACACAGATGAGCTTTATATTAACATGAATTCACAAATAAGGTTTTGTTATCGTTGCTGTTGGCAATTGTCAGTACACACTAAAGCATTAATAACATTCATGCAATCAGCAAATAAAATACTCCACCTCAGTGCCAACCATGTGTTGGTACATTCAGGATCCAAGCGTTATCAGTAATTTGAGTTCCAAATAGTATCCTGTCTGATCTGCCTTTTAGCACTACTTCCAGAAAAGAAGGAATAAAAATAGTGGGACAGCAGAGTCTCTGAGAAGGACTCTCTGGCATCTTCAATCCTTGAATTGTCTTTGGAAGAAAAAAAAAGTGTGTATCTGTAAATTTAATGGTACCTGCACCCTATTGTATTGATGTGACTCACATCTAGGAGATTCGGCTTCTGTGGGCAATTTTACAGAAGTCAGCACTTCCTATTTTGCCACTCCACAAATACCACATGGAAACCCAAAACTGAGCTCAATTGCAGAGGAAATAGGAATTTTACAGTTTAAGTATGAAAATTAGTATATTTTAACACAACACAATGACAAAATGGTTGTAATCAACCTAAGTTTACCTTTTCTTTCTGCACTAAACTATGAAGTTGCTTGCAAGTCACCTGTCCCTGGATTATACTTAGAGGTACATTTGAAGAAGGAATTACAACTTATGGGGTCAAATTTTTCAGTCACATTCCAGTCAACCTGATGTCCTGAAAGAACTTGGATTTGGCCTGATGATTCTTTAGCAATAGGATAGTTAACGAATTGCCAAACCAGGGTTTAGCTCCTTGGATTAGTTTGGAAAGCCACAACTGTTTCATTGTAAGGCCTGATCCAGCAACTGCTTGTGTCCATCTTCCTGTTCACTACAACAGACTTTAGAAAATGTTTAATAAGAGTCAGAAAGTGATATGAGAGAAATCATACACTGGGTTGCTGTTAAAAGAAGAAATGAGCAAAAACTGAGCTGATGGCTTGCCTTGAGAGATTCTTATAGGATAAGATCATCCTTAAATACAATCTGTCAAGAATTTTGTACTAGTCTAATTTTGTACTAGTTGCTCAAGCTTTGCTTTTCCCACAGAAAGAACTTTTAGTTTACAAATATAGGGTATCAAATTGCAATATGAGATAAACCAGGCAGCTTCAGGACAACTGATGAAGCTAAATAACCATTGAAAGAAAAGGGAAAAAAACCCAGGCCTTTTAAAAGGAGTCTCCTGAACATCCAAAGAGGATAACGATTTTGGTATTCACTTTCTGAACAAAACCCTTTCTAATACTCGCATTCCTGTAAGCTCTGAAGTGCTGCTTTCATACAGACAAGCAAGTCCAGCCTGCCCAAACCTGAGCTGATCCCTCCCAAACCATAAGCGTTTCAGTGAATCCCAATCAGATCCCCAACAAAAGGAGCTCCAGTGGCTGTTTGACTCCTGGTAATTGCTTTATCACTCCCCTCCCCTTGCTGTTGCTGCCTTTAAGCAGTTGTGTGCCAGTCTGGTGCTGGGATCTCGGGTATTTCTCTCTCCTACTTAGCAGAGTTTTAGCCCAATGCTTTGAATCCCTGTTTATGAGATCCTGAGTTACTTTAAAAAGTAGTTAAGGGCTGTGGCTGCGTACAAGCTAATGCACTGTGATGGTTTGCTGCTCCCAGGTGGGTTGTCTGGTCTCTGCCTTTCCCACCTCTGTGATCCCTCATCCCTCCTGCCAGCTCTGCTCTCTGGAATTCTCTGCGAGCTTCCTCTGTAACACCTTGCAGGAACAACTCTTTTTGCAGGGTGTATTTTCCACCACTTTATGCAGTTGAATTAGAATCCTACAATTATCTCACAGGGATGTCTGATGGGCAACAAAGCTGGTGTAAAAAACACAAGAGGATGTAACAGGGAGTAGAGAATGGCAAGGTCAGGGTCTCCCTTTTCCAGCAGCAATAAGCTCTTCTGTCAGCTCATTGCCTCTTGGAAATGCACCCACAGGCATTTAATGGGTGCTGTGATATCTTTCAGTCTACTCCCCTCTAAAGCAGTGTTTTGATAGGATTGGAAACAACCTGCACAAGAGAGCAGCCTAAAATTGATGTACTTAGTCTAAAGCTGCCAAGAGGGAGACGCAGCACATCCCAAGCGGAGCCGCTCGGAGCTGCATCCAGCCAGAGCTCCTCAGTCTGGTATCATTAATGTCACACTCTGCTCTGCAGGTACCTCAGCTGGGTTCCCTGGGGAACACAGCAAAAGCTCACATTATTATTATTATTTTCATTAAAATCGCAGACTGAGACTAGAATGACACGTCTTCCTGCTGAGAGATGTGGCCACAGCTCTTCTCCAAAATGCAGGAAGCACATCCCAGTCCTGATGCTGTTCCATCACTTTAATCACCTGCACGGCAGCAGATAGCCTGGTCTCCTCTTGGCTGGTGCAGCTCTGCGTCCTGTTTTAGTCCTGAATGTGAATCTCTGCTTCAGGGGGATGATTATACAGTTTACGTGAAAACTCAGCTGCAAAAATAGCTGGTCTTTGAGGCAAGGACTGCACTCCAAGGTCCATTGCTCCTTAGCATCCCAGCCATAAGCTTACAAAAGCTTCTTTCACATTTTTTATCCTTCTCCCAGTATATTTTGAGTATTTGGTGCCAAGTGAGGAGAAAAAGAGAGGGTGCCTTCAGCCTGTTTTGTGCCAGGCAAAGTTGGGAATTCAGCATGTTGCTTTCTCTTCAGGCAAGTGTTCTCCATAAGCTATGAATAAGAAGGGATATAATACCACCTGTTCTGAAAGAAAACAGAGAATGTAGTCATATTTTGTATGAAGCTCACTTTGCAGGGGATCATTGCTGGCAATGTGAGGTCACAATGGGGATGGAATAGCATCACAGCTCAACTGAGATTAAAGAATCATAGAATTATTCAGGTTGGAAAAGACCTCTAAGATCATTGAGTCCCACTTTCTGCAGCCAGTCCTGGTGCAAAAGGAGAAA
This sequence comes from Neopelma chrysocephalum, assembly GCF_003984885.1. NCBI lineage: Eukaryota > Metazoa > Chordata > Aves > Passeriformes > Pipridae > Neopelma > Neopelma chrysocephalum. The sequence continues at coordinate 4,386,807 of NW_020897767.1, forward strand.
GGGAAAAGGCTGTAAAGGCTGTACATTCCCACGTGGTGTTCAGGGGCAGATATCTCACTGAAATGGCTACAGCAGTTTCTGCAAAGCTGCTGTGTTAAAGCAATTGTGTTCAGATGCTTTATTAACAACTCCAGCTTTGGTTGCTTGATATGTTTTCTGGTCAGTAATTTGAAGCCATAAATCACTGTTTAAGCCTCTAAAAATGAAGTGATCGTTAAGGAATTAAGAGTATATTACTCTCAGTGATATCTGATCCTCTGAGACGTGGGAAGAGTATCTTTCTTACACCACATAACATCTCTTTAACTGTCTCTGTGGAGATTGCAGGGAAGGAGATGATTTTTTTTTTGAGCAGACATTAGACTCGGAATTCCAGAGGTGCAAACTGGGAATAGTGTGTTTACAAAAAGCCTGATAGCCTGAAATCCAACAGCTTTTACTTAGATACTTTTTTTTCTAAGCACACAAGCAGTATCAGTGGAAGTTAGCTGAATTGGATCACTGATTTTGCCCAGAAATATTAAAAAACGCTGGTTTTGTATACATATACAAGTAGGAAGAGTAATCCATCAGTCAATAAGACTGGCCTGGACTAAGCCATAGGTTAACTTCTCTGAAAAAGCACTATTTCAGTTTGGGAGTTGTTTTCTTATTAGAACAGGCCAGGTTCTGTTTCCAAGCAAACATTCAGATCTAAATTAGATACCATAACATCTAAGTAAAAAAGAAAAAAAAAAAGTGTAGCCTGAGAACAGAATTTAAAACTCAGAATCAAAACTAAGAGTTCAGGTGCTAAATCCCCTCAGAGTAATATAGTCTTTCACATTGTGGGGGCATTACTAGCAACGAGCTATTAGGAAATGCTAAACACATAACTGTATTGGAACCCTCAATCCTCTCTGGAGATTAAATGCCAGGCTGAATCAGGTTGGAAAAAAAGGCATTCCCGTTCCCTCCAGGCTCCCCAGTCTGCAGTATATTCCCGAGGGTTTAAATCAAAAGTTTAAAAAGTTTAACTCTGCAAAACTCCCAACTTCAGTGGCAAAGCCCAGCAAAACCACCATGACTCAACAACCTGCTCTGGGTGAGATGATAAAACACGCATTTTTCCCATCAGAAAACATCACAGATGGGCAGTGCTTGCACAGCTGTGGGGTCGCAGTATGGCACAGGATGCAGGAGTTCAGGAGTCAGACAGAATTAGTGAGGTGGGATATAAAACTCAAGCTGTAGCAGATAGTCTGCCCATCAAGGAGCAGAAATCCTGGGTTCAACTCCATGCTTAGCAGTTTGTGCATCGCTCTTCATTATGATAATTGGATGGAGAAATAAAATAATGGTGGGGTTTGGAGCACAGGACTCATCATTTCCACTGAACCTTTCAGCCTCTGAACATCCTTTCAGGTCGTGCATCACATTTCCAGCTGTGGGAACCTGGACTTGGAGCAAGAGGATGCTTTAACCCAGATCAGCCTATAGATTCCTTTCCAGGTTGGACTTTCAGACATAAGACATGTTTGAGACGTGAGTTTTGTCTTCTGGGATGTGTTACAGCTGAGGAAGGGGTTGTACCCAGGTGAGCTGCAGTCAGCAGGTCACAGTAACCCAGCTCAAAGGAATCTTGAGTGGTTCATCTGGGATCACAGCCCTTTTCCTGATGAACAAAATGTATTCCTTGGCACAGGCAAACCTTTTATGTTGCACTTCATTCTACACGGAAAAAAATATAGGGATGTGTGAGGTATTTTGATCTGTATATTATATAAAAGCATGAAGGTTTTGTGGGTTTTTTTCACTTTTTTTTTCCTTTTCCCTCTTTTTTTATTTAACTTTAGGATGTCTTATTTAACTATGTGGCACTTGCCATCTCTTTTGAAAGGGAAGAGTTTCAGAACTCAGCCGTGGAGCTTTGAAGATTTGTCACAAAAACTGAAGGTTTGGCTGGAAGCTTGTTTTCAACTGTCCTTCGAAATTTTTACTGAGGTTCAATTTCATGTATTCATAACAATTTTATTTGTTTCCTCTTGAGTGGCAGGCTGGGGATAAAAACACTTTTGAAGAACTGGGATTTTTATTGGATATGAATGTAAGTCATTTTTGTTCCTTGAATTCCTTAGGTAGAGCCTAAAATTCAGACCATTTTAAGGTAAATTTCTGGTGGTAGCATGGTGAAATTATGAGAGAACAACTGTATAAAATTGTGAGAGAACAACTATTCTTCGGGTAATTTCTGTTATCAATGATGCAGATTTTTCCAGCAGAAAATGTAGCTCTATTGTGTGTTGCAATTCTTGTGACAGCTCTTGGAGCTACACAAGTCCAAGGCACTGATTTCAGCACAATGAACATGGATGGTACAGCACTAGACCCTCATTTGGAAAGAAAATTTTAAAACTAATTTTCTAATGCTGCAAAAAGTGAAAAATAATGGGAATACAGTTACATTTTCCATACGTCCTATTGAATCAATCTCTGATCTTGTTAGGCAAGGGGATAAAAAAGGCACCTGTCTTTGATAGGGTGAATTACTTCTCCAGGAACAATTCTCTTGGCTTTTTGGAATTTACATTGAATTTTTTTATGCAATGTGTTGCTTGATTTAATTTCTGGCATGATGATTTCCCTTCCCTTGGTAGGTTTTCAGCTGCTCAAGGAGTAGAAAGATTATGGATTTGATCTATGTGAGAAAATCTTCCTCAATGAAGCAAACTGGTGATTTAATCTAATTCCAACTAGAATGAATGAACACCACAAAGATAATAATTTTTAAAAAAAATAATGATTCATTGGCATTTAAGTCTGGTGTTAATTTTCACTGGGAAATAAAATACTTTATGGAGAAAATATTAACATGACCAGACAGCCTCATGCCTAGACTAGGGAAGGAACATTTGGAAAACTTTCAATTAAGCTAAACCTTTAATGTTTTCCCATGCATATAAAGTTTTGTAGCTGAAGAAATACTTGCTTTTCATCTTTGCTATTGGTCCAGAAGCTCTTTGGATAAATGGATGAGCTAAAAAGTTGCTCAGTTATCTAGTAAAATATTGAATCAAACTTTGGGCCTACATGACTGAGGAGGCTGAAATGTTTGTCTCTTTTCCCTGGGGACATTGAAAATTCTGTACAAAATTTACAAGTATTGTAAAACAAGCAGGCACTTAAGTGCTGTGTTTGTTCACTAGGATGTACAACGTAGAACAACATGTTTTTCTTATGTGTCCCATTTTTTTGAGCAGGAAGATTGCTGCAGCTTTTTATGCTCATTATGTATTTAGCAAAATCAGCAAACAAGTTAAGGAACTGAATAACTAACAAGGATCACACACGTGTGAAACTGTACAGGAGGAGGCAGAAGTACAGAATTACAAGCTAGAAATCTTTGTAGGAAGAAGTAGCTCTTTAAAGTTAGCCTGTGATCATAGAATCCTGTAATGGTTTGGGTTGGAAGGGACCTTAAAGACCATCTCATTCCAACCCCCTGCCATGGGCAGGGACACCTTCCACCAGCCCAGGTTGCTCATCCAGTCTGGCCTTCCTGGGATGGAGCATCCTGATCCTTGATCGTGCAGACACAGCGACCTTCTGAGTGAGGGAACTGTTCATCAGGAGGGCAATAATGGTAAGAGCTGCCCAGATCTTCAGCACGTCCTGCTAAGTAAATGTGTGTCTCAACAGTTGCACCTCTTGTGAGGCTGAGAGGGCTGGGACAGTGGCACCCAGGTAGCCACAGGGCTTCCCTTCTGCTTCAGTCAACTTCTTGAAGATGCTAAAAAATCTCCTGAAAACAAGGAATGAGTGGATAAGAGAAGGACTTCTAAGAGGACCCATCTCTTCTCCCTTCAGTGGACGTGATCTCAGATCTCTGTGCTGTCCTCCACCAGTGATTCAAGTGCTGCCCATCCACACATCTCCTGTGAGTGTCTGTAGGGGTTTTTGTTTTCAGTCGAACTGTCCTTTGTACCAAGAAAATTTTTTTTCCTTTTTTTCCATTTTCAGCTGTTTCATAGAGAGTTTTACACATTAGTGTTTCACACATTGTCCATGCAAAATACTTTCCAGAAAAATATCAACAAGGACAGGAAAGAAATAATAAAGATCAGGAGCTTACATTTTTCTCTAAAGGGATCTTTGTTCTATGCTGAATGAAACTTTAGCCAAAATCAAATGCCAAATTCATTTCTTTCTTCCTCAGCTCCATTATCTGTAGCACTGGAATATCAGTCTGCAGCTGATGGTTACAGTGTCTTTTCTAGACTCTTAGGAAATCTTCCAATGTAAATATTAAAAATATTTGAATAGTACCAATCTATAAAATGTGATGGAAAATCTTCCTGGCTAAGGTGACTCTGCTCCTTAATGGCACCCCCAAGTGCTATCCATCATCCAGCAGGACAGGCTGCAGTATCAAACACCCCCATACATCAGGGGCTGAGGGCATTTCTGAGGTGTCCTGTCTCTCTTTGCACTGCACTGAGACAGTGCATGATGCTGCAGGATGATGCAACAGATTGGGACAGGCTCCTTTAGACCCTTCTGTCTTTCTGCTGCACAGGACCTCTTGGGACCACGAAGAGCTTGTGACCTACGTATACACCTCATTTTAAGTGTGTTAAAAAATTTGTGGTTGTTTAGGACATGTACAGGATACTTATTCACCTTAGGAAAAAACAGTGTTTTAATGTGCTTTAAAAATGAAAAACAGTTTCTACATAGAAACCACAACTAATTTGTAGGGAATCTGATAAAATTGATTACTTCATTTCTGTCTGATTATTGCATTGAAAAAATGCAGCTGTTCCCCTCCAGTTTCTATGTAGTAAAAGCTCCTCAAGTTTTCAAAATATCATCAGGAGTTTCCCTTAGAGTGTCTTCATTTTCAGTGTAGAGTGATCCTGCAATGTTATGTTGAGCGTAAGGTGGAAGACACTTTTTCTCTTCTCTGCAATAGTTTCTGAGTTCTCTAGGACTGCTGTATCTCATCTTGTATAACACAGCAGATGGGAGAGAGAACAGAGTGGGGCAGAATCCAGTAACATCCTTTGGATGGTTGGACTGGCAGATTGCAGGAAACTGTGTTGATGGTACCTGCCAAGTCACCAATCAGTCTGAATCAATTAATTGTCAAACTGGCACACAACTCCTAGCAGGAAGCTCCACGTCTCGTTCTGGTTGGTCTTCTTTGTTTTTCTATTTTTATCAATCCAATGTCACATTTATTTTTTTTAAAAAATAGCTTTTTTCTTTAATATGAAGGTTCATCTTTTTGTTTACTGACATCTTTGAGTATCCATGCTTCTTGTAACTCTGTAGATAATGCATCAAAGTCAGCACAGCCTGGTTTTGCTGGTGTTTAATGTTCTCTGGATAAAAAATTGTTTTCAAGAAGCAAAAATATTATTCAAAGGAAGATATGTTTAAGATATCAGAAGTTAAAGCATCACTGACAATACTGGAAAAGAAAATATGTTTTATTTCTTCATTAGCAACATCCTCTAGCCACTTAAAAGTTCCGTTTTCTGTTTTTGCATGTCTTTCTCCAGCAGGAATATTGCTGTTGGCTTCACATAAATGACCTTGTTTATGTCTTCATATTTATTCATAGCACCAAGTTATGACATAGTATACAAATGTAATATACACATTACTAACAGCATTTAAGTTAAATATGATCTGTAGCAGAGACAGATTTTTTTCCTTGGGATGGTGAGGTCCCTTCCCACCATCCTTATTCCTGCTGGTAAAATCTTTCTGTTCCAGGGAGGAGGAAATGCCAGCCCCATGTTGGAATTGCCCCTGCAGCCCCTGTGTGCATCCCCACCACCTAGGAAGCACTGCAGCTGCTCTTTTTCTATATATTGTTTTTTCTGGATTGTTTTTGGACCAGATCTAGCTCTACCTCACCTCCCTGTCTGCCCAAATGACTGTAAGGATACAAGTTTCCAGCTCCAGCTGGAGCAATGTTTCACAGCCCAGTGGAAGCATCTCATGTCCTCACGCCCACTGGCACAAAATCTGGGGTAACACTGGTTAAAGCTGCTGTGGTGTGGACAGAAAGTACCTGCCTGTCTGCACCAGCAGTCCCAAATCCACCACGTCCCCACTATTTTTGTATAAGTTTTAGTGCTTTTCATAAGTGTGTTGGGAGCTGCAATGTGAGCTCTATGCAAAGAACTGCTCTTCGACGGACTCGGTAAAAAAAGTTAAATTTTCTTACGAGTAACTTTCTTTAACGTGGTTTTTGTCGCTGTGTGAAAGACACCATGCACTTGTAGAAGTGGGGGCCTGGCCTGTAGGAAGCAGGTGCTCCCTTCCAGTCCCATCAACGGTCTCAAGACATATCACAGATGTCATTGTGCAGGGAAAGGTAGTCTGAGCAGAGTGAAGACGCAGATGTAACGAGCTAAGATTGTACTGCATGGAAAAGAGTTGCAAATGTTCCAGAAAAGAAATTAATGTTAAATACTGCAGCCTGTGCATTGCCCAGGAGAATCCCATAACCTGAGATGGTCCCAAAAAGTTTGGCACTGGGTGGTAAGGGACAGATACATCCCTGAAATGGTGAAGGACTCTGAGTCCTGCCAGGCACAGACCACCACTGTTAATGCCGGATCTTTACCCCAGGTTGGACATGGTTGCTCCAAGTCACCAGGGCACACAACACGGATTTTGTATCTGTGTTATGACACTAAAGGAAGACAAATACAGGAAGTTTCATCATCCAATGATTATGATGAGCACAACATCCTCTCATATGGATTTAACCCATCTAAAAACTCCTCAAAAGCTCTGAATCAGGTGCATGGGTTCAGACCAGGCTAGAGCTCTGTATCATGTGGCCACAGCAGCTCTAACTGGGTAGCAGAAGCCCCGACAGATGATGGGTGAATGGGAATCTTGGGTAGCCTGTGGTCTGCTGTATCCATGGCTCAGCCTTTTCCTAGACTGCAAACATCACCACTGTTCTTGCCCAAATGGAATGCACTGGGGCAATACTCACCCTGGATCTTGCAAGCCCACAGGGAAGATCAAATGTCCAAAAGCCAAGAATAAGAGCTGACATGATTTTCAGAAGCACAGATCCTCTGAAGACCAAAGCATAAACACACAAGGATGTGTCATGGAGGTGAAACCATTGTCTGCAAACCCAACCAGAGAATTTGAGAGCACAACTTTTCCCAGAGCTCAAAAGTCCCATGCCCAGATATAGAATTGCACATAAAATCTTAGTAACTTTTAATGTGTTTTAATCCAGCCCTTAGGGTTTCTTTGGATACTTGTCACTCTGTTCCCACACCAGTGCATTATTGAATAATAAGTTAAATCTATTAAAAAGTTGCTTTGTGTGGCTGAGTTTGAATTGCTGTACAAAGGATTTTTCCACTGATGAACCTAGAAGATGGTGACTGTCTCTCTACAGTTGTCCAATTAATTTTGTTCCTAAATGTGAAAAAAAACCCAACTTGTATCAGGATAGTTCCTGCTATACTTCAATGTGATTTTGATTACATTATGTTACAGAAGTAACACTGGCCTTCCTTCAAGTCTAGGTGAGAAGCTAATTGGTTTCAAACTGTTTTAAATATGCTGAAGTTATAGCTGTCAATTATTTTTCTGGAACAATAATAATTTCTCAGATTGAACTATGCTTTGTTAAAGGGCTTTAAAGGCTAAAATAATGAAGTGACTGCCATTATTTTTCTTGTTTTTCTCTGCTTTCACATTTAAAATCCCTTGGTTTCTGACCCCCAGAACCTTTTTAATTTTGATCAGCTTTCATTCTGAATTGTAATTGTGCTCTGTTCTCCTCTTTTAAATTAGTATTGTGATAATACATTTTACAGTGCTTAAAAGTTACTTCAGGAGCTGGTTCTGAAGGAGACGTGGCAATATCATTTAATAAGCTCACTATTCATGCTTAGTTTTAATGTCTTTTTACTGATATAATCAATAATTTTTAAGCAGCATTGCACCCTCTTTGTGGGCATCTATTGTCAAACCAATTAAAAATTCTTTTAAATAGATATCCAAGGGTAATGTGCCATTATAAAATTTAACTGTGGAAATGCAAGAGTGCTGAATACACACAGAATTGCCTCAAAATTTCAGTTGAGGCTTACACAAAATTATTATCCAGTTTCCAAAAAGAGAAAAACATCACTTTAGATGTGTGTTTGTCACAGGACCACATTCAGAACACACGTCTGGTGACTCCCAGCTACAGCAGCCTTTTAGTGCTCTCCAGGTAATATATTGTCACAGAACATTTATCACTTTTGATACATAATTATCTGTAAAACAGTGATTAGGATTTTGTTGGATAAGGCCCAGCCATATGTGAAATCAGAACAAGGGTCATTACCTTTAATGCCTTTTTATTTCTTTGGATGCTGGGACAATTACTGCTTGGAAAGAAGGAGGATCAGGAGTGAGAACAGGCACTCCAAGGTGTTCGAGACATCTGTTTGTCTGGATCAGCATGCAAGAGAAAAAGAAAAAAACCCCAAAATTATCAGGTAATCCTGCTCATAGGCACATAGCAAAATCCACTGCAGAAAACAGTGTGCTGGAGAGGGATGGGATGCTGAGGGAGCAGAGTGACTGGATTTCCTGATAGAAGGATGAGGATTTCCTCCTCTACATATGGCCAGAGCCATTTTTTCCAGTTTTAGCACTCTGTTTTCAATAATGATTTAAGGTGTAACCAAAGGAAATGAACAGATTTCATACTGAAGCCCAGGAGAGTTAGCTTTATTTTTAAAGGGTTTTTACATGAACAGCTATTGTTCATTTTAGGTATTAGGAACATAGGATTCACCTTGCCGGATCAGATTAATCCAGCCCAGGACCTGTGTGTCAATGGTGGTCAATACTGATGTCTGATACTGTCAAATACTTCTTGTATATGTCTATAACAACTGCTCACCCTGACCCTGAGCAGCCAGATAACTTCTCTCCTGATGTGCGGGGATTTACAACCCTCATATGTTTCTATTCTCTCAATGTAACTGCAGATATTTTATTGAGGTATTTTTCTTTTATTTTCCAAGGTATTTTCTAATAACCTTTGAACCTCATTGAGCTTCCCTATTACAAGCTGCAAGGCTGAGCTGGTGTTAGTGCAGCTCAATGTGTTTACCTAAAGGGGTGCATTGAGAAAGATGCTTGTAAAGCCAGACACCCTACTCCGAAAATCCGGAGCACAGACATCTGCTCCCGGTCCCATTGACATCAGGGAGGCTTCTGCCGGTGTTGTACGTGGGAAGAGGAGGACATCCTGCAGGTGTGGGTTTTTACAGCTCTGTGCTGGGTGCAATGAAGTCGTGATCAAAGCCGTGTAGTCTGAGGTGTGTGCGGCGCCTGCGAGCGAGATCTGAGTGTCTGCTGCAGCCTCCCCGAGACGCGGAGCTGACGCACGGTGGGCACAGATGAGGAGAGGGTTTGCAGCAGCTCCAAATATCCTTTAAAGAACCAGTTGCTTCTCCTACCTGCTTGTGACACGCTCATCTTCCCACTGACCTGCTGGCTAAGGAGAACTGAGACACCCTGCTCAGTCCACAGAAGGAAGCCTCTGAAGCGCACGGAGGGAAAAGGGAACTTCGTTTTTCTCGTTCTCTGGTGATTTTATCTCTGTCATGAAGTCAGGGTAAATGTTGTGAAAATGAACTAGACTATCACTGGAGGTCCGTTCCAACTGAAAATATTATATTCTTTCTATTCTATTCCATTTAATTCCATTCCATTCACCCAACACCCTCAAAAGAGTGATCTGACAGAAGGTACCTGCTAACATACGGTGTGCTGCACTTGGGGGCTGAGAGGAAGATTGGTCTGGAATGGCTTTTTTTTCTGTTCAGTTGAAAATGTATTTAGTGCTTTCAGAGATCAGGCTGCAAGACCCAGAAAACAATTCTTTCTGCAGGTCGAGCAGCAGGCTCTGCTTGTTCATTCTGCCAATGTGTCCCCATCCTGACGAGGACAGGCCACATACTGAGAAGCGAAAGTAATTCCCTTTCCACACCGATTCATTTTTTTGACTCCTTCACTGAGATTAATTCCCCTCCTTTGTATTTAATGGCATCTCCAACTAGCAAGACAAAACCAGCTTTATGAATAGCAGCAAACAATCTCCCACCAGGTTGCCAGGTACTGTGGTGGGTTTGCAGGACGTGACATCTGTCCGATGGCAGCTTGACCAAGACTGACGGCAGAGGAGCAGTCGCAGTCTCACGTGCTGACATCAAGCTGGGAACCTCCATGGACCAAAATGAGAAGTGGAGAATTTCTCAGTTCTGTTACCACTGTTCTGAAATTTCCCGTCTGTTTCTAAAAAATGCTCTTTATTTTGCACTTGGCATAAGAAATGCCCCAGAATGCAGCACAAAGCTTTAAAAGCAAAATAGCCTGCGCTTCTTGCCATGGAGTCTATGCACAGGCTTCTCTCCAAGGCCTCATTCTCGTTTTCCAAAAGATAGTGGGATAGATTTCAGCCCTCGTCAAAGTCATAGCCTGAGTAAAATTGAAATTAACATTTATCTGAATAAAATTGAATGCCAGCTAATTATTCCTGAAACTGGAACTTAGGGCTGTAGTGTAAATCCCTGGGAACAGAATACACACCCACCATTGAGTCCAAACACACAATGGATGTATTCCTCAGTTGCATTTACAAAAAAAAAAAAGCTATTTTTGTAAGACTTTGGCTTTTGATGGCAGGATCTCAGATCTAATCTCTGCAATTTGAGGCTGAGCAGCTATGGAGCATATGTTGTGAAATGCAGAACAGAGTTTCTGACCCTCCACTCCAGCACTTCCCAGCCTCCTGCTCCCTGGCATCTTTTTCTGAGCCCTCAGGTCCCAATTTGCGCACAGAGAGCCAGCTTTTCCCTCCTTTCCATGCCAGCCCCAATCTCATCTCTGTTCTAAATATGGCCTTGGCAATGGTTTAAGCATTTGGTTGAAGCCTGTGTGTGTTTTAACCAGAATGCTTTTTCTCCGCGATTCCTTTACGGGAACATGCCAGACTTATTTGAGTGTCTGATACAGCAATGGCTTATTTGCCTTTTCATACAGGAGCTGTGCTCTTGAAAAGCACATTTACACTGTAATAACCAGATCTATGCCAACACAGGCAAAGTGGTGCAACCTGCTGTTGCTTGCAGTGCTTTTCTCCACTTTCAGCATCACTCCTTGCCATGACAGCTCAACCTCTGCTTTCGTCACCTTTAGCATCTCCCATCCCCACTCCAGGGTGGACAGAGCCCATCTATCCTCCATTATAATCCGTACAAGTTTCTTTAAAAGAAATTAAATCTCTAGTCCAACCTTGAACCCTGAAGCTGGCTGAGCATCTTGTTCCATCCTCAGTGTCTAATATGCCTGTGTTTGTCCTTGTTGTACAAGTTGTTCTTGGCTAGACATGACTGTCAACTTTGCTGGAGACACAGTGTAAATATTTTGCACTTGTACAGCAGTGCACTCACTAGAGGAAATGGTGCTGCATACCAGCCTGTGCCGGGTTAACAGAAAAAGCAAGTTTTCTCATCTCTTTGGAGCAGCTCAATCTGTAGTGTGGTGCATGATTTAGCAGCATTTGTGATGTTTCCCTGATTAATTCTTAAACAGGTTTCCTAGCAACAGACGAAAGGAGACCAAAAGTACTTTGCCATAGGAGAAACTTCTTTGTATTTTCGTGCGGTGTCAAGTAGTAGGATTTTTACTTTTCCATTTATAAATGTGCACAGAGGTCCCTGGCATACAGTCACTTCTCTGCATATACATTCCTGAGATAAATAACTGGGCTAGGGAAGCTTCTGTGGGCATGATGGAAATAAGGAAAGTAAGTAGTTTCTTAAAATTTTAGCAACTGGATTTGAAATTCACAGTAACTACTTGGTTAAAATATTTGTTAAAGGATGACAGATAGAATTTTAGTGATTTTTAGGAGATGTTCTGTGACCTTCTAGGCAAATCTGAGGAAAAGAGTGAGAAAAGGAAGACTAGACCTTTTTTTATATTTCTGCGTGCAGAACAGTTGTATTTACAATTTAATTTCCACCGTTACAGAAACTATATGTAAATATATATTTGAGCTCCAATCTGATATGACCAGAAAATTTGACATTAGAATGTGGCCCTTAAACATTTTTTACACGTGAAACTGAAATAAGATGAAATAGAATAAATGCGCCATTTCCATCATTTCTTCCTACCTTCCAGCTCATAAAAGCCTATTCTTTTAAAAATTAGGCACAGTGCCTGCAGAAAAAAAGTGTCATTAGCAAAAAAGCTCCATGTTTCCACTGAAACACAAAGTATCAGCAGAACTCATCTGTGATTGGAATTAAAATCATACCAGAATACTGCAGGACTTGTGCATCCTTCTGGAAAAACAAAGGTGGAGCCTCCATGCCAGGTTTGTCTTTGCACTCAAGAAAACCTCCCAGTGGGAGTGCTAGGAGGAAAAAGCTGGTATTTTTCTAAGGATAGTAAAACAACTAGTTAACCCAGGGAAAATACAGCTGGATAATTGTAAGCTGTTAAATCCCTAATTAAAGGACAGTACAAAGGTATCTCAGCAGACACACATGCAAGGTATTTGTCCTCTCCTCAGTTTTAATAAAATTGGTGTTTAGATGGATTTATTAATTGACTTCAGGATTAGATGCTTTCCTTAGATGTGTCTTCATGATCTGGGAGTAAAATCAACACAACAGCAAGAATGTAGATTCCAAAGTGAAAAAGGAGTTGAACACTAAAGAACTGAGAAATAAGGAAAGTGCTTAGTTCTCTTTAGGCATTGAAATCTAACAAAAGAGGTTTGTTTTCCTATGAATTATAACTAGGGAAGCAGGACTTTATGTGAAATTAATCTCAGCTTTAGAGTGAATATTCTCTGTGTGTGGATTATCGCTTGGGTAAAGATTTGCAAGACTGAGCTCTCAGCACACATTGCCGGGTCATTACCTTTAAACCAAGTCTTGAAAGTTAAGTATTCAGCTGCTGTCATTTCTGAAGACCCCACGGTGAGTATTTGCACAAGTCAGAGGGAGAGATGGGCAGATGGGATGAGAGGAAGGTTTGGGTTCCCCTGTGCTGGGGAGAGGGGAGAAGAGAGTGAGGGCTGTGATTTCTGCTGCTCCATCCTGCACCCAGAGCTCAGCAAGACATCCAGCTCGGCTCATCCTCTGCTTTTCTGCCTCCCAGGGCAGGCGCCCTCATAAGTACAAACCCTCAGCTTCCCTATTTCCACTTCTGAGCTCTCCACTCCTGGTGCTGCAAGCAGGCAGCTCTCTGGGCTGAGGAACAGCTTGACAATTTAAAGGAGTGCATAAGACCATCCATCATTAATATGAACACTTGAAAGTATGTTTAATTTTGCTGTCTTCGGGAAACCAGCTGAGTAAGATTCCAGCTGCTCCAAATGTGTCAGCGGTGGCTGCAACCGCAGGGCTCTGAGAGTAAATGGTGGGAGCCACGTTGATTTATACATCTGCTGCTTCTGCAGGGCTAACTTTGGTCTTCTGCATCCTTTATCATGGGTTCAGTACTGGAGCATCCCACCATACATCTCACCATACATGCTTGATTTTTATTCCCAAACTTTGCATGGTTCCAACACACAGCCCTCCTTACAACAGTAACACTCCACTTATCTCATAGAGAGGTACTTCAGAAGAGTAGCGTGGTTTCCATGTCCTTTCACCAGATGGCATCAATTAATCCATCTTCTAACTCAAAATGTTAATATTTTATGAGACTGAGAAAACATTCACTTATTTTATTCCCCTTCCCACAAGCATACACTTTAAAAATGTTTTCTAACTTATCTTAATTCATATCTCTTATTTCATAATTACCATTTTACTGTACTTTCTGCCCCTGTCATAGCTTACTTGTGGAGGTTTTTTTTCAAATTTAATCAAATAATAATTAAATTCTGAGGTAACACCTCTGGTTATCTCTTCATAATTAAACTTTACTTTTTTCTTCAGAAATATTTGAAAGGAAGAAACAATTGCTTGTGAGAATGCATGCATATCTTTTTTGTGTGAGTTTGATGACTGAAGTGACTTTGACAGGGAATTCAGAGGAAATACAATTTATGTATTCAGATACTTGAGTTTTGGAATTTTTCTTTTTTCATTTGGATTGGTTAACTAGTTTCAAGAAGTCCCAAATACATACTAAACAAAACCCAAGAGTTTTGTAAGCCTTATGTCTTAAACATTGCTTTTGCTGAGCAATGTAGGTGTTGCAAATTGTTCTCCCTTTACCTTCTCTCACAGGCACACTCATTTCTTTCCAAGATGTGTTCAAGGAGGATCTATCAGTATTTGCATAATGGGTTGCTGATTTTTCCCTGAAATCCTAAAAATCCAAATCTTACTTTGCTGAAGAGGAGTGAGATGGAGTTAAAACACCACTAATACAGTGAGAGCCATGCCCAAGCTACCATTCTGCTCAGACAACAATTTTTCTTCGCTAGAGTCCAGGGTTACTTGGCATCCGAGATTTATAAAGGGAAAAAATAACCCCGCACCATAACCCTTTCAATATTTCAGAGTTTACATTGACAAAATTGTTCTTAATATTTTATTGGGCTATCTCCTCGCTAGGCAGCTTGTGGATGTTTTCCTCAAAATAAATAATGGTCAAGAAGATCTAAAATAATGGCTTTCTGTTCTGCGGTTATTTACAGTCCCATGATTAAGTCATGAAACTGCAGACTACGTAAAGAGGTGATTATAACATTGTCAGTGTCCAGCAAAGTGTCTGACAGGACTTAGCTGGGTAAGTACATCCCCAGCTGTGACAGATGTGCCAGTGAGCAGGAAGAACATAGTTTGAGTCTATCAGCAATGGAAAACAAGATTTTAAATGTGCTGTCAGACATGAAGAGAGAAAATTATTACAGTGAAGGAGAATGTGATGAAAGTTTCCCCAAAGCTGAACTTAGAGCAGGGCAGAGAGAGGGAACAGTAAATAGTAATCAGTGCATATGTTACAGGCAGGATGATGTGTTTGTTCTTGGCTACGTGGAATAATTCTGCAGGTAAAATGGGCTGTTAAGTATCTCACATCAATGTTTCTTACCTTATTAGATTACAAGGTTTTACAGCACTCTCTCAGAACCTGATAACAGCTCCGACTCCCTCTCCTTACACAAACCTTGACAACTATACAACATTTTACATTTAATTACTTGAGCTGAAACTGTTCCTTGTACAAAGGTTGTTTTCAAATTAATTAATCTGCTTCCTCCATATGTCACAATTCTCTTTTGTATCCTTCGTGATCTTTCAGACATGAACAAAACTCATCCAAGATCCATATGTCTCTATATTTGCTGCTGTTCTACTCTTGTACCTGTTTTTTATTTAGACTTTCATTGAAAAGCTACTTTTAAAACTAACAAAAAGCTTTTCAGAATGTCACCTTATGTTAATATACTTGGGGTTTTTTGTTATGTGAGAACTGTTATCACAAATATGAGCACTAATCTCATTCATATAACAACTACTTAAGGAAGCTACTGGGCATCTGGACTTTTAATGCAATCCAAGGGCTGGAATAATTTAAGCCCATAGATAACCAGCAGGAACTCTGCAGATCACTGTCTAGTTGTCCACAACAGCAATATTCTAGAGAAGTTAGCACCTAATCTAATTAGTTTCCTTGGGGGAAAAAGAAAATATAAAAAGGGAGAGCACTATCTCTCTGGGTTTATAATGTCTAGTTTTTAATCCTATAATTAGCATTGCAGTGGCTTATCCTGGTAGCAGGAGATAGTCAAACTTATCAGCTTTGCTACCCAAATTAGAACTCTTAGTCTCTCCTGATTCAAACTATCTCAAAATAATTATAATAATTTATTTTTTTTTTTAAAAATACAGGAATCTCACAGTTGTCTTATGTCTTCCTGCAGCGAGTTTGCTGATAAAAATGAGCACCTTGTTATTTTCCAGTGGTTCTCAGAGCATGGGCTGGCAGAGGAAAATCCTGTGGCATCCCCACATTTCTCTGTACAAAATCACAGGAAAGGTGCTCTGGGTCTTGGAAACTTCTGGGCCTCTTGGTCAAGGAAGGGCTGCTGTGACCCAGGAAATGAAGAGTCCTTAAATAACTGCTGCTCACACCTGCAATAGTCTCAGCCATTCCCATTATGGTAAGATTTGGAGGTCACTGGACCAGCCCAATCTTCACTAATGCAGTCACAAACAGTAGAAAATTGGTTCTCCCCAGTTCTTTGTAATCATGAGTTTTATCATCAGAAAGGTGAAAGAAACTGGATTATTTTTCCCTGCCTAAATTTTGTTTCTTCTTAGGATGAAAGGAAAAGAAAGGCATCCATTGCCTAAATATTGCCCTCTGAACTGGAGTCTTATGGAAGTTTTTCACAATTTGAACTTTGAAGAAGGAAAGAAAGAGGCTGGTAACATCAAAAGTTGACTGTGGTGATTATCATCATTGGTCTGCCAAAAGGAAGTCAAGAAGTCTGAAGCATTCTGGTGATCTTCTGCCTTCTGTGCCATCAATTTCCTTTATTTTTAGATCTACTGCTTTTTAGTGCAAAGCTGCACTTTGTTTCACCTAGATTTGTTAATATAATGATGAAAGCCTGGGAGTCAGCTGAAGTTTGAAAGACTCTTGTCTTTAAAAGACACTGGCAAGGTAGGCAGAAGGGAGCACTTGTAATGACAACATTTTTTGGAATCAGTAATGAGGTTTGAATTTTTCTGGATCCTGCTTAATCTTTTTCAGATCTTGGCAGAACAGTGGAGCTCCATCTTCAGGGGATACAGTAGAGTATGGGAGGAGCAGAGGATATTTCTTAATTCAATTACAGTGTTAGGATTTCACTGAAAAAAATATTAATTTGGTAGATTATTACAACATAGTAAGTGCTATATAAAAAAGATTAAAAAAATATAGCAAACTTCTACTCCAAGGTGGGGTTTTTTTACTTTTTTTCTTCATATTAGGAAAAGATAACGAAAAGTCCATGGTTTTCACTTCAGATTTTACCGTGTAATTCCAAGTACACCTTAAACCATGAAGGATGAGGCATGGAATACCAAGAATTCTCCATGCTGCAGCAAAAAGGAGTCAGTGCCAGCATAGTTTTGCTCACAGTTCTTCTTCACAAACAACAGCCACCACAGAGGAAGGTGGAGAAATGAGAGGACGATGGTTTATTACTGGCAAGAGCTCCAAATCTTAGGAGCCTGACACATGACTCAAAATATGACAATTTAAATACATGAAATTTCAGAGGATTAGGAACATTATTCTGAATGTCTTATTGAAACACACTACACAATCATCTGCCACAAAAGTGGAGTGATTTAATTTTAAGGCAATTTAAAAATCAAAGTGAGGACATCTCTCATTCCAAGTGAGTGAGACTTGGCAGGTCCTTTACAGACGAGAAGAGTTAAGCCCTGCTGCTGACTGTAAAGTTCTTGTTCATAGAGACAGGAGCTACAGAAGGGAAAAAATAATCCTTAACAACTTCTATGACTGAGGGGAGAAGTATGCCCCTAAAAACCAGAAGGGAAATCAGGAGAGTCATTGGTATGGGAATTTTTATCTCCAGATCAAAAGGTTCAGAGCAATGCAGGCTGTTTAAGTAAGAAAAAAAATCTTTAGATCAGGGAGCAGAAAAAAGGATAACAAACACATGGGATTATTTGCTCTAAGAAGTCAGTGAAAAATAAGTACCCATTACTAGAGAAGAAACATTAGCACAGTTCAGCAAACAGCCAATGAGCAACAGAGGAAAACAGAAAGCACAACAAATTTTGAGGGTGATCCCAAGAAAGGAGTCTAATAATCTTAAAGTCAGGTATGATTGAGTGGGTTTGTAACTCACTTTGGAGCGTTAATGGGTTGAGACAAATGATTTCATACACAGGAAAAAATAAACCAGTCTAAATTATGCAAAAGGACCTGGTGATCAAATCTATAAATCAAATCTATGAATTTATTCAAGTGACTAAACATGTACTAAAGGATCAAAGCGGATTTCTAAAAGCTCCTGGATATTACCACATACCCTTGGCCCCAACACAAATTTTTGAAATGACCTAGGGTCAGACTTGTAGAGTTATTCAACAGCCTAAAATATATACATAAGTACTAATGGGACCTACATAATTCCTAACTAATTCAGTTACTTGACTTCTGTTAAAATTTTCAATTAATATATTCCACTGAGCTTTGAAAAGGAATTGTAAATGCAGAGAATTTATTCATGAAGAGCTCATCTTCATAATCTGGTGTGTAAGAAAAACAATGTTTAATGGCATCAGATGTATCTGTTGATTACCTAAATCCAACCAGTCTGAAGTTATTCTTTGTACTCTAAACTATTCACTATTACTTTATCAAACATGCCAAAGCAATTTCACTATTATTTCTCCTAGCATAAAATTTGAGTTTTATCTTCAGATGTATCGATGTGATTTTGGTTCTGTCTGCACTTGCCAAGTAAAATTAATTGGAATCACATTTACCACAATCAAACTAAAATTAAATGAGACTGTTAAACTGGAGACACTTTTCTTTTCTGGTTTAGGTAGAGTTAAAACAGAGACTTTTCCTGTTCTTTCCAAGTTATAATATTTTTTTTTATCTTAAACTCTTAAACCCAAAGAAATAGAAGGAATTCAGCATAATACTGTGCTTTTTCTTTTCTCTATTACCTTTTAAAAACACTATCAATGCAGTCCTTTTCACTTTAAAACCCCAATAGGAAAATTATAGACTTTTCTATTTTTTAAAAAGGGTACCATTTTGCAAATATACAGGGAAAATTATTAATAAAAAAATGGAGCACTGGCACTGATTGAACATTAGTGTATATGTTCAACCACTAAGCCAGTCTGTGTGAGATGTGCTTTATACTCAGAGCATTGTGTGCATTCAGAATGAGATAATCAGTTTAAAACTATCCAAGAACTTTTGAACTGCGGATTAAATTCCATCATCCTCTACAGAAGGGTAGAGCAATCGCCATCCACTTGCTGCCAATACAGTCCAGGAAAGAAATTATTTGCCCTTTCTTCTTTATATACAGAGAAATGTCATTGAAAAGCAAATTGTTTCCAGTTGAAGAACCTGAGGCTGTTTTCATCAAATCATAGAATGATTTGGGGTGGAACGGACCATAAAAATCATCTTGTTCTGCCCCCCTGCCATGGGCAGGGACACCTTCCACTAGCCCAGGCTGCTCCAAACCCCATCCAACCCAGCCTGTAACACTTCTAGAGATGGGGCAGCCACAGCTTCTCTGGGCAACCTGTGCCAGGGCCTCACCACCCTCACAGCCAAGAATTTCTTGAAAATCTCTAAACTAACCCTGCTCACTTTTAGTTTGAAACCATTCTTCCTTGTCCTATCACTCCAGGTCCTTGTCCAAAGTTCCTCTACAGCTCTCTTAGAGTCCCTGGATGGTCTCTAAGGTCTCCCAAGAGCCTTTTCCAGGCTGAACAATCCCAACCCTCTCAGACTGTCTCCAGCAGACTGTCTCTCAGACTGGTGCTCCAGCAGCTTTGTGGCCTCCTCTAAACTCATTCGAGCAGGTCCATGTCCTTCTGTCCAGGGTCCTCAGAGCTGGACACAGTTTTCCTATGTTACCTGTAACTGTTTATTTTGTGCCCACTGACAAGACAGGAAGAGGAATACAAATTAAGAAAACATTAAAATTTTGTCAACATTTAATCTGCACATCATTTCTGACTGGAGTGCTGTTACCTAACCCTTAGTATCCTATATTAAATTGCACATCTGCTTTCTCTCTCTAACCTTGAGTTAAAGGTCCATCTCCCCCCTTCTGTCTTCCAAGCAAATTATTCAGGATGAACTCTAAAGACAGAAGATAACAGTATTGGTTTTCACTTTGATTTTCAGAAAGCATTCAATTTCTGAAATACTTTCAATTAGCAGAACACGGCAAAGGGTGTCTAAGGCATCTTTCATTTCTGAAAAGAACACAAGCTTTCATCACTAACTTGTCAACGCAATTAGCTGTACTCTTGATCTGATGCATTTCTCCAAAGCACTACCTTTCTGTTTGTTGTCAGGGACCACACATCTATGACAAACATTTCAAAATGAGTGATAAGGTTAAAAACATCTCCTCTGAGTTTGTGTACAAACATTCTGCACATTCTCAAGCCTCTCCCTTCCCCAGCTGACTGTCTGAAGTTGTGTTTTTCGTTCTGACACCGGTGCTGTGGTTTCTTTGCCTTTAGACATTGAGATGCCATGAAAAAACCCTAAATCACAGGGTATTGTGAGTGCTGACTCGGTAACTAACAGAACTACAGCTTTACTGCACCACACAAAAGATCCATGTTTCATCACACATAACAAACTGCTGAAAGACCTGTAATTTTAGATAGAAGGAACTAAGAAGTTCTGTGCTCTAAGTAGGGAAGAGATAAAGAGCTACAAGCCAAAGGAAGGGAAATGATAAAGAGCTGCAAGACCCATTTTTGATACTATCAATCCCTTTTAGCCATCTTCTTTTAGCTAAAAGGTTTGTTTGCACTGTCCTGGGTTTTTATTCCAAATGTCAGAGGGACAGCAATGATATGAAAAACACAGATTAGAAAGCAATTGCTCAAGTGCAATGTCCTCTGAGGCAGAGAGGAGAGTTTCTTTATGAAGCCTTGGACAGAGGGAACATGGTAGTCCTTTCATTCTCCAGATTGGAAACCAGCTGACTACAGCAGCACTGCTAAAATACAGGATCTCTGTACCCTGCTTGTGCTAATCAGCAATTGCTGCCTGTGCTACACCAACTGTGCTAGTTCCTGGAGTTGTCTCAATGCAGAAAAGGGAAAATTGCTTCTGTCTGTCTTGGCAGACCATGTCAAGAAGAGACCCTTGGCCTTCAGGTCGATGGAGGTGGATAACCTCACTCCCATAGTTTGCAGACCTTTTGCTCCTTGGAGGCTGTAACTTGTGTGAAAATAAGGACTTTGGACTGGGTTATCAGGAGGTGGGTAGTGCAGCTGCACTGTATGTTCTTCCATAGAGACACTAAAGGCAGCTCTGAGAGTTGTCTCAGTTTGGGCTGTGCCCTGAACCCCTGGCACTGCTGGCTGCAATGCAATGATTGACTGTGCAAGTCATATGAGTCCAGCTCAGTGTAAAGGTGAGCAGAGCAGTTTAAACTACTCTTCAGCAGTCCTTTAAACCAAACTGGAGTGAATTAGGTCATACCAGTTTACAGTCATACCAGCTACAGATGAGGAAAGCTTTAAAAAGCTGTCCTTGATACCTCTTAGCTTTTATTTATTCTTATCTCCTTGTTTCTTTATGACTCCATCATTCAATCCACCATCCAAGCTGCATCTTGCTCAGGAACAACTCAGGCCAATTCCCTTGGTTTTTTTCAAGGAAAAAATATGATGTCTAAAGAACAGAGAATGTCTGAGGGTAGGACCAGGGCACTTGGCAGCAAGGGAGGAGCAGGACCTTGAAAGAGTGGTGGTACAGCTGGATGTAACTGCAGCTGCTCTTCCTCCTGGGCCTCCACATGGGCAGGTGAGGTCTGAGCCTGGCAGGGTTGAAAAATGCCATCTGTTTGGTCAAAGGCAGACAGAGGAGCTCCTGGAGAGGGACAGCAGCTGTGAGTAGTATGGTGTTATGGTGAAAATTACTAGCAGCTCTTGGTAATGATTATAAGATTAGATTGACATTTGTCCTTCTAGCTTTTGGCTGTCCACTCATTTTTATATGAATTAAACATCACAGAGTCATCTTTAGGAAAAAACTACAACATCGTGTGTCTATCTGAAATAGAATTAATAATATTTTGCATACATTCTGCCCCAGATTTAGATTCATATTTTTAGATTTGGAGTGTGCTCCTGTCAGTGGGTCAGGCTGGTGCTCACTGCTGTGCTGGTCACACCCCATACCTGTATACACTTCACCACCTCCGTGACCTATCCATTAGCTCTGAAATAATAACGTGTAATTAAAAAAAACCCCCAACATAATTTTGTCCCCACACAATATAATGAATATATCAAGTTTGATCTGGTCTTATCTTGGGCTGTCTTGGGTCAAAGAGGCACAGGTATAGCAGGGAAGAAGGGCTGGTGTGATGCCCATGGTCCTGCTATTCTTGCTCAAGCAACAGCACAGCTCAAATTAGAGCAAGACTTGATGCTCCCATTGCACCCTCACACTGAAATGTTCGAGAAACCAGAGTGGGACCAGTGAAGGAAACACTCAGATATCCTTTTTAGTCAGATGTTTCTCTCTACCTTTCAAATCCTTAATGGGGGAATATGCAGACGCAGCAGAAGAGACACAACCCAGTGTGTGATATAATTAAAAAAAGAAGAAGCATAATTAAAATGATAAGAGAGGCAAAAAGGTAACCAGTCTTCAAAGATGATTTGAGAAAGCACCAAGTGAAATAGGATTTTTACCATTAACTTAACTAAAGCTGGGACTTCCCTACTAATCTAACACCTTCCTAAGTGTCCTAATTTTTGGTTTTCTTAGGAGTTCTACAGGTAAAAATCCAGTAAATCATTGTCATTGTGTGATACTTTCAAAAACCTGCAATAAAGTTGTCCGCTAGAAAAATAATATTTCCATTTCAGAGCATAATATTTATTTGATAGCTCAGCACACTATTTCAGCCTTTCCTTTTACGTGAAATAATATGTATGCAGCCAGGTGATACAGAACAGTGTGATAAAAAACATTTCCCAAAGTTCAATTGCACATAATGGCTTATATTGCCTATGCACATGTGCATGCACAAGGCAAGGCTTATTTCAGGAAAAAAAAAAAATAAAAAAGAAGTGGAAATTTGCAGTATTTGTTACACTTATCAGACTTGAACACCTTTAAATGGTTTCTGTTGAAAGATGTTTCTGTGTGACCAAAAGCTGTTAATAGTAGTTTCTTGCTGAAAACCTCCAGCTATCTTCCTATAAAAGACTGAGGCTGTAAAGCCCTTATATCTGGTTCTGTTATAGACTGTGAAAATGCAGTAGCAGCGCTGCAGAAGGAGGAGTTGTACTCGTAGTTTCCCTCAGAAGGGCTTTGCTATGCATCTTGTCTGTCTGTGTTTTCACAACAATCCACTATTGCTTAATAACAATCCATAATGTTCTAAAAATAATAAGCCTAGGTGGTCTGGAAAGCTAGAAAATAGAAATGCTGTCACATTTTCTCCGGAGGGAATTGATACATTTTGTTCTGCTCCATTCCCCAAAGGGCACAGCAGATGTACAGGTGCTAGGCTAGAAATTGTTATAATTACAAAACCTGCATTCAGTTCCTCAGAGAGCTTTGAAATTTCAACATACAGTAGAAACTTGAGCTTTGAAGAGAAACAAAAAATCCATATGCCCAAAAGAACAATAGAGTACAGGATGATTTCCTGAATTATTTACTGCAGCAAGTCGATCATTAAGAAATACAACACAACAAACAAAACTCACAAGAAGTACTGTAAATCTAAACTACATCAAAACTAGAATTTCTGGTCCACAAAGGGTTTTTTAATACATATATACAACTTTTGTTTTACACTTTCTCCACGGAATGGTTATATAGGAATCTACACAGGCCAACATCACTCTTCTCCTCACCCTATCTCTGTTGCCTGTGAATTGCAGCTATTTGTTTTCTGTGAGGGGAAAAGCCTTTATTACCACTAACACAGGAAAATGAAGTGAATTCTTTATGTTCCTATGAAGCTGCAAAAGAGAAAAAAGAAAAAGATGCTTATTCTATATTTGGAAACAGTCAATCATTGGTGATGGCAACAGAGGAGAAAAGGTTTTGGGGTCCTTGCTCACAGTTCATTGAACCATAGAATTGTAGAATGGTTTGGGTTGGAAGTGACTCTAAAAATCATCTAGTCCAACCCCCTGCCATGGGCAAGGACACCTTCCACTAGTCCAGATTGCTCCAAACCCTACTCAATCTGGCCTTGGACACTTCCAGGGATGGGGCAGCCACAGCTTCTCTGGACAACCTGTGCCAGGGCCTCACCACCCTCACAGCCAAGAATTCCTTCCCAATATCCCATCTAACTCTGCCCTCCATCAGTGTGAAGCCATTCCCCTTGTCCTATCACTCCAAGCCCTTGTCCAAAGTCCTTCTCCAGCTCTCTTGGAGCCCTCTTACAAGACCCCAAAATTGGATTGCTCTGTTTGGTACCCTGCCATTCTCTTAAGTCCACGAAGCCGTGGGTAAATCCTGTGGTTTCATGGGCACCTCCAAAACTTACTGACATCATTATGAGTCTCAGAGCCTTTCATCAGTGCTGTTGGGACACTCACATGTTCCTTCTAAATCAAGATATATAATTTGTGGATATCTTCTGGAGATGAGAACATTTTATGTAGATCTGTCCCAATTATTTGACAATCTACATTGTTCAAATTTCATCCCTTCCTCGTATAATTTGAAATTCATGTGAAAATTGAAATGCACTGCTAGATGGTTTCAAATTTCTCCTGGGAGTCTGGCAAGAACAGAGTTTCCTTGTGTTTAGCATTTTAACCCCCTGTTGTATTTACCTGAGGCCAATTTGCTACAGGGGAGTGCAGCAGCCATTTCCCTGGCAAACAGGGAGAAGCTCAATGTGTCTGGTGCCTGCAGCATTTGGTGACTGGCACTGCACCAAATTATTAATACTGTGATAACAGCTTTAAATCAGGTCCTGTGATGTACATCCTTTTCCTTTTAATCGCTGAGTGTTCTCTGCGAGGCACTGTCAGAGCTCTCATTTAACTTTAGGAGATTGTGCTTAGGTAGGAAGAGTGAGGCAGGGGAAAGAAGGAGAGAGCAACATTGCAGGAGGAGGATGAGGGCAGAAGGCTCAAGGTAACTGGTCAGAATGATTTCCAAGACCAGGCAGTCATCATGGTGCCCTGTGAGACAGCACAAACTCATACACTGGTACCTCCAAATAGAATGAAGCAGGAACTGTGATTTCCTATTTTCCATTCTGATATCTAGTCTGTTTTGAGAGCACTCTTTACTTAGCATGGTTTACAAATAACAGCCTAATCCAAATAATTAGTAAAATTATTTGATAAGTCTGTTATACCAGCAAAGCTTCGGTCTCACTGAAAACATGGAAGTTATTATACAATGGATTTTTGACAGGCTCACTAGAGCCCACTCTGATAAATCTACAGGGAAATAACTCTCTGCATTGCTGTTCCCATTATGAGGCTTTTTGGACAATAATTTCACTATTACTAGATAGAAAAGTTTTACTTCTTGTCCTCTGGACAAGAGCAACTTTGTTCTTTTCTGGTTTTCACAGAAACCAAACCTAACAACCAACATGTAAAGGAATTATCATTTAGCTATTGCTATCACTTCTGAGGGACCTTACAGAAGAGAAACTTTCCATTCAGTCTCTGCAACTGAGAAGGAAACAGTGTTTGTTCTTCCATTTACCCTGAAGACAACACCATGTTCAAATGGACTTTGCAAGCTCAGCTCCATCAGCAGACACAGAAGGGATGCAATGTCACTGCTATTTTTGTATGGGTTTTGAGTTGATATAGCTATTTCTGCTATGGAAATTTACCTTTCAAGTCTTCAAGATTTGTATTCTCTGATAAAAAATAGCCTGAATTTAATAGCATCATCTGCTTTCTGAGACATCCTGACTTGAGGAACAAAGCAGGAACCTGCCTTTTAGACTTTTACATACAAAACATATGAAATGGGAAACTGAAAATCTCTGTAAGTAGCATCATTCTGTGAGCTTTAGAGCATTCTTAAGTATACAACAAATTGTGTTAGCACGGCTCTTAAAGAAAAGCATTTAAAAGAAGAACATATCAGGATTTAAAAAAAACAACCACAAACAAACAAACAAACAACTGAAAAATAACCCTCAGAGAATATCCTGGCACTTACATTTCTCACAATTAAGCTCCAAGCAAGGGATTTTTCTCTACTTTCTAGGAAACTTCTGTAGTAACCTTTCAAAATTTTGCAGAAACAGGAAAGGATGTATTAGAATTGCAACGCATTGTGTTTCATCTGGCACAGCTCTTCAATCTCTTCAATAATTTCTGGCGCCACAAAATGTCTTCGTGTAACATAGCAACAGTTTCAGCAACTGTGCAGATTTAGAATCATCAAAAACATTGTAGTTTGGTCTAAACTGCATGGCTCCCTTCCCTGTTCTATACATTGCATAATGTGTAGGTATGGCATTTGCTAATAGCTGTCTATACTCCCAGAGCAAAAAAAAAGATAATAATAATAAAACAGTTTGAATGGATTCTGCTTGAAATCCCTACAAAGCATCTGCGATGTCTTGGAAGGGAAAAAATCCTGACAATAAGGGCAAGATACCCTGTTTCTTTCTGAATACTCAATAGTAACATGTTCATGGTCAAAATAACCAGAGAGCAATAATTAGAGTGGAAATGATAAAATAAAGAAAGATCTATTGCCTTAAGAATGTGTGATTTCTTATGCAACGAACTGAGCTTCAAAAAAGCTTTCAAATATATACTCATTGTACAAGTTTGTGTTACCAACAGGGTGTGGACACTCTGATTGAGTTCAGGGAACACTGTGAGAAGTGCCAGAGCCTGGGATGTGATGGTTCATGCACAGGAGCTTATATACAAAGAGCAATTTCATCACATCAAATAAACACCATAACAGGATTTTAAGTATACTTGTACAGTTACCTATCTAAATAAGTAAATGTTTAGGTTTAACTTGCTAAGGGTTTGGTGTTTCCTCATTACCTGTAGTTTGGTAAGGGATGCTATAATGGTAAGGGATGCTATAATGCTCTATCTTTAATTTGTGGAGCAGTGTAAGGTTGCTCAGTGTTAGCTGATGGTCAGTGCCAAGTGCTGTAGCTACACTTAAGTGTATATAAACACTTATCTCTCTCTGTGTGTATAAAACATGTGTGGGTGAATATAGCTTGAATATGGAAACTCTACTCTGAAAGGAAACTTCTTTCTCACCACCTCTCTCTATAATGTGCAAGCAGGTTCCAAAATTATGACTGCAGGGAGTTTTCCTTCCTAGCAGAAACTCACAATCAGAGCAGGGGAAAGGAGTTGCTACACAGTGGAATAGGCCCCTCAGTGGGATGATGCATTAAATGTCTCTTGATCACACTGAGATAAAATCAAGGCTTCTGGAACATGAAATGAAGAGCATGCTGGTCTGAAAACACTGAAGAATGTTATTAAAAAACAGAAATCCCTCCTGCAGTTCACTTGAGTGACCTGAAATTTAGAATGAGCATCCTTTCATTCAGGTGCACTCAGTACACAAATGACCATGCACGTCCAAGTAGGTCACAGCTCCAAGATGCCACCAGCCTCTGCTCCCACCCCAGAGAGATGGGAACTGTCCTTGCCTCGGTGCTGAGCTGAGATGCACTTTATAACCCTGAATTTTGATTTGAGCTGAGGTACCCTTGCCAGTGGGGTGCAAAAGCAGAGGGAGCTGGTGCATGGTACAAACCACCCTCTGACAATGACCATGGAGCACTGTGGGGGTGTTTTTACAGAGCTTCTCCCTCTTTCTGGAGTAGAGCTGCAGCTGACATTGAAGGTACAAGTTTCACACTTAAGCAGCCATTGACGTGTCCAGAACATGAGCTGCTGGTAACCAGCTGAGCAATTGGCTCATTCTGAACATGCAGTTTCTGGAAAGATCTCATTTTCCCTCTCTGACAGTGCATCTTAACAAATAATAGTGAACTGGAACATGGATGTGAACATTAAAGAATTACATACTAAAAATTCACTGGTGGTGCCTGACTTCATCGTTAGCAAACAGCACATTGTAAGAGTAGAAGAAAGCCTAATCTAAATAATCTAATTTAAAAACAAATATATATTCTTTTCCTTAATTAAGTCAATTAGTTCTTGCAATTAATCTCATTTTAACTGGGATTTCATGCAAATGGTTGCTGGCAATATTATGTTATAGTAACATTTTTCACAGCTGGAGGTCACGAGAACTTAAGGGCATTTTCCAGACTCTTCCCTGAGCACCACTTTGGCAAGGAATAATTATGCAGAGTGAAAGCTGATGGATTGTTCTGATATCAGTGAATCCTTCATGTCTTTTCACCAGATGTAAAGTGTAATCAGAATTTTTCAGAAGCACTTCTGAATGTCATTTTTACAGTTTTATTGGCAGCTTTTTAGAATCCATTTCCTGTCATACACGGAGGCACAAAGAGGCAGAACTGTAAAAACGCTGCACTTCTCTTCCTCCTTTTTCTTCAGCAGGGGAAAGATAGCAACAAGGAAGAGAAGAAGGAATTGCTATCAGATGTGTAACACTGTGGGAACTTCGGTTGCCCTGTAAGCTGGCTGTGGCTTTTTTCCATAGTCTGACAGTGCCAGATTGCCTATTATCCCAACTTTTGTCTCGTAATTAAATTGTCTTTAGTCAGAAGTATCTGAGTGTTGCTCTGCTCACTGACTGAAAACCTCAGCTCATCAGCCTCCCCTGCCAAACGCCTCGTGCACACCGCGCCGAGCACCTGGAACATGTGGTTTACAGCAGCTTCCTCTACTGCAAAGAGGAAATATTTGGATTGCAGTCGGGACTCACAATGGCAGAGCAGAGCTGAGGGCGGCGTGTGGTGCTGTGCTGCTGTGCCAATGGCAGCAGCAGATCAGGCAGGGGAAGAGCTCCACAGAGGATTACCCAGTTGTTTTTATAGACAATCTACCTACCTGGCCAAATCTTGGAGAAGCCTGTGGCCAGTCCCCACATCATTACCAAACCTTTAATTATAAAGTCCATCACTTCTGACTGCTGGTATTGCACAGTTAATTTAGTGTTGGTAGATCAGCTGTATGGACTGCTGTCATGGATGACATTTGGGAGCCCACAGTGCCAGATCATAAAAAGACTGGCAGCAATATTGGGAATCTTACACCTGTAAAGCTGTCAAACTGTAGATAATGTACATACTCATTGTCTTGCAAAGCAGACAAAGAGAAAGGTTTATCAACAGGAAAGGATTTTGCCTGCCTGACTTCTCCAAATTGAAAGGAAAGATGTATATTGACAAGATCTTTATCAACTTAAGGCTGTTTCCTAAAATCAGCAAGGGTATTTTTTCTTCTCAGGCTTCCTCTGACCACTACACTGGGAGACTGAGCTCAGTCTTCGTTTTTGTGTTTTGCTTCTTAGTGAGCATTTATATATCATGAAATAGGCCCTTTCCTTTCAGACTGTACACGTGACAGCTGGGTGTTGTTTCAGATCTGAATGCACAGTGAGGAGACAAAACTCGAAAGTTCTTGCTATTCTCAGTGTTGTCCAATAAGGTATATAGTACCCACAGTTCTGAAAGATCAAAGGAGTAAGCATTGCCCAGAGAACAAAAAGTGCAGGTAAACAATGTGACACATCATGACCAGTAGCTAGTAAAGATACCTCTGGAAAACATTTGGGTGAAATAAGGCTGAAAAATTATTCTATTTTTTCTTACTTTGGTGCCATTACCTAAATATCAAGGATGTGTTTGAAACCAAGGTTTTGATCTTGTGAGGAGTTAATGGGATGGTGACTGACTGGGGAAACTGTTTCCCCAGGAGGTCTTTCACACAGGAACAAAAAAATTGTCATATTATGCATTACCTGAATAAACTCAGGAACAGTGCACCTGAACATAGCAACACATTTGTTACATAGGAACAGTCCAAAGAGTTTGCCTTTGGTGCAGTTAATTAGCCCAGTAAGGGCTTGCAAATTTAGAGACTAAATGATGCTCTGCAGTTTTTGCTCAATGATCTGCATGGTGTGGTTACATTGGGAAATTATGCTTGAGCTTGGAAACAAATGCAGACTAACCCAGCTGTCTGCCTGTGCATCCTGTGCAGAATGCAAACTCCACAAGCTCTTTGTCATGACTATTCACTTCTGAGTCTGCTGAAATGCCCTTCCTGTTCCTTCTCTCACTGTTATGGGCCCATTTTAAGATGGATTTGCCATCCCCTGAACCTGCTTACTTACCTTGTTCGGCTTTTCTCTCACAGGCTTGGCAGCCTTCCACAGATAAGGTTGCTAATGAAGATACAGAATTTCAATGCCAATGTAGTCAGAAAGAAATGTACCTAATTATTATCCAAATATTAGTATCCATGCCAACAGCATTGCTCGTATGATATATTTGAATGGGCTTTCTAAATCAGCTTTCAGATTGTCTGCAGGGTGGTGAGATGTTTTCCAGCACACTCAGCCTTTGTTCCAGACTTCTGCCCTGGTGGTGTATGGCTGGTGGGTAAACAGAGAATGAGAGGATGAACCAGGAAGGTGAATAATTGGGCATAAATTACTGCAAGTTACATTGAAACTAGGAGATGATATAATCCCTGGGGGAAAAGGCACAAAACACAGGGGTCTTGTAGGAGCTGACAATCAAGATGGGCAATGCTGTTATTAGCCCTATAAAAAGGTTTATTTCTATTCCTCTAATTTCAAGTAGGTCCAAAGGAGAATGTAAGTATCTCTAATGTTTGCTGTCTGCACAACTGTGAATTTCATTTAGCTCCCATGTAGTTCTCATGCGTTTAAAGAAAAAGCTTGTAAACCAGCAAAGTAAGAGCTGGGCTTTATCCAGGAATACAGCAAAAACAACTTCTGTAGGCATCATGTGTCTCTGACTCTGCTTCTTGTGGCTTTGTGTAATACAGAGCACCGTGACCTTCTCCCACACACCCCAAAGAAAGGAAGTTTTGCTTTAAAAGAACCTTTTAACTTTTCTTTGACATCCCCAAGGTACCTAAATAACAGAGTCAAGTCATTCAGCCTCGAAGTCAACTTATCCAGCCTTGATATTTTACAGACTCACACACCAATATGAAAAGAAATACTGGCTCACAGTCAATAGGTTTAGGTATGCATTCAGGAAGATTTAAGCCTGTGTCAAGCACAAGTACTTGCTTTCAGGTTTAGCTGAGTACAATCAAAACTCTTGTCAGATATAAGTCTTTAATTAGATTTATTTTTTTCCAAGTTATGTCTACAGTAACATTTATATAATGTGAGAGCTGGTAATATCATTCTTGCAGCATATTTACACTTCAACCTGCTCCTGTGTCTGTAAATTCACCCAGACAGAGCACATCACTTGCCACCATCCGACTGCCAAGAGCCAAAACAAAAGAAAAAGGGCAAAGCTCTATGTATTTTTTTTTCCAACAAACTAAAGAAGAAGAGTCAATCATGAGAGCAAATGATTGCCACTCCATGAGAGATAAGATTGCAGCTGCAGAATGCAAAAGAATTTCATTGACCTGTTGTTGGTTTGAAAAGATAAAGGACTTTACTTAGAAGTGTTTTAAAAATACATATACACACACACACACCCGCAAGGCTAAGGGGAAGCTAAAAAAGTTCAGTTGCAAAAAATTATACCAGCAGAGCTGTGATGTCTTCATGTGACCAGGAGTGTGTTGTACTTGTCTCATTGCTGGTTGAGGAGTTACTGGATGTCTGAGAAAAGAAGAGCAATCCTTGTTAATTAAAGATGAGAATGGAAGAAACAAATCAGTGAGAAATAAAGGGAGGGAGGTAATCAATGAGGAAGGAGGATCTTGCTGGTAGGACGCAATTAGATTTCAAGGAAAAGGACACAGAGCAATTCATCATATGATAATTCCCTGGCTATCCAGAAATATTTTGCTCCACTCACTATGAGAGCACAAAAGTGGTAATTGTGTCAATCTTGCAGCCAAAGTTTTGAAACAAAGGGAAGTTGACACAGATAATTGTATTGAAGGGGAAAAAAAAGCAAAGATTGAAAACACCAACACGTATCGACAATCACAGCATCTTTCTGTTCGATACTGGGAAAGAGAGAAAATTGGAATAACAGACAGAAATAAAAGCTGAGTTGTCTGGTATGATCTTAAATAACAAAGCCTCGAAGAATTGTGGGCAAAAGATTCTCCTTAGAAAGACTGGTAGTATCAGGAAGCATTTTTGATGACAAGTAAAAGAATAAGCAAATATGTAAAATAGAGAAAATCTGATAAGGTGTGGAAAAGCACTAGATTTCCTTTTGTGCACAAACCATGAGGCAGCCTGTAGCTGATGTGGATGCCTCCCTTTGAGGCTGTCGTGGGTGGTGATCCTTTGAAGTGGGATAGACCACTGCGAAAATCTAGGTGGAAGGTTTTTGACACAAATCTCATCCTATTATGGGATTTCACATTTCAATCTTGAAGTCTGTTCTGGCCCTCGCAGGGGGTCAGGACACCACCCTGGTGGCAAATTCTCATTACATGGGGTGGTCTCAAAAGCTCATAACTATCAGCTTAGTTGTTTATTAACAACTAATCCAAACCCTATATTTTTTATAGAAATGGGCTTACTTTAATTTTCAACTTCCATCAGCCCAGTACACCTGCTGGATTGCTCTTCACATAGGCTCTGGATTTTTAATTGTTTTTTTGGTTTGGTTTGTTTGGTTTGGTTTTTTTTTCAAATCCTTCAACACCATATGACAAATGCCCCCCAAAAGACAAACCATCAGGGGCATGGGCTGGACTGGGGCAGGATATTACAGGACACAAATAGAAAGAAGCAGCTGTAAATTCCTAACATGCTGACTACCTTCCTTACCTTCACCACTGAGGCTCTCAGGATATATTGCTGCCATTGAGGAAGTCACCTCCGAACCCGAAATGGAGAAATGGCAAGTGCTGTGTTCTTCTTGCAAGTTGTTTTCTCAGAGGTATTTATTTGTTTTCCTTTGTAGAAGGGCAACCAGAGAAGCTCATTCTGCTTTTCTTCTTCTTCAAGTTAATGTTGTGAGCAAATGAAAAAAAGTCACACCCAAAATAATTACCCATCTGTAAAAATGGGGATAATGACGTCTTCTCCACAACAGATGTTGTACATCTCAGTTAAGGGTCTGATGCTCTCTGAGGCATCTTCTTTCTGTCCATGTGGCTTCCTCAGCACTCAGGTGTTTCCCTGTGTGTTCACACAGGAGCTGATCCTCAGCAGCTCCTTAGGTGCCTTGATTTCTTTTAAAGCTAGTGGCCTAAAGCTCCTGTTTATCCTCCAAATTTCTCGTCTCCAACCCTGTAAATCCTGTTTTACTCTCATACGGACTTCAGAAGAACCCAGTAGAATATCATATGTGCTGGATGATCATTGAAGGACTTCTTGTAGTAATATGGCCTAAAATTTAAAGTTTAAAAGTTGTACATGTGGGACACCTGGGGACATGGTTTAGTGTTGGGCTTGGCAGTGTTGGTTAATGGTTGACTCAATGACCTTAGAGGTCTTTTCCAGCCTGAATGATTCTGTGATCATGATCATTGTGCAGCCTCTGGGTGTTGTTAGGTGATATCCCAGGGCTGTCCAAGGAGTGCAAATTGCATTCCTTCAGCTGAAGGACCCATACCCAGCCTATGCCCTACATATGGTACTTTCTGCATACTGAATTCATAACATGGCCACCCTCTGTGCAACTTTACGGAAAGTATTTGAAACAGTTTTTTTTTCTTTTTCTTCTACTTCCTTCAAGCTGATGTGAATTTGGATTTTATTTTTTTTCTTTTCAGGATGTGTTCTTCCTTTCCTACATGAAATATGACATCTGTTGACAGCTGGGTGAGAATTCTTTGACAGGAAGGGATTTTTTGGGGGGAGAGAGGAATCAAACTTGGTGACTTGAAACATTTAACAAATTTGCTTCGATCTGTCTGAGAAGCTGGTGCTGAACAAATTTTATAAAAAGCAGTTAGATTTGTGTTGACTTTGCAACTTAAAAATAATATCATGACATCTTGGTGAGCACCTCTATTGTGTAGTGGAAGTGCGTGCGGCTAAAAGATATTTAATAAGAAAATGTTTTAAAGACACTGCACTTAAATTTAAAAAAAACCCTAAACTTTGTGTCTTTCATCACTTTTCTCCTCAAAGAAGAATGATTTCATAACCAAATTTTAATTTTGGAATAATCTCTACCATCAAGGACTAGAATGAACTGCAGTTCAGATTGAAGACAATTGTTTGTCTTTAAAAATTAATGGGAGAAGGGTTATCAGTGGGATCTTTTCTTCCAATTTGACAAATATGTTGCAGCTTTTCCAGGGCCTCCACACTGCAGGACAGGAGTGGTCCCTTCCCTGTCTGTGCTTTCTGCCCACTGCTCAAAATGACACTCAGTGCCATTTCGTATTTTATAAACATCCTTTTTTTTGAGGGATACTGTCTCTGCCATCCTGCACTGGTGCAAATCACAACTCCAGTAGGAAACATAAAGATTTTGGTGTGAAAGCAGCCTAAGGAAGGAAAGAATTCCTATCACTGAGGGGTTCCCAGTAATGTGCTTTTGCCTGTGGTTTAGTTTTGAGGTCACCTTTCTACAAAATGTACTTTCAACAATTGTCTGCTGTTTTCCAAATATTTGGGATATATTTGCAGTGGTTCAGGGGATTCAGGACTATGAAAAAGCAAACAAGACACCCATATCATATTTGAACATCAGAGTTTAAATATCCTTTTTCCTACCAAATTGCACATATAGGTGCACTTTAAAAGGGATATATTTTCTACTAAGCTTTGGTGTTTTTCACAATTAGACATTAGGCCCAGTTTCACATTACAGTGTGAGCAACAGGTAGGGGTGTAAGGACACTTCACACCAGCCCCCCTGCCCCTTCCAGAGGGTCCCAGTGCTGGGCTGACTCTCAGGTGCATCCTCTCTCCCGCCCACCACTGCTCCTGCCGTCATTGCCGAATTCCCGCCCTCAGCACCTCTCTGCTGCGGGGTTCCTCCTCCTAACAAATGTGAGCACCTTGGTGAATGTCAGACCAGCCCTGCTGGGATGAAAATCCTCAACAAAAAGATGATGATTACAGACTCATTAGGCCAACCTGTAGTGAAAGTGCTGTGACCAAATGTTCAGTACTTACGGTGCCATAAATTTTCCTAAATGGGAAAGTGGTGTTTTAAGCAGGCTCGCACTTATTCTGGGTCAGGGTCATTAGGGAAGGATTCTCTCCTGCTGTAACTCACGTGGCAGAAACAGAGGTTGTATATTTTGAGGTTGCTTCATTTTTACTTTTACTATATGGTCTCAAGCCAAAAGCCTGGATGTGAACTCAAGCTTTGGATCCAGGTTTGTGCTATCAAAGCATCCTTCTGACAGGCAAGGGCAGTGGAACATGGAAAATATTCCTTTTGGGTTAGAATTTCAAACTTCCGGCTGAAAGATCTGGATCCTTGATTTTTGGTCCACTAAAGATGTACAGTATCTGTACACAGGAGAATAATTTTGGTTTGCACCTCTTTTGGTATGTGGGGTGCCCAGCTTGTTTTATTCTTGTGTTTTGTCTTGGATTTCAAGGCCAGGTTGGATGGGGCTCTGAGCAGCCTGGTCTAGTGGAAGGTGTCCCTGTCCATAACAAGGGGCTTGGAATGAGATCATCTTTAAGGTCCCTTCCAATCCAGGCCATTCTATGATTCTATGATTTATAAAGAAAGAGAAGTCTAATATTTTCACAGCAGCAATTAATATTAAACATGCTGTATATATAATTGATAGTGAAGATGGCTGAGTAAATGAACTCTGGGGTTTATTTTTCTTGGAGGGTCTTGTGTCTTTCATCCAAAATTGATTAGTTGCTTTCCCTTGACTTTATAGCTCCTTTTTAAACTCACTGGCACTGAACCCACTGCACCTGTGTCTTTGTGGGGATGAGTAATGCAACCTCCACCAGGTGTCACATAAAGGAAACAGCAATCTGGACAGAGCAACAGAGTTATTGATGTCTGTCCAGCAGTAAGCTAAAATAACACTCACTACACCCTCCACTGGGTCCTCCAGAACTGTTGGACATCACTGAGATATTTCCTTGGAGGAACATCCAAATGGAAACCTTGGCCTGCTACAAGAAACTATAGGTAATAAAAAAAGGATTAGTCTTTGGGTACCATTCTACTATGATTAATAGTAGAAATAGTGAAAATATTTTTTTATAATAGTCCAGAGGGTTGCTAAGGTTGGCACAAGTGTACCCGAATGTTAACTTTGGTCAGTGTTTTCCTGAGTTCTGCAGTTTTTTTGTCAGCTGTATCAGGAGTTAGTGCTCAGCTCTGGTCACCAGAGGGATAGGCAAAACAAGTTGAACAATAACAGAGACATTTGTGCAATTTCAACCACTCCTGCCTTTGCTGTTTTGAGTGACAAGTGGCAGGAAGCCAACTTTTAAGCCTGTGTTTGGAAAGAAGGGACGAGCTCATTGTAGTCCTGTTCAAAGAGTGACCATGGGTAACAGAGGGGAACAATTTACCTCTGCTGACAGGCTGAGAGGGGACATGATCTCGTCCCCAAATACAGCACAGAGCTTAACACTGGGAAGGAAGAAGAGCTGCTTCACTTAATCACAATATTGGCGCCAGAGTAAAACAAAAACAATAAATGCTCATTAATAAATGGCACTGGAAATAGGAAGGGTTTTAACTATAGCAGGAGTAAAGTTATGGAAACATCTTTAGGTTTAGGTCCACCTCCCAGCAGAATCTCATTCCTAGAGGTAGCCCGACAGTATTTATCTGAGTTCTTTCATTCCTTTCTTTAAAGTGAAAAAATGGTTCACAGAAATGCTCTGTTGACATAGTGTCAGTCCCATGAGCCTGCCATACTCTGCTGAAGAAATAACTACAGCTCCACAGTTATCCACCTCCATTTTACTCTCAGATTTTCACATTTGCTCTGTCTTCTTTTTTTTGTTTCCTTTACTTAAATTTCTGCATGCAATACCTTTCAAAGATTAAACAAATTGCTATTCAAAAGGCAACACTACAAATCTATTTATACTCCCAGGTTCTTCACCAAAACTCAATGCTACAATGTAGTTTCTGAAAGTGAAAGAATTTGCTTTTTTTTTGTACAATATGTTAATCCAGAAAGGCTTTTGAAGGAGAAGGAACTTGAAAGACTCTCTAACACTCTATTATTACCTAGTCCATAAAAAGGGTACCACAGCAGCACATACCTTGCTGACAGTGCATATGACTAACCTTTTTTTTTTTTTACTTTAGGACATATAGGGAAAAATGAATTACACGATCAGTCATTTCACAAAACGGTTCTGGGGAAAGATTAAGCTTCACCTATGAATTTTTCTGAAGCACAGTGATTTGTGTATATACATGGAGCAAAATACACCTTTATAATCCTGGATCATTATGTAGAACTGTTTTCCACTAAATAAATACTCAGCAAATGGGCATTTTTACACCTTTGCTGTTCTGGGTGTTTTGGTTTGGGGTTTTTAAGTTTTTTGGGGGTTTTTGGTTTTTTTTGTTTGGTTGGTTGGTTTTGTTTTTTTTTTTCTTGAGGAATTATCTTATTTACTCTTCTCCCTACCCAGTGAATTATCACTTGACTGAAGGACCTCGGAGCTTGTGTAGCTATTTCAGCTGGAAATATTAAAAAGGAGGCTGGTGTCTTGTCACTGCTTTTTGGAACTGCTTCAGTGAGCACACAAGCCAAAAACAGGATCTACCACCCCACTGGGTGCTGTTGAATTCCTTAGGGCTGTCGCCCTCCGGGCATCTCTGGGGGTCAGAGGAACTGAAGGGGATGCACCACAGAGATGTGTCTGAGCCCTCACATATGTTGCCATGATATTCTTCTCTGCCTCTGACAACAAACCTAATATATCTTACATGCTTTAATCACTGGAGACTTTTCCTTTAATGAACCATATTTTTTTAAAGAAATTGGACTCACACACGTACACAGAGATATATACTGATATTAATCAGGCAAGATATTGCATATGCTCCGAGCCACGGAAACTTCTTGGTCTCCAAAGGCAGTTACAGAGGTTGTGATCATTATTAAAGAAGGAAAGAAAAAAGAAAACAAGGACCTCAAACTGTCAAACCTTCAGAAAGAGTTTTATGAAGATTTCTGGAGGTCTCTGGAAGAAAATGGGGAGCATTGTTTCCCGCAGCGTGTTCCTCAGAGGAAACCCACAGTGCTCCACCGAGCAGGTTACCCTGCACCACACTCATAAACCAGTATTCCATGGAATTTCAGCTGCTTTGCTGCTTTAAAACAAAGGCTGTGAACATATGTTTAGGAATCTTTCCTCCAGAATTTTCTCAAAAGGTTTTAGCACAGCGAAGCTCCAGGTGGATCCTCTCAAGCTGTGTTTAGTATCCAAGAGCGTAAGAAGGCAGATCTATAAAGGTGCCCACAGTGCTGCATTTTGGGGCTCAGTGGGGGGACAGGGGAGGCATAGAACAAACCAGGGGAAAAAAAAATGCCCCTTTTCAATCCTCTTACCATGCCTTTATTTTATTTTAAGAAAACTGCGCAGTGCCAGAAATCAAAGCATGAGAGACATCTGTGTTTTCTCGTTTTTGTAGAACAGTTATCCTTTGAGTGCCGTCTGATGCACATCCCACACTTATTTTTTCATGTTTTGCACCTTTTTAATTAAAAATATTTCTTCTATCATTTTCAAATGCTGTTTACTTTTTCTGCATTGTAAGGTGACTGAAATTTAGAGTAGGAAAAGCAGTAACAATGAGATTTTGAGGTGAGTGGATGAAGTTAAACCACAAAAAACCCCTGTAACAAGGTATTACAACGGGGATAAGCATCAGACAGGTGTATCATCCCTGAGAAGTCAGTGAAAGCAGAGAAATGACAGACCAAATTAGGTTCTATAAATTAAAATGTAGAAAAACTCTGACGAAGCATCTGGAATGTCTCGTGAAATAAGAGGTCACTAAAAGATTGTTCTTGCCGGTGTCAATAGAATCCTTTCAAAACCAAACACCTGCCTTGTGCTGTTGTGATGATATATCTATTCCTCCATTTCTAACTTCCACATTTTTGCTTTGCATCTCTGCCAAACACTGAACACAACATCTTCCCTCATTACTGTATAAATCTGCTGTAGTAACCTACAAGTCATGAAATTGTCAATGTGCATTTATGGAGTAGGTGTATTTTATCAGGGCTTTTTCTTCCAGGTCTTTTAGTGGCAGTAGACTGATACTTATTGAAATTCAGAAACATTTTCTATAAATATATGTTTATCTTGCTGTTATTCAAATAAATGAGACTGTACTAAATATGTGGCTCCTGATACTTACACGCAAATTTCCTTTAAAAAGATGACTTAGCCAATTTAAACTGAATGTAAAGAAAACAGTCCTTTACTGAGACTTGCATGCCAAATTTCAGCCAGAAAGAATTTTAATGTAAGAATTTAGACTCACAGACCCCTCAGAAACAGTATTTATAATGGAAATTTTGACAGCACCTTCAGTACAGCAGTGAAAACAACACCACCATAATGAAAAAGAAATGATGATAAACAGAATATATTATAAAGTAGGGTCTAACAAATTCATAGCCTTTAGTTTTGTCAGCAAGCTGGCGACAGGCAGTGAAATACAAAACAAGCCCTAGCTTTCAAATAAGAACAACCTGAACAAAAAAAGGGCTTCTGTAAAATAGATTAAGAAAAAATAATGCCATTCTCACTGCATAAAGTACTATTTTCATTAGGAATCATAACTCACAAATTAACACTAAGAGCACTTGGAACGGAAGAGGTGAAAAATGTGGCTATCTGTCATTTTGGTAACATATTTTCTTCAAAAAGACATTCTTATTACATTTCCCAGGCAGGTTTGTTAATGCCTTTTGTTTAAATATTCATATGTGGGCTTCTGAGTCTGACTCCTGTGAATAGAGACAGAGCCTGGGACCTCCTGCTGGAGCAGCTCTGAGATGTGATCCACGGGGTGACAGGCGCAGGTGGATGTGCTCTCTTCCTTCCCTTGGCATCCTGGTGCCTTCTCTCATCTGAACATACCCACCTGCAAACACACACCTACACATATTTACCAACAGGCTACTTAGGAGGTTGGCCCATACTAAAATTTGCAGACCAAATACTGAGAATGATCCCCTTCCCATATTTTGTAACCACATTTCTGTATTTCACCTTCCAAAGGTAGCAGCAGAGGACTGGTTGCAGCAGTGGCATGTTGTGGGGTCAGGGATAGAGATCTTTTCTTGCCCAGTGCAACACAAAAATAACATCTCCATGTGGAGGCAAGATGGAAACGCTCCCATAGAAACAAGTGTGGCTTTTAATCAATTTTTATTGGCATGAATACAACTATTAGCTTACATAATGAGCCTGCCTGTGTAATAATATGTTAAACACGGTATCAGACATTCTGTCGGCAGAAAAAGCTATATTTAGTGAAGACACTCATCTTCAATAGAACTTGGGGTTTGTAAAAATGTAGAAGGTAAAAGATATAACCTAGACACTACCTGGTTTCCATATTTGATCTGTCTAGTGTGATGCGGTATTTAAAAATGAAAAACAAAAATTTCAGAACCTGGATGCCCTACCCCTCTACTTGGCATTGGGGACTGGAATTATGTGACTTTTTAAGGTTCTTTCCAATCCAAGCCATTCTATGAAGCTACTCTACGTAAATCAGATACTCCTGAGTTTTCAATGTGTTCCCTTTTCCATTCAAGACAAATATCAAGGTTAAACCACTAGAAATATGTATTGCTTTGCCTCTCTCTCATAACCTCACTGCAAAGCATTGCCATTTGTTAGCTAATACGAGCTGAATTCTTTAAAGCAAAGAAATAAGTGACATGCCATATAATCTTGAAGTGATGTTTGTGAGAAATGTGGTTCATTAGGTGGGCACACTCACATACACAGAGGTGACAATTCGTGCATATCTATTACTGTCCTCCATTCAATATCCCTATTGATCATCCAAGGTGTAATTCATGTGCTCTGCACAGATCTCTTGCTTTTCAAAGGTTTGCATGAACAGAGTTGTCCCTACCTCTTTTAGCTCAGCCTTTTATCTCTGTGTGTGTCACTCTTTTCAGGATCTGACCCAGCAGGGTCTTTTCATACCCAACCCATACATGTAACACACGTGGAGCTACTTAGGGTGTCACCTCACCTCCTAATCAGTGGAGGAGGATGCCAATTACATAATAAAAGCTACACCAATGAAATTACTTTATCCTGTAGATTACGTGACTTATCACAGTGTGAAAGGTTAAACTAGATGGCAGGTCATAGAATCATGGAATATCCCATGCTGGAAGGGACCCACAAGGATAATCGAGTCCAGCTCCTCACCTTGCACAAGAAAACTCCCTGACTTCCACCATGCACCTGAAAGCATTGTCCAGATGCTTTTTGAGCTCTGGCAGGCTGTGACCACTGCCCTGGGGAACCCATAAGTAGCTTTCTCCTATATCTGTCAAAGCTGGGCCTTAAGTCCTGGTCAAGGTCTTGTAACACTTTACATACATTAAAAGAAAAAAAAAAAAGTGAAAAATGCAAATGGCTAATTCAATCTTGGTTTTCTTCTAAGGAAGTATCCTATTTCATGTTCTTTACTTGGAAAATCCTTTGCACAGGTAACCTGTGCACACTAGTTTATTTTAAAAATGGGATGCATAATGGAAAGTGAGAAATTTTGCCACCCTTTATTTATTTTTTTAAAACTTTACTTCACTCCTCTCTTGAGGACAGTCTGTCTTCCATGACAATTTCTATAATGCCTCTCTCTAGCATGTTGAAAATATATAGTAACCAGTGTTGCCATCTTTAAGCTCTCTATTAATTTGCTCCTCAGCAGTGTCCTCTTCACACTCACGAGTCTCTCCATCAGAGTATCTGAATTTCATGCATGATCCATACTATGTGGGATATCTACACACTTGTCCCTCAGCCTGTAAGTCCCCGTAACCTTGGCAAGGTGTTTCTAGGACTTCAAAGTGCTGCATCATCTGTCCTATCTGTGGATTTTAATAAAGCCATCTGCATTGCTATTCTTGGCCAAGACCAGCACTGAGGATGAGGCATAAGGACAGTGATGCTGGGCCAAGGTCACATCCAGATTCCTGGGGACCACAGCCAGGCTGGGGACAGCGATGAGCCCCTGCCCCTCAGCTTCAGCCTCTCTGACTTCTTCCATAGAGTTGATGCCTCCTCCTCTATCCTGTGCCAGTGGGACCAGCTTGGGAAAAAGCATTAACCTCTGCAGTGATCTTACAACAAACCAGCTGATGAGCAGCAAAAACTGGGTTTCTAAATACCACTTTACATGCTAACCCACTCAGCAGCTGACAAATACAACGTCATTAAGTTGTACCTGGGGAAAAACAGGCTCTTCTCATTTTGGCTGCTGGCAATTTCCTTTGGCATTAACCGCATTAGCCACACATTATGTTCCATCACTAATTCTCTATTAACTCATAACACCTTCTGGCCTCAGATGACCTAACCTGGATACACATTTCATTTGAGTTAAAAGCTTTCTTGTCCAGGAGCACTGCAGACAACATCATCATTTCATCAGTTTCTAGCACTTCTGATAAAATCTTGAAGATATTTTCATCCCAGCACATCCAGTATTCACAGGTTTTATAAATATCAAAACAGATTGAAGCTAACCTAGACCTTTTTCATCATGAATTTCACCCTCTTCAGTCCTATTCTCCTTGGCATTATCAGTACATGCCTGCCTCAAGTAGAATGCTGTTCTTAATCCTCTATATTGCTCATATCACTCCTCCTGCTTTCTCTGCTGTGTCAAACATAAACTTCTTGTGTCCTCCTCCAAAACCATGTTGCATCCCCACCTCCAACAAGATCATACTGCTGAACTCCATTTTTAAAGGATTCATTTTTCAAGTTGGCACTTTGATGCTTTCTCCCATACCATCACTCCCTCTTTGCAGGAGTTTCCCATAAACATAAGAAAAAATAACTACTCCTCCTCCAGAATGTCCCTCAAACCTCTCCTTTGGTGAAGTGACTGTTTTTCATTGGCTATGGCCATGCTGAGATGTACTACACACCATGTTAATCAATATCATCTCATTGCTTCCTCATATTCACCATTCTTTTTTATTTATTTCTACATTGTTGCCTGTCTTACTCTAAGATTAGAAAATCATCTTTACGTCCTGCATGTTCACCTTATTTAGACAGTTGCCCACCCCTATGATGAGGTCTCATAGGCAATATAGTGACACTAAAAATAAAGAGTTATAGGCATATAAAGACGTCTGCGAATTGGAAGCACTCTCCTAAAGGGAGCAGAGTGGAAATTTACTGGTGAACATTAAATCTCAACTATTCTTTGATTTTAAAAAGATGGTGTACCCAGACTCGGATGGAGATGTACTGGTGAGCAGCATGTGGTTTTTCATTAAGTACAGAGACATACTTTGAGTTATGGTCATGACTTGACTCATGTTTTACAGGAGAAGAGTATAGATCCTCAACAGGATTCATCTCTAGGTAAATATTCCTGTCCCTGTGAGCCCAAAATTTTGCCCAACAGGGGGCCATACATTAGGGTTTATTTCTGGAAGCAGACAAGGGAGCAAATTACAAAAATGCTTTTCTTCTTCTTCAGGACAAACGTTTCCTGGTTGAATACTGCATATAATGCAGCATATGTACTTGAATACGGAAGAGTAAGTAATACAAGGCTCCCCACCTTTTACCAGTCACTGTCTGCAACCATTAGGATGAAAAATTATAGATGTTTTCCCATCTTACACTGCTCTGCATAATAACTAATACAGGATAGGTATGGCAGGAGGCACGGGATACATCACTGTAATACATTTTAGAGACAGAACTCCACACTATGTTATTGACTAAAATGCTCTTGTTAAATTCGTGATGATACCACCTCTTTTTTTTCCTCTTAAGGACAAAAAAGTGGTATGCTCCAATATTTTTTAATTCTTCTTTACATGTAAAGATAATGGAATGCCAGAGAAAATCACGCACACAAAACCTTCATCAGTCAGTCCTGGAGGCCAGCCAGAGACTAGATGATTTGGACAAGGCCAGGATGGGCCGGATGAAGGAGTGGGAATGAGGTACTGTAAAATGGCTGTATGCAGTCTGTCCCTTTTTAAAATGTGCTTAATTTTTTTTTCCAAAGTGAAAACGAAGACCAACATTTTTTGCTCGGCTCATTTGAAAACAAAGTGTTGAGGAGAAGAATGAGAGAAACCACATTCTGCTGTAATGGTGCTGTGCTCTTCAGCCACACTATTACAGCACAAAAAATACACCACTTAAGAACTTTGTTTTTAAGAGCTGCCAGGATTTTTAACCTCTTCTCAAAATACATGGAAGACCTCTTAAATGTATTGCCTCAGCCCACTGCAAATCTATTCATTTAGCAGTTATATCAGACATATTTCTTTGTCAGCTACCCATTCAAGAAAGGATCATCTTAAAAGGCACTGACATAAATTGTTGCACGGAAGATCGATTAGTTTAAAAGGTTTTTCCTTTTAACAGATCACATAGCTATCATATCTCACCATTTGGTATATGGAATTTTCATTGAATAATTTCATTATTTAATCACTTCTTTAAACACATGTTCATTTTAAAAGATTTCACCCAGATTCCGTGATCACGGCTTACTTAAATGAGTTTTAC
Source organism: Neopelma chrysocephalum (assembly GCF_003984885.1). Lineage (NCBI taxonomy): Eukaryota > Metazoa > Chordata > Aves > Passeriformes > Pipridae > Neopelma > Neopelma chrysocephalum. The sequence continues at coordinate 4,431,342 of NW_020897767.1, forward strand.
ACTTGTGTGCTGTATAGAATTGATGTGATCAAATGGCCAGGAAATTCTTTTGGAGAAACCAGTTTAATTAGCTAGAAGAAGTCTTTGGTGCAAAGGTAGGTGTTATTCAGATGAAGCAAGTAAAAACAGCTCTCATAAGGTAGGTCACAAATTATCAAAATCTTGCGAAGTATTAGGGAGCACAGAGGTGAGAGTAACACACCTCTAGCAGTCATGGTAGGGCAGTTTGTGGGATCCCATCCTCCCCATGTAAATCACTGAATTAATTCCTACAGGTCTGTAAAGGAGTGCACATGAACTGTTGCTATTTACCACTCTGAAAATCACACTTTTTGACAGACACGTAATTGCTATTGTTTCTCGAAATTAGTTCATAAGAAAGATGCTGAAAACAGCAATCTGGTAAATAACTTTAATTGAATTCTAAGGGCAAAATTCTGCCAATCATTATTCCCATTGGGTAACACTTTGTCTGCAATTAGTCTATTGATTTTGTTGAGATTACTGTTGAGGTTTGCATTGGGTACCACCCAAGTAAACGACTGAGCAGAGTTTCACCTTAGCACTGAAACATGGCCAGGATGTTTCCTTCTCAGGGTACTTCCATCTTGCTCAGGCTGATGGGCTCCATCCCTTATCCCAGGACACCAATGTTTAGTCTATAGAGATATCAGACAGGTTGGATGTGGGAATGCTGTGCATCCATAATAGTATTTTTGTTTCCTTCCCAGCTGGAGACAGCTTGAAAGCTGAAGCCAGTTCTCACATCCAGTGGCCACAACCCATTTCTTCTCTGAAATATAAGCCTACAACTCCCCATAGCTTTAATATCAGCTTGGGTATTATTAATAGTGTATAAGGGAAGCATAAAGTTCCACTGATAGACTTCAGTTATGTGCTTTCTTCTGTGTGAATCCCAACTATTTATTTTTTCTACTTGACCTGATTAAAAAAAAATATATTTGACAGCTCCACAAACTTCAGACTCTCCGAGAATTAAATAAACTAACTGTGGTAGAACTATGATCTCATCAGCCTCCCACACATTTACTTTTGTGTTGTACTCATTTATATTGCATGCCTAATTAGTCGAGGGACTTGACAATTACAAAATTAAACTACCAATAGATTTTCTTGTGTTCTTAAAGCTTTGAGAAAAAGCAGCAAAATCAAAAAGAAAGGATTATGAATCAGAAACTTGCTGGAAGTTGTATAACCATGATCCTTCATATTTAGAAATCATTCTAAGCTATCTTTTCAAGCCCACCAGTGAATTTTTAGCCCAAGTCTCACAGCAAACCCGGATTTATACCACTGCAGAGGGATTTTTTTTATTATTTATAGTTTGTTTTCTTGTGAAAGCCATATATAGAAATAATAAAATAAACTAAAAAAATCTTTATTCTTTTTTGTATCATGCTTCCATAATCTTAAAAGGAACAAGAAGATGTTACATTTAGATGAGTTTATACAGATTCATGGAGTTTTGAAAGCAAGAATATCTCCATATGAATGGCATTTCAAAACCAAACTCAAACATTATGCTGTAATTCCCTCTGAAAATTCTCTTTCACATGCTACACATTGAATAATAACCTGAAAGGACTCCATGTTTCTAAAACTAAACAGTTTTTTGTATTTTGATAACTATTTGCAGAGAAGCTGTGCACTCCACATACAATACACTGATGTTCTCATTCCCCTGAACCTCCTTTCTTTTCTAACCTATGCTCTTGCTTAAGCTCCTTGTTGGCTGATACAAAATCCTTTTTAATGATTGCTGATTGTATTTGACACAAATGTCTGCCGGGGACAAAAACTGTGTAACTCAATCAAGATTCATTTTCTAAAGCCACTGACCTCCTAGGGGACAGAAGGGACACTTGTGCCTAAAATTATTGGTTTCCTCACTCTTGAAAATTCATTTCTGAATCTCTAACCCTTTTCAGGTTACATCATTATGTGCATACAATTGTGTTTGTACCAAATCCACCTGGAGAGTAGGAAGGAACAGGACTCTTCATGCTTTCCTGTATATTTTCTTGACTCTTGGTACAGCCCTTGAGAAACCAGGAGATGTCCTGCATAGGAGACCTCTTTAGGAATCAAAGAATTTGTTTTGTAATTTTGTTCTGCATAGGTCTGACAGTCTGTCCACCAAAATTGATAACAAATAGCCATTTTTTGTTCGGTCTTTGTTCAGCTAGACTGGATGAATTCACAACCTGCCTACTCACAAATCTACCTGCTTTTCATACCTTCGGTAGACGTATTTTCCCCTTCCTTGCAGATTTCCAGCTCCCCTTCTGCTGGATTTTAGTAGAATTGGTAGAAGTCTATACTTCAGTTGCATTTTGAGTTGCTCCTTTGAGTCACTGGGGAGGGAAGTTTGCTGTTTCCAAGTCTTGCTTGCTCGCCAGGAATCCCTGAGGTAGATGCAGGTTTTCAGTGGAGGGTTGGTTGCTGCTCTCTTACACGGAAAACTGCAGGTGTAATCAACAAACCTGACTCCTTAGATTGCCCTGTTGCCACATCCTTGAGTAGACTCTTCTCTTCTGCACCTCCTTCAGTCCAGCACACATTCAAATAAGCAGTATATATTACACTTGTTGGATTTTCTGAGGTAACCTCAATTTTCTCGCTGGTCTCAGAGTATTTTTACTATAACTCAGGACTGCCTGGCCATATTTCTTCATATTGCTTCTGGGATTATATTGTTTCTTGATGTCCAGCACAACTGGAATGATATGATTTGTGAAAAAAATAGTTGCAAACAATGCCTCCAAAAGTCTAGCCAACTTTTTTCCTGCATTTTACTTGTTACCTGTATCACTTGTTAAATTGTTTTTGTCAGTCATTACATACTTTTTTGCTTTTCATATTACTTCATGGAATGTATATACTTAACATGAGGTCTGTCAGAGTGTCTGGCTCTTCAACAGATATTCTAGCCATGAGCACAGAAACCAGCTTGTTATTTTCTAAACATACTCTTTCTGCTTTTTTCCTGGACTACCACTCACAAAAAACTAGAAAGAAGTGAAAACCTATCAGGAGCAAATGCAGTTGAAGGAAAAAAATCTGTGTTTGGAGACATTTGTATCAGTCTGTTGGGGCTTTAGTTATGTTCCCAGGCAGACAACCAGCCCTAATAAAGCAGATAAAGCAGGGAGATTTTGAATTAGTTCCTTCAGGTAACAGTTTTTATCGGCAAGTGCAATGAGTTATGTGGTATTTCTTATGTACTAATGATGAGCAGCACTTTCATGTACACAAACAAGGTGATTTTGCAAGCAGAGCCATGACACACATTGGGAATTTAGAACATAACATTGAAGTTTCATCTCCAACAACACTAAACCTACCTTGTAGGACACTTTTCCAAAACATGCATTAGTGGGATGTTCTATATCCTCTCTGTGTACAAGCCAAAAGCAGGTAATTTTTCCTAATCACATAGAAGGAAGAATCTCCTAAATAGTCAAAGGAGATTTGTGCCTACTTAGTATTTCAGTTGTTTCTAACTCGGGGAAAGCACTAAGAACCCCTCAGGAAAAGCTGGCATACCGTAATGTACAGGTAAGATAAAGATTAATACCTGTTTTTAAATATATATAAGAACAACCGCAGGTAAAATAAGGATTCAAACATTTCATGTATTATGCTTGAAGGCATTCAAGCTCCTGGCTGATAGGTATAATGAGGAACTTCCCATTTTGTGTTATATTGTTGTGCTGTATAGGGTTTTCCTCTGAAGCATCTGCTGTGGGTTATTGTCAAAACTCTGTTTTGAGCATTGCTCAACATAAGAATTTCTCTGCTCCTGAAACTGGGACATTCTAATTATCTTTCAACATTACACTACTGTGCTACCAAGCCCACTTTAATCCATAATAATAACAGAAAAGAATCATAAGCCAAAAGACTGTTTACAAGTTGACACAAATGACCTAAACTTTGCAAAGAGCCATAGTGGAAGGAGTGTGAAAAATGTACTTCACAGAAGCATCCTTGGCAGAAGAAGTGAATTCAGCAAGAAGGTTTAAAACATTTTAATGAAAGCCTGAATTGGATGACAGAGCTGTAAGAAGTTTATCTTGCACCAAAAGAGGGAATGGAAAAGATGTCAGAAAAATATAGTACCTATCTGCTCTGTTACCAAACAGAGTTTAAAATACCAAATAGAATAAACAGACAAATGACAAGAAAACACTCAAACACAATGAACTAACCTCTGCAAGATTCTTCACTGCTTTATTCCCTTGTATATGACCTGTGATTTGAATGTATATCAATATTTTTCTAGCAGTTGTGTGGGTCCATTAGCCAAATGTCACTCCTTGTAACAAAACCATTATAAATATATGGCCCCAAAGTGCTTTTGGCCCGAGTCCAGTGGATCCCATATTTCACCAAGCCATTCCAATATAGGGAAAAAAAGAAAGAAAGAAGGGGAATCTCTTTTTGAGCATGTCATAACTCCAAATCTGATAATGTATAGTGGGACAGATCAGGCAGGTTCCTGTGTTGCCCAAAAGTTATAAGTTAAACCTGGGAGAGACTGCTTAATGAAGTCTGAGTGCTACCTGGCCGCAGCACAACATGAAACCATGATGTTGACCTCAATACTGCTGCCTTCAGTTTTCTCTGTGGAAAGAGAAGTGAGATTTGAAATTCTATGCCCTGCAATATGGCAAACTAGAAGAAGAAAAATAGAAGTAATTATTTTATAAAGTTTTGTCAATAATATTTTTCATTATTTTATTTAAGAGAAGTGAGAAAAATTATTGTCTTGTCACCTTGAAGTAAACTGTGTTTACAGCACTGCTTAAAGCAAAGCCAAAACAGTTCACCAGGACTTTGTTGCTGAAAATTGACCTTTCTTAGCAAAATAAAGGCGAGGGCTGGCTCAGGTAGCATCTGGTATGGCTCAAGCATAACTTAAGTGCTGGAAAGAAATAACTTAGTATGGGTAAAGCAAAAGGCCAAGGCCACATTTTCTTCACTCTCATTTCCCATATTTATTGTTGTGCCATGGTGCACATTCCTTAATTTTTACTTTGCCTCAACTTTCAGATCTATAAACTAGGCATAATTTACTTCAGCTGCCTTGTGTGTGTGTCCAGTCTGATTCATTTTCACTGAATACTCAGGGTACACAGAGATGAGTACTGTCAGCAGGTAGAGTATTTCTCTGCAGAGCCGATATTCTTTTGTCCATTAATATTCAATTTTGTTCTCATTTCCATGGGAATCACATCCAGTCGAGCTGTTGAGCAAGTCTTCTCAGAAGCTGATCTGCAAGGCAGCGTGAGCTTCACACAGGGAGCAGCAGGTGACCACTTCTGGTGGGCAATGGCAGCAACACCATTGGGTGTGAAAACCCTCTGCTGTTTTAAAAGACGTCTGACAACCAGATCCCAGCTATGGAAGATGTTAATTTTCACATTTTAGCCAACAGATGTTACCATTGTAGCATAAGCAGAATGTCATACAAATTGCAAACTTATTAAAGTAGGATATGTTTGTGTGGGCTTTGTTTGATTAGGGGGGTTTTTTTGTGTTGTTTTATTTTTTCCTTAAAACATAAGGTACAATGTGAAATCAAGTAATTCCAGTCATGTTAATGGGATCATGAACAATTGGCTAATCAACTGTTGGGATTTTCCCCACCCTGGGGTGTCAGATGCAGCATGGATTAAGTCAGAAAAGTGCTAGCAAGACAACAGGTAATACAATGATAAACAGATGCAAAAACCTCGCAATTAAATATGTGAGGAGATTAAAAATCATGCATCCCTACACTTAGTGGCACAGAACTGAGACTTCTGAAAATGTATAACTCCATGGAAAGGTCTTGCTTTTCAAATATCTGGAAAACTCCCTAAATCCTTTTCTCTTTCCCTAGCCCCTATGTTTTTTCTCTCCACTCTTGGAAAAGCTGAAAAGAGACTTATGCACACACAAAAAAACCTCACAAACCAAACAGAACAAATGAAAAAAAAAATAACTTCAGGGACTGAAATTTATCTTACATAGTTGGTACAAAGCACACATTCTGTGATTCAGTTCAGCAACAAGAGGAAGGTATCAGGGAAGGCTTAGCAACCTCCATCCGGGGTAAAGACACTTCAGCCAGAGGTCTCAGAGTGCTGAGGGATCCCACAAAAACAGTCACCGTAAGGGAACAAATATTTGAGCTTGTAGTAAAAGAGACTTTGCATAAATGTGGGACAAGAAATCCAGTGAATAAACAAATGACACATAAACACTGCAAAAGCCCTCAGATCTGCAGAAGTTCTGAAGCAACTTGTGGCTGCAAAAACATTGTCATCTTTCATGCTGCTACTGGGCTTTAATGAATCTATCAAATGATGCACCAGTGTGGCTTTACATGGGTGTCAGTCAGATCCTTGATGCATTGGATCATATCAGGTCTGAGATTAATGAGATCTGAGTGTAATGTGATCTAGTGGATTCCCTTCTCTGGCCCAAGAATTGTGGCATTGGGCTTTATGCAATGTAGACACATCCTTTTCAAAGCTGCCTTCCAGCAAACCTAATACAGCAGCAAATATTAAAATAAGGTGTGCTGGCAGAAGGCTCTGAACTGCTAAGCACCAAATCCCCATCATGTGCTGAGAGAAAGTGTCAGAGTTTCAGGTAAAAGCCTATTTTGACTGTCTGAACCGTCAGGTTGGGGTTTTCACAGCAAGGAACTAATACATTGTGTAGCTAGGAAAATGATAGGTATTCATTTCAGTTCATGATTTTTCAATTTTTAATTTGATTTTAAAGATTTCTCATCAGTAGCGTATTTCCTAATTTTTCCACTGTCTGAACCTGTCAGACAGCCCTGAACCAAAGCCAGACCACATCTCCTGCCTCAAATTAATGGAAAAGGCGAAATGAGAAAGTTCTCCCTCAAGTAAACTAAATAAGAAAACTCTGTTGCAAGCAAACCAAACACACAAACAGAACCAAAGGAAGCTGAAGGCATTCTTAACGTTTCTGAGAACCATCTATTTTAGAAAAGAGTACAGCTTTCAAAAAGCATTTCAAACATAGTGAAAAAAAAAAAATATAATGCTCTGGGGCCCTTGTCCCCTGCTCCATTGTGGCACTGGGTACATTGGAAATTGTATTCATGACTGGAGTTTCAGGTACAGTGACTCAGCCCTGCTGTACCACGGCAGTGAGCCTTCAGGCCAGCTGAAGAGAAGGCTCAGTTCAAGAGAGGTTTATGTATTCCTTTAGAAACTTCTGAGAACGTGATCCTCGGATTGAGACACTCCTCTGGAGAAGCAGCTCTGGCTTTTCAAATCTGCAAAAGTTATTTAGGTAGGGTGTACTTTCTGGCCCTTCATATTTAATGGCCTTAATGCTTCCATTGTGTGGCTGTCATTACACATAACGCTGCTCTCCGACCTTTGGATCACCACTAGAAGATGCTATGAACAATTTACACGCCAATCTTGTCTCCCAGAAAAAACTCATGGGCAAACTTCTCCTCTTAAAATGTTCTTTGTGTGCTTAGTACATAATGTGCTTCATATCAAAACAAAGAAATATATCTGTGAAGCACTTACCACTAATTACAAACATCTGTAGCAAAATTAAGTTGGTAGAAGGTTCTTTTATATCCAGAAACTTTAAAGGATTTCCAAGAGTTGAAATCTGTCAGATATTTTAAGTAGGTTTATAACAGAACAGTGTATCTTTGGCTTTAGCATCTCATATGTATAAAGCTAAACTGACAGAATTAAAGCTATTCACACTGGAAAATCCCACAGTGTAGTTATCAGACTCCAGGAATAATATGCATAATGAAAGAAGTCTTATGATCAGAAGGGAATTAAAGAAAAAAGGTTGAGGAAAAACTCATTAAAGGACTGATCCTCAATGTTGGTGTGTTATGAGCAAATGTGAGTCCTGTGCACCTTTCCAGACCAGAGCCTGAAAGCATTAGGTGCTAAAAACGCTTTTTGTAATCAGAGAAGAGTATTTTGTATTTCACTATTGTGCATGAACCATTTGCTTTATGCATGATTTTGATAGTGGGAAGTGTTATGCATTATTTTAAATAATTAACTTTTAAAGCCTTTAAAACTGCTTTTGTACCATTTGCAAAGGAGTTTTGTCTTTTTTTTTCCCAGTGTTTCTCTTCCCATCCACCTACCAAACCACTTTTAATCCATTTATCCTAAAGAACAATGTAGTGTTATCATCTTCTGTTTGTGTGAGCAAGCGTGGCTCTCTTAAGCATCTTGAGTTTTTGTAGAGACTCCACATCTTATTGAATACCAGGAGAAGTGAGATGGACACTGATGCATGTACATTAGACATTGTGCTCTGCTTGCAGGATCCCTTTCAAATTAGGGGGCCATGAGATGGTCCCCATGGGCCCATGCTTTGAGACAGCAGTGCACATGAGCATGAGAATAAAGTAGTTAGAAGAGCCAAAATGCCACTGTGCTCTGCATATTTCATGTGCTTTAATTGTATTATATTGATTTGAGTCCATTATAGCCTGGTTTGTTACTCTAATAAATTACATTGTTCTTTGAAACAATGATGGCTTAAGATTGAAATATTATATTAAAACTTGTATCTGACTGGCAGGCTTCAAATGTGGTATTTACCATTGGCTATGGAAAAAGTAATCCTGGAAAGGTTTTCACTCTTCAGATAAAACCTTTAAATAAGAATGTACAAGTTTTAAAACGGACCTCAAACATTGGTTATGAGTGGGAGGAGAACAGCAGAAGAAACAGCCATTTTTCAGGCTGATATTTATAAACAGGAACCAATGCAAGCAAAAGAAAAGAAATAACTTTTAACTAGGACTTGAGGAGCAGAAAGTTTTAACTTTTAAAATGCAAATAAAGCTTTATTATACAAATTGTTCTCTGATGTGAATACCTTTCTGTAAATGTCATATCTTAAGTTGGGGCTTTGGAAGAGTTAATTAGTGAAAGAAAAATAACTTTCCAAAAATGTGTCTGTATAAAGCACCTAATTTATTATTGATTGTATGGTTTATGTAGCAATTCATGTGAAATCTGAAACTAGAAGAATTCAGCATATAAAGATGCATGATTTCTATGACTGGACTTGATTTCTTTAAAAAAAGCACAACAAAAAGAGAACAATTTTCAAAGTAAATAGCAAGACAAGACCGAGAGAGTAGTTTTCTTTTAAAAAAAGCCTGCTAGGCACCATACATTTGGCATGTCTTATGTGCTTTTCTGGAAGTACAAAGTTTATTTGGAAGTAAAAGGAAATGTGGTACTGCTGGAATGCAAAGCAGGGTAAACAGGAGCTCAGAGTAGATTAAAAAAGAGAAATTTTGTGGCAACATATACACTTAAAAAGATGAAGGTGAGTCATCAACATGAGATAAACTCCTTATTTTTTAAACCCTATGGGACTCCTCTTTGATGAGCAGCAGCACAGTCACTGCAGGTAGGTGCATTTTGACAGGCAAAGTTCTGCATTGCACTAATTCGCTCTGTCAGAAATTTCCACTGTAGAACTGATGTGATATTGTGGGATTTTGCTCCTGGGAAGCAGCAAGTCTGGTGGTGGGACCCTGCAGAAGCAGGTGTTCAGCAGCAGGAGAGGAAGCTGTCACTGAATAAGGGAAGTGTTTCTTTACAGCCCAGATAAACTACTGAGCACTGCCCTCAGACATGCAGGATTTTAAACTTTATTTAAACTTCTTCATGAAAAATGAACCTCACTTAAAATACTCATAGACCTCTTTTAAGAATGAAAAGATGTAAGTAACAGAAATGGAATTTTGGCAATTTGGAAATTTGTCCTGTTCATATTTTGGTGTTTATAGTTTGTATATATACATATTAGCTACTTCATTGATTACTTATTTTGCCTTCTAATGAGTCTGACAAACACATGGATCCCCTGGCAGCAGGTGTAAGCCACTCCACACGGATTACTTGCTCCAGCTTTGGACTGGAGCAGGATTGGAGCTGAGGAACTCCAGCATTCTGTGCCGTGCAGACAGGAGGAGCTGATGCCCACAGTCCCTCCCAGTCCCCCCATCCAGGTTTGCAGACAACCCAGGGCTTGGTGGGCTGTGCCATTGCTGGAATTGCCACTGGGACTGACATTACAGAATTGGCCATTCATCATCTTTGACACCGGGGCTATTTCAGAAAGTACTGCTTTGGCACATTCAGGAATAATTATATCAAAGTTGGGGCTGAGCATTGCTTGAGAGGGAGGTCATGCAGGCAATAATAATGCATCACAGTTTTCTTCTCTATTGTAATGCTACCTATGTCTTATATATGCCTCTTGGTATACCTCTGAAACCTTCTGGTGCTGGGTGCCAGGGCTGTTTGCCTTCAGAGGGAGCCTGCATGCAGAGAGCAGGCAAACAGCAGAGAGAAATGGGGAGCAATGCAGATGAAAACAAGAAAAAAAAATTTAAAAGTATGTGGGAAAAATAATGTGTTAAATGTATTCAAAAGAATTCAAAAGAATTCACAAGAAAAGTCAATGTTGACTTGCAAAAACCTAAAACTTATAGAGCAATATGCAAACTGCCACTACACACTCAAAACAACATATTATGTTTCGTTTATAAAGGCACATGTCATAGTCACAGGGAGACACTACAAAACGATCTGATTTACACAAAGTAGAACATACACACACCACATTATAAACATAAACCAGAATGTTTTCCATGCAATCTAAAGGCCTGTCTGTACACTCTTTGTACTAATAGCAAAATTATGCTTCCAGTAGGCATAAGATTGGCTCATAATGGCCTAATCCCACTGATGTTCCTTACCTTGGCATAGTCTGATGTCAGCCTCATGAATAATTCCATGGGTGTCAGGAAAGATGCAGCTGTTAAAATGCTAAGCCAGGCCTGATCATTACATTAGCTTGAAAACAGTGACTTAAAAATGTGAGTTCTCAGAACTGACGTCTGATGTTAAACCTTGAGGATCAATTTTCTCACGCTTTTCTCCACCTAAACTTAAAATTCGGAATTTTTTTCCCCTTTTCCTTTCTCATTCTTTTCCCTTTTGATAAGCTTGGTTTTGATAGATCATAAGGGAGGTTTAAGGGGAATATCAAGTGAGACAAGACAAAATAAACAGACAAGAATTGGCAACATGGTGTTTGCAAGAGATATCTTCATTTACTGAGTACTGTCTTAAGGAGACACAAACTGTTCAGTACCACACAAATAACAATATTATATCTTTTCATAATAGTCCAAATTGAACTTAAACCTCAAGAAGTCATGTCCATAAGGTTCCATTATGTCCTGCTTACAAAGAAAATTTACTTGACAAGCAAACCAGCAGAATTGAGATGATTTCAGTCCTTGCATGTACGCAGTACCTCAGCGTGCATCACAAACAGAACACCTTAAATCACAGTTAATTACATCTACTGCTGCCTGCTTCAGAGGATATAAAAATATAAATTTGTTTATTAGGAAAGGCATTAGGACTTTGACCTACTGGCAGTTTACATTGAAAACAAAGGATCAAACAGCCCTCCGAACATTCAAAGAGCAGTTTTCCTCATGTCAACTATCAGCAACATAAAAGTGCAGGATATTATTTATGTTTTTATCTTCTCCATAATGATGATGAAAACAGGACTTGAAAATAGTTCCAGCAAAAAACTCTAAGAAATATCCTTATGCATTCTAGTTTTACTGGAGATTAGGTCTTGAGGATTTCATCACAGTCCTTGAGTTCTTATAAGCAAAGCACTGCTGTGAGTTAAACTGCCCACAGAAAGCCAGCGACTGTAACTTGCTCCCACTGCACTGGGAATGCTCTCAGATTTTGTCAGGGATTTTTTTTTTACCTTGCAGAGTTATGACTGAACATACCCCACCACAGCATAAAGTCATGGTTTAATATTTTAGACACAGCAGAAAACTTCCCTGGAAAACACAGAGTGGTAGCTAATAATGAGGATAATTCTATATTTTGTGCACTAGCAGCTCTGAAAGAGGAGTTGCAAAGGTGTGGGTGTCACTCACAGTGGCAGGAAAAACTGGAGAGGGAGGAAAGGCTGAGGATGAGGGAGGAGGAGGCGATGCAGGAGAGCGGACAAAAAACAACCCTCCTCCAATAACTATGCTCCTCCAGGGCCATATGGACAAAAGGATAATAATTTTGGTTTAATACAAGAAGATTGCACCTAAAAATTCACATAGAAAAATTACAACAATCTGTTTGAGATCCCAGTGAAACTGAGCATGATTGAGTTTCCCAATTAGAAAAAAGTCAGAATCATGACTAAACTTGAAGAAAAACATGAAGTTTGAAACTATGGAGTTATAACCAACAAAACAATGTCTGTACTACATCTCAGTCATTAACTGAATATCAATTTCATCCTCGAAAAGGCACTTTTTCCCTGCTTCTGGTGTCAGGAATCAATCTGCCTCACTTGTCCCCCAACTCCACTGCTTCCAACTATAATAGCCAGAGTTGTGCCTGCACCCATCTGTTCCCCACACTTTTAAGACCCTTTGTTGCTTTGACAAAATGAAAGGGTTTTATCGTTTCTTCTTATTTTTTGGTTTTGTTTTCTTGGGTTTTTTTCCATTTTTACTATTTCAGTGCAAAATTTGAGGATAATTATCCTCACGTAAGGTAGAGGTGAAACTCAAATCTGTTCTCTTGTTTTCAGGCTTAAGATAAACTCTAGGAGTCAACTGTGGGATCACAGTTGATGAGTGGCCCCTCTAAAGTATTTTACACAATAGATGGTGATGATACTTGGCAGGGATCAGATTTCCACCTGAAGTTACACATTTCAGAGCTTGCTAGAACCATGTAAAGCTAAATCTAACAAAAAATTGATTCAGGTATTATGCCAAAACCCCTCCTAAAATACTGTAAACCTCTGCTAAAGTACTAGAAAATGTACTATGTAAATCTTCTTTTAAAACAAGAGGGATAATATCTTTTTTCTGTCTACTTATAAGGATAACCTTGAGCAAGTCCCAGATTTTCACTTTCAAAAATAAGCCCATATCCTGAATGGAAACTCATAGTAAAAGGTTAATTAATACTTAAAAAGAAAAAGAAAACGTTAATTAGTACTTAAAAAGAAAAGGAATCCCTTTTAGGTAAATTCACTTTCTTTCCAGTAGCTGTTAAGAAAGGGTAAGGAAAGCTTTTTGGAATGTAAAGGATACAAACCCTATCACTTACACTACAAGTTTCCTTGGAAGGAAAATGAAAGCTTTATGTTTGATGAACATGAGAATCTTCGATTTCTATGTGGTGTCATTTGTTTTAACTCTCATGTCAAACAAACAAAAATGAGGAATTCTGGCATAAAATCCTCCAATAATTCACTGTAACACTTGTAACTTATTCAAAAGGTATCTGGTAGGGAACCAGTGACTTTGCTGAAACTGGAAGAAATGAGTACATATATTGAATAGAAATATAAGTACTTCATTTGGATGAAATGTTAATATTTTGGTCAAGCATCATTGTAGACAAGATGGAATTTTAAAGATAGATTTTCTGGCTTGTATATTTGCCCAGAATTACCATAAAGCACCACCAAAATTGTATCTATAGCCTGAAATTACCCTGTTTTGCCCATGATATTGCACTCACAAAACTAGAATATAATTTAACATTTCTTGCCCTTACACTAATTGAACTAGCATAGCTCTATTAAAATGAGTAAAATCTAATAACAGCATTTCAATGGACAGGAAAGATATCTCCTTGTTTTTCTTAAAAGACAGAGAGGAGAGAGGGAAAGATATTTTTGGGTTGGCTAAACATGTATTGCCAACCCATAATAAGGTTGTTATCAACCAGAAAAGCCTATTAAGTTAGAAAATGAATGCTGAAAGCTTTCTAATTAAACACTTTCCACTAACATGATACTGAAAGAATAGAGTGGGAGATGGTGGCGCTGATATTGTATTAGTCATTGTATCACTCATATCATGATGTTGTAATCAGCTTTCAGGACCCTGTACATGAATAGCCCAGTTCTCAAGCTGTGCTGCGACTTGTAATTGGAAACATCTTTGGATAATAGGTGTCTCATGAGTTGTTTTCTCTTCCTGTCATATTTTTTTAATGTGATTTGACTTATAATTGAGTTTTCTATTAACTGTCGTGCAACTGTGTGTTTAAAACTTTAAGCCTGATCCTGCCAAGCTGCTCTGTGCAGATTTGTCCTGGGCTGGAGTGGAATATGACCATGGAAATGGTACAGCACAGGTCCTGTCCCCCTGAAGCAACAGGCTGCAAGAATTACATTTATCATTATGATATTTACCCACAAGAATCCACACAACTGGGTGTATATCCCAGTATTTTTATTAAATCATTCTAATAGCAACAAAGCTAAACCAACAGCAGCATTTCCCTTCTTCAGACAGATGCCTCCTATTATTTCTCACCAAAATGTTAAGTAGCAAATGATACTCAGCAAATTAAAATGATTTCATTACATTGAAAGAATAATTCAATATTCCAAAATGTTACTAACAAGAAGTATAACTTTTACCACACCTTCCAGTAAGTCCATAATTCTACATATCTGTTTTTTTAAAGTGTAGCAATGATTTTTGTTGTTTGGAGACTTCAAAGATAAGGGGAGCATTTGGTAGCCAACTTAATCTGAAAGAAACTTGAAAAATACAGAAAGTAAATTTAGTCGGAGAGGAAAGTTAAAAATCACATCGTTTCGGCTACATTAAAACCACTGGTATGTTGCAGCTTACAAGCAGAAACCCATAATATTTCAATTCACACAATTTATTTCCTTCATATTTTTAGTTAGGTATTTCCACAGATCTGCCACATACTGTTCATGGGCTCTACCGAGACACAGTACAAGTTTATACAACCTGTAATCTTGATCAAAACACAGAAATCATTGCTATCTTTAATGTTCTCACATGCAAACTATTTCTAATATGTATTATTCTATGTAGTCTAGTCAAAAGTTTTTAAATTATGCAGTAAGTAGAGTGCTATAGGTATAGTGATAACAGCATGGAAGTGAGAGCACTTACAGAGGTGAAGCAAATTAAAAAATTGGATACAAATATAAAGTTCAACTGCTAAATATATGAAACACAGTAAATTTCAAAGAGCTAAATGCTTCATATGAGAGTATCCCATGAGCACATGGCAGCCTGTACACAGGGCACCAAATCTGCAGCACACTGGCCTCTAAGGAGAGCATCATTTAGAGAAGGTTCTTCCAAATCCCTTTCTGTGGATGATAATTCTTCTGTTTTAGGAAGGTGACTGAACTCAGTGGTTGATTATTCTCTTGACTTTCCCCCATGGCCAGAGGTAATTACCCAAATACACACAGCAAGGATGAACAGTAACTGGGGGTCTTTTTTTTGACACAAGATGTAGAATTGACTGTTGTAATTGTGGATTATGATGATTGCTGAAAATATTTTTGAAATTTTATGCTGTGGTTTGTTTTCAACCCAGAAGGAACAGCATCTCTCTGGCAGTAGTGCCCTGCAGAGAAGGCTGTTTGTGTTACCAGCCTTCCTTGGCTGATCAGCTACAGGGTGATACGTGAAAATGCAGGCCAGGTTTTAATTGCCCTCTCCTTTGGAGGAGATGATTGCAGACTGTTTAATCCAAGCCTTATGGCTTCCTCACCCGGTTTTGCTGGCCTGGCTCCTTTGCTGCACTCCCCTCTATGTTTGGTTACACACAGAGATACATCTAATATCTCCTTATGCTGTACAGTGGCAGAGGCTGCCCAAAAAATTATCCTTACTAGCCAAACAATTTCCGTGAGGCAATGTAGCTAATTCTTGTTCTAAATTCCATCATCATCACACACAAGGTCACTCTCTCCATCCCTGTGAATCAACTGACAAGATGGGAACTAAAACATGTTGTTGTGGTGGTCCAAAATTTTAGATTTAAATTGCAAATGTGCAAGGAAAGAGCCAGCTCAGTTCTTTAATCATTGGTAAAGTACAGAAACCTAAAATTCTCCCCTAAGATGCAAATTCTGCAGTCTTTGACTGCCTTCCCTGGGAGTTTGGGAACTTAGTTAACCATGCGACCACGTGTTCATTTATTCTAATTAATAGAAATACATTTGCATTTGCAGATCTAGCAGCTTTTGCAAGCCAAGAAACAGCCCACAGTGGTTTTCCACGGTGCACACAGATGTGCTGGTGCAGCACAGGACACACTGGTCAATGCAGAATGTGGCAGGTACCCAGTGCTGGAGGCCCCAGACTGTTCTCAGTAGATGTTCCCCAACATTTCTGACCTGTGAGAGACATTGTGTAACAGTAGTGGAAACATTTTGTTCCGCCAGAGACAGTTATCAGAAACTTGACTAAATTATTCATATTAAAAAAAAATAAAATCAAGCACATAGATGAGCCTCCTTGAACCTGCATAAATTAGAGCTGGCTCATTCCTTTGTGCTTTGTTCCCAATTGCTGTTACTTTCTCCTACAGACAAGATTTTATTTTGGAAGTCACAAGTTCTTAGTTAAAACAGGTTTAACTATTTAGCATCAGATTCACCCACCTACATAAAACCCTCCAACTGTTGAAGTTGTTAAAGGGACATTGTCAATTTTAAAACTGCACGTCTGTTTAAAAATCTCTTACCTTCTGTTGTCACGAGTGAGCCCTGGGGTTGGATACTTGAAAAGCATTGAGGAGAAAATAACTCCTTTGGGTATTTTGGGTATCATCCCTTTCACTGGTTTCCTTCCCAACTTGCCTGGGCCAACCACATGCTCTGATGTCCCCCTGGGGGACTCAGGCTGAAGTGTAGCTGCTCTTGCTTTAATTAGATTTTTTTTTACCTAAGTGACTGCCTGGCCAGGTGATGCTCTTAGTTCAAATACAGGATAAACTATAAAGAAAACTTCCAATAGTGTCAGCTTAAAAGATGAGCAAAAGACGAAGTTTTCACTTCAATATTGAACCCCTTGTGGGACATCACATCCCCTCTGGGTCCCCGTGGCTTGAACCCTGCCCTTCATCAGCAACTCCACATCTTCTGATACTTACCAAGGATTAATTCTTCCGAGCACTGACCAGTACTGGGGGAGGAGATTTCAATGATTTCAGGGATGTGGAAGAAATAAAGAGAGAAAATCAGGGGTAAATGATGAAATGTTAGCACTGTGCTCTAACCAACTTAGCTAATCTCAGTAGATTTAAGGAGATGTGAGATAAGGCAAAGAGAGACTAACACTGTGAAGGAGTAAAGGAGAAGTTTTGTGACAAAGGCATGAAAAGCTGCTGTTAAAGACAGTATTATATTTTATATGCAGAAGGAGGCTTAGTCTGAAGTGGCATGAAGCAGCAACGGTTTTTACGGAATTTTCATGCTTCTAAGTGTTTGATTTTGCTAACAAACTTCTTTTAATGTATTTTTTTGGTGTAATATAGAGATTTCAAATGTTTTATTTTTTGTGAACCTAATGTGTAATTCTGACTGACTCAGCTTTTAATTCGATTTCCTCTTCATAGTTCAGATTAGAGGACTTGAATGAAGCCGCACAATGTAAGTGAACTTCCTATCCTTTAACTGCAAAGCCACGGGAGATTTTGGCGAAGTTAGCTTTCACACAGCTTTATCTCTGGCAGAATAACTGGAAGGAAGAGGCAGGAAATGCTGAGGAGACACTGGCAGGCAGTCGAGGAGCACCCCACAGCACCGATGCCTCAAGCTTCCCAGGCAGCACAGAGAGAAGCAGCCACAGGAGAAGCCGAAAGAAACTCCCAGGATAAACTCACTCAATGGCTCATCTGCATATTTTTGCATACTAAAGGGCACACATACTTCTCAAGGCAGCATAAAGTCTCTGCCTTGAGAGGCAGAACTGTCTCCCAACGCATTTGAGGTGTTGTGTGCATTACCTACATAAAGCCCTGTTGTCCCCACTCGATCCTTTGCAAGTTCTAAACAAGCAAAGAGATGTGTCTCAGCAGTTGCATTTTTGGAATGAAGTCTATCTATCATTGCACATATCACTGTGCTCCTTATCTGTAAGAGAAGGTAGGATGTGTGTTTAGAAAAAGGGGGGAGAGGAGCATTTTGTTATTTTCTTGTCTTTCTATGAATGCCAGCAGAAAGAGGGAAGTGATTCTGCCCCTCTATTCTGTACTTGCGACACCTCACCTGCAGTGCTGCCTCCAGCTCTGGGGCCCCCAACATAGGAAGGACATGGACCTATTTCATGGACCATGGACCAATTCCAGAGGAGGCCACAAAGGTGCTCCAAGGGCTGAAGCACCTCTGCTATGGAGACAGGCTGAAAGAGTTGAGGGTGTTCAGCCTCTGGGGAGACCTCAGAGCCCCTTCCAGTGCCTAAAGGGATTCCAAGAGAGCCAGAGAGCGACTTTGGACAAGGGCCTGGAGTGACAGGACAAGGAAGAATGGCTTTACACTGCCAGAGAGCAGGGTTAGATTTCGTAATTAGAAAGAAATTATTGCATGTGAGGGTGGGGAGGCCTTGGCACAGGTTGACCAGAAAAACTGTGGCTGCCCCATCCCTGGAAGTGTCCAAGGCCAGGTTGGACGGGGCTTGGAGCAACGTGGGATAGTGTAAGATGTCCCTGTCCATGGCAGGGGGAGTTTGAGTGAGATGGTCTTCAAGATCCCTTCCAACCCAAAGCATTCTATCATTCTATGATTTTATTTTTCTACAGTTTTATATTTTTAAGCACCGTAAGTTAAAATAATGAAGACTCATGTCCTCTTCCACCTCCTAATTTAACTAAAGAAAATATGAATAAACTAATATTGACTCTCATAGATGGATTAATGGCTGTTTAGAGAGACAAGAGAGAGAAATAGATACAAATGTGTAAATGTTTTAAGGTCCCATTCACAATCACAGTTCATTATATGCCAGTAAAACTGTCTGAGTATATACAAACATTCAATGGGACTCCTCTTCTAAATAGAATTCCTTTCTCTGTAAATACCTGCAGAATAGAGTTATCAGCCACCTGATATTTCTCTTCAGGACCAGCACATGGGACGCTCATTCAAATTTCACTATCCCAGTGCAAAAGACAGGAGACTTTTTATCAGTATCATGATGCTTTTCTGGAAGATCTGATTTTAAAGGTGAATTATGCATACTGGAAATTCAGGGAAAAGGAAGACTGAATGTCTGTGTGAAGGACTTTTGCTCATATTCCAGCATAAGCAAGAATATTAATGAATCTTCTGAATAAAGGAAAGAAGTTCTGTATTAGCTGACATTCATTTTTCCAAAAGATATAACTCCTGTACTTAATGCCTGATCTAAAGCCCTGTGAAATTTTACTCACTTCATTGTACTCCAATCTTCTCTATGGAAGACATACTTGGTCAAACAGTTAACAATTAATTAACTAAATTAAGTACTTTGGCCCCAACTTCTTTCCAGTAAGACTTGAGTAATAATAATTATATCAGTGTGTGACATATGTGCAGTGAAGTCAGCATTTGACATAATGCTTCTAAAGAAACTTCCAGTGAAGTATGTACCATTAATGATGATAAAGCCAAGAGAAAAGGCTTAAAAATTGCATTCTCTTACTTAGCAGATCTGATCCTGATGATTACTGGGAGTCTGTCAGATACATGTTTGACTCCAAAACATATGTGCCTCAGAGCTGCTGAAAGGCAATAATAAAAGAAAAAGCCTGATATCATTTTTTCATTATATATTTTCTTGGGGACTTCAGTGAAGATGAGACAAGCTTATGGGGATGGGGAAGTAAAAGAGTTGCTATCACTAAATATAGTATAGTTTTAGTGCAAAGGGAAAACAGAATCAAAAAATCCACAGAGGTCACCAAGCACAGCTGGAGTGGCAGACTTTTCAGATTAAAGAGAGAGAAAGAGATGGAGAAAAGTATTTCCTGTTCAAAAATATGAATGAAAAATATTATAAACTGTCCAGAAATATTTCAGAAAGTATTGTTTGATTTTGTTGTAGCTATTTGCACTCTAAGTAAGATTTGTGTATTCAAAAATTAAAATAGATTACGTTAATATGAACATTTTCCCCTGCTGTGGCTTTATGATGTTCGCTGCTTTATTGGTGAAAAAGCCTGAACCTGCTCTGGAGGTTTGCTTAAGAGCCATTAGTGCAGCAGTAATTTACAGCTACTTAGAACCATGCACTGAGCTACTAATTGATTGCTAATGTTGATGCGCTTGATTGGATGTCAACTTATGCGTAAAATTTATTGAAAATAATTCTGTTTCTTTCCTGTCTCTAACACCACACTCAGTAAATTGAAACAGATATGCAGGGTAACTACATCTATTTCCTCAGGCCTGATTTTTACAGAAACTCCCGCCAGCTAAGAACTTCTTAGGCTAAACAATCAGGATACCCTGATAAAAATGAGCAAAATAAAATATTCCCGTGTTGTCTTTTCCCGCATTATTTTGCACAAAGGCACAAAAAACGTCGTTAGCACCCAGAACCAGGGGAACTATTCCGACATTTCAAATGAGCAGGTTTAACCTCCCGAGCTTTGATATCAGCAGGAACATTAACTGTGGTACTTCTCCCTCCTCTGTGGGCTGCTCAAAATCCCCACGGCCTTTTAAACTGGGAGTTACAGGTGCTGAATTGCCCACGTGGGATGAAAGAGAGATGGGTCTGAACTCTGTGATCCGCTCGGGAGGCAGAGCACGGCACCCCCGGGAAAAGAGCAACCTGGAGCAGCAGAGGCACTGCAGATGTCACCGTCTGCTGTTCACAACGGGATGTTGCAGGATTTTTTGTCCTGGGTTTTGTCTGTGCTCTGGGCTGTGCTCCAAAGCATCAGCTGAGTAAAAAGTTTTTCAAATCCCAAAAGAAATCGCAGCTTTTAAAGCGCATATATATATATATATATATGTAAATTCAGCAGTTGGAAAGCTAGCTCAGGATCAAAACAGCAGAATGTTTACTTATTGTCTGACTGGCGGGGGGGGGAAAGTTGTTTAAAACCATTTCAGAACAGTATTTGTTTCAATGTTTATGAGCAGTGAAATAGCAGTTCTACCCCTACAATAAAAGGAAAAGTTTGAAAAAGGCTGGAATTCATGCTCCCTGGTAAACATGTCCAACGAGGGGAAAGAGAGCTGGAGAAGGGGCTGGAGCACCAGGAGCAGCTGAGGGAGCTGGGGGGGCTCAGCCTGGAGAAAAGGAGGCTCAGGGGGGACCTTCTCACTCTTTCCAACTCCCTGACAGGAGGATGGAGCCAGGGGGGGTTGGGCTCTGCTCCCACGGAACAAGTGACAGGATGAGAGGAAATGGCCTCAAGTTGTGCCAGCACAGGTTTAGGTTGGATGTTAGGGAAAATTTCTTCACCAAAAAGGTTGTCAAGCCCTGGCACATGCTGTCCAGGACAGTGGTGGAGTTCCCAGTCCCCATCCCCAGAGGGATTTAAAAGACCTGTGGATGTGGCACTGGTGACATGATTAGTGGTGGCCTTGGCAGTGCTGGGTTAATGGTTGGGCTCAATGAGCTTAAAGATCATTTTCAAACCAAGTGATTCCATGATTCTATTCCATCAAAGATGGAGAAAATTGGAGATGACATAGGAGGCACCCAACACTTTGTCAAATGATACAGAAGCATCCACAGCATTCTTTGCATTCAAAATCTTAGAAACTCCTCTGTGTTTATCTATTCATGGAACACTTTTTAATCTAGAAGGAGACAGAGATACCAGAAATATTGGACAGTGTTTATAAAATCTTTTTTCTTTCCTCTCTAAACATGAGCAGGACAGAAAAGAGCTACACATAGGAAAAATAAGTTCCGAGGGACAAGATCCAAGTTGACCAAAGTGCCTTAAAAAGTGTCTTATTTTGGAGGAGATGTGAGACGATCTAACCAATACTTTTGTTCCAAAGATTAACTGAAAAAAATTAGTTTTCAAATCCATTAATATTACTAAGCAAACAGCAAAACATTTCTTAAAGTCTATGACATGAAGATGTTAATATTTATTTCATGAACCCCTTATTTTAATGCCCCCCCCCCGAGACAACATCGGGATTGGAGCACATATTCCCTGATTTCACAGTAATTCTACACTTTTGCCTGTTCCCTCCCATGCCACGTATGCTGTGCAGATCCCTCCACAGCAGTGACACGTGACAGAAACTCCATAGGGTAAATGCTAAAGAGCTTTTGCAACACCAACCTGTTTCCCAGATCTCCCAATGGAAAAGCGAAGCTATCCTTCAGAGCCCAGTTTTTTGGGCTTTCCATGAGTTTAGGATTTGTTTTATTTAAAGGATAAGTAATACACAGTTGTATCATAAAAGAGAGAAACTTTACTGAAGCGGGAGTCATGTCTGAAATTTATTCTTTTAAAATAAATTACAATATTTAATGAGGATATTTTAATGAAACATTTTCCAGTTGTTGTTGCAGTATTTTGCTGTCTAAACACCCTATTCTGTACTGTCATCATGTTCATTTTTCAACTGTCAGTGCCAAAGACATTCAGAGAGTAAAACAGCAGTATGTCTAAATTAGCTTATATAATCATGACTAGAGTAGAGTAAATAATTTAATAGGAACGATGTATCTGTAAAACCTACCTTTATGTTTTTCTAATCAAGAGTACATCTGAAAGAAGTTCAGAATTTACATGAATTAATTCACATTCTGGTTTTGTATGGAGACTTTTCAGCTTTGTATGAAGACTTTTCAGGTATTCATTTAGAATACCTCTTTAGTAGGTTTTCATAGTTCACGTCTGAGGGGGAGGCTGTCACAGCACTCGGTGCTGCTGCCTGGGAACTGGGTGAACAGGATCACATCTGGCAGGGATTTGGCCTTAATTTCTCTGGGCCTCTAATATCCACCTAAGAGCTGATGAGAATATCACAGTCTTTTTCTGAAACCCAAAGGAAGCTCCTTTCCTTTCAAAACTAGGGAAATCCTGGGAAAGTGACTGTTTATGCTTCGTATTCTTGGGTACCACCTAGTGGCACCAACTTGGTTAATGATGGATGTAACTAATTCACAGAGTTTGGTTACTGTGGATATCAGTGGATATCAAATGTGATCAAAAATAACTGCAGGAATCTACTGAAAAGAAATAGGGCAAATATTCACAGACTTATATAGCAATATTTATTCCAATGGCATCACAATAACCCATGTCCATCACTTTGTTATACTGGTCACAGTATTATTTTAAGCCTTTTTCTTTAAATTGCAACTGATTTAACAGAAGCTGAATAACTTTATGAGAGTTTATACCAGTCTGCTACCAGGGGAATGCTGTTATTCCCATGGAGAATATTTTCTAACTAAACAGGAGCAGCATGCCAGACTCTTCCTATGGGTTTGATGGTACAGCCACCAGCAGTATAAACTATTTGCAGACAATGCAAAATGCCTTTATTTTATAGGTTCTTTTCCAGCCATCCTAAATGAAATGCATATCACTAACCTATTAAGTACAAATCGCTTAAAGATGTAAATTTTTTATGACTTGCTAAATGTTAATGTATGACTTGTAAAATGTTAAAGTAGTAAATAGCGTCTTTGAGCTCATACACACTAAATTTCATTCTGTAGCCCTAAGCATTTAAGGTAACAGTCACAGGGTATTAGTCAGAGAGATTTCCATAATCCTCATTGAGTTTAATTTATTATTGTTAAAAAGAAAAAAAAAAGATAATTAAGAGTTAATGTCAGTAGAATAGAAAAATAGGCCATTGTCAAAGGATAATGGTCTTTCACTAATAGGAGACTGTTGAGACATTCTCTAAGAATAAATGTTATGAAATATGAAACACATGATACAATACCACAATATGTAATTATAGCTATTTTATGTTAGCTGTTCTGAATGACTCCAGAAGACGTTATCAAAATCTGATTAATGTATCCACCTTTGATACTTCTTGATTTATGGATGTAATAACCAGCTGAGAAGGTCTCCTCACAAAACCAATTTATTTAAAGTTTGCCATAGAAGCTCCTATACACCCTGCTTTCCATCTGCTAGAATAATTCCTATATTTAGAATAATATACACATAAAAATGAAAGCCACCAAGTGGAATTTGTTCTGGCTGAAAATATCAGAGGCTGATATGGTTATTTGTTGAGAAGGGAGCAAGCCGGTTTCCAGAGAATATTGATGAATGGTCTCCAGATACACAGTAAAGAGCTAAATTCAGAGGTGTGAAATTAATGTGACTGCACCTGTGAAAACTAGCCATGAATTTGATCCAAAATGATATATTATGAATATGTGGAGATAGCAAAGATATCCAAGGCCTTGGAACAAATACTGTAGTAAATCATGAAGATCCTAGCATTAAAAAAAGAAAATACAGGTGCTCTTTATCCCTTCTAAGTTTAGCTATTTCCAAGCTATCTACCTATTTAGCACCAAATTTTGATTCTGTTATTCATGGAATATATTAATTTTCAGGGCTGTTTAGGAACTGGTTCTTGCTATCAGTTACAGCTTCTCCCTTCAGGTCACAAGAGAGTAGATATGCTAAATATTTCCATCTTGCAGAATAAAGACTATTCTCTTTCAATTTTTAATAACATTTTGAGTTCTATTCCAAGCGTGATTCACTTAAATAAAAATCAATAGGCTTAGCTGCTTCTTTTGAATCATTTAAGACAACATCTTTTCATTGGTTCTTCATCAGGGGCCAAATTCTGACCTGATTTATGCTCTAATTTACACTGCAACTCGTTGCCTTGAGAGGATTTGCACATTGCGTAAATTAGCACAGATTTGACTCCAGGGATCTTCGGTAAGTGGCATAAATTAAGAACAGGGAAAATCTGCTCTCTTTTAAAACCCCATAAAGGTCAATACAAAATCGAGAACAAGACACAGCCCCAAGTCTCTTAGTTAAAATGTATTAAAAGGTTTCACGGAGCAGTTTTATCCTCCCCGCCGCAATCTGCCCTCATTCTCCCCTCCCGCAGTGTCTCATTCACATCCACCTCTCTGGTACACTGAGAGTGATATGAGTCAGATTTTGCCCCCCAGAGAAGCATATTTCACTTACGGTGTCGACTTCTAACTTGGCACCTGGCATGAGCTTAAGTAAAGGTGACTGTGACTGGAACAATCTTTTTTATCGGCTGCGAGCCCATGGGCTGAAACTTCCGTCTGAGGGAAAGGATTTACACAATTGCTAATCTGGGCATTTCGTTACAAGCATTAATATTTGAGGACATGTGAGACCTTATCTGGAAGACAACTGCATACAAAATTTAGCACTACCAAGGAGCGTTATTTCTTCTGGTTTTTTGTTGTTTGGATTTTGGTTTGTTGTTTTGGTTTGGTTTTGGTTTTTTTGGGGAGGAGAAACTCCCTCCTGGCAAGAGCACCTTCTCTCTTCTCTGCCACTCGGTGTGCAGGGATACAGATATTTGTGGCCAGTGGTGCCAAATGTTGTGCTCTCTCTGGGTAATCAATCACTTCCCCTTGGTCACCAGGATAGTCAGGGCAGGTTGCCCGCTGCCGTTTGTGCTGACAGGGGCATTTTGGCAGAAGTGGGAAAGACACTGAAGAAGGTGAGATGTTCTTTAGCACAGCACATGAGCAGAATGGAAGTTGTGGAGAGCTCTACTGGAACTATTTAGGTTTTTCTTAATATCGGTGCCGTTTCCCTGCAAGACGCTGGGTCTCCTTTGCAAACATCCCCAATGGTCAAAGCAGTGCTGAGCTGTAGTATTTTTATGAGATTTTTAGGAGAAAGAGTGTATAAAAGAATCACTTTGCACCTGTGATGTGCAGTAATGTCACACAGCCGGACCCACCAGCTTGGGCTAAGTTTATACACCCTGTGAAAATAGGTCCCACTAGAAAATTTCATGTGTAGCCACAGATTGTGCATTAGCTTCTTGTAAGACAACAGATATTTTCATCTTTTCTTTCTGGAAGCAGTGACTGCAGTATATATCATGAGATCTCATCAATGGAATTAATGGGATGCAGAAAATATTTTGACCAGTATAATCTAGATTCGCCTAAAACAAGAATTAGGGGACCAGACATCAAAACTGAAAATAAAATTCAATTTACTCTCAAGTTGCAGAGAACTAGATTTTCTGATGTGTGAACAAGCACAGCAAATAGTCCCAGTGGACTGGGCTCTGCAATGTGTTGTGGGCAGAGTTAATCATCATGGGGTGAGGATTTTTGTGCATTTTATAAGTTCAGAGAGAATGATTTCTTTTAGGTTTGCTAGGGAGAACTTTTTTTACAATGTTGAAAGAAGCACAGGGCTTATTACTCACATGGTAAATGATGCAAATTAATGCAGATATTTTGTGTGGGCCATAATAGAGAGAATTTTACCTTTAAAGAACAAGATAAATTCCCTGTTAATGCCAGACATGCAGATAAGTTCAAGCATCCAAGCACTCAGTCTGTTGACAAGTTCACAAATGAAAGACCCCACAATGGTCCATGTAGTTCTCAAAGGGTATCACGGCTCCTCCAAGGTAGGAAGTTTAATTTTCAAACAGAATCGAGAGGCTCTGTCCCTTTCTGAGTCATGCTTAACTCTCCAGCCTGCCTGGCTTGGCAGGAATTAGCCTTCAGAAATTATTCTGTGGGTGCAGGGATCCATTGTAGCTGTAGCTATGGTTTCTAGCATCTGATGCATTAAGTACCTGGTTCCTCTGCAAGCAGAAGTCAACAGCAAGAATTGCACATGCATTGCAGTAATACCTGAAAATTGCATATTACATCTACATGGATACCAAATGCATTCATAATGAGTGTTGTCATGTCAGTGAACAGCAAAGCAACGACCTGTGATTAAACCTCTTCTTGTGAAGTGCTGCCATTAATTTTGGCATTTACTATGGAAATACTTTGGAAATTTTGCAGGAGATTTGAATAGTTCCATTGATATTTTCATGGCCTTTCTGATTACTGAGAAATGAATTATCTGAACATTTTAGAGTCATGAATATACAGGAGATGAGGAAATGTGACAATATCTTCTTCATTAAAATTGGCTTTAAGGCACAGGACATAGGGAATTAAAAAGCCAATCTAGCTAAACTATTTATAACCATCTGATACTCTTTCAATCACTTTAGTTAACATTAGGCTATTTTGACAAAGATGTGAAATAAAACCCTCAAAACACTTAAATTCACTGACTTCAAAAGCATCAAGTTTTCAATTATGCTCTGATATTTTCAAGGAATAAAAATTGAGTGAAGGATAAATTAACCAATTCAAGTTCAGCTATTCAATTACACAAATAATCATTTGGTTTCAGTTTCCCAAGTTTTCCATCTGGGTTCATTTTCTGAGATTAAATCAATTTTCATTTTACTGGTCTCTATCAGGATGGATTTTAGAGGTCTCTAGCTTCAGTACATCAGACACTCCTAAAAATTGGCCAGTGGATGAGTGAAGTAAGGGTTGGGGCTCACATGTTTACAAAATTCTGACAGTGTTTTTCACCTGCACTTACAGACAGAATTAGGGTAAGAATTAAGTTATTTGGTTTTGAGTCAATGTGAATTTCTGGTTTAATCCTCATTAATGTATTTCAGGAAAAAACCAATCAAACAAACAGTAAAACCAATTTTATCTAGAGTATAATTCAAACAAGTTAGGAGACCCACATTTCAAAGCTATATTTTTGACAACACATAGCATTTTATTCAATGAAGGAAAATGCAGATTTGTTACTAACACATAACCTGTTCATACACAGTCAAGGTACTTTTGGCCTCATGAGTTCAAACGTATTTCAGATGTTTCAGATGGAGGGATCAGCCCTCTTTCTTCCTGAGACAAAAAAAGCAAAAAATACACTAAATATATCAACTGGGAAGTAAAGAATGAAAAGCAATGAACAGATCTCTACAAAACAAACACAAAAATAAAACTTAATAGATTAAATAGTTAAGAGGAAGCAACTCCTGACTGTTCTAAAGTGCACTGTGTAATAGGATGTCTAGCTGTAGTAACAACCTTTTGGAATTAATAATTAATCCTACATTTTATATAGTAGTTCTCAAATTAATATATGATATAAGGAAAACTATAGAAAGTTGAGAAAATCTTTTTAAAAGTTGCTACAAGCGCAAGGCAAAAGGGAGAAAAATTTGCAGTAGGCTGAGAGCGTTTTTAATTTTTTAAAAACACAAAACTTGTTTTTGACTTTAGGCAAACTCTCAGGAAAAACATCTTCAGAAAGGTCAAGAAAGAAAATAATCATGAGGCTTAGTTAAAGAACACTACCTTAACAGCAGATAATTAGAAAGAATAAGACATCCTTAAAAAAAAGTCAAATCCAAACAAAAGAAATAATAGAAAACAGTATGAGCTCCGTCAATTTAAATGTGAAAGCATGGTCAGACAGACCTGTGTAATATGAAAACCTTCTACAAGGAGCAGGGAAAGGATTTAACAGTGCTGAGTAACACAACAATAAAATAGCTAAAGACATTACAGGTGTAGAAGTTGTGTGGAAAGTCAACACTCACTCAGAGTCAGGAAAGCCAACAAAATCTCAGGATGTGATAGGGAAGGCACAGAAAGTGAAAAAAACAAAGTCATGCAGAGTTATGTCACTGCACAAACCCACAAACACTCACGTGCTGAACAAAGACAGCAAAGGCATCTCAGAATGGAAGAGTCTGAAGAAGGTGACCAGAGATTTCTTAATAAATAGGATGGCTCTTGTTTGAAGATCAACAAAATGGAGTACTTCTTGTAGTCTGCCCAAAATTCCTTTTATTCTATTCTCCTACTCATGACAAGGGCTGAAAACATGTGGCCAGTCTCTTTTGGAGTGTTACCATTGTGTGATGGCAAAACACCGGTAACATATAAATGCCATTTTATCTGCTCATACTTTCTAATAATTTCCATGTTTGCAAACATTTAATGTACCCAGATATTATTCCTCACAGGAAACAGAAAACATGGTCTAACAGTGATGCCCTGGGTGAGTTTATATTTGCCAAAGTAAGTAATGTTGATACGAGAGAGATGTTTCAGTGATGTTTCACTCCACACTTACTGTGCAAACCAGGATCGTTGTGTGTAATGCAAATTAAATTTCAAGCTACCCTGAAAAGGAGGTAAACAGCTAATACAATGAACATTTTATTTAACATCACCTATTCTAGGAGTTTTTAAAACTAACCTCTAACCTGTCCCTCTGTTACACAGGTTCCTGTCACACACTTATGAGAGCTACATTTGGACCGTATGTGACCCTTATATCCAATACTGATGCACTGAGATTTCATGTAATTTCAAACACGTGAGATAAAAAGCTGAATTTTAATCTACCAGATATTGAATTTGAACAAGCAAAAAAAAATTAGTAAACCTATTGCTGTCTGACTAATATTAGATAATCAAACAAGAAACAGAAATTATATAATTTAGTCAGAGGGGGCAACGCTTTGCAAGCCACAAGTTCTCTTGTATAATGGTTTTTATAAAGCTCCACTTTAATTTTGTTTCCAAAAAGCAATAAAGCAGAAGTTGTTTTCACAAAGCAGACAGAAAATTGATTCATTCAATGGTGATCATTGTCCAAGGGTAGTTCAGAATTTCTAAACTCCTGCATATTTAATAGGAATTTTGTTTTTATTTTAAATAAAAATCTCAAAAAAGAGATTAACGGTTAACCTGCTTATGATTTGCATATTGGTCTGTGCTATTATTTCTGGTACAATTATCCATTATGCTCTTCTGTTTGCTTATACTTAAAAGTCAGGCTTGGAACATTTTTGTCCTTTTTTGCATTGATTGCTCTTTTTGCTCACCTCAAGTAAACTACTGTATAGCTGAAAATGAGAATCTGAATATAATAGCATATTGCAAGCAATTTACTGCTTGTACTGCTCATTTCAACTCTTTTTTTTTTCCTTTTTCAGCTTTTTTGACAGGAATGCAATTTGCATTTTCTTATTAATACTGATAAGAAGCCGGACATTACAGTTATTGGAAACACAAGTCAATTTGGTTTGCCCTTCAAACAAAACACTCCTTTGTTACAAGATTTGGCAGCTCTGCTGTAAAAGATTGATAGGTCTGAATGCTGAATTCTTTGTAACTGAAAGGTTACCAGCAAAGACTATTTATACTAAAGCTGAGAATGAATCTGATGCTACCTGCAGGTAAAAAAAAATAAAATTAAAAAAAAGAATTTATCTATGTATTTTAATTCTAAGTACTCCTGAAACAAATGTGAATTTTAGGCAGTGCACTCAACATACAAGGGACAGTCACCTCAAGGAGTTCTTGGAGCAATGCTGAAGCAGAAAGAACAAATTCACAGGGTACAAGAACAACACCAAAAAACAGTTTAAGGGAGGGGGATTTTTATATGCAGTCCAGCTTACAGGGGGTTTATAGTCAAGGTCACATAATTTTATGGATAATGAAACCAGTGCCAGGAAGATAATAGGCTGCTGTGCTCAGAATGTTTGTTTTTCATAAAAAATTCAAGTATGGTGGTTCCACTTCTCTTGCCAGGAAACTGGATGTTTCATTTGAAAAATTTTGACAGAAAAAGGCACTTTTTTCTGTTTTCTTTTTTTTTCCATGGGAAGGCTTTCTTCCCAATCCATATCTAAGGATATAACTTGATTCAGAAACATTAGGGACTTAGGTTTCTTAGTGATTTTCTTTTTATTTTAATTGCAACTTTATAAAAAAAATATTTTTCTGTCTAAAAAGAAGGTCAAAAGGGAAGTGGGAAGAGTGAAAGAGAGCACGAGAGAACGAGAGAACACCAGAGCTCACCATATTATTAATTCTCCCACATAAAACTTAGCCCCCTGAAATACTGGAAGAAATATTCACCTCAGAATAGATGTCTCTCCCTTTCAAAGGAACCTTCTGCTGCCCCATTCTCACTGAGTGCTTTCCCTCTGGATAAAAAAAGTAATTAAAAAAAGTACCCATTTTTGGTTGTTTGTTAAGGGTCTTTTGCATACAAGCAGGAGTGATACAAGTGGTAGAAGCCCATTTCCAGTGATAACACTGTGAGTTTTGCCTCTTAGGATTTGTATTTTGTAAGACTATGCATGAATTGCTTTCCTCTCAGTGTAAGAGGCAGGTGATACAACTGAACAACTCAGGTTTTGCACTCACTCCATAAGAGTGGGTCATTTATTAGAGTTTAGCCTGGGCTGTACCTCGCCTTTATTGATAAAGATATTCTTTTTATTTAGAGACATGCCCCTGGCAAGTGACAAAACAAAAGGAAGAGGTGCCACACAGTCCTTTGGTGCTTAAAATAGAGTTTGCTTCTAACTTTATAGAAACACATCAGGGCTTGGGGATCATATGACACCAATTTGATTTATATAAACTCCCTCCACTGTTTGCCTTTGTAGGTTGTACACTACTTCAAGGACAGTTTTCATGTTGGAATGACAGAATGGCAGGATTCAAGTAAACAGAACAGTCAGAGTTTTCTTATTTTCTTCTCCTATTTAATATAATTGCTAGGGTTTTTTCTCTGAGTGACCCTGAAAGTCACCTCAGTAGTAATGAAATCGAGCTGCATAAAAAAAAGCTGTCTGATTTGAAAAAAAAATTAAGGTCCAAGTTTTTCATAGGTAAGGAGCCCTTCACAGACTGACAGTTTGTTTTAAATTGACCATCTCCAGCTGAATGTACACCTTTATCACAAAAAGCACTACTGTTTTCTTGATTAGTGGGTATAGAAGAGAGAAATATGTCTTGATCTACCATGTTTAGTTAACTTAATATCTGCTTTCTTACTTCACCACTCCCCCTCATCCTCCCAGCCAGCCAAGTCAGGGCTGCTCCTATTCCCCCTGTCCATGAGCCTTAAAGGAGGTGTTAGGAGGATTTCAATCTGCCAACAGCTGTAAGGAATATCAATTGATTTTTATATACATAATCATAGAATCATAGAATGGTTTGGGTTGGAAGGGAGCTTAAAGCTCATCTCATTCCACCCCCTGCCATGGGCAGGGACACCTTCCACTATCCCACGTTGCTCCAAGCCCTGTCCAACCTGGCCTTGGACACTTCCAGGGATGGGGCAGCCACAGCTTGTCTGGACAACTTGTGCCAGGGCCTCACCACCTTCTGAGTAAAGAATTTGGTCCCAACATCTAATCTAATTTCTCCTCTTTACTTTAAAACCCTTCCCCCTTGTCCAAGCATTATCTGCCCATGTAAAAAGTGACTCAGCAGTTCTGGGCATAAGGTTTGTGCAGAACGATGGTCTTGGGAAGGTGGGTGTATTCTTGCCAGGGAAGTGTCACTGCTCCTTTTCAATTCTACCTCTTATGCAATAATATTGAGGCATCATCTGTGTCATTCCCTGTGTAAGATCACAAGGCACAGGAGTGAGAAAATACTCAGCTCAAGCACTTAGTGAGTCTCCATGGGACAATCCTTTAGTAACAGGAGAGAGTTCAAAGTTCCCAAGCAAGGAATGGGGAGTTGGAGTTGTGATTCCTGTTTCCCTGGAGGTGTGGGCACTCTCAGCCCTTTCTCCAGCAAGTTTGCAATACCTTTACTCTCTGAAGTTGCTTTGCTCAGTGCATTCCTTGGCCACCTTAGAGCATTAAAACATTTTCATATGGTTAAATCTATCATCCCTGAGGAACTGCCCATGTTGTCAAGGAAGGAGCATATGACATCCCCTATTAGATCTACATGATATTAATGGTATAGGCTACTCATTCCACCCAATTTTTCTAATTTTGGAAAGAAGGACTGTGCCTTCTCGCCCACTGTTGTCTCTTTACAACACTTTTGAACTATTCCTTATCTATTCTGTCATTCTCATATCTGAAATGTTAACAAACAGAAAGTTTGATGCTCTTCATACTGAAGCCAAAGGATGCCTCACTGACACCATAAAATTCAGCTGTAAGGGGGCCAATTATATGTAGATTTTTTTGCACTGACTCTCCCAGCATTAAGTTTTCATTAAGTTATTTTAATTGAAAGCAGCTGAGTTTAAGTAACACAGCCAATTTCCTTTTGGGTGACTTTTCCAATCTCTGACAGTAGTTACTACATATGCTGTCTCTTCAACACACCACCATGCCCACCAGTTACTTCTGTGTTGTTACATCCAGTAATGATTTTTTCCCAATATCAATCAGAACATAAAGCAGAATGGATGGCTACATGTAGGAGTCAAGATTTTGATTGACAGCCAATTGCAAACAATATTTCCAGCTCAATAAATGTCAGTGAGCTTTTGATAAGCAAGATAAACTATAATAATCTCCAGAGCAGAACATAGTACAAGAATAGTAAAAAAAAAAACAAAACCAAAAAAAAACCCTCAAAAATTTAATTAAAGTGAAAGAAGCAAACCCAGGTATTTGAAATGTTGTGATCATTTCTGTGAATTGTGGTTCACAATTCCATATGAGCAGATTTGATGGAAAAAGGAAAGGTAAAGAGCTTGTTTTTGTTAATACTGTAGATGTAATGAAATGACCTAAAAGAAACACAGCAACCTAAAGGAAAAAAGGTTAGTTTTGTATTCCTGAAATTAATGTTCACTTGTTATACCCAAAATATTAAAAGAGTGAATTTAATCACCACATGTGATATGCCGAATATTATACCTGGTCTAAATACAAGTGCAAAGAAGTACATAATAGAAATCCTTAAGAATTTTTGCCAAAAGATATGTAGACAAAAACAAAATAAAAGAAACTATAGAAACCTGTGCATGAAAACCGTCTTTCTGTTTGTTTGGTGCAGTTGACCAAGTTTACAGGTGGATATATTTGGAATCTCTGGATATTTATTTTCATTGTTCATGTATTATATGTCTCCAAAACCTGTTAGGGTTGAGTATTGTCATCTCCATAACTTTTCCTTCCTTTTGGAGCAGGGGAGATGGGAAACACAGAACATTGATTTCTTGTGCTTAGGAGTCATCATGTCTTCATCTCATTAATCAGGGGTATGTCCAGTCAGAGATGATTAAAAATGTTGTAGTCCATCTTTATATTTTCAGTCTCCAGAGATCTTTCCAGGGAGCAAGGCAAACCAGCAGTCAATATTTGGACTTAGGGAGACCCAGATGAATAAACAGGTTATCTCTTTCTGAAACCTGTCATCCTGTGCCATAACTTGCTCCAATAATCCAGCACAAAAAATTGAACCAGTTCAAAATTTTAAAGTGATTCTAAATCTTGAACTTCTACCTGATTTCCTAAATTTACTTAGTAAACCTTTGATTTAAGTAGTGGATTCATGCCTTATCCTCAGCTGAACAACTGTTTATACTTTTTCCCCAACTTGCCATAACCAATTGCAGACAGGAAGGCTTTGGAGAAGCTTCTGTGCCCATGAGGAGCTAAGAGGTGAGTTTAACTGAAAACTAGTTTTTGAGTTATAGTAACTTGTATAGATGTTTTGGGGGTAAGAATATATTATTTATTTCCCAACAGAATACTTTTGCACAGTGTAAAGGATACTACGATTTGTCGGCCCGATCAAAGTCTAGTGGACATAAAAATCTACAAGGAAACAATGTCAATTAGTTTTCTAATGGCATGTTATTATTTTGGTAGATTCAGGAATGTGATGGATCTGGATCAATGCTTTGAAAGATGTTTTGTTGGGGTTTTTTGTTTGTTTGTGTTGTTTGCTTTTTTTTTTGCCAAATATTTCTTTTGGTATAACAAAATGTCTATACTTAGGAAGAAATATTTTTTGGGAGACACAGAATACAGCTATTTATGAAGCTGAAGGTCTTCAGAATTGTGAATGCCCTCCTAAAATCTCAGTGGCTTTATGTGATTTTGACCCACACAAGAAGAAAATATGCTATAGGGTCATATCAGGGGCTTCTCTGCAGCCTCATGTGGTGTATTGCTTTGGTCTGGGCCTTATTGGTGTTTAATCCTTTCAATATCTGTGTGACATAAAAATGCATTAAAGCCTTTGTCAAAAAAACAGAATATAGAAGAGATCTTCAACACTGCTGAGTGCTCACTGATTTCTAGTGCCTCCATTTTGAGGACGAAGGGGTATTCACTCATCAGAGGCATCCAAAACTTGTTCAGAGATGTCAAAATTACTATAATCAGCCTCTACTCAAAATCAGCTTCAGTGAGTAAGTATTCAGCTAATCTAAAAATTGGTCTCAGGAGTGTCTCCAGCGGCATGTTCAAGCAGGACCCAAAATGAGTGAGCAGCCTTGGGACTCTGGATGCACTGCCTGGCCAGGGATGGACGGGGAGGCTCTGGCAGCAGGAAGAGTCAACCCACTCTGGTCTAGCCTCATTGTGCATCAAACCCTCTCCCTCAACAGAGGTCAATTTACTCCACTACAGGGATCTGCTCCTGGCCATCACTGCAGGCTGGTGCAGACACAGCCACTGTGTGTGCATAAATGCAGGGGGGTTGCATTTACAGCTGGGATTCTGTGCCCAGCACCAGTTCTGTGGACTGTTCCTTTTCATCCACTGAGAGCAGGATGAGGTAGATGGTCTTGTCCTGTAGCCAGCTCGTAAGAGATCGTGGTAGTCTGACAAATGCCTAATATATTTTTTTCCCCACTTATGGAAATGTTACAGTTCTAATGTACATTTTTAACTAATGAAATTACCATATTTTGTCTCTCATCTATTCACTGTCATCACATTGCCTCAAAATAAAATAAAGAAATCTAACAGTTAGGATTCAGTGTCTGGGAACGATGCTGCCTTGACTGAGATCTCTGGAAATGGCATTGTCATTTTGCCACAAAGAATAGCAATAATTTGCTCAGTGACACTGAAAGGCCACCCACACTCTTCTACCTCTCACAACATTGATTTGATGGGATCCATTTCAAAGAGAGAGAGAAAGTAATTTTAGCTATGAAATTCTTGCCTTTTCCCTTTCTGCAAGGCTGGCCACCAGTGATTATATGGTGTAAACACCTCTCCATCATAACACAGGCTGTGAACATCAGGAGCATGGAGGATCATCTGCGATGGGGTAATAACAGCCTCCTCTCAGCAGCTGAGGTGACCAGATTGCAGCAAGACCTCAAGTGAATCGCCCCTATACAGGATTGAACATGGATATCCATCCTGGGCTGTTATTAATTTACATGAAGGAAAAAAAAATCAAGAAAAAAAAAATGTTGGAATAACCACTTTACATTTCTCCTTGCCATTTAAAGTGAAATTACCTAAAGCCTTATTCTTAGCTGTAAATTTGGCAGATTTCTTACATTTTGGGTTATAGTCCATTGTAAATAAAAAGATGGGCACATCTGATACAAGATTAAATCCTTCTTATCCTGTTACCTATCCTCTCAACTATTATCTGCCTGCCCAGTGCCTTCATGAGTGTCTCATACTTGCACTTTTCCCCTTACACATTGAATGACAACCCTGTATTGATCTGGCAATAAAAAAATCTCCTAATTTAAACCCCCTTCAAGCTTTTCCTCTGTCGTGACAACTTTGGGAAATCATCCAAAAAAATGGAAATTACTTGGATGACGAGAGGCACGAAAAAGTGTATCTTTAGGGAGAAAAAGTGTGTGTAAGCCCCACGTTCCTCCTCTTTTCCAGCCTTATGCTGGGAATCTGGCAGCAGAACTGCCTCCTATTCAAAAGCTGCTGAGCTCTCTGGCCACATCCTTTGGGAAAAAGGAAGAGAAGGGCTAAGTGGAGAATATCAAGGGTTAGGTGGAGAATATCACTTGCACAGACTTTCTGCCCAGAGTCAGCTCTGCTGGCCCACTCCCGGGCCAGATGTTGGAACATCTGCAGCTCACCGCTGAGTGACGAGCCACAGCAGGTATGGGGAGCTGAGTTCAGCTCATCGTCCATCCTTTTCCCAGTAGCCATTCCCCAACTCTGATCAGTCAAAAAGGGCAAGACAAAAGGGACATCCAGTCAGAAATCCCTGAGCCAGGACAGCACCGCTGCTGACAGCACATCACTGCACCTCAGGAGCGGAACACGACACGGAGCATTGATTGGACACAATCAATCATTTCACAGATGCCTTTAATGTCATCATTCAATCAATTTGGAGTTTACTTACATTTTTAGCGACTTCCAAGTAATTGCCAAAGTTATCTGAGGGTGAAGGTTCAGGTAAATAACCTGTGCACATAGATTGCTGATGGGGGTGAAAAGCTTCTCCTTTTCTGGCGTCTCTCACCATATGGAGCTCTGAAAATTAAAGATTTTTGTTGTGGCACTGTGCTGTATAAGTTATTTGGGTTCCATTGAAAAAAAATCAAATAAACCTGGTGGGGTTTTCTCTTCTTCCTCTACCTTCTGCATTCCCCATTCCAGGAGATGTTGGAGGCATAGTTTTCTTATGTTTCAGTTCCCTTGATCATAACATACTTCTCTTGCTTTGCATGTTGTTGTTCTTAACTAGGGCATTAAGTGCTAATATATTTTTTCTTTTTTTTATTGCTTTTTACCTCAGTGACTAAAGGAAGAGTCAGATTCTAGAGCAATTATTTTAAATCTGACTTTAGAGGACCTTGGAAAGGATCCTGAATTTGAAATATAGCATTCTGCCATTATAGAAACACATTTTGGTACTCCTGTTTAAAGATACCATAAACGGCATATATGATCTTTTATTCATAATCTACTGTTGCAGCTGATGCAGTTTGATTTAACTCTGTTTTTTCTTTGTAGATAAATGCATTCTTTAAATGGCTTTGAACCCTTTTAAAGTCTGAATGTACCATACAATTCATTATGACAACTGGTTAATTAGACCTGAATTCTTTTTTCTTCTTTTGCAAATTTTGCTTTCATGTGCCCACTAGCCTAAAAATTACATTTACTTTCCAGTGTTAATGATACCAAAACTGATAAAGCTATTCACAAAATCACCTACCAAAAGTTCCAGTTCCCTATTTACCTTGTGCTTCCTCAGATGTCTCCTGGTGTTAACTGGAAACCATGATAAGTCCTGAACTAAATTGCTGACTATAATTACAACCACAATCACGTATAATTATGGAATCACAGAATCACACAATGGTTTGGGTTGGAATGGAACTAAAAGATCATCTTGTTCCAAACCCACTGCCATGGGCAGGGACACCTTCCACTGAACCAGGTTGTTCTGAGCCCTGTCCAACCTGGCCTTGAACACTTCCAGGGATGGGGCAGCCACAGCTTCTCTGGGCAACCTATAGGCTGATTCTAAGTTATGGTGACAACTGTTATCCTTAAAATTTACGAATCTTTTGGAAAATTAGGAATTGTAAAAGGAGATACATACATGAATAAGACAATTCATTTGATCAATCCCAATTTCAGTGCTATTGACTGTATACTTCTGTGGAACAAGGAAATCTATATATCAATAGTTGTCATCTCCAAACCCCACCAAATTGAATTAGTGTTAATTCACATTTCATTATAAAATTATTTTTATCTATCATCTAGAGGCTGGATGTAACAAAGCCTACAGTGCACAACAGAGAAAGAATGCCAGGAAATTAAATCAGGAAAACTTGCAAAATACATTATCTAGATTAAACCTATGATTCTGCAGATATTTAAATTCAGCATAAAATTGATTCACAATATTCCAGAAGGAAGAAGTTTGCATTTATATCATAAAAGTACCCAAACTACTCTCTTTTGTGTTATCATGCCAGCTCTTTTCTTCCTCTCCTTGTAGGTGGGAGGCTTGAGGTATGACAGTAGATGTGTATTTCCCATGACTTTCTGAGTACCTTTCAAAAACAGACATGCATCACCCAAAATAAGAAGGAATTTCATGTATTCTCAATACTTATGCATTTTGCATAAGAATGATATATAATTAAATCATTAAGATCTTTAGGGTTTTTCTCAGTTTATAGTCAGACAAACATCCATTCACAGAGCTGCCCACCAAGCCCAAGAACCAGTAGTTGCTATTTCCTGCCTTTGACACATGGATCCATAAGGGCCAATTTAAAAAAAAAAATCCATCTTTTTCTACATATAGTGATTTCTATGGCTCAAAGTTACCAATTGCACCTAAAATTAGTTCTCAGACATTTCTGAAATTCGGAAAAATACGACCTTTCACACCTTAATTTTCTGAGACTGTATCAGCAATGAGTCACTTCACCCCGACAAAAGTGGGGCAGACACAAACATTCTTATGTCTCCTGCTCTCTCCCCGTCTCCCTCCTCGTTCCTTTTTTCATGGAAAAACAGAGCTTGATGGGATTTCTGAGAGCAGGAATTAGTGAGGTGGGTGTTGAACTCAGGTGCACCAGCCTGAGCTCTTACCCTGGAGAGAGGTGGATCCTCCCCTCCACATCCTGCTTTTATTTGTGTGGCCACTTTTACAAAATAATTGTGCGATTTTGAACTCGCATTTTTATGATGAAGTGTTGTTGCAAAACAAGATCTGTGTGTGCATTAGTGAATTTTGGGGCCTTCATGCACCAAGCACCACTCTCAGAGGGGATTTCATGGGCTGCCCCAACCTTGCAGAAACGGGCTTGTGCCAACTCCAGCTACCCCCAAAAACTGCTGCAGAAGAGGAAGTTGCAAGGGTATTTACTGGTAAATGTCTTCTGTTTTCCCAAATATAACTAAGATTTTCTTCTCTTGCTCAAATTGTCTTGAAAATTATTCATTTACTGTGGTTTTGTTAGTACAATCCTGTTCTCTCAAACGTCTCCTCCTCACACACATTCACTGGAGGTTATTTTGCTGAGAACCACCCCCCCAGCTAAAAAGCATTAGAGCCACCACTGCTGGGCACATAATCAAACCAGGCTGAGGCAGAGCAGTTTAACAGATTACACTTATTAGCCAAGTGACTGCAGCTGACTTTGTACATAGTTTGGGCCTTTTTTTACAATGACAAGCACAACGCTTTAGCTTAAACCTCTGTGGAGGTGATTTAAGTAAGGTCTACTGCTTTATGATTTGGGCTTTGAAAGTGCCTCTCTGTGGTCTCAGTCAAATAATTTAATTTTACACCATGATGTTTCAAACGCTTCCCTCTGAGACAGGGAGAACACTTGCTTGACATGAGGGACTGCAAAATAATTAAAGATGTTTTGTTAACTGCTGATTTGAAATGCTAAAAGGAGATCAATAAGTTGATTTGTGTGAGCAGATATTGGTTTGCATGAGCAGATATTTGAGAATGTGAATAAAGTGCTAATGTTTTTTTCCTAACTAATTAATACCTGCAGAATGCAGAAAAAAAGGTCCTACAGTTCACTGAATATAGGAGTATACAAGGCCTGAAGTTCCATTCAGTTAATTCAGGCAATTACTGCCAAATATTTTTTTTAAAAGGTCTAAAAGCTTCATCATGATGGAGTCACTGCACTTACCAGCCAGGACAACCTGAAAACTATTCAATAATGGTATTCTGGGTCCAATTTAAAAAGTAGCCCAAGACAGGAAGCAATTTCCTCACCCCATAAAACATTTTCAGATTACGAAAGTCCTATTCGGAGGTGAGGGAGAACCAAGAGGTTTCAGAAAT
This sequence comes from Neopelma chrysocephalum, assembly GCF_003984885.1. NCBI lineage: Eukaryota > Metazoa > Chordata > Aves > Passeriformes > Pipridae > Neopelma > Neopelma chrysocephalum. The sequence continues at coordinate 4,471,822 of NW_020897767.1, forward strand.
TTTCACCATGAAGCACAATTATGAAAACTCACTGTTGGAGGTGTTCACCTAAGCTGTGCCTGAGCCAAGCTCAGCTCTCCCCACGTCTGCTTCAGGGACTTTAAGCTGGGGGTCCTCCTGTCAGCCTATATGTGTTCCTCTGCTGACCTTCTCCTGGCCAAGGCCACTTTCCACAGATAAATAAATAGTTTTTGAACAAGTAGAGGCATCAGGGTGAGGAAAAGAGGCTGATTAACTACTTGACTCAAAACGGTGGCATGATCCTATTCCCAGGTAGGGACCATGACAATTTGCTCAGAGAGTCTTTGTCATTGTGGTTCCTCCTTGTCTAAATGCTGTTTTGGAAAGGGAATCTTGGAGGTCTTTTCCAACCTGAATGACTCCATGATTCTACACCTCAGTGGGGATACATGCTCATATGATGACTGGGGAAGCTCGTATTCAGCTGATTTGATCAGACTAAAACAGACACTTACTTCTAGACGCAGATTTCTCTTTATATTACCAGAATCAAAATTTTCACCCTCAATTTGTAAAACATTTGAGGCAAAAGTTTTCTCAAAACTGGTACTTTCCCATGAAACCTTTGTTTAATTACAGTGAGTCAGAATTTTCTAATTAAACATTCTGTTAAAAAAAAAATAAAAATCTACCATCTGATTACACTGAATTTTTTTTCTGCCACCAGTAAAGCTGTTATGAATTTAATGCATGTTGGTGTCCCAAGGTAAGAAGACCATTGCCCATATGTAAAATAAGCCATTTAAACATAAATTCTGCTATACACTGCGGTCATGGTGGGCTGACTTGACTTATATTTGCCGCAGAGAAGCAACAAACTATTATTTTTCCCACCTTCTGCTCAGTCAGCCATCTCAGCTGCTATTGATTTCACCAGAGATTCACTTGCTTTAAGGTTTGATTTGCAAGTTGTACATTTTGCATTTGACCTATTACCAAGATACATTTTTACCCATATTTTCCATTTCTATCCATGCATTTTAATCCAAACAAATTTTTATGAAGGCATAGAGCACCTAATTATATAAAATTTAAAAAATAATGTTTCTTTTTCAAAGTCAAGTCAGAAAATATGCAACTTTTAAAACGTACATGAAGACCCATAATTTTGTTTATTATATTCATAGTTTCTGTATCATGATCAGAAACAGAATGAAAATAATTATCTTTGCTTTTCTAACCAAGAAGCATCTTTACAGAATGGGGTAGGCTTCTAATTTTTGTCTTCCTGACTTAGGAAATTATTCAGTGTGATTGTGGACAAGATCTAAAAATGATGCAGGTGCCTAAATGGTGACTTAGATGAAACTGAAGAATCTAAGTCAAACATTTTTCTCAAAATGTCCTTCTGGCTGTGAGGTACCTCCCATCAGATTTGGCCTCCTCTGCTGTCCACAGCTTCTCCTCTCTCAGCAAGGTGATGCCTCCTTCACCCATCAGGCTGATCAGGATTCAGAAATCAGGCTTTTTTTTCCCCTAAATCTCTTGAGGAATTTGATCTAATAGCTGTTCAGAGATCACAGCCAACAAACATGTGAAGAATACAGATGAAGTCACTTTATTTTTAAAACTTGGCCCTTGAGAGCATGATTGGTAGTGGTGCTTATGTGTTATATACACTTGCTATTTCTTACTGTGTTTGCCCAAGAAATGGAGAATATATATTTAATTTCACCTTCTGCCAGGGAAAGTTCAAGGCCACATTTCCAGCCCCTCAGTGTATTTCCTTAACCAGTGCACTGCAAGCTGCTGGTGGGTTTCTGATCCCAGGACAAGAGGTATTTTCCAAAGACAGTTTAATGTAGCAGCAGAGAGTTTAATTGCTTCCAACCAGGAAGGGAGCTGCACTCCAGGCTTCTGTGTCTGTGCAAATGAGCAAAGAGTTGGCTGCTTCACAGGAGCTTGAACTGGCTGCTGGCCCTTCCTAAAACAAACCATGAACCCCTGTGGGTCTGTGAAGGGTGGTCAGAGGAACTTCTCTCGGGCTGAGGGTATCAGGTGGACAATTCACCCATCTCAGCCATCACTTTTCCAGCAGACAGCTAAGCCTGGACATGGGCAGGATGGGAAAGCCCTCTCCATGCTCAGCACTGGTTACCATCACTCTCCACATTGCCCTTACCAGCTCCTTTCCTGAACACACTAGTGGAGACTTTCCTCGCCATCCCAAGGATGTTTCATGCAGAACAAGTAGCCCTCGATAAACTGCGTTTGTTGAAACCCTTCTGAGGTTTTTTCCTTAGTTATTTAAATAGTACATTACTATAGCAACTAGTGTCTCACTCTCTTTAATGTATTAAACTTTATTACACCATCTGAGGCAGGAGAATATTATTATTTTACTTTACAAAGGTGGGAGCAAGATATTGATACTAAATGGGCATTTACGCAAAAAAGCTAAATTAGAATTTCAGGAAAGAAGTGGTGTCCAGGTTAACTCTAATTTAGCAGTCACTGGCAGTAGCAAAGACAATCAATCTAGTGTGGACTAGCATCCAGGAGCCCAAATCTTCCAGCTCCCACCGAAACCCACCCTGTCATCTGCCCCTGCTCCCCTGCAAGGAGTTCATGTGTCAAACTCATGTTCCTGTACATTTTGCAGACCCATGTTATTTTGCCTGAGCGGTGATGGGCAGGAGCTTTCTTTTCATGAACCATAATAGAGTACTTTCGATCCTTGCCTTTCTGCAGAAGGAACTGAGTTCTGGAGGAACCTGAAGCATCACTCAGCACAGAGTCACAGCTCCATCCTGCTCCCGGGTCAATGCTGTATTGAGCAGGCAAGGCACTACATCACACGGGGTTTTGTGTGTCTGTGTGTCGTGCATCACACAGAACTACACAATTTAGGACATGTCACTTCTCAAAGTCAACAGTATTTAACCGAGAAAGCACATGAATTGATAGCACTTTATTAGCATTGCCAGCACATCGCTCCTGTAAAGCACAGTGGCAAACGAGGTCACTCCCTCATGTGAAGAAATGTGTTGTATTATTCCAGTACTCGTTTTGATCTTTAATTTATTTGCTTCATGTGGAAAAAAAAAAAAAATCAGTGACAGATACGTTGATTCAGGACGTCAGCTAACAGTAGTGCTCTGAGGATTATCAAGGGAAGGCGTGTTTGAAAAGAAAGCTATATTTTAAAAAAGAAAAAAAAATCAGAAGTCAAATAAAACACAAGGGTATTTTTTTTTCTGGCTGAAAATTATCCTTGAGCTTTAACAGCAGCTGTTGCTTCAAATAGATTTTTTTTTAATTCTTCAATTAAAATGTTAAAGGAACTAAGTATAGACTTAGATGTATCTTTATCAATGAGTCAATAACTATAAAACACTGCAGATGATCAGGGTATCTAGGATGAACATGAGTTTTGCCATTCATACAGACAGCTAATATATATAGGCCTGAGACACAGTCTGCAGAAGTCACCTGAAGTCTCCTTACTGACTTCAGCAAGCTGCAAACAAAAATATTAAATAGAATATTGCACAGCCTGACTATGCCCCGCACCAGAATTTGCATGGAAAACTGTTCCTCACTCTGAAATCATCTTCTGGAGTCTCAGGTTGTGGTTTTTAAATGCTCTGCTGCCAGTTGTGATGGCTACAAAGAAGAGCTTGAAAAATGTAGCTGAAGGTAAGACACTGCAATAACATATCTCTGAGTTTTCAAAGTCTGAAATAGTGTTTGTGAGAAGTAGGAGTGAAGCATTCATTTGAAAGGCTTGTTAAATCCCAGACCCTGGAGTAACAGCAGGCAGAGAATTCTATGTGTGGGGAACTAAAGAAACAGTGAATTCCAAATCAATATAAGAATATATAACACAACTGTTCCTGTAACTGAATGCTGTTCTATTTTTCCATTCAAACTCCACTTCCCCTTTGGCCATATTCCTGTTATTATGAGACTAAATAGCAGAGATTTTATTAATTTCACTGCCCTAGTAACTAATCTGTAACCTGAACTACTGCCACATACGAGATCAAAAGCGGTGTTGAAAAATAGGTGCTTATTACCAGGTTTAAAAAGAAAAAATATATTCTAATTTATTCAGGCAAATGCAGCATTGCAAAGGGAAAAAATGCCAACAAGTAATGAGGGACAGTCAGTGCTGATATTGGGAAAAGCCTGAGGATGTGCCTTGCATTGCAGCACATTGTCACACACCATCAGGGATGTGCTCTCTTTCTAAGGATGCCTGTGTGTGCTTCCCAGAGACACTCAACCTCCTTTCCCAGGCAGCAAGACCTCTGTTGGCAGGAAGGATATGGGATGGAGGGGATTGCTGTGGGGTGGAGGAAGGCAGGGGAGTGCTCCTGCAGCCCAGCTGGGAAGGGAAACAGATAAACCTCTTGTACGGCTTCTCCTGAGGGAACAACTCAGCCCTCGCGAGCGGTTTTGTGGAAAGAACTGAGTGATCTCCCGAATAATCTTGTGAGATGTCTGGGGGCACCAGAAAGGAGCCCTGCTCGGAGAACAGGCTCCCAGGGCTGCAAAAATTGTTTCAGCTTTCTTTTTGTCAATTTAAAGGGTATAACCTGAGTGGGTCTTTTCGCTGCGTTCAGGGATTTTTTGAGTTTGCAACAGGATTTTTTGGATTTGTAACAGGATTTTTTGAATTTGTAACAGGATTTTTTTTAATTTTTCACAGGATTTTTTAAGCATTTTTAACAGTTTTCATTTTTTAACACACACAGAATCACAGAGTCATCAAGTTTGGAAGAGACCTTTGAGATAATCCAGTCCCACATGAGTCCAGCACAATCATAATTACCCCTAAACAATATCCCGAAGTGCCACATCCAGATGCCTCTCAACCACTTACAGAGATGGTGGCTCCATCACCTCCCTGGGCAATTTATTCCAAGGCCTGACCACTCTTTCATTGAAATTTTTATATATTGAACCTCCCCTGGCACATCTTAAGGCCATTTTCTCTCATCCTTTCACTTGAGACAGGGCAGAGGATCCTGACCCCCACCTCACTGCAACCTCCTTTTATGTGGTTGCAGAGAGCAACAAGGTCACCTCTGAAGAGGTTGTCTTGAAAATATAAATGGGATAAAACCCCTCAACAATCTGATTGCCAAGTTTGGCTGGGAATTGCTGTTTTCAGTGTGGCACAGCGCAGTCAGAACCCGAGGAACCACCATCCTTCTCACTCCTTTTTTCACCTTATGACCTCGCCCTGAAAAGGCCAAGTGCTCGACACTCCTCTCACACTCCTCTTCCTCTCCCCCCACTCTGCCCCAGCCCTTTGAAATAGTCCATTTGCCTCTGTGCACTGCCTGGGTACTCCTTGTCCACTATATCCATCTTTTGTTGCTTCATATGGAGTGATGTGAACTCTAATAGTCACTGACTTAAAAGCCCCACATTGGGGAATGATGTGAAAAGCATTTATTTTAAAATGGAAAAAGGGAATGAAATATTTTTTTGGTAACCATCAAGGCTTGGATAAGAGCAAGGAATACATAAAACCAGATAATTGGTGCTGAAGGTGTCTGCTTCGGATGGATTATTAAATCCATCTTCAAATATTTCAAGGCACATTTTATAACAGACATTTGACTATTGAAATAATAGTAAGAGTAAAAAATAATGGATTTTTTTTTAAATTTAAATCATATTCTCTCTTCAGTCTATAACAATATTCCAGTTAATGACTTGATCTATTATATAGTTCTGTTCTATGCTAATAAACCTAATATACTCCCATTTCAAGAGTGCTTTCCAAGATTATTGTATCAATTACTCTTATTAAAGTCTTCTGATGATCATGGGGGGTTGACTGTGCAAATTCAAGAAATGTTGTTACAATGCCTCCCCAATCCTTTGAAACATGGCCAGTGTAGATGCCATGTTTTGAGCATTACTAGACTGATGCTTTTGTGTATTAGCAAATCCTTTTGCAATAGCACTGTCAAAGGAAAGGAATGCCCTGGTTAGCTGCACATTGAGCAAACTAATGGATCTGAAAGAAGTTGCAACGTGGTAAATAATCTTCCATCTACTATAATTAAGGACATAGTTGAGGAGAGGAAGATTACTTATCTGCTAGCACAAAAGGAAAAGACCGTGAATGAAAATAAATTATGTGCAGCCCTCTCCAGTGAAGAGGACTGACTGCCCCTGGGTGCTCACTCTGGGAGATTTATGCATTCCTGCAGACATTTCTGAGTCTGTCCCCTCGCTGGTGCACAGCAGGCAGCTGCTCCATGCACTCCAGCAGCTGCTCCTGTTGGGCAGGAGTCACACAGGGCTGGCAGGAGGATGGAGGGGAAACCTGCAACCCAACTGCTGCCACTGTTCTTCTTCCCTGTGCTGTTCTTCTTCCCTCTCTGTCAGGAAAAGGCAGTGCCGATATCACCATAACAGCAGCCTCCTCATGATGCACCAGTGACCCAATAACTCATTACATGACATCAGCAAACAATTCTCCATTCAGATATTGCAAGTACTGACATGACATTTCTAAGGGTGACGTGACCTGGTGTGTGTCAGTGTCTAGATCACCTCTCATTGAACCACAGCAATTTAGAGCTTTGGAAAACTGGGAAATCTTTAAATGATTGAACAGCAAGTTCTGTTTAACTGCAAAACAAACTGTCCCCCTCCTCCCTGCACTGCCTCTCAGAAGCGTTTGTAGGATGTTCATTCCCCAGACCCCTGCTCACAGCACATATTAGGTCTGACATCAAAGCCACCAGGTAGGTGGCCAATAATTTCACCTGGGGATGATTTCACATGGGATAATTTGCAGGGAATAGAGCAGGATGTATTTTGAAGAGTAGTGAGTGATCCAACTATCCACATGTAAGCCAAAGAGTTTGTATCAGTGCAGGGCCAAGACCTCACTCAAACAAAAACTACATCTCATCACCTCTTTATTTATGGTTTTCCTCCCACCTCCAAAGATAACATCCTGCCTATCTCCAGGGAAAAAATAGTGTTAGAGGAAAAAGTTGGGAAGAAATATTTTTGGAACAGAAGACCTGAATTCCATGATATATGGAACTACTCATATTCATAGGGGTTCAGGGACCCTCTGCAATGTTGCTAATTCATTTGGATGCAAAAACAAAAAGGCAAAATTATTTTTATTATGTTTAAGGAGATGTCGTAATATTATTATGGACCTTGGCACAGTCAAAACCCAGGAATTTTTTTCTCTCTAGCATTTGCAAGAAAGACACAAGGACACCTTAGAAAGGACAACAAAGTTGCATAGAGTGTATTTTCCTAACTCCAGTATGTGCCTGGCTAATTCCATGAAGCATGAGCATCTTAGGAAGTCATCACTATACATTTGATGGTGGATGCTCTTACTTTCCATACAAACCCTTACTCTTTAGAATCCCAACAGCGACTTACCTTTAGTTCCAGAGGTTAATGGTGTGAGAAGAAGGTGGGAGAGAAGATGTATAATTTTATGTTTTCTTACATGTTTGAAAAGAGAGAGCTTTCGGTTTTATGGAATGTTTTATCCCTCTTACATTAGGAAAGTTTATATGATCTCAGAGTTTACCTCCTGGTAAGTAATATACACCACTTAGTATTTTATTTACTGCTTTATTTTTTATCATTTCTGCACAAGTTAAACCACCTTATTATTGCCTGAAATATAAAACCAAAATTATCTCAAGGTTTCTCTTCTTTCTAAAGTTTACATTTTTACTCAGTACATCCCTTTATTAGTGTTATACATTCTATGAAATAAACAAAATTAAAGACATAATTACAGGTGAGGCCATAACACTGAGATGATTTGCTGATACCATAACCTCTGCAGTAGTAAAAAATGCAGCAGAAAAGTATTCAAGTATTTTGTTTGCCTTTCATTCTACCATTAAGGCAAGAGATAGTATTGTATATTCCACTTCAGAACTCAAAAAAATCTGTGAGAGTGAATTAAAATAGATATGTTTGCTTTTACCAGCAACTGTAATGCTTTTAGGAGGTGCTTTCTGGTTAAAAGGTGCAGATAGGGTGGTTCTTTTTGTTCTTTTGCAATCAGAGCATCACCTAAGCTGATAAGCATCCTGACTCTCACAGACCTCAGGATTAGAAACACTGGCTTTGTAATCATTCTGAGAGTGCCTGGAGCAATCCAGAGGCCAAACTATATTACTCTGCATTGGTACAATATTGCTTCACGGGAGAACCTGAAGGACCACAGTAATTTGAATGGATGGGAGTTCACATGCAGGCTTCCACTGAATCTATTTCATCCAGAAAATCCAGGAGTGCAAACTATAAGTTGTGACTCCATGAGCCTGTCTGGGAAAGAAACATCCTCTTTAATTGCACAGAATAAATTCCAGCTCAGTTTTCTTAACACTGCCTTTTCCTTCCCTCCTTACAGGTTTCCAGCTGTCCTGATGTCCAGATGTTCCAGTGCCCCCTCATTTCTTTCTGGAAGAGCAGTGCAACACTAACAAAATCAAGATACAAACCCTATTTCTGCCTCCAAATTCTCGCATTACTTTGGCCAAGTCGATCCAAATTTTGATCTTGTGTCTCATTTAAGGCTGTGTCAATATGTTTTCCTGCAAAGCACTGACTGCCTGAGGACCCATAAGCTGTACATAGGTGTGTATATTTATATCTATCTATATATATAGTGTCAGCTCCTCTGGTCATGAAGCAGCTACACAAATAGCCCAGAAAGTTTCTAAGGAAGGTGAGTTCTTAGTTTACTGAAAGTACCAAACTAGAGGCATTTGCTGTTATTTTTCTTCTCAGTCTAATTTCTGATTTTGTTTACTTTCTTCATATGACCACTGACATCTGAGGAGAAGAGATTGCTGACTGCAAATATATCTCTCTTTGGCAGAGTCATCCCTGTCATTTGTGCTGACTGTATGAATATCTAGGTGGTTAATACAGCAAGGGAAGGTTTTATTTTTTCAAAGGGGGAAAAAAAAAAGCTCTCTCTGTGTGGTGCTGGATGAAAATATGGGATATCCTTGAACAATTCAGTTAGGAAGGAATTTTGAGCTCAAGTGAAAAATGCCTATTTTCAGTTACTCCTATGTAGATTTGAAGTCACTTTATTGAAGTAAGCAATTTATTTTTGTGTTACCTTGGGCTAAATGCTCAGAATTCAGTCACATTATACCACTGTGCATTTTTCCCTGCTAAAAAGGTAGAATATCACACTTTTTAGTGGTGAAGAAGGAGGCATTAGCAGCATATTTGAATGGAAGCTTTAGCTCCCATGTCACACAATTGCCAGGGAAATAGCACATATGAGCACAGGACTGCAGCCTGCCTACCTCAGGTAGTAATTGCTTTTCTGACTTGCAGTAGGTTCCTTGTGGTGTGTTTCATTTAAAAGGCCTTTTCCACATAAATTTGGATATATATATTACATATACATACATAGATGCAAGTGTATATATTCTGGCAATGAGAAAAAGCAGGTAGAAAATACACAAGTGGATACACATGTAAGTGGGTCCTTCTAGTAAGGCCAAGAATGAGACTGAAGACAAGTCTAAGCACACAGAAAAAAAAAATCCAATCCCCCAAATCATCGACTTTCAGTGTGTGAATTAGTCAGCCTAAAGTCAACCCAATTACTGTCTCTGCAGTGTGGATTCTAATTCTTTCTGGATATTTTTATTCATTTCCTTGAGCTTCCCTCAGGCTGGTTTCTGAGTTTTGAAGTTAATTTTTAATTTTGGGAATGTTTGTTTTAGAAACTTCAGAATATTTGTAGTTTTCACGTAGCAGCTATCATGGCTTAATGGACTTAGCCCACAGCTCTCTATCTCATACTAAATGAAGGGAAAATAAAAATCTCTTAAGCACTGATTTTATAATAACTCTGAAATTATGTGAATTATATTTTTGGGTAAAAATAGAAAAGCTTTTAAATTCAAAACTAAGGAAACCATCTCTGTATATTCATAATCGCTGTTAAATCAAATTATTGGCTTGGGGTTTTATTACTGTTAAAATTCTGACATATAAATACGTAAAATAACCCAGTATTCCATTTCAAATCTGGTGAGTTTTACAGGAGATCACTGGTTATCATGAATAAATTTGATGTAATTCTAAATGTCCATTGCAGTGTGGATTAAATTAGTTATTAATTACTAGCTAGTTGTTAGCTTATCTAATAAGATTATTCAGATTTAGAGTTTCTTCTAAAATCACTACAAACAGAAGGAGAGGTAGAAGAAAATATCTTGAAATCTCTGCTCAACAGGCAGGATAAACAAGAGAGGAAAGGGGAGAGGGAAAAGGATGGAGCTCATGGTAGGTTAAAAACCTCTATTGTCCTAACAGTCAACTTTGAAAAAGTTCAAAGAAACATAAAGCCTTTCTAGTGAGAGCTTCGAAGAGAAAGGGAATAAAAATTATCATTTTAAAACTGCAAACAGATTCACTCGTGGCTCTGTGACTCCAGCAAGACACCCACAGCTTCCCTCCACGCCAAGGGGAGTAGTGTACATGCATCAGCTGACTGACAAGACAAACTAACAACATTTTCTGTAGGGAGCTATATTTGATATCACTCAGTACAGACTTTGATAATTCTATAAATCTAAAGTTGTAGTTTTTTTCAAAATCACCAGTACCAAACCTATTTTCTCTATTTGCATATACTCATCCTGTTCAGAAAAGTACCAAAAATATGTGCAATGATTGTGGGTCCCTTTTTCCTACTTCTAAATTTAGCATTGTTCTACCAATAGGATCCTATAGTTTTGGTCCTGCCCCTGAAATGAATTACGTGAATTTCATGTTACTATGAATGAATGACATCTATAAGGTCCATAGCAGCAAGACCTTACATAAATTTGAAATATGTCAATAAAATTGAATCCATGCTAATGAAGTAATAATTTGCTAGCATTATCAGGTTCTCTTAACAAGCAGAAGACAAAGATGAATCAAAGCTGAACCATGATGGCATATCACTATTGCAATACAATCTCATCTTATTCCTTTAAACAAATTTGAACTACATGAGTCAAGTTGAGATTGGATCAGAAATGGGATGGAAGGAGCAGCAGCAGTTATTTTTCTGCAGCATGATCTCTCACAATACATTCTTACTGATAACTTTGGGGTGGGTTCTGTCCGTGCTGATGCACACAGTTTAATCTCTCACCTTGGAGTTAATTTTATACTGCAGTGGGCAGAGCAGCCATTACATAGTGGCAGAGTGAAATTCAGAGAAACTGGTTTCACATGCAAATACACAAGACCTGTAAGTGCTCAAGTGCTGCTACAATGCCAAGGCCTGTCTGACTGAGATGGGGAGGGAAGGTGGCTCAGCAGCAGGACACTAAAATCTGCAGAAATACAAATCCATGTGTCCGAACAGCTACGAGCCACATCAGACTAGAACTAAAAATGGTCAGAAATAGCAAGATCCAAAGCTGTAAGTATTAGGATCTTGAACTGAAAGTTGAGTGCCTCAGAAGTATGAACCAAAAAACCCAATGCACTGAGGGGGATGTGCTCTGATGTGAAACCAGAAGTCCTGATGACAGAAGTGTCCTGGGCTCAGCTGCCTGAGCTGAGGGGACAGCACAGTACCTATATTGCCAGCAAGAAAGCCCAGAAGCATCTTGCAAAAGTAGCAACCCATCACTGCTCTTCCAGGTAGGGCTTTCTCCTTTTAAAACCCAGGTGGATGAACAGGTACTACTGACCCAAACACAACATCTTTTCTGAAGAAAAGATCTATTTCTAGACTCACCCTAAGGAGATGTGAACTCCTGTCCTCCTGTGCCAAGGGATGCCTGGTTGGAGGAACACCCTCTATGTGTCCTGTTTCAAATTCCCAGAGTGCCAGAAGTGTGGAGGAACAGGTTTTTCTGAGTTTAACATTTAGGGCTCTTGGTTAGTATAAAGGAGCTCTGGCTCCATTTGTTGCTCCTATACATCTTTATAAATAGTTATCAGATACATGGAGGTAACTCTGATTAACAGAGCATTATCAGACATGACAGGGAAGGACATAATCATGAGAGTAAAAAGAAAAAAAGAGCATTTTGAGATGTCTAAGAGGCTTGTTTTCTTCACAAGGAAGGCAAGTCTGTTACTTCTGCACGAATGGGATAACTGATACCTGAGCACGTTCTGCAGCACAAAATAAACTAGATGGAAGTCTGAGGGATTCAAGTTTGAACTAACAGTGATTTATTTCCCCCTCCTCTTTCTCAAAGAGTCTTTTGTAGGAACAGGGTGTGTTTAGGGAAAAAGTGATGTAGGGCTATGGTGACTCTAGTTTTTCTCCTAGAATTCCTCAGGTGAGAGACAGGTGCTGGGAATTAAAATGAGAACTCCTGCACCAAGGTTACTAGTTTTCTTCAAATAAAGCTGCTTTTACCAATATGCTCCTAATTCATTATGTTTATCTTGACCACAACCCAGATTTAGATCTAGTAATTCTTGGCTCATCAGGTCCAAAGAAACCTATCAATCCAGTTCAGACATATATCCAGATGCACCCCAGTACTGGAGTGTGGATTCAAGCCTTATTTGCAGGATCAGAGCTTTGGCTGTAGAAGCTGTGAATGGAATATTCTTGGCATTTCTGATGGAAAGAACAGAGACTAATATTAATGTGTAGGTGCTTCCTGACTGTGTTCCCCACCCAGAGTCTTTACATAGCTTGTTGTTTTTACTGGTATGGAAGTGGAACAATGCTCTGCTGGGTTGCTGCCAAGCTGAGGACACTATTAAAACTGCATTTCAAGGTTTACACTTTGAGTGCTCTTTCATGCAACTCTAGATTTTGGCTGAAAAGTTGTAATGCTGGAGAAATGTCTAAAAATAACACTTTACACCTACAACATATAAATCTTACCTAACACGGCCTTTCAGCTGAGACAGGTACATTTGCAATGGGAAACCAAAGCCTTTGGTGCTTCTGGCTACAGCAGAGATTCAAATGAAGGGGGGGAGGGGGAAGAGAAAGTCTTATTCTTTCCTGTTGTTTGTTACTGCTGTTGGGATTCATATCTATTCCTAGTGGCATCTCAAGACCTGAGCAAGACGGGAACCGTGGCATAAATATGAAGTACAAGAATTTACACAGGGTTGTGGCAGACAGGGCTGAGTGAGGTGGCAGCAAATCTGTAAGGGCTGCAAATATTTCTTCCTCTAGTCTTGAGTAAGGGTTGCTCTAAGCAGTAGAAAAGTATGAAAATAGGTGCTGAGGTGAAGAGACTGACAGAAGCTGGCAGGATCCTTACACAGTAGGAGAAGATCGACAGAAATTTTGTTTATCTGAGTTATAACTAATCAATGCAAAGCATTTAGCAAGTATCAGGCTCAAGTTTGGGACTCAGGATTTCCTTTTCTCATCTTTCTGTTCATAACTTACAGTAATTTCACTGAAATTTACCATTTAGTTGAAGGGAATCAGAAGTTAACTAACAATCATTAGGCCCAAACCAAAGTGGTTTTGTCTGTAAGGAGCACAAAAATAAACCAAGTTCATCTCTGAATATAAAAGAAATTTCAAACCAGAGTTATAATTTAAACATCTTTTGACTTAAAGCCAAAACACTTTTCCTGTTTAATTTGGGTGAGGTTGGAGATCAATCTTTGTTCCTCCAAATCCACTTTTTTACATCCTTAATATATTAGTTTGGAAAATAAAAGGCATATAATTTCCATAGCTCTGTCTATATCTTTGCAATTTATGGGTCAAAACATGTAAATCCTATCTTGAAATTATTTAATATTTTAGTCTTCTCATCTGAGGCCTTCAGTATATGATTGTACAGGTGTGCACTGGAAACCTAACAAGATCCAAAATGCAAATCTCCCTCAGTAAGCCAATTTTTATTCAAAGAAGTAAAACTAGTAATTAAACCACATTTTTTTTCCTCACCATCATTAGGTGGGAGAGGTAAGAATACTGGGCAAGAACAAGACACCTGCATGTTACATTGTAAGATATTCTCATATTCCCCTGTTGAGCATGTTGTGAATAACAGCTTTTGATATATTTCTCCAGCCATATTCAAGGAAAAATTGTTGTCTTCATCAACAGAGGCAAAAGAAATCTTTTTCTCCTTCTCCCTTTGCCCAGATCTCATATTTCTGTGGTTGCTATAGAAAGCTATTACTGGAACTCATATCTAATAAGTTTTCTTCTCCATCACAAAATAAGCCCCTAATACCAAGTATTCCAAGGTGTTTGTTTTAGATATTGTTCTCCATGATCTCTTTCTTCTTTTTTTTTTTTTTTTTTATCCTGTAAAAGGGTCAAGGTTTTATTTTCTCTCCAGACACCTTCTAACTTCAAAGTTTCTGAATTTAATATAATTCCTCCACTGTCAAGCAACAGCCATCAAGATACACAACAATCCACTCTTGTTTCACTTTTGCTCTCTTGTGCAGCTGAACAGTTCCTGGTTCCTGCTGTAGCTGACAAGTACCAGTGTCAGGTACGTGCCTCAGACTGTGCATAACTTGATAATGCATCATTTATGTTATTGTCCTGTCAGGGTCATGGATTCCAAAATGTAAGAAGCCCTATATGACACACATCTACTTTTTTCCCCACTCCCTTTAGTGACATACGGGAAGAAAGATGTATTAAAAGCAGAAATGTTAGCTGAATTACAACCCATCACAAGAGTTTTATATATCAAACAAAAAAAGATTCATACTCTTAATTATGCAGAGTGAAATGCAATAGTAAACTCAAAGAATTTTTTTTATCTTAATGGTTAAATGTTAAGTTAGATATAAAAAAGACACATAAATAAATGATAAGTTGTTGATTACTTTGAAAGCTAATTTGAAATTTGTGTGCTGTGCTGCTGACAGTGAGTGTCCTGAATTGTCCCAAGAGACACAACTTAATGTAGAAAACATGATGGGAGTGTGTAGATTCACCTGATAGTGAGATGTGGGGGTTGGAGTGGGTTCAAAGTACCAAAGTGGTTTTGTTCACATGAAAATAAAGCCATTGCATAATCTGTTACAACATGTTTGTGAGATTTCTAACAATGGAACAGCAAGGGAGAAAATAACTCAAAATTCAGCCATTAAATCTGGCTTGGACTTCACAAATGCACACAAAATGATATGATCCTAATTTTCTCATGTTGAGTATTTCATTGTAGCATAAAACTGTGTTTAGCTGGTTCTCCACTCCCTGCCTCCATTTCTACCAAACATTGCATTTGTAGGGATGGACGCTCACACTTCACCACTGATTCCCCAGTGTCTTTTAAGGTACTTGAAAGTGGTATAGCAACTGGCAGAGCATGGCTTTTATGGTCTGGCTTTAGAATTATAACTATTCTTCATGCATTTTGTGTTTCCCTGCTCCAAAAAGGGAGCTCCTACGCTGATTCAGTCCTTTTCTTCAGGTGTCATGTCTCCTTCAGTCTATCCTGGTGCTTTCGCTCAGGTGCTGGCATTTATGGGCTCCTGGCAGGCTCACAGATCCTTTTCATGCCACCCAGCAGGATGAGCATTGTCTTCAACAGCTGAAAGCACAGCATGCAGGGAACAGCACAGCCCTTCTTTCTGCAGCCTGTGGACAGATCAGGTGTTACTGAGGGTTAACACACCAAGGAATGGGATGTGAAGCTGGCATCTGAATCCCTGTTGGCATTACAACTCTCTGCTGTTTGATTAAAAAATCAGGGTTAGTCATTTCGCTTGGGAGACCTCACTCCCCTCCAAGGAAATTGCTGTGCTCTGGAAGTCTCCATGAGTATTGGCTTATGATGCCCTTCTGGGGATATAAATATTTGGCTTAAGTGGGAAAGGCTTTCGTGCATTGCATGGAAAAGACAGATGAACAAACTGTCACAGCCCTTTCCCTCCACAGCTATTTTACAGAGCCATGCAGGCATTGAAATCAGCTGCTCTTTGGAAAAACCTTGGACAAATGGGGAATATTTCATCCAGCAATGCATGATGTTCACTAGTTCCGCTCCTGGAGGAACCGGTAAATGAGTGGGGCAACCAAAGGCAATGCCTGAGAGTTTAAGCACAAAACCAGCATCCAGGAGAAGATCAGGACCTTGCCCCAAAGGTATTGCCATTTCCACATTCTCCCTTGAATGACCTTATCCCTGGCAGTCTGGCTCCATCTGTACTCCAGCCTTAGCAGGGTGGGTGTTTCCTACCAGAGCTCTGCAAAATTAGGAAGGCAATTTTACTTCTGCCTTGAATTGCCATAATTAAGACGCTCTTTACATCTGATGCCTCTCTGTGTGCCGAACACGGATCACGTGTCCTGGATCATCCTCCTGCTCCTTCCCCTGCCACACACCACCCACCTCTGCCCATGCTGGCTGCCTTCTGCTCTGTGCAGGGAAGGGCAGCATATGCTTCATAATCAAAAGCATCTCCCCTTCAAAATTCAGGATGGATGGGTGGCCAGCTGCAGTTCAAAAGACGACAGACAGAAATGCAGCTCATGTGTGGGATGTGAGGGTGGGGAGGACAACACATGCCAAAACATCCTGGATCTGGGTGGGCTCCTGGCGGGTTTTGTGGCTGGGCCAGAACTGCTGCCCCAGCTTCTTGGCTGCTCCATGCACTCATTCCCCCAGGGAATAATGTGATGGGACTGCATCTTTAGGAAGCTTAGATGAGCCCTGAACCTGGGGGTTTCACCTTGTTTTGCCCAAGTCCTTGGAGAGGAGCACACTCCTCTTCCTGAGGTGGTAATAAGGAACGCAGGTCCCAGGAAGCAGGATCGTGGTGCCAAATGCCAGGGCTGACATCCCACAACCCTGGGAAGGAGGCCAGTGTGTCTTTTGAATCTGAATTTCAGGCTCTAGGGTGCCAGGATTTTGTTAAACAGATCTCATTCTCTATGCGCCAGACCAGATCGTGCACTTTGAACGTATCACTCAAGCTGCTGACAACAGGGTTCAGCAAGCTGAACCTGCAGGATCAAACTCTGCCTCGTATGTAAAGTCTGAGCTCAGGCAGCAGGCTGGGCTTTAAAGGGAGGAAATCTCATATTTATTCATGATTTAATTAAGAGAGACCAGACTTCTCAGCCTGTTTTGAATATACATGAAAACAAATATATAGATAAGGCTATCATTCCTTTTATCAACCCTGTGCTTCTGAACAAAACAGCAATTTCAAATATTCTAGATAGAGTGATTTAATCCATCACTGGGGTCTGACCCTTCTTTTCCCATATAGGGATTTAGAGTGCGGTGCTACAGGTTTGAATCCTGAACACCAAACAAAAGATACATGAAAAGCAAAAAATCTCTCACTAAATTTTTTCAAGCCTTGTTTGAACACAAACCTCCTCATGCTCTGGGTTTTATTCATTAAAATAAAGCACACAAAATAACCCTCACCTACTATTATTAATCATAAGGATTTGCTCAGGAAAACAAATATACTTGGGCTTTCAGAACAAATCAATTCAGAGAAAGGGAATATTTTGGCTGCCATGGCAGCCCAGAAGAGTGTAAAAACAAACATCTTTGCTGCTGCTAGTTTGCAGCTGACTCCTCGATGGACTGTTGGTGATGTGTGATGCTAAATAGCAATTGTTTAATCACTTCTGTTCCCCTGGGCTGAGACTAAAAATGATGCCTCCTGTCTACGAGCAGGTAGAAATAATTTGATCACATCCTTTATGGCTGCAGCAGAGATGGAGCTGTATGAAGTATCAGCAACATGTTTCACAAAGAACCTAAATATTGAACAGAAGTGAGAGTGTGTTGATCATGACATCTAAGTGGCATAAGTGATCTGCTATGAAACATATCACCCTCTCCAGCAGAAAAGGGAATAGCTTTGCTTAAAACTGTATATTTTTTCTGGTTTCCTTTTTCTGCTGTGGAGTTAACTCTTGGTGCTCGTGTCCCCACTTTCCATGAAAGGCGTGGATTATCCCGAAGGATGCAGGTAATTGTGTGAAAGCATTTCAAGTGTGGGTATTTCTGGAAATGTTTATTAGACTTGCTGCTGCTTTGCTGTAGTTGAGAGCTCTATTGTGGACTTCTACCAGGGAAAACAAAATTTAATACAGACAGACTTGCCAGGAAGAGAGCGTGACATTGTCTCTCTCAACAGGATCTTAACCGCAGCCTCCTCGCAATTCTCCACAAACAAAGAGCGACCATTCCTCTACACCTGGGCTTTTACAGCATACCTGCATCTTGTAATACAGTAACAATTCCTATTATTAATGTTCAAGTAGTAACTCCTGCAGAAAAACATTAATTCCAGCAAACTGAAGATATTCCCTCGGTCAAACCGTGATGTAACTCTGTGTAAACCAGGAAATTATGTGAACAAGAAACTTGACCTAATAGATGGAGCAAACACTTAAACCTCCAGCACAGAGAGTAATAGCCCAGCTCCACAGATGTCAATGGGAATTTTACTATTGACTTCCATAGGGCCAGCATCTCACCCATATCTGCATAGATGATTAATAGCTCCCCTGCCTTTCAATATCCTCTCTGGCTAACAATAAATTATCTCTGCCAGTGATTACTTTTAAGATGTATCTCATAAAAATGCTTGTGAAAAGCAAATAGTTTTGCCTTTGGGACAGACTATATTAAAGTAAGTGTTGGATATTTTTGAAATCTTCCCCAGATGGATTGCCATAGGGTACTACAAGATCTTCCTGCCTTCATTTCAAATAACCCCAGACTGCTTATTTGGGATATTATTATTTGGGACAATTGTCCTGCTATAGTGTCATCCTTGTAGATTTTTCTTTTCAAAAGGAAGGAATTAAGCTTTCTATCAAAGTGTATTTAATATGAGTGTTTGTTAAAAGGTTTTTCTCCTTCCTAGTTTATGGGTTTGCAGAGATATGTTTGTTTACTTTGAGAAATTACATAAGTACCATTCTTAGCTTTTGTCTTTTAATTTTTTTTTATTTATTTTTGCATACACTTGTACCCCTAAGAAATAGTGCTCAGTACAAGTTAATGGTGAGAATCTGCTAGTTTAAGTTTATTTTCACAGTCTTAAAGTATTGGCTAAGTGCCAGTTTAAGGATGTACACTACTACCAAGACAAAGCCTGACTGATAAAGAAGTAAATAAGGTCTGATTTCGACAGTTGCAGGAGCCCTTCATTCAATAATCTTCCGCTGGGCCAAGGACTATTTAATGCCTCTTTCCACCAGATAAGTAATTTCCATTCCCACTCCTGCTTCTCCTTTCCTTTTTTTGTTGATTTGAATAAGCTTTTAAGATCAGCTGGAGAAGGCTTCCCCCAGGACCAGTATTCCCAACTGGTCCAGCCAGCAGTGACTTCCCCTTCTGTTCATTTCTTCACTTTCCATTTCTGTCTTTCCTTGCTCTCTTTTTCATTTACTCTCTCTTCAATCCCCTGCATTCTCATTCAGAGGAAGGGCAGCAGGTTACTGGTTTACATAAGGCTTCTGCATGTTTTAAGATAGACAAGGTGTAAACTGCAATGCAAGCGATGTCTTCTTGGCTCGTGTGTGATACTGCAGAACTACTCCCTGGGGACTCCTGTAGTGACTTCCACTTTCTCTGCTGAGAAAATAATAATAATTTACTGCTACCCTTTGTTTCTAATCACTTAGTTATTTATCCATGAAAGAATTTCCTCCCTCATACTGCTTCAATTTTCTTTTAAGACTTCTAAGACAGAATCCTTGAAAGCCATTTGGAAAAGAACAAGCAGATGTTCAACCGTGTCCCTCTTGCATGGAGAAGAGGAGCTGAGTCCCATTTTTCTACATGAGCAGAGAAAATCTGTCATGTTGTCATCAAGGAAAAGGACTGGAAAACAACAGGTTCATATTCACATTCTCGTGATTAGAGCTGAAAGTGAAGTTCCAGTACCTCAGGACAAGTCCCTCACAGCCACAGACACACACGTGTGTTTTGACATCATCTGGTCTCCCTTGCTGCTGTTCTGGTATTGAATAAAAATTTTGAAACCCTTGAAGTTATTTTGCACACGTAACTGGCATTGGATATTACCTAATATCAAGTGCCCTTTGATTTCTGTGTGAGTGCACAGCTTGCTGCTGCTCTCTCTTTAGATGAGCTGCTAAGGTTATTGAAGTGAGTACCCAACTGAACCAGGAACACCAGAACAAGGGATCGGTTTAACATAAAGGCCTTTTGTCTCTCTCTACTCTTCTTTTCCCCCACCAGCACTATCTGTATCTTCATTCCAGGTAAAGAACATGGCAGAATCTGTACTGCTCAGAGGAGGAGGATACCCATCCTTTAGAGCAGGGAGAAAGAGGGGAAGAGGATCAAATCAGTGTTTTGAATCAGAATCACATTTTTCAAGAAGAATAATTTAAAGCCTCAAGCAGTGATTCTAAAACTATTATCAGCGAAGACTTACGGAGCAACTTGCTCAAGGAAACTTCTCCTAGATCTACTCAGAGCTTGGGAAGAGAAACAGTCTTCTGAGTGTCCCACTAGGTCAGCCACCTCCACGTGAGCAAAGTCTTTCCTGTGAGGGAAGGCAAACAGCAAATGAGCTGGACTTCAAACCAAGGAGATTTGAAGTCATTCTGTGGGAATAGTCACTGTTCAGTTTTAGATCAGGGATTAAATTTAATGTACAAAGCCATGTTATTCTCATTGGTGTACTTGCACTGATAGCAGACCTGTCTACTTCTGCTATAAGGAAGACATATAAAGATGAATGTGAGCTTTGTTTAGAGGTTGATTTTGGCTTTTCCCACAGCATCATTCACTGCATTTTCTCATTTCCAGCTCTCCTTCTCCTCCATGTAGCAATTTCTGAGTTTCATTGTTATTCCATCTACTGACTGTGATTCCCTAACAGCATTAGCCAAATAAGCCTGGGGGAATTAACCCCTCAGAGGGTTTCTATTCCATATTGAAGCAGATCTAACATATTTCATGATGACTGCGCCTCTTAAACTTTTCTTTTTTTACATCACAGTTGATATTTTTTTCAGTACTTTGCTCTTTCTGTCACCTTCCTTCTTCATGCTCCACAAGTGCATTTATGCAGACATAAGATGCTCCAAAGGTGGGTGGGTACATGACGAGGAGGTATTTGACCCCTCCTAAGGTCACATGTGGGAAGCTTCATTACCTACAAAGCACAATGTTTACTCTAACATCAACCAGTGGATAAAAGGACCATATTTTAGTGCCCTCACAAAGAGGAGTGGAAGGTAGTTATGAAAAGAGATATTATCAGAAGTTTAAAATTCCTACTTTTTAGGTACACCTCAAAATTAACTTGCTGATTTTTTATTTATAATAGAATTTATGAATTTATATAAATTCTTTTATTTTGAGAATTATATAATTTCAAGTTACAATATGCTTTTTCAGTTTCTATTCTTATAAAAATTTGAATTCTTCGCTAATTCTGTTGGAAAAGTAAATATTCTGGTTTTTTAAATATGCTTTATCTATGAGAGAAAAAAATTGTCAATTTAAGTAGCCACATTTAAATAAGTTACATTTAGAATTAACTGCAGCCTTAACCCTACTAAACACAGACAGTTTTCAAAAAATAAAATTTAATTTAAATACCAGCTGGCATTACAGTTATGTCAACCCCTGTAATGTACCTTTGTGATATATATCTTGGTTTGGAAGAGGGGAACATCGTTTGTTTTTTAAGGTTTTAGGCTCCTTTTCCCTAAGACTGAAAGATTTTTGGGTTTATGCCTTGTTTAAAACGATGATTTGAGCAGTAGCCTATGGGGGGCACTCAAGGACTGCAAAAAGATCCCTCTCCTCCCGAAGTTGTCAGATTGTGCTGCGCTGGGATGGGGCAGGCCCTGGGGCACATTTTCACATTACCTTCTATATAAAGAACAAAAGTGAGTAAAATAAACTAAATCTTCTTTTTTTTTGCTTTTTTTATTGTCGCAGCCTCACTATTCCCCGACGAAAGACAAAGTGATATTAAAAGGTGCATTTAAATGACATTCAGAGGCTGATTATGCTAAAAGCGTAAAAGCACCGCGCAGACTGTGGGGCTTGTCTGCATTTTAAAATTCTAAACAAGGTACCTCTTCCATGATGCTTCAATGGTAGAGACAGTTATTATCCGCCTATTGAGTTTTTGGGATTGTTTTAAACTTTAATGACATTCACGTGCTCTGTTCTTGGCTTTATGGAGTGAAACAATTATTTATGCAATTTGTTACGATTTTTTTTTTTTCTTTTTCCTGCCTCGAAGGAAAATTTTACCTACTGTTGTAGTGGTGGCTGTTTGCCACAGCAGTCATTTGGACAGCTACCGTAAAGCCTTTATCTGATGGCAAAAATCTTGTACCAGATGTTCCTTTATTTGATCTGTTTTATGATTAATCAGATTTAGCTCAAAACCAGAATGAAAATCCCGCTATGGCACCTGGCTGCCACCGCATAATAATTTGCTTTGAAGTGGAGGGGAAGGCTCATTTAGTCTTTGAAATGCTGTGGTGCAGACCCATAAGTTTTCATTCTGATATATTTTGGAGGAAGGGACTGTAAAAGTGAATATAATAGCTGTCGGCAGGATAATTTTCCAAACATCTCAAACTGGTAAATACTACTAATTTCTCCTAAAGGAACTGCTAAAGGAAGTTTGGATAGTAAACAGTTCTGCACACAAACTCTCACACCTGGCCAGAAGGCACTGATGCCACTCCAATAGGGCTGGGATGGAGTCTGGGATGATGCACCACCATCCATAGGGCTAAGCCCCATCCAAGTAATAAAATTCCATTTCTCTGTAGAATCAAAATGTGCCAGAAGGAAAGTGTTTGTACAGGTATGTGTCTAAAGTTTATCAAGAGGGGGAAATTTTAGGCTTTTATAAGAGTGATGAGTCAAGCGATGTGGAGGTATGTTTGGGATGGAAAGGAAGCACTTCCCTTGGGAAAAGCAACTAAAATATAAATGTGAAGTGGCATCACTGCTTTGCTCCAAATCAAGATATTTTTGGCAGGTGGAGCTGATATACAACAGAAGGCGGCAACTGCACTTTATTAATAATAAATGGATCTATTCCAATTGATTTTATTGTTGTAAGGACAAATGATTTGTGTATTTCCAGGGCGTGCCAAATAACCATCAACTTCCCAGGTTTGTCAGTGCAGGCACACCCATTTGCATGGCATACCATCTTTTCTTCATGATCTGCTGCACAGCTGTGAATACACCATTGATAAATATCATAGCAGGATCCATTTGCAACACTTATTAAGTATCTCTGATTTCAGCACCACCAGGTGTAAGTCTTAAAAAACCTTTGTTTTTTAGATATTACCTCCGTGCTTCTGGCAAATGGCAAATATATGCTCCTCGAGAGCAGTAAAATATGGAAACCTAATAGGAGATTGTGGAAATGGATAATGACTTCTGTGGAATGACATTATGCATTATGCATTATTATTATTTTAATCATTTGCTATCACTGAGAAAGATCCCACTAGGTTATTCCTGATACCGTGTTTAGGAAATAAAAGAGGCAGATAAAGCTGTACACTTTACTTCACAACACTTACAAGGTGAAATTGAAAATTTCATAAATAGATTGCATTGAGATCTAATAAAAAAAGAGACGAGTTCTCTCCTTAGGCAATTTTCATGTAGGTTTCTGAATAGGTGGTGCTGCATGAATGCTATAAACTATGGAATTAATCCAAAGTTACTAATGGTAGGACTGGTTCCCTCTGCCACCCCTTGGTAGTACTGTACAGGCACTTAGGTGTCCAAATCTCAATCATTTCAGTAACTGGACCTTCAGGACTAATGATGTAGAATAAATTCATAATTACCTATAAGGATGTGCTCATGGGTATTTGTCAGATGAACTCAAGGTGTCCACTGTCTTGGAAAATCACATTTTATTAAGCAAAGGTAATTTTATTATGGTTCTTGAAGCTATGGGGTATATTCATTTTGGAATAAACTGGAGAAAGAAGTACTTTGAACTGACTAATATGTAACACGGTCTGGATAAAAAATTTTACCATGGGAGTTTGAAACAGATTGAATCCAATATTTTTCTCTCTTTTTTCTACTTTTCATACTTTTTCTGAGCACTGGTCATAAACATTATTTTTTTGGACAAGGGGTTTCTACTCCACTCATTGGAAATGAATTTGATCTCTCATTGCATGTGGGTGCAGCATGACTGAGTACAACAGGATGGCAGTTAAAGAAGTTGGCCTATCTTATAAAAGTACCTTAATTTATGAGGTAATAAAATAATTTGGAAGTTTCTTTTGAAAGAGATGCCTTTTTTTTCCCCCTCAAAATTGTCCTTTAAACAGACTTCAAAAGGTGATGAGTTCTTTTCTGTTCTAATAACTTTTATGAGCCTACTTTTATGAGAAACAAACCTTGCAATCAGCATTAAGATTTCCCATTTATGCCTTTGCTAAAGCATATTCAGTTAACTACAAAATGTCACTTGTCCTGAGCAGATGTTTGGGTATCACAAGCTGGTGTTGAGCTACCCTTTAGTAGACTTGCATCAGTTCACTGCATTTCACCTGAACCAGAGTATGGTCCAGAACCACCTCTCAAGCATTTCGCAAGAAATGTAATAGAAGAGAATTTCTTTAGGAAGATGTAGATTAGAACAGATCAAGGTTAAGGATTCCAGGTTTAGGACTTTGGGGTTTTCTTGTCCCATTTATTGTTGCACTTGTGAGGGAGGTCTTCACACTGACCTGTTCTTATGCGATTTTTAATACCTCCCAATTTATGTATTAAAGCCACACCAAACCACCTCGAATGTCAGGCAGCAATTTCCATCGCTGACACTTGGTATGCAAATATACACATTACGAGTCACACACATGGAGAACTTTTCCTGCAGCTGTTGAAGATGCACATTCAGAAAGTCTTTAATAATGAAACCACTGTTGCACTGCAGTAATGAAAAATTCCTTTAGGGATGTTTTCCCCGGCAGGGACAGCGTGTAATGCAAACCCCTGAATTCAGAAAGGGTGGGTGTTTTTGTTCTTTTTTTAATCTTTGGTCTTTCTTCCCTTCTCGATTCTCTCAAATACTTTCTCCCTTCTTTCTGCTCCTGTGTCAGCTGCTGCCTGGCAACTTTTCTCTGTCTGGTGGGACAGGGCAGGGCACCCGACTGTCTTTGGACTGGCTGCCAACACCATTCCCTAGCAACCCAGTGGGGCACTCGTGATGCTCCCCAAAGGGCCGCACACATCGCCAGCAACCTTCACACCTACTGCCCCTGTCACATCAGGCAGTGGGGGAATCATCAAGGTGACCATCCCTACCCACACACCTCCTCGAAGGCCATGGCTGATACACAATAAATAACAGCACAACCCAATTTTTGGTGATGCAATCAAGGTAGTTTCATAGTGACTAATGCCAGAATCACCTTTTGCTGATAATTAATATTCCTGTGTTGTGTTATACCAGCGAGTACAAATGATTGGTTCTACTTTGTTTAATTTATCTCAATAAGAGATTTCATAATATTCTATAGCTTGATGAATTAATTTATTTAACTTGTCAGAGTTAATAACTCTGATTGGAAGGAAGAAGTTATAAAGTACCGTAGGTGCAAACAGATCTCTAGCAGCAGTTTTAATTTTGAATTTACTTCTGACAAGAACTTCACTCCAGTCTCCTATATAATTAAGTTTTTTTCTAGCTGTAACAAGAAAAAGAGATTCCCTCAATTCCTTTCTGTCTCTCTCCTCTCTGTCTGCTCTCTGTTCAACTCCCCAGTGCTTCTGGTTTGGTTCTGTCAAATGGGACTGACTGCAGACTTCAATAAACATTTGACAAACCACTCTGGTTCCTGCTCTGTGTATCTGCCACCCGTCCTGCGTGTCTCAGCGTTCAGCCACCACGCAGAAATCTGAACACAGTTGTGTGCCTGCAAACAACAGCAGGGAGGCTGGAAATGAAGAAACTGCTTCCAGCAAAAATCGCCATTCCTTTTTTTTTTCTCAAGTCTGAGGTTTAGGAAAAGCATGTCATACAGCAGGTGGTTGCTTAAGGCATCTGAATTATAATACGTGTATAGACGCTGCTTGGATTCCAGTCACTTCAGCAAATGTTTTTAGGTTTATTCATAGAAGACACACATTGAAACTTACATACAGGTCTTGGTGCAGCCTTTTGTTGATGTGGAAAAGAGATATGAGAGTGCCAGTTACTTCTATGTATTTTCACTGTATTGTTGAGGTTGTCCCATCTCATCATATAGAGATGTCCCATCCTTCCATCACTTCATAGCAAGCAACGTTTAATGGAAATGATGTTGAGGGGAATGATTTATCAAAGGTCAACTTTTATTTGTTCAGCAGCCTGTATTTGAAAACGAGGCTTCTATGAGAATTATCACCTCATGGCATTATCTTAAAGCCAGCTACATTTTTAGGCAGCAATTTGACAAATGATTACTTACAGGTAATTGGGTTTTTAGTCATAATTCTGGCTGCATACTCTACATTGACACTTTATGTCCTGTAAACAAGGAGGCCATTGACTTTTATTATGAATATTATTTAAATATTTTAATGAGTTTATGTGCATATGTGATCAGCAGTATTGAAAGCAAGACCAAGACCAATCAATTCTTCAAAGCCTCCCATAAATGTTCATGTTTAAAATGGGCACTAAATGGCACCGTACCATTCAAGGAAATTATTCAAGGAGAGTAGTGAGGACTGTTGTTAAATAAGTATGGAATAAGAATGAAAAGGAGCAAATTAGATGGTTGAAAAGCAGGATTTTACTTGAGGTGTTTTTGTGAGGAGGCCTGAAAGGGCAGCATGCCAATTAACAGGTAATGTTTGGGGGAAAAGCATGACCACTTGTAACCTTGCAGACTTTGAGACTTTGCAGAAGATGCAAGAAGTCAAGATGAAAGAAGGCTGCTCTGTAAAGACAGTTCTGTAGACCGAGAATTCTGGGACAGCATGTTCGCTGTGAATATGTGCCTTTATACCATGTGACAGTCCTGGCATGTGGGAAATGTCACTGATTTAAGCAGGAGTTCCTTAAAACTTGGAATTCCCTTGTTTTCCTTCACACATTTTCTCACTTGGCTCTACCATCTACATATTTTCCCACTTGAAATGCAAAAGGTTGCTCAAATAAAATCACAATTAATGCCTAAGAACCATGTAGGTAGCTTGGAGGGGTTGCGGGAGGACACAGAGCAATCTCATCCATAAACAACGGTGGATGATGTTCCAATGTGACATTCAGCATGACTTCATTTTGGTTATAAAAACAACTGATTTCCAAGACACTGCCAGATTTTTTAGCCTTAATTCAGATCTGTTTCTGTATTAGCAAAGGTTTTCTACTCAGGGATCCATAATTCTGCTCAGTTATGACTGTATAAATACTGATTGACTGAAGGGGAATTACACAGGCTTTAAAGGCAGTAGCTAAATGCAGAATTTGATCCAACTGGACTTTTTCTCTTCGGCTGTAAATTGTTTGCAGTAATAAAGTGACCTGCACCCTTCTATGAGTCCCGCCAGTCCCTGACCTCAGAGGTGACCCTGGGACCCAGGCTGGGCTCTTTGGTTCTTGGGCAAACAGGGACCTTCCCGCAGCTTAACAGAATTAATGAAATATTTGACATTTATCCTAGGTTGTGTATTGTTCTGTCCTTTAGCATCACTTCATCTTTCTGGCCCTGGAAGCCTCTTGGCCGTACTGCTTCATATAAAAGATATTTAGGTTCTGTGCTGTGGGTATAAACATGGGGGTGAAAGAGCTGAAGCTTTACCCTTGGAACGTGAAGGTCTCAGCCATCAATTTTAGTGCCTGGCTGTCTTTGGAGAAAACTAATATCTGAGGACGATGCAAAAGCTTTAGCACCTTTCTCCTATTAAAGGGCCTGGTTTAAAAAAAAATGTGGGAAGATGCGATAAACACACTGTATTTATGTTATGGGATGATTTCAAGCTAATACTCTTATGTAAAGTCACAAAAGCCAAAGCAGTGAACGAATATTGGCTGGGAGCTCAGACCTACCTCAAGACAACTAAGAGCACTTATAGTACATTGAGTAATCGTTGGTGTTTTGAGATGGCACTGTGTTATTAAAGTAGTATGTACGATCCCTTCCTTTCATTGTGAATCAGTAAAAAAAAGCTCCATTCAAGGCCAAGTTGGATGGGGCTTGGAGCAGCCTGGTCTAGTGGAAAGTGTCCCTGGCCATGGCAGGGAAGTGGAACAAAATGGTCTTTAAGGTCCCTTTCAAACCAAACCTTGCCATGATTCCGTGAAGCATCACTAACCTAAGTCAAGTTTGGCAGAGCAGCTTTGGACATTAGTTTTTCATGCACAGCCCAAAGATATGCATCCCCTTCTCTCAGAACCATCATCCCTGCATCTTTACATGGCACATGGGCTTGTGGGGTTTCTTTTTTTTTAATATTTTTTTTTCTTTTTGCTGACTCACTCACCCCAGCCTCCCGCGAACTTAAAAACAAAAAAATCACCTCAGATTTTCAAGAGAAAACCCGCAGCCCCAAGTGAGGCAGGAGGGGACAGGGACAGGGGCTGATGGGCGCATCCCGCGAGGCGGCTTCGCGCCTGGCGCTCAGTGCGCTGGGCGGTGCGGGGCTATGGGGCGGTCAGGGCAGGGCAGGACAGCGTGCGGGGCTGTGCGGGGCGGGGCGGGGAGATGCGCGGGGCTGTGCGGGGCGGTGCAGGGTAGTGCGTGGTTGTGCGGGGCAGTGCGTGGCTGTGCAGGGCAGTGCAGGACTGTGCGGGGCGGTACATGGGGCGGTGTGCGCAGCTGTGCGGGACAGGGCGGGGCGGGGCTGTGCGGGACAGTGCGGGGTGATGCTGGGCACTGCAGGGCGGTGAGCGACTGTGCGGGGCAGTGCGCGGGGCGGTGCGTGGCTGCACGGGGGCAGTGCAGGGCGGCGCGGGGCAGTGCAGGGCGGTGCGCGGGGCGGGGCGGGGGGGTGCGCGGGGCGGTGCGGGGCGGTGCGCGGGGCGGTGCGCGGGGCGGAGCGCGGCTCTGCCGGCCGCCGGCGCCCCGCGCTGCCCGCTCGCTGCGTGCGGCGAGCCCAGCCGCGCTCCGCGCTCCAAAGTGCCGGCGGTGCCCACGGCTCCTCCCGCACAGGCTCCGCCGCTCCGCACCCGCGGCCGACAGGCTCGGCTCCTGCCTCTCCTGCCTTGCTCCCGCCGCGATGTCCGCGTTGCTCCTGACGCTGGCTATGCTCTGGGGATTACCGCCCGTCGCGGAGGCGCTGACAGCGGCAGCCCGCGGAGGTAAGGGCGCGTCCGCGGAAGGGCGCGGGGCCGCGGGACTTCCCGCCGGTGCCGGCTTCTCCCGGGGAATAAGTTTTGCTCCTCGGCGCCTTGCGCGGGGCGGCCGCGGCCGCGGAGCGCTCCCCGCTTTCCCATTCCCTCTCTCCGCGCTGCCCTCGCCGCGCTCCTCTCGCCGCGGTCCCCGTTCGCGCTCCCTCTCCGCGCTCCCCTGGCCGCGCTCCCGCACGATTGGGCTGCGGGGCGAGCCCTCGGCGACGAGTGTATGGAGGCGAGAAGCGGGATGATGTCCCGCAGTGATTTGGGTTGCCTCACCACGCACTACCCGCGGGGTGCGTTCCTGGGAACCGCCGCCGCTGCTTGCGGAGCGTCCCGGTCCCGGTCGGGGCTCCCCGAGCCGGTCCTGTGGCCAGGCGGCGATGGTGCCGCAGGAGCGGCGAGCGCCCTGCGTTTCCCCGAGCCTTCCAAAAGTTCCCTCCTCAGTTTTCCCCGAGTTGCCGCTCGCTCGGTCCCTGAACTTGGATTTGGGCAGCGGGGCTCGGGGGAGCCGGGGCGGGGGCTCGGGGGTCCCGCAGCCGCGGGGTGGGCGATCGCAGAACTTCCAGCTCTGCTCTGGTCCTCAGAAGTCTCTGATCCAGGAGGGTAGCGGTCCTCCTGCCGGAGCGGGGCTCGGGGGTTCGTGTCGCTTATTATACAGTCACCAGACCTCTCTTATTTTCCTTGGAGATGTTTGAATTGAGTATTTTCTAAGTACAGCCCAAGTTCCCCTTCTGTGCGGTTCAGGTGCGGGAACAGCAGCGTGCTGCTCTGACTCAGGTTTTCTTACCGCTGTAGAAAAACACTGCCTGTCAGAAAACTGTCTGTCGGCTTATTGTAGCCCTTCAGCTTCAAAACTGCGTGTTCTCATGAATGAGATGCCCTGGGTGGTGTTGTAGCCCGTCTGTGAGGGTTTAGCTGGATTTCAGTAGAAATGTAACTCTGTAAAGCCTTGAATTCTCACTGTTAGACATTCAGCTCCTCTCTATCACGTACACACTATCTCCTAAATTGTTTACTAACTGCTTACAACTCGTTCGGATGAGTGCGGGTGTGTCTGGATAGTCGGTCTGGGATATAGATTTCTGCTTCAGCCGAAATACCAAACCTCTCCAGTCCCTTTCTCATGTATCTGTCAGAATTACACAGGTGATTCATGCTGTAAAAATGAGAAATAACTACCTATCAAAGAGAAAAGTCTTGCTGCTGCATCACAAACTTGTCTGTTTAAAACGCTGCATCACAAGGTGCAAGGATACTGCAAGGAAATGAGGATAGTATTCCATGGAAAGGCTCTTAGGAAATCTTTTCAGTTTTCTGAAGGGTACATATGCTTTTGCTTTGGTTCACAAAGATTCGTGGTCGTGGTGGTGCTTGTCTGATGGAAAATATTTCAAGAACTTTCCATGGTATTCGCAAAATGGTCAGATTAGATTTCAGCAGCTCTAGTTGTGCATCTGATCTTACGAATAAAAATCAAACTTCCAAACATTTTGTGGAATTGTTCTGGAAACTGATTTGTTACTCTGTCTTCCTTGATAGAGATAAGTAAGTGCCAATTATTCATGAATATTAATTTCTGGTATTTAAATTTTGCTTCATTTTCCCTTTGGTGTCCTTTTTTTCCCCCCATAGTTACCTTGCTCTGATCTAGTCTTTCACCAAAAAAAAAAAAAAAGTGCTGTCAGCCTATATTAAAATCAATCCTGTCTTAAAAGGCAGCATCCTTCTAAATCATACCAGCCCAAAAAGTGGGATAAATCAAATTTACTTAGAATCAACTAACTCATCATATCATAATGTCATGTCTTATCAAAACCGAGTGCTGCACAAATTAAGACTTAAAAGGCATTTTGTTTAAAAAAAATGTCAAGTGGTCTCAACCTAAAAGGGATTCAGGATGAGGCATCCAGAAAGGGAATTACATTTGCACATCAGATAAACTTTATGATACAGTGCAAAAATTATTGACCATACCAAGCTGATTTTCCTTTACAGGAGGAAATTCTGAGTCACTGGAGCATGCTAAGCTTAATATATGTGAAAGGCATTGAAATTTGGAATGCACTGAGGCTCGCCATTGGTAATAAGAGAATTGGGAAAATGTCATGGGTTGTGTTAATAGCAGTGTTGTGGTAGCCATGGTAATATAAAATACTAGTGAGGTGCTGTAGGGAGAGGTAACACCCTCTGTTAGACCAGTGGATGACATCAGGGGGGAAAAGAAGAGGTGGGGGGGGGAACCCCACCGAAGTTCGAATTATCTAAACCTTTTCTCTGCATTTGAAATACAATTAAATTCTTCCAGTCTTATCAGGTCTGTCCTCAGCCAGGTTACAGCTCCTCTAATTTTATGTATACAAAACATTGTGAAGAGAAAATGACATGGAGATGGGGAGCTGGAAATGAGATGGGAAAAGGAAGTGAGGAGTGTGATAGGATAAGGGATAAGTCCTGCAGCTGAGGTTGTGCCACTTTAAGCCATAAAGAGGTATGATTTCCTCTCCTTGTGCTTCAGTCCTTCTCTTCCTGAGGAGACTGATGGACCCAGATTCCTTGCAACAGTTGCAACTCCGTCACAGGATAACTGCAAAAAATGAATTTCAGAAGTCTGAGAAAAACCTTGCTAACAGCTCGGGAAGCTGAGAACACATTTGTTACCTGCTCTCCCTACAGACGTGCAGGGGAACTTCACAGGTCCCGTCGGTGCTCTGTGGTTGTGGTGGGCTTGTTTCCTTCCCACAGCTCTCCCCAGCCTTGGAGCTTCACCCTGGCTCCATGCCCAGGCTCCTGCACCCCTTTTCTCTCATCCTTGTTTGGTTTTTGTGTCTCTGCTGCTGTGAACAGCGTTACATGGATCCGCTGTACTAATTGGCGTGATTACCTAGAGGAGATCCAAATTACATAGATGTCCCAGCTAATGGGAGCTTGATTGGATAATCTCCACAAGCGGGTGGTGTTGTCAGTGAGATGTGTATCCACACCAGTATTAATGGGTGGCACTGCTCGTTATGAATCGACTTGCTGTCTGTGGTGGGACTGCTGCCTTGTTTGCGTCTGGTTTTGGTGTCACATCATCCCCGTCAGCAGCACTGAGCTGCCCTCTCGCTGTGGAGTCTTTCACGTGGGGTTTTAGTGTTTTGGAGCTAAAAAACCCTGCAGGTGCTGGTGTGGTGAAACAGCTTGTCAGCAAAGTCTTGCAAGAGATGCTTCTGCAAAGGGAGACTTCACACAGGATGGGAAAATGTTGCCATATAACTTAAAACTCAAGTTCACTGGGTGATGGCATATCACACATTAAACTGGGTTTTGTTATAATTTAAAAGCTGTTTTAAAGAAGGAAAGACAAATCTTTGTGAATGCTACTCCTCTTTGGAGTCACAAACGCTTCCAAAACTTCTGTCTTCATTCAATTTAGCAGGGACTTTATTGTTTTTGCAGTGTCCTTTGACCATATTTAAGTGAAAGCTGGAAGCGAATTACTTTGAAGTGGAATTTTCAGGCTTAAGGTTAGGCTGATGTGAGTTTGGATTACTCACCCCTGTAGCAGAAACACAAAACAGGTAAAATAAATTTGTCTCCTTGGGATAACTGCCGATGGCCTTCGTTCCCTGGTGAGGTGTCACAGCAGGTGACAGT
Source organism: Neopelma chrysocephalum (assembly GCF_003984885.1). Taxonomy (NCBI): domain Eukaryota; kingdom Metazoa; phylum Chordata; class Aves; order Passeriformes; family Pipridae; genus Neopelma; species Neopelma chrysocephalum. The sequence goes on from NW_020897767.1 coordinate 4,504,720, forward strand.
GACTACATCAGGAGGCTTTACAACTACCTCATTATTAGTAGCTTTATTCTGGAACCCGGGTGTACCAGCACTGCTGTACTTCACCAGACTGAGATCTAGCTTGGCCATCTGTTGGAAAGTATTCTTAAAAACCCTAAAAAAGCTGTTTCTGTGCTGTACAACAGAGGTGTATGTTCCCATAGCTAAGCTGGTTATGTCCTGAACCTAGGATAATAAGTATTAGTGTCTTACATGCAAAAGAGATGCCTCCAGGGTCACAGTGACTTTGCTGTTTATTTATTTACCCTAAAGAACAATATTACATAAGAACTTGCCTGTCATTGGACAGGTAAAATTACAGAGGTGGGTGAAAATATATAGAGGAATTTGGGACACTACATGGAAGGATGTGTAATAAGAGTGAATTAGAGATAGAAATTGTGGGAGATGTCCACAAGTGCAGTTTCAGTGGCTGGTTGGTTTTGTAGGCACTCAGTGGTGTGTGTATGTCCTCACACAAACCCCTGACACTTCTGGAGCCTGAGCAAGCTCTTTGTGTGGGTTTCTGTGAACAGACATGCATGTCTTCTCTTACCTGGGTTGTTCTCTCAAGTTCAGAGGTATTGGAAGAACTGTAGTTTAATAAAAATGAAAGCGGTAGAGACACACAAAGTATTTAAAGGGTAAGATGCATTTCAAAGTTCAAAAGTAGGTGTTTGATGTGAAAAGACTATATGTAAACTTGTTCTGAAGCAAGCCTTTTACTAATTTATCATAGAGCTTCTGCCGATGCTCTGGCATGTTGAAGTAGCTGTCCTCCAAAGACTGGGAGAGAAGCTCTTGCTTCACACAGTGCTGCTTTTGAAGTGTTCCGTGACTGCTGCTATGTAAATCTGAGCATATGCCATACCTTTGAGGTTCATATGGACCCCGATCTTTCTGCATTTGAAGTGGCAAAACTCACATTGACTTCAATCTGCAGATTGGAAACACGTGTGTTCCTCTAGCACCTTCTTACAGGTCTTTTTATTTGCAGTTGAAGAAAATAGGCTTCTCTTCACTGCATTGGCTCTAAGGACATATGTCATTGGCTCTAAGGACATATGTAACAAAAACATTGTTACAGTAGCATATTTGGAATCCCAGCATGTTGTTGCTTCTTCCTAGTTTTTATGTATTAATCTGTTGTTTAATAGTCTTGTTCTTCAAATGCAATTAAAAATTTTTGCTTAGAGAACTCATTTTAATTGCACTTACTCAAAACATTCTTAATGATGAACAGTGAAGATGAAAATAGCAGAACTTGGCTACTTTTATGCAAGTCATCCAGACTATTGAGTCTGTATTTAATGTCAGTTTGGGCTAAGTGTAGACGTTGCAGAACTAGGTCTTAAATTTGTAAGTGCAATTAGGAACTAATTGGTGTTTTTTTTAAATATAATTACTCAAATAATGACTTTGCACCTTCTGTCCAACCCACTAGTTTGTTGTTTAATTAAACAAGTTGATTTTTTCCCCTCTTAAATTATATCTATTGAAGAGATGAAAATATTTGTAAATTTATTCCAGCTAACTAGTCAGTTCTTGACCGTAATGGGAAAACTTCCCAGGATGTATCAAAAAATAGTGCTGTAAAGTGGTAAAAAACTTCCTTTTTAGGCAGTTGGTGAAGTGAAATAACCAGGACTCGTCCCTGTAAAATCAGCTGCCCAGCCCAGTCCTGGTCCTGCTGACAGGGCACCTTCCCCTCGTGTGTGAGAGGATGCTCCAGAGCCTCTGCAGGCTGGGGAAGGGCTGTTTCCCATGGGTGCCAGGCTGTGTGAGAGCAGGATTGGACCTCACTAATGGAATTCCAATAAAACTCAGTCAGTGCCTTTTAATTAGATTTAATGGGAACTGGGAAGGATCATTAGAGACAAACACATGCTTTTGCCAGTAATATGTTCACTATATTATTAATCTGATTTAATTTGCAAGATCCTCATAGCAGGAATAAGATTTTTCTCTGTACCTGGAAAGTGTTATATGGGACTATTCTATTTTGTTATTATCTATGTCATTGCTTCCCAAGCACTATGTAAATATAGAATTGAAATTGGGCTCTGTGTGTGGTGTTTATGAACCCTACCAATCCGAGGGTGGAGCTGGATGCTGGATGTATGTCTCTTTAGCAACCACATTTTTATTGACCATTTTGCAATAAATTACACTGGTGTATTAATAACAAAACACTGAAATATGTAGAGTGTGCTGCTAAGTAATAGGGCTTTTTAAAGATGATGTAATGCCAGTGTGGAAGTGAGGCACGCCTGGAGATTGTTATTTCCATTCAGTCAGAAATACAGTCTCATTCTCTGAGGCGGAAAAACAGATTAGAGTGTTACGAGTTCTAGCCATGGTACGTTGAATCCCGAAATGCGCTTTCCAAACCCGCCGGATGTCCCTAAACACCTCTCCTGCTGCTTCCTGCTGAGTGATGGGGCCTTCCAGAGGAGCCAAACTGTTGGAACTCAGCTTCGCTTCAGGAACAAGAATGTACCTATTTCCTTTCCTTGGTAATATCAATGTGTTTTGGACTATCTATTGCCTGATTGTCGGTAGGACGTCCCTTGCTAACTTTTGGGCATGGCACTATTGAACAAATGTGGGATAAGTGTTGGAAGATAAAAGTTAAGCTTTCAGAATAATATCTGTAATTCCTCAAAGTTTTCGCTACCACAGAGCTCTGTTTTTAATAGCAGTTAATAAGATTCACTATTGTCTTCCCTCGGATGAGCAAAGAGAATGAAAAGGTGCAGTTGGGGTTTTTCCAGTGATATATTGGAATGGGAATAGACCATGTACAAGACAAATGCTGATGCAATGCTCTGCAAAGGCAGTATTTTTATGTGAGGTGTTCTGTCTAGGAGGCTGTTCTGTGAACACGTACACACACCCCACAGAAATACCCATGTGGCTTTCATATAATGCTTTATGATCTTAATTTACTTACCTGCAAACCAGTGAAAATATCTTGTCAGCCATTTTTAAAATACAATTCTGCTATTGTCAAATAGTTTGGGCTGCTTATGAGGTTCTCAGAGGCTGTGATATGGTGTAGAACACTTGGGTTTCCACCTCCCTTAACGTTCAGGAAGGTCTTTTTCCTCAAACACAGTTCTTCTGAATAATTCTAAGGCACTGGAAGTACCAGAAACCTACCATTTCTGATATGTCCATTTTTAGTGTTTTTCTGTTGTTTTTTTTTTTTGAGAAATGCTTTAGTGTTGTTTAGTCATAAAAATACAAGTGTAAAAAAGTTATAGTAATGCAAGAAGATAATGAAAAATAGCAGTAATTTTCTAGATGATAGTTAGGTTTTCACAAAACACTTGCCTCTTTTTGCTTGCAAATACTGTGAAGATAAAAGAGGAGAGAGCAAAGTAAGTTCATTGCTAGTTGGATGCTCTTTTGCATCTGCAAACACATGCTGATTTACTCAAAGTATATTGATATTTGTGTAAAACTGTGTGCTTATGAAATGAAAGTGTGTCATTTGCCAATGAGACTCTTTTTTCTCTGGAGGAGAACAGTTTTTATTTATGTTTTGCTGTGATAAACAAATAGACTTCAGGTCTGAATCTAGACCACTGAACTCAATGGATTCTTTGTTTTGTCCTTGCTGGTAATAGAATCAGGTTTCATGTAAATGTAAGGGAACTTTAGACCATTTTATTAAAATATCACCGGTAACTCTTAATTAGAGGACCGTTAATTAAATTATATTTTCTGTATTGTCCCATGACTTTTATGCAAGAAATATCTATTTCTTGCAATATTTTTATTTCAATATTTCATTCAATTTTGCTTGGGTTTCTTAAACTGAACCCACTTTTGTATTTCTCATGTCTGATTTTAAAACACGTGGATCAAATGCGGGATTACTTCTCCCTTCTGAATTTGTAGTAATCCTCTAGAAGAGGAGTTATTACATAAGTTATTTCTAATGAAGTCTAATTGATAATTTCTCATGTAAAATTTTGATTTTTGCAAAGAGATCACCTTCCCATGAAGTCAGAGAACCAGAGGAAATTCCAGACAGCTCAATATGGCAAGATGTGTGTGTTTTATTACCTGGAAGTCATTAGGTTAGTTAAACCTGGTTCTGTGTAATACAGATGAAGTAATACACTGCTGGTCTTCTGGATGAAGCACTACACTTTTCATGATGAAAAATGTATCTTGGTTTTGGAGGTGTGGAAGGAATATAAAGGTGGTACCTTTTCATGCAAGCACATTGGTTCTCTATGAATGTTTGCAGACTTATCCAGGGATGAGCAGGCTTGACTTTCTTTTGAAACCTATCTTTAAAATAGCTGTTTTTGCAGCAGTATTTAATAAAGTATAACTAGAGGTGGGTCAAGCCTGAGTGTTCTCCATTGCTGGTACTCATGTACCTCCTGGAGGGAAACTGTCCTGACTTCCAAGATCATCAGGAACACTCAAGTTTAAAACCAAGGCTTATTTTGTGTGACTGTATTGAAGTTGGTTTTTTTGAGGACTGTTTGCAGGCAGTGGGAGTTAAGGACTGGAAGCAATGGAGGAAGGCTGCAAAATGGAATTTGTTCCTCCGGGGGCCACATTCTAAGCTAAGTGTTTTATTTTTACATTTAGATTACAGACAGAATGGTTCCTCCATAGTAGAGTCTTATAGTAAGTAGTCTTAGGCAGAGCACTTGCGACTGCAGCATTAAATCATATGCAAGGGAGATGAAGCAAGTCGAGGCTGTGGAAGCATGAAAACTAAACACTGTCCCAGGCCTGCAGCTTTTTGGGTTGAATTGCTGTTATGCCTTTGGCAGAAACAAAGCAAGGCTGTGTGGGACCAAGAAGGGTGTTTTGCAGGCAGTGTCTTGGAGCCTCACCAGAGCTGCAGCAGGTGATGCTCTAGGGCTGCTGTAAGCCACTTCTGTGGGAATATGTTGTGTGTGTATACGTATCTATATAAAACCTTGGATATACAGGGAGAGCCATGAGAGGTATATTGCTAAGCACAGCAAAGCCACGAGTACCAGGGCTTTTTTGAGCAGACAAAATCTTATGCCCTGACCCAAGTGGCCCATTATCACACTTCTGCAAATTGGAGCAAGCTGTTCAGGTCAGTGTGTATGTACAGACCCTTCTGAATGAATTCCTTGGCTTGCACTTGCTGTGTTACATTTCTTTCTCTGAGTTTCCCATGGCTGTGACTTGAACAGAGTTGACAGTATACAATATTACCTATTTACTCTGTAGATTATACTCCTCTGGAGAATTGGTGTCAGCTAATCTGCCACTTCTACGTTTTCAGAGACCTGTGAACTGCATCTCCAGTAATATCACAGGAGAGTGCCAGACCAAGGTTTCTATAATTTTCTTATTTATTTCCCTCAGATTTCCAGGCATGCATGTCCAGGTCTCCAGCCTTTGCCACTTCCTTTGTCCTGTGAATAGTTTCCTTTCTGTGCAGAAATTCTCTCTGTCGATATCCAATTTTGGCGACTCTTAGGGCGGTAAGAAGTTTGAAGCAGATGGTTGTCAACAGATGATGACAAAATTCTGAAATACTGCTCTGATACAAACTGTGAGGCTCAGTATTTAAAGCACATTCAAGTGTATAAAACCCTAATGCCGTTACTACCTTAGCTGTGGAATATTTTTGGAACAATTCATATGTTTCTTTTCTTATTTTTTTTTTTTTTGAAAACAGCAGAACTCCGTATACCAATTAGTGATGTTCAGTAATGAGTATATGAACCATGTTATGATTTTATGTCAGAATTGTTAAATGCTCCTCGATGAAACCACGCTGATTTACATTAATTGGTGGCCTGTCTTCTCCCGGTGGTGTCACACTGTGTCAAAAGTGCCTCACAAAAAGATGCAAAATAACTAAACTCACAGTGATTGCCATTCTGCTGTTGACTGGTGCTCCAAAGACTATCAGTAAAAAGCTTCAAAATTCAGGAGAACTTAATAAGTGGCTGTGAGTCTTGGGAGCGTAACTAAAAGCATTTGCATAAAATGAGCGCTGAGGAGCTGGTAGGTGGGGCACAACTCGGATCCTGCTTCTGCTAATCCAGCAACTCAAAGTAATTTAAGTGCATTAAAGGCTGTTTATGTGTCTGTGAAAAGCATGATGCAAATATGCAAATTTAAGAGAGTGTCTTCCACAAGTTTATATATCTTAATGAGAAATGTCAGAGCGTAATACATCAACAGTCTGCTTCGCCCCACGGTAGCCAGTTTTTTCTAAAGATAGCACAGGATGTCCTTGGTGTGGTCCTAGGAGTAAATTTATATAGCAGAGTGCTTGCTCTTGGAGTCAGCTGATGACTCTGCTGCTGATTTTGGGGAAGAAATACCTGTTTGCTGAGGGTGATCATCTCCAAGTGGTTACCACTGCCTGGTTGTGAATGCATACAACTAGTTTAAAAAAAAATATCTCTGTGCTTCATTCCACTTGCTGTCCTGTTCTATGTTGAGTGGAAAAGTTGCCCCACCAGAGTGGAAATCTTTGAATGCTTATATGACACCTCAGAAGCGTAAGGTGGTCATGGGCTTTGTGTTCATGGACAGGCAGAGTAGTAACTCTGCTGGTTTGCATCTGATTTCTCATTGTGAATTCTTACTTTGCCTCAAGTAGGATGTCTCTCTCAGTTTTTCCTTTTTTTTTTTTTGTATCAAATTTACAAAATCTCATGCCTGGGAAAATCCTTTACAGCTTCAGGTGACCAGGTGCTGCAGAGCTCATCACAGAGTAGCAGCTTTTGATGATACAGGTGCCTGTTGAATGGAGGGAAATGCAGCTGCAGGGAAACAAACTAGCAGTGAATGGGGAAGGGTTACTTGTTAAATGACAGGATTATTTCATTTGATAGGGAGCAAGAAAGGCCGTGTCCAGAGAACCAAAAAACCCTGACAGCTTCCAAAGTGATGCTGAACCAAAAAGAGCTTCTATTTCTGAACATGTGAAGAGATAAGCAGCAACATTTGCTATGTGCAAGTATTGTCTTCTATAAGCCATGGGGAAATCAACGACTCTTCTTTCTTTCTTTCCTGAAAATACAGGAGCCTTCTTGAAGCACTTGCTTTTGGGAATCAGTGTATTAGGGAAGAGTTCATGGATGATCCGGACCTAATTTTTATAGAAATGAATGGTAGCCCACTGTGGGACTTCAGGTCTGCATGGGTGTATTTTATATTCACCTGCCTTATTCTAGACTTAAAGAATTCTTTTCTTTTTCCTCCACTGAAGTGAAGGTTTAAAGTAACTCATCCCAACAGAAATCACTGCCACTGTAAGGAGGAAGAAAAGGAAGTCAGCAGTGGTGCAGTGATGTTTTAATAACACAAAGTAATCCCCCCATACTTCAATAATAAAGCTGCTTGGGCTGCAGTCGGCTTTCCTGTTGGCACCTTCCTATTGACACCTTTCTGTCAAAAAAGATGAAGTGGAAAGTAAAACCTAACTCTGTTTTCTCTTATGTTAAATGTATTCTGCAAAGCTTTGGTGGAATACAAAGCTTGTGGACTTTGCAGACAGTGTTTGCATTTGGGACTTGTGGGAAAATTTATGTGAACTTTGTGCTGTGGAAATCGTTGCCCTTTAAAGCAATTGGTTGTGTTTAACATAAGTACATACCTCAAAACTGTATTTGGTGGAGTGGTCTGATCTTTAGAGCTCCTTTGTTTTTAAGAGCAGGAGTGTATAATTATTGGTATAAACTGAGTTTTCGGAATTGGCCAGTTCAGATGCATAGATAGACTTACCATATTATTTCTGAGAAATCTGTTGGTGTTTAAAACCAACAGACAGAGCCCAAACCCTGGCAAAGTAAGCCAGAGTACTTTGCAGTTGTGGGCTGAAACTGTCTAATAACATAGTCCAAAAGCTCATTAATATTGATCTTCTTAATTCTCTCAATAACCTGAACATTTGTTCTGGTTACAAGAGGAATAAAAAGCAGACTAATAGGGTTTTAGATGTCAAAGACTATTGGACCACAAAACATCCAAGAGGATATCCTTCAGAAGGAGTGAGTAGGACGTATAGGTATGAATTTCATTAGCCAGTAACTATATGCATGCCCGTACCTGGGGGAGAAACACCACTTTAAACATGTGCTTTTTGCCAGACCACTGGGGCTCATATACTTGCCAAGGTCAGACCTTCTACCTCTCCTTTACAGGCATTTCTATGGAAGTGGGTGGGACAAGGTTTTGCATAACTGGTAAATTATATTTAATTTTGAAAGGAAAACACTTGAACAGTTGGGACTAGGTAAAGCACCTCAGGGAGGGTTGAATTGTGCTCCCGCTTTTCCCATGCTGGTGGTGGAGCAGAGTTTCTCATGGTGTGTTCTTCAGGCATCAGGAATAGGGTTAATACTTGGAGCAAAGGTATGTATGCATTTAAATGTGAGATATGTATTAAATTCATTCTCCTTTAAAAAAAATCTAAAAAGGGAGCATTTGTATTTTTATGGGTCATCCTAAGGGTTACAGAGTGGGGAAGAAACTCTCCTTTTTCCTTCCCTGTTTGGCCTTAGTAACCCTTTGATTGCCAGAGAATCTGATCTGAGAGACAGAAATGCCTCCTGTGCTGGAGGTGCTGGTGGTGCTGTATCTGGAGTGAGGGGTCAGGGATGGAGCTCCTTGACTTGCCTGCCTGGGCTGTGTCCTGGCTTTTTCTTGGTCTGACCCACTTCTCAGATCTTTTTCCCTGTCAGGGCCTAGTGACCACATTCAGTTTGTGTTGTCTTTGAACCCCAACAAGGAGGAAAACAGGGAGGGGAAACCTGTGCCAAGCTTGGGCATGGCAATATAGTCCTTGAAGCTGAGGTTGCTGCTCTTCCCACATTCTCATGGGATGGATGATGCTAAACCTTGACATCCCTCTGAGGTTTCTGTGGCAGAGACTTGGAGAAGACTGGCTAGTGAATAGTCCAGGGAGGAGAAATGGTGTCCCAGGAAAGGCAAAGGTGTTGCTGAAGAAGGAAAATCTTTTTATCCCTGAGTGCTGCGCTCTGTGCAGAGGAAGAAAGGAAAGGCTCCATCAATCTTCCTCTTATTAAATTGGCACAGCTAATATATTCTGCTAAAATGTGTTCATCATGCTGTTTAAAACAGCCAGGTTAGAAATCTACTGACCATAAATGAAGATTTATTGGTTTTTGTGTCATTGGGGCACCTAATACAGGTTTGGAATACTAACTGGAATTTGTGAAAGGGGAGAAAAAAAATGTTTTGGTGCCATTTAATTAACTATCTGGCCAATATTTCTGCATTTTTATTGAAAAATCTGTAAGTTGCAACTGGCTTCAAGTGCCCTCTTGTACAACTCTGCCAAAGTTAGCAAATAAACACATTAAAATACAGAAAGCCTTGTACAGCTCCACGTGTATTGGATAAAATCATACCTTGAACTGCAGAGATGGTTTGTTATAACAAACAAGCAAACCAGAATATAATACTTGCATTTTGTATATCTCTGGGTAAGCGTGGCTGTGCAGGATAACTGAGATCACTGCAAATATGAGCAGTGTTTTCTTTTTAACTGAAATCATACCAGTAGCCTGATGTAAATAACTTATTTACTTTTACTTACTTTTATTGCTTAGTCTCTGTATTATGTTGTTGTTCTAAGTGACACTGTAAGCTGTGATCAAAATACAAGTCTTAATATTTCTGCAAAAGTTTGAATCAAGTTTGTGGATGAATGCCTTGCAAGATTTAATGGGAAAAAAAAGGGGGGAAAAAAGTATTCTTGGAGAACCGATTTATATAAACTTTCATATCATTTGTCCAAGCAATCTTGAGGGAGAGAGAGCACTATGGATTGTGAGTTCTAACTCTTTCCAAGATCTATGGAAGTTTAAACATGGGAGTGCTGCCATGAAGGGCTCCCAGGCTTCTGCAGCTCCCTGACCTTGTAGAGATTGTGCCTGCTGTTTGGAGAGCTGCTGGTATAAAAGGAAAATTGTGAGTTTGTCACTCAAGGTCAAAGCACTGAGATCAAATGACTAGTTTGTGTTTTAGCTTAAAATGCTGCAGACAGCATATTATGGGCAGGGAATATGTAAAGCTCACCTTTTCTGTGAGATCTACCAAAGGGGAAAAATATCTAAACCTGCCTTGTGACAAATAAAATGCCATGGCAAGCAACTGTTTTGGGGACATGGAGACCAAGTTTGGAAGCATTTAAAAGACAACTTAAAGAAATCTAAAGCTGCTGAATTAATTTTATTCTCTCTCTTGCAGCTGTCAGAGCTCTTGCTCAGTCCCTCTGGTCAGGCTTCCAGCGGGAGCTCTTGGGTTGAAAGGTTAACGACTCATTTACTAAGCGGTGCAGTTTTCTTTCATTTTTCATTTACAATTATCTCTACTCCTTTAAAAAGCTGAAAGGCCCTTCCAAAACTCATTGTACTGATGCGCTATTGCTGTCAATTAAAGTTATTAAATCATAGATCTTTAAAAGTGAAATCCAAATAGGCCTGAATTTATCCGGTTGCTGCACAGCCGCTCCGTCAGAGAAGTGATGAGTGTCAAATCAAGGCAGCTCTGGATATCAGCAGATGTTTCTTTTTAAGGATCATAATGTTCGTTTGATTCTCATTTTATGGAGATTCTGGGGGAAAGATGGACACTGAAGGAAAAGAATTAGAGATGGTGGAGTAGAGAAGCAGAGCAGATCCTGCTGGAGGGTTGGCTGTGAGTTGTGAGATGCTGGGGCAAGAGCTCAGTGTGAGAGCTGGAGACAATTAGGGTGAACAGTTGAGATGGTGATGGCTTCTATGTAGGGCTAATAAAAGATAAGAAAAGAGGAGCCACATCCTGAGCTGGGGTTAGATGGGTTATGGGGAGGAAAGAGGAATTGACAATAACTTGCAAATCATAGGCTTAAACACTGAAATACTGGCGGTGGTTTCAGGAAATGGAAGATGATGAGGGCAAAAGCCAAATTTTTTTGCAGCTGTTTGGTATGGTTTTCGTGTTCTTTTATGGGTTCCTTAAATTAGCAGTTTCACTTTTCTGGAAGTCTACTGTACTTTGACTCTTAACTGAATTAAGTCGCATTATAGATGACATCTTTCCAACAGTTGGAATACAGGTTAGTGCTCCTGAGAGGGGCCCTTAATGAGGTTGTTTCTATGACAGCTTGGCTTCAGGCAGCACATGTGCCGCTTCCATATACCCTCCCTCCCCTCAAACATTACAGCAGCTTCTGTGGGTGCGTTTTAAAACTTCCCTTTCAGTGGAATTAATGGCCAGCGCTTTGTATTTTGATTCTCCCAATAATGCAGCTGAGGTTTTGACAGTGTGTACTGTTTATTTCTGCTTTTATTCCAGCAATGCTAGTAGCAGTGCATGACTTGACAAGTTAAAGAAACGATGAGGTGTTGGTTCTTGGGCAATTTCAAAGGATGCTCTGAGGACTGAGTCAAAAGATTTACAGAAAGAACAGGTGCAAAGCACTACAGTGTTTACAGTGGAAATGTATGGGGTTTATACTTCTTAATTCACATCCTTCTCAATGGATAGAAATTATGTACTGTGGCAGCTGTTAGGAATACAGCAGGCATGCCCCTTGAGAGGCAGCCTTGTAGGTGGGTGCAAGGATTTGCCTCTGCGGAGGAGCTGGCTGTGATCTATGTCCCTTCTGTGTGTAATGACTCTCAATACCTCAAAGGTGTTAAGTCATGCACTTATATTTTTCAGAAAGACTCTCAGTGTGAGCCTCAGAGGTTACTGGAGAGGCAAACGTGGATGTAGAACCCAGCAGTCAGGGGCTGCTTCTGCTGTCCATGACGCAAAAGGTATCAGCTGTTGGGGTGCCTGGGCAGGCTCTGAGGTTGTATTTGCTTTACCACTGCTGCCTGCCTGAGTCAGGGGGCATCCTGGACAGGAGAGAAAGAAGCCTTTCCTCTCAGAAATCAATTCATCTCATCCCTACCTTTCTCCTCTGACTTTGCTCTTGTCCAGTGTCAACATTCGCACCATTAAATATGGGTAAGGCAGTTCCAAGCCCCAGGCTTTGAACATCAATATGGTCCAGACTGACATTGATATTAGTATTTTTAAAAAAAAGAGTAGCAAAATTCCTAACCACTTCTTAACAATGGTATTCCATGAAAATGTTGGGACAGTCTTTAGGAGGGATGATGTCAGAGTAAGCTCTCAGTATTGTGAATGTTGCTCTGTTGTTGCTCGCCTACGAAATAGCAAAATGTCATGTTTGAACTCAAATGAGCAACTCTAAAATGCGTTTCTGCTGCCTCAGTGTTTTCTAGTTGCTTTGTAGACACTTCTACGAAGTGTAGACACTTCTACCAGTTGCTTTGTGTCTTCATTGCTGAGTCTTCTCTTCCTTCCAGGCTTTGAATGTGAGTTTTAAAATGTATGACTTTGACATACAGGAAGGAATCATAGTCAAATCTGACATGACCTATATAAATATTGCCTTAAACACTGGCCTGGGGGAAAAGACTTATTTCCTTCCTGGTTTTCTTGTTTGGTTAACTGTGAATTGTTGAAGTTGCTTTTCATCTGACGTGTCTGTCCCCGCCAGTGGGTGCTCTACCACCTCACTACCTGTTGGAAACAAACTTCTTTATCACTACTCATGTTGGTGAAATTAAACCCAAGTAGATGCTCAGCAGCTATGTATTCAATCCTAGAAAGCATTGCCTTTTTTAAGTTATTTGGTTTAAAAGATTTATTTTTTTTTTGTTTGCTGCTGCTTTAGAAACAGTGCACTATAAAGATCTGGATTTATTTTTTAAGTGTTTTATTGAAAGCTAAAACACCTTGGTACTAAAGAGTAAAAAGGCTGGCTATATAAATCAATGCTTCATTGTATTTATTATGCTATTTACTACTCATCCAAGTATACTAAATTTTTATAAGTGCAAAATCATTCAGGTGTATCCAAGTCGGTTCAAAAGATGCTGATGAGAACATTTAAGTTTTTTGCCTGTTCTGATAATACTGTTTGCCATAAGTGTGCTTGTCCCATTTTCTTTCTATGACTGAAATGAAAGTGCAATTTCTCTATAATTTTAATGACTGGTAGATAGGTTCAGATATTCCACACATTATATTATTTTTCCTATTCTCTGTTTGGCTTGCTTGGCCATTAGTGCCGCTTACTCTCTGATCACAGTTTTGTCCTCTTTGGCAAGAAGATGAGATGGAGATTCACAGGTTTCACCCCCACAGACAAACACAACAGAAAAAGCAATGCCAGCACCCAGGAAGCATCGACAAAAGGAGACCAGATGCAGAGTGAAAGGCACATGGTACTGGTTCTGGCTTACCCCTACAAAGACTGCTACAAGAACAGAAAACACACTGTGATTTATTCTCGTGGCAAAAAAACCCTGCAAATGGAACAAGAAGTACAGAAATCTCAATATGTTGTTGCTAATACAATTTACATTTAGAACAGCGTGTCCTCCTTCACCATTATGCTCTCTTTAAACATAGCTAAATGCAACTAGTCTATAGGCAGAGCTGCCTGAACTGCAGTCAGAAGTTTCACTAAATGAACATCTAACACTTAATGGTAATTATACAGCTTCTCAAAAAAAAGAGAAAAAATTTCCCCATGTATTATATTTGTTCAGTAGTTATCTCCATGTATAATAATATAAAATTATTATGCTGTCGCTCAAAGTCGTAAATCGTATCATTTTTACACAGACCAGAAAATGACTTGCACTTAATGATATGTTTATCTGTGTATATATGGTGGATTTTAAATTGAACAGTTCCAGACATAATTTTCCTAATATTTGTTAATCCATCTTTAATTAAAATGTTAATTGCTAATCCAGATATTACACATAGAAAAATCAGCCTACAGTAAACTGTGCCTTATTTGCACAAGGACAAAACCCGTGCAATTACATGGCAATCTGCTCTTTGGAGTTGCAGTGTAGACATCTTTCATCTATGAAAATGAACTAAAAGCATATTGTTGAGTTATTGTACTAATTGTTTACCCCCAAATATGCTGTAGGGGGAGGGAGAGTGTGGAGTTACTTTAGTGCTTGTTAAAAGTTCCCACTTGGGTCCAAGTAGAGCCTGAAATACTCTTTTAAGGGATTTTTTTTTTTTGCCCAGAATGGGTTCTGCCAGTGCTGCTGTGGCCAAAGTTGCCTCTGACAGTTCCTCGGATAGAAAGCGCTGCTGAAATCATGTCTCCTATGTAGCCCAGAACAAAACTCCCTCTGTGTCTGAGCAGTGTATTTTGTATTTCAGAAGTCAGGCCCAGGCAATCCTATTTTCCAGCCAAGGGTTACAGAAGGTAAAGTTAACTAGATGGAAGTTGTGCTGTTAACTTGCTCTGGAGGGCTGTGGTGAGGAAGACTTGCTTTTGCTTTTCCTTTCTGAGATCCAGCCTGTGTGCCGCTCAGTTTACTGATTATTTTTATTTATAATACTCCATATGGAGAGTTAAAGCATTTCACACACCCCAAATAATAATCCTGTGATTCCCCGTGCGAATGTGACTGCAACTGGTAGATCTTGGGGGGGTGTGTGTGAATCAAAAGATCTTGCTAATGGAGGATAATAAAAATCTCAGGGGCTGAAAAAATTGTTATACATGTAAAAATTAGAAAACGCAGTTTGTTTGGATTTTTTGCCTTGTACATTAATTTTTCATTTGTCATTTATGGCATTGTTAGGGACAATCCAATTTACACGTTTCATGCAACTTTTTCAGAGTCGTGTTCAAATCACAAGCTCTTTAAATCACACAAGAGTTTTCAGTCAAAGCCATATATTAAATGAGGAAAATAAAAACTTGCCTATAGAGTGCCATCTGTTGATTTTTATTTAATTAGAAAATAATTTTCATAAATCTGTCTCTCTTATACAACATGTATACAAATAACTAGGCTTTTAAAAATATTCTTGTTTCTTTCCCCTAAAATCTGAGAGGAAAAACATTCCCTGAAATACATGTGAAATATTAACTATCGCTAAATAGTATTTAAGAAAAATCACGTCTCTTGATTCCAGAAGCCCTAACAATCTGTTCCTATTTGGGGTTTGTCTGAATACTATTGGAAAGGCTTGAGCTTTTGGGTTTAGGATGTGCTTTCTTCATATTTTTTAACCTGTTCATTTTTTCATCAAAGGAGGTCACCTCTTCACCTTTCTTTTAATCTTTCCTCCCTTTCATTCCCCTTATTCCAGTGTTCTTTCCAGCTTGTGAAAGTCACTTAATCTCTGTTTGAAACTGTACCTGATTTGCTCCAGCAGCACGGCTTCTCTTAGCAAGTTCATCCAGATGGATAAAGAGGAAGATGCCTTTGACATTTCTGCTGTACCGGGAGGATGCAGCCGCTCCTTGGCCAAGAGCTACAAAAGAGAGGTTATTTTAGGAATGGTATGGATTTGTATGTATCACTTTGGCTTGGTTTGCAGTCACTCTGTCTTTGAGATGCGTTTGAATATCTGCTATCGATGCATGAATAATCCTGCTATTTATAACTTGTTTTCAGGCAAGGAAACTGGCCCTGGCCACCAGGAGAAGCAGTCTGCCTGCGTGGAAATTGCAGTTCCTTGTTAAAAAAAGTCCAAGCTCCACCCCTTCTCAAGGTGAGGTGGTGTTTTTGAGCTGTTACTTGGCCAGGCAGAACTGTCTCCAAAATACCCTATGCCAGCTGACCCATCCAGGTGAGCCCAAAGCCAGGCTCCTGGGGGAGCTCTCATCTTTCCTATGCCAAGTCCTTAAACCATGTTTAGTAACAAATGTGAGAACAAACATGGTGAAAATGTGCCATCCTACCACCTGGTATCCTTATTTCTGCAACCTGCTTGGAAATGGATTTTCTTCCCCGTGGTCTTCTGGTGTCTGGTCTGCTGAGTGTGGGCGGGTATCTGGGGCTCCAAACCAAGCTCACTTGTGCCTCAGTTGTATTATTTCCTTTTGTCCTTGGACAGAGTGGATTAAGAATCTTGCATAGTAGGCTAGGACTAATGAAAGCTAAAGATAAATCTGCTACTACAGCTCTCATCTATGGGGGAACAGAGTGAGTGATAAGGTTCAGGATCGACAACTAATAGACACATAAAACTCATCTTCACAAGATAGTCCCAAAGTCATTATTCAGTGAATAATCTTAAAAAATGAGGGGGTTACTTAAGAGTTGCATTCTCAAGAATAATACATTTTTCACTTAATTTGCCTTTGCAAGCTGATTTTTCTTGAACCTGCAAAATTGAATTCCTTCCTATGTAGAGGATCAGTTACCAAAAAATTATGAAATCCATATTGGATGTGTGTTGAGTCAGGGGTTATCTGGTGTAGGAAAAAAGGGTGCTTTTAGGAAGAAAGCATGCAGAGAAGTCAAAGTTTCTCCTCAGATGAGATCAGGACACCCACTCTGAACATGAGGAACTGCCAGACTTCAAATGCCGCCTCTTAGCTGGTGATGAAGGGGGATACAAAGGTGAATGGATTGGAAAACAGTTTGAGTAGGTGTTTAAAAAAAAGGAAAACAAAAAAGGCAGGCTTCTGTTAGCATGATAACAGGGAAGAGTGGGAGGTCTGACTCAGCTCTTAGTGGCTAAAGTGACCAGAAGAGTCCTTAAGTTTTGAATCTGAAAAGTATTAGGGTGAAACAGGTAGTTTTAGGGAAGAAAAGGACAAATGAAAGGTGGCAGATGCCCTTAAGTTCTCGAGAATGTTTTCTTTTTCCTTTCTTGTTCTACATAAGCAGCTTCACTCTGGCTCTGTAAAGCTCTCACATTCATCCTGGAATAACCATCCCTGGAGCTTCAACCTCTTTTACTAAACTACCTTTTAAAAAAAGCTCCAAGTGAAGTTTAACAACCCCTCTCCACCAATAAAGATTGTTCAATAAAATCATAACTGTGTATGTCTTGGCCCGAATCCATGTGTCTGATTCTGCATAGATGCAGGGCAAAACCTGCTGGAAGACTAGGAGGGCATCCACCAGATGAACTTTGTCTTTGTTTTCTTTTCTTCTGTTATCTCTGCCTGCCCGTATTTCCCCCCTACTTTTTATGCTTTTGGTGCAGCAGAAGTTCCTGAGGCGGTATTGGCGTGTCTGTGTGAGCTGTATCTTCACATCTTCTTGACATTTATTTTAAACCAGCTTTAAAAAGGATCCCTTTTTAATACAGCACCCATCATTTTATGATGGAAAGCTCTGTGTTAACAAAACCCCATTCCTTATTTACTGGTGTGCAGTTGCTCCTGGACCAGCCATCAGACTGGGTTGATGCACCTCTTCTATCCCATGTTGTTCTCTTTATGCTTAACTGTTTATTTCCCACTATAGTCTTTAAAGTCCTAAGAGCTTTCTCTTTAGTATGCTGTGCTTGGCATCAACAACTGAGAATGTCCTTACCAAGTAAGCACAACCCTCTTTTGGTTCAGGCCTAAAGGCTTAAAACTGTGAGTGCAGTTGTAAAAAAAATCATATAGGAAAAAATTCTTCCTTTAAAAATACATCTAATAACTGTGTTTGTATTTCTTCAGTGGTATAGCAATAACTTCTAAGTGCTTTACCACTGTGGTGATTTCTAGTTCACTTTCAAAAACACAGATTATTGGAAGTGTCACTATTAATGGCCTTCTGGTGGTACAATAAGGGATAATTCAATAGGATATCTCAGTTAAGCAGGGTACTGTGTTTACATTGGGTTTCTGCCCAGCAGCTGCTTGTGCTAAAGTTCTACCCATAATTTGGAAATTATTCAAGGTGTAACCATGGGGACAATGCCAGTGTAGTCACCATAATGTGACCTCTAAAGACAAATTATGTAATTCATCTGCAGTTTGGTATGATCATAGGTAATAAGCTACTGATTTCCTGACCACCCTGGTGATATGGTAATGCTGTTGTTGTTGATGCTTCCCAGAAGAGGTGGAGAAAATAAAAAAAAAAAAAATCTATTGAACTAGAGCTTTGTTTTTCTTAAAGGTCTATCCATAAAATATGAAATTAGATTCCAAATATATATATATTTATATATATACTGCAGCATAACAGTGTTTCTGTGTGCAAATTACATGATAACTTGTGCATGTTTTCTGAGTCAAAGTTGCTGGGGGAAAACAACTGGTCAGTATTAGTGAGAATGAAGTCATTTAATTGGATTTTTCATTTTTATTTTTAGCTTGCAAGATAATTGCCTCATTATGGGTGGTAGATTCTGATTTTATTATATCAGTGTTAATCAGGACTATATGCAGTTCCCAGAAAGATGTAACCGGTCACAAAAGCCCTTTGGATGCTCAGAAGTGGCTATTAAAAATTGAATAGTTCAAATATATAAAGACGGGATATCTAGCAAAACAGCTATTTTGGGGAGGTGGGGGCAGGAATCATTATGTTTTGTTAAATTAATGGTACTATTTCAGTTAATTCAGGCCTCCATTTAGAGCTCATCAAGACACCCATGGGAATATATGAATTAGCTTGTTTTAATTGGATTATTTAATTTGATTGTTTAAATTGCCTTTCTGTTTTTATTTGCAGCCATTTTTTAGCAGAAAACATTTTCTGATTTGGATTTGCATGTGTGCTTGTTGTGTATGCTCACTACTTTGAGTCTCTTCCAAAGATCTTTTCTTTTCCCTCGGAAAAAAAAAAAAATAGTGAGAATTAATATGTTGGCAAAATCCAGCCATGACTTCAGAGGGAGTTGTGAATAATGAATGCAGGATCATTCTCTTTCACTGCAATGGCAGTAAAACATTTTCCAGCATTTTATTAAAAATGCTGCATTTGTAATTATGCCTCGGAAAAGAACAGTTCAAGTTCAGAAAACTCTTAGGCCCTGACCCAGCAGCATGTTCGGGGCGAGCGGACAGATGGGGCCTGATCTGGTGTAAACAGAGTTTTGCACTGGTTCCACCAGCACGATGAACATGGGGCTGGATCTGTAATTTTCGTGCCAAGAAAAAAAAAACAAGTTAGCTTTGAACCGGGGCTGGTGAAAAGATAAACATGCAGGAGGTGGCACGGGGAGAGCTTTTTGAGCGCTTGCTGCTTCGGTCTTACAGCGTGAGGGTGTGTAATTCTTGATGTGGTTCTGTGTCAGTCTCTAAAACAAATTTATCAATCGTGGCTAATAATTGTTTGAAAGTGATTCTGGTGAACCAGGCGGGAGTTTGGTTTGTGCAGCCCAAGGGAATCCTCCTAAACCATCCACTCAAAGTCAGTGGCAGCTTTGTCATCGACTTAAAGATTAAAGGGTTCAGTAAAGGTGAATTGACATAAATCAAAGTGATTTAGCTCCGATTTAAACCAACAAGCAGAAAACTTTGATTTAAATAATTGATTTTCATCTAATTGTGAATTTATAGTGTAAGTGGTTTTCTCAGAGGCAAATTGCTTGACTGGTGTATCAGGCTAAATGTACTGAATTGTGACCAAAGAGAAATTTAGATACATTTTTGGCCAGCAGTGAAACACTCTTCCCAGTTACATGGGTCTTTTCCAGACCAGCTCCGTATTCAACCTTGAGTCTTCATCAATTTTTAGCTCCTGTTTGAATTGTAAACGGATGAGATTTAATTCAGCATCTATTAATTCTCAAGCCATGAATCAGTTTTTGTCTGCCTTTATTTTAACACTGGATTTGACTTAGCTCTGATTCCATGCATTTTAGTCACCATTTGGAGTGGATTTTTGTGGACACTAGAGGGAGTACATATTGCTTTAGGAACTTGGAAGCTTTAGTCCAGTGAAACCAGGATGATCTAATCAGGCAGTGTGTATATATATATGTGTGTGTGTGTGTGTATGTGTGTGTGTATGTATATGTGTGTGTATATATATATGTGTGTGTATATATATATATATGATATTAGTAGTCAAGTTTGTATACCTGAGGTCAGTTATCAAGGGGAAAATATGAAAAAGATAAATGACAGGGTTTTTTTAAAAAACCCTCTAAAATAATGAACTAAGATATATTTCATATTTTCTAGGCTGCAAGAGTGGCACCTTGTGTTCTCCAGCATAGCTTAAAATACAAATCAGGCACAAAGTGGCCAGGCAGTGTAGGCAGACCTCAGACTTATGCTGGTTTTAGTCAATATTGCTGTGTGGTTGGATGGGAGAGAGAGGTACTGGCAACATCTGCCTGCTCTGCTGCTGAGGTGTTGTTTTCCACTGGGCTCAGTGTTTTCCTTGCCCCAACACGGAAAACCACACACAAACCGCAGCACCCAGGCAATAGAAATATGAATTGGAAGATTATTTTTCATGAAATTTCTAAAATCCAGAGGCAAATAAAAAGAGAAATTAAAAAAAAAAAAAAGTAATAATAGTGCAGTGCCCTCTGTGTGTCATCCTGCTTGCTGTATTTTTAAGGATGTGTATTGCCTGATTAAAATGAAATTGCTACGATCTAAAATATCTTTTAGGGACATGGAGTTGATGACACTGCATTAAATTGTACAAGATGAATGATGTTTAGAGTGATTATGAAAAAAATAGAACTATTCCATGTTTTCTGATACATAATAAGGATTGGAGCACTGATAGATTTTTATTGCCTGTTTGGGTTTTTTTTTCTCCTCTTTAGTCTTTTAACCAATTTTAACTCAGTTTCAATGACTCCAGGTTGGTTTCAGTAATGTTACATACATTCCAGGGGAAATGTATTGGTTATAATAAGAATATTTTGTCTCAGATGTAATTTTATTGGCTTGTGTTAAAACGCATTGATTTTTTTGGCAGAAATATTTGGGCTTTGGGGTAGATACATTTGTTCTGGTTAGGAGTGCACTGGAGTCAGTAGAGCTCTTGTGTTTCAGCAAATACATTTCTATTTAAAAGCAAATGTAACATTTGAAAAGATTAAATGGATATTAATTGGTCAGGCAGCATATTTTCAAACCTGCCATTCTTTCTAACATGTGAAATGTTTTGACACTGTAAAGAATCCTCTCTAGTCTTACTCTGTTAATCATATTTTTAATGTATGTAATTGCAAATCTGCTCTGTAATGTGGTGTTTGCCTTACTGAAATACGTGTTTATATTAGTGAATTCTGTCTTAACTCAGAGATAATAAGTTTGACTGACTAATGCCTGTTTAATGTCTCTTACTTCTGTGATGTGATTGAAGTGAGATGTGAATACAAGGTCTTTAACTTACCATCAAACAAGAGCCTTCAAATTTCTGCTCAG
This sequence comes from Neopelma chrysocephalum, assembly GCF_003984885.1. Classification (NCBI taxonomy): domain Eukaryota; kingdom Metazoa; phylum Chordata; class Aves; order Passeriformes; family Pipridae; genus Neopelma; species Neopelma chrysocephalum. The sequence goes on from NW_020897767.1 coordinate 4,525,904, forward strand.
AAGCAGTGCTGTCAACAGCATATGGGGTAGCAGGTCTTTAGTTGCACCTATTGATTTGGCACAGGCTTCCATCACTCCTACCATGGGTGCTGTAATACCCTCGAAGATTCTGCTGCTCTGAAGTTATTGTTTTCTCTTCTCTGCCTTCTTTTCTGCGTTTATGAAAGTATTCCCATTTTACCTTGGATGATGAAGAATAAGCAGTTAAAAGCTTTCTGAAGTTCTAGAGCCTTCTGGCACTTCGAGTCTGAAATGTCATTATTACGTACTGAATTTCACTGGTTCCATTACTTGCAAGCTATAACACTTACATTAGAAACAACCAGCTTTGAACCAGCATTAAGCTCCAGTAGTGAAGCTTAAACCGATGATTTTTTTTCCCCAACAGATACTCTTCCTTGTGTACAGTTATTCAAACTCTTTGCTATGATCTTTAGCAAATATATCTATATATTAAAAACATACATAGACTGATATTTTCCCTTCCCGTGTTGAAATCCATGGAAAAACCTGTGACAGAGATCATCTGCAGTTGTTTTGTGCAGAGTGCCTCTCCCCTGCTTGTTTTTCCTCCTTTTAATTGTCCACTGGTCATCTCCCATCGGAAGAGTCGGTCTCACTCCCTACCTCAGAATTTTGACAGAAATGAAAGGTCTGTGGAAATTATGGATGTGATAATTCTGGCTGGGCTCTGGCTGGGTTTGTTGTCCGTGTCAGCAGATGGAGCTCCGATGGACCCCGGCTCCATTGCCAGCACTGAAATTGCCTCCCTGGCGGGGCAGCGCGGCTGCTGCTCGATGCCCGGCAGTCTGGCCCTGGGCTCATAAATAAAAGGCATTATTTGTGTTTTTCATGTTGTTCCTTTTTCCACAGAGGATGTGACCAGCTCTAGCACAGATGGAGCAAGCAGGATATGGTGGAAACAGCTTATAAAGCCAGTGCTTCTGCAATAGAGCTGTACCTGTGAGGTGGCTGTAAACTGCTGCGGTCTCTGCTGTTTGGCCGTGTTGGGGAGGGCGGAGGAGCCCTCCTCTTGTTCCCTTCCTTCTGCCAAATACCCTTCCTCCTGATAAATCTGTGCCCAGAGTGTGAGGAGAATGACATGAGATTCAAAGATTGCTTAAAATGTGCATCATTAAGCCAACCACAACAGTTTTAGGAAGGAATGTGCTTAATATTAAGATGGAATACCTGGAGAAGATGTGCAACACATACCTGTTATGGAAATGTATTGCGTGTGTGTGTCTATCTTATGAATTTAACTATTTTTTCCACATTTCACTGCTCAACTAACCCGAAATCTCATGCAAGTAGTAGGTTAATATTCAAATCCTGTTTATTCTCCCTTTAATTCATATAAGTGTAAGAATATTTTTTAAGAATCTAGCTACATATGAAACTCCTATCAACTCTGATGGTTGTTACTTGAAGTAAAGAAAGGCAAATAGACTTTTATGTGTTTAAATCCAACTAGGGTAGCTATCAACAAATTAATGACTTACAAACCAAAAGCAATTCTGCCACATTTAATATTCTGCAACTGCAAGTCAATTTATTATATACATTAATCAATTTGTCTTAAATGAACCCCTATTTTGTATACAAGCAAATAAAATAGACAGGCCACAACATATTTTATTCATAAACCGATATGCAGCAAAGCAAATGGACATAGATTTAGTGTCTTACTTCTTAAATAAAATATGTTTGCATCAATCTTCTTCTTATACAAATTTATGTAGCCTATATGAGTCAATATGTGATATACAGAATTTATTTTTAAATCTGATGTGTTTGGTACTTCATAATTACCTCAATGTAATGAAAAATTCCTAGTTTTAAGACAGTCCTAGAAGCAACTCAGATTTTAATTAAAAGTTTTACCTTGGTTTTAAAAAGGTCATTTTAGCCAAGGGGAGATAACATCCTTTTATAGTAGCACATCTTACTTCTGTTGCTAATTGATGTTATTTGCTGTCTGCTGAAGAATAATTCATTCTGATGTTAAGGGGAAAATGAGAAAAAAAAAGACAATTTCAGTAGCGTTGTTACAGTTTTGTTAGTATTATGTTTTTTCAGTGTCAGAATGTTCATGCTTTGTCCTAGTAGGTAAAGAGTGTTTAAAAAAGAAATGTGTAACAATGTCCTTAATTGGTGGAAAAATGTGATATTTTACTAATGAAGTAAAGTTGACTGCCAGGATGTGTTTACTGATGAGATGGCAGCGTGTGCTGTGGCCCACTGGAAAATTACATGTTAAAGCATGTACCTGTCCTTTCAACCCAGTCCTGGCAATTTTAATCTCATTTCTTTTCATTTTGCTTGGGAATGTATACTGTGATGTTCACTGCAGAGTGTTTGCTCCAGCACGCTGAATGTATGATTACAGAAGAAGACTGCTGGGTACCTTTAAAAAACCTGCAGATTAAAATGAAAATAAGAAAAAAAAATGAACAAAACGATGTAGCACTTCAAAGAGAATAGGTAAAGCATGAGCTGAGCATCATTCAAAAATCAAAATAGGCAGTCTTTAAATCCAACAAAATTTTTCTGAAAGGATGTTCCCTCTGGTGGAAAATACTTTCTTTAGAAGACTAAAATCTAAGGAGATTCATGATGGGAGGTGAATCAAACCATGAGGAAGACAAACAATAGATTGACAAAAGCAATCAAAGGAACAGTAAGCAAAATAAGAAAAGTAAGGGGAGTATTTTGACATTTTGATCTTAGGGAAATCTCTTCCTAGTCATCCTGTTGTTTTGAACTTGAAGGCAAGAGCTGATCCTGCTGATACACTTGTCCACTTGCCAGATCATTGCTGTCAAGGACAAAAAGGAGAACTTTTTGAGCTGTCATTTTTCCTTTACCATGTGCACGGTAACGTGATGCCCAGCCCAAAGACAGAGCAGTATTTCAGTGTAATTCAAGAAACCCATGCATGTGGCTGAATTTATTTTATGATTGCTTCATTAGGAATCCCTTCCTTTCACTGGCTGGCCATGACACAGTTGACCCTTTTGGCTGCCAGGTCACACTGTGGACTTGCATTTCATTTGCCTCTGACCAGGTCCCCTGGGTCCTTCTCCTCAGTGCTTCTCCCCAGCCTCTGGTTCCCTGTTTTTTACATCCAGGGTTGCCCTGTCCCAGGTGCAGAATCCAGCACTTGTCATTGTTAAACTTCATGCTGTTGGCGACTTCCCAGCACAAGTTCAGGGTTGACTGGGAGTTTATCATTCTCCCAGCCAGTATTATTTCTTTTGCTATTAATGTATTTAAATAGTTTCATTTTATTGGTCCCCACAGTCCTGGCCAGCTTTAACTCCAGTTGAGATTTGGCCACACGAATTTTCTCCCTACAGAGCCAAGCAGCATCTCTATGCCTCTTGGGTCATCTGACCTTGCTTCCAGTGGCTATACACTTTTTTTTTTGCCTTATCTCCAGAAGAAGATCCCTGCTCAACCAAGTTGGCCTTCTACCTTGTCTGCTTGTCTTCTGACACTTTGGAATTGCCTGTGCCCTTAGGGATGTGTTGCTTAAAAAGTGGCCAGTACTCATGGACCCCATCAAAACTGTTTTCCCAGGGGTCTTTACCAACTAATTCCCTGAGCAGCCTGAAGTCTGCTCTCCTCATGTCCAAGTTTTGCTGGCAGTTTTCCTCCTGTCACCAGATTTTAAACTCGATTGCTTCATGGTCACTGTGGGCACAATGGCCACCACTCTACACTTCACTCACGAGTGCCTCCCTTCTAGTAAGCAACAAATCAAGGAGGGCATCTTTCCTGGTCGGCTCCCTCAGTACCTGTACCATGAAATTATCATCCAGATTTTTTAGAAATCTCCTGGACCTATTAGTACCAGCTGTGTGATATTCCCAGTTAACATCTGGCAAGTTGAAGCCTCCCATGAGGACAAGGGCAGTTGGTTTGGAGGTGTCATAAATCATCGGTGTCATCATCCTGGACTAAGTTGTCTGTAGTGGACTCCCACAGTGACATCCACATTATTTGTTTGTCCCTTAATCCTTACCCAGAGATTGTCAACTGTGCCACTGCCAGCTCCATACATTCCAGCCCCTCCATTGCATGCACCACCACTCCCCTGCCACCATACTTATGGAAGAGATTGGGTGACTGCCTGGCTGCTATTTTCATAAAGCTGTAGTCACAAGGATTGAGAGTGACAGTGACAGATGTACACGTAACTTTGTTAAATTTTCAAAAGATAAATTTGCTAAAAAAGAGCTGAGACACCTTTTGTTTAGGCACTTACAATTTAAAAGACAGATTTACAAATACTTGCTGTTGGCTTGCTCTGAGAATCAAGGATCCTGCTGAGCACTAAGAATTATTGAAAATCAATGAATTTTTAGTGTGCAGAAGGTCAGATGTTTTTTAAAATTCAGAGATGCACAATTAAAGTATTACAGTGCATATGTGCCTTGTTTAAAAGATCTCTTTACGACAGATTGTTATTCCCCTCTATCTATCAAGCAGTTAATTTTAAATCCTAAGGAAACACATATCCATATGTATGTTACTCTGGAAATTTGTTATGTTGCTTTGAGCATATCAACACATATTTTTAATGTTGTTTGTGCTTCTGTTTTCATGTCAAGTGGCTTTCAGAGCCATTGTTATCTTTTATGCTGTTTGCAAAGTCACCCCTTTGCTGTTCTACAGCACGGCTCATGGAGTTTTACATCTCAACCTGTTCCTTTCTTCTTCTCTTTTTCCCCCCTAGGCATTATAGTACTCTGTCTTTACACCTCAAACCAGTTGACTTTTCCTGCATTAACCTTGATCACTTAATTTACTACCAGATTCACTTGATCTGGAGCCTGGATTTTTAGAAATCTACTCTAAAGCCTAGTGTATAAATTCATGCATAGGTATACCACAGTAAGTAATTTGATCATCAATATTGCAAAGTTCTCTGCAGCTCCCACAATGTCAGGCAAGAGCTGTGCATTATTTAGGGTTGGAAGGTAGGGTGGGTGGTTTCTGGTTTTCCAGGTTCTCACTTTTGGAGGCCAGTAGACTTAGACAGTCTGCCTGTCTGTCTCAAAAGGTACCTTCAGTACCAGATGATGTTGCAGTGTTTGATGACAAATTTTCAGTGTATCGTGGAACCAACTGCTGGCACTATGTCCTAAAAATCCTGCAGAGTCTGTTCTTGCTCTATTTTAGCAGTATTAACAGTCATTCTACCACTGCCTGTCAACACTTCTGAAATTTTCTTGAAAGTTCTGGATCATCAGTGTAATAATTAGCAAATGCTCATTAAAAAAATAAATTAATTGAACTCGCAGCAGAGCAGAGATGGTTCATCCCAAAGCTGGTATCACCATGGTGTGGTTGGTAACATGTGCCTGGTCTCATTAAAAAAAATCAAGCAAACAAATAAATACCCAGCAAAAGGCAATAAAACTGTGGTAATCCTCCCATATGGAATGTGCATGTTTAGAATGAAAAATGAAGTTCAGTTGTTGGAACGCTGCCCCTGGGCAGTGAGGGGTTGGATAGAGAGGAGTGGTGTTTCCTGTGTTTGGGAGAAGACTTGTTCTGCTTTTGGTGACGTGGAAATTTCAACTAGAAAAACAAAATTTCACCATGAGAGAATGTTCAGTGGTTGTATTGGTGCCCAAAGGGGCTGTGATATCTCCATCCTTAGCAATATTCAGCAGAATCCTTGACCAGCTCTGGTGCAAACAGCTCTAACTCTGAATTTAATTCCGCTTTGAGTAAGGGAGTTGGACCAGGACCTTTGGTGGTCTATCCCAACTTACAGTAGTGTATAATCTCCAAAACAGGAGGGTCCAAACTATATTATAGTCTTAGAAGATTTTGAACTGCCTTCCCTGTGAAGAACTTAAAAAATAAAAGGGAGAATGTTTGTCAGCTACTGAGAAATGCAGGGGCTGTGAAAGAAGCCTTTAAAACTTGCCTAAAATTGCACCAAAATAGTGGGCTCCTTGAAGAGGCAGTCTCATAGCTAAGGCCAGATATACACATATATGCAGTTACCCTAAATCGTGGTTTATTTGGGAAAGATTTGTGAAAGCTGTGGTATCCAAGCAAGCCATTATTGTTACATAGCACAAAATATCAAAAGTTCAAGAAAGAGCCACTATGTAAATTTGCAAAGGAAATTTTCAGAATACAAAAAGCTTTTGTTTGGGAAAACTGTTTTGTCTGTTAAAGTGTTTCTAACCAGTGCAGTAATTTCTACAAGACACGTGTAGGGTAGGTGATAATACAGTGATGACACTGTAATGTCAACCTAAGAGGTGGGTTTTCACTGAAACCCATCTTTTGGCTTTCAAGACTGTTTAAGATGGATAAGTGGCTCGATAAGGTGGAGAAAGACAGGGTTTGCTTTGCACAGTGACACTGATCCTTCTGGGAAATTTTACAAAAACATCTGAGCCTTGCCAGCACAAAAACAGCTGGGAAAAAAAATGAAGAAAAGGTCAGCTTCAGAAAGGTATTTTCAGCCTGGGTTAGTCTGAAGTGGTGTTGATCCTCAAGTATAGGTAGCCTTGACTTTCACTTGTCACGACTCTGAATGTTAAGCAGTGGACAAGGTGTGCTGGCTGTTTATTAAAGACTATAGAAATGTTTATCCTGTTGCACTTGGCCAATAAAAACTTTCTAATTGGACCAGTGATAGTAATTAATTTGAGGTTTCATGGAGGGGGGTCGGGGAGGGAGAAATAAAAAGAGAAATTGGAGAATAAAAACGAACAGTTCTGAAACAGTGCTTGGCTGGGTCAGCAAATGGCTGTAAGATACTCAAAAGCTGATGGATGACAATTTTGTTCAGTTGCAGGGGCTGCTTTAGGGACCATCATGTATAGAAGGAGGAAATGCTTCTCTGGGAACAGACAGAATGTGGGAAGATGTCTGTAAATGATAACAATCCTCCCAGGGCAAGAGAGCTAGTGAGAGGAGCAAATTTTAATAAATGTTTCTCTGAAAGCCAGTAGAGGCTAAGAAATAGTGGCTTTGAGTTCTTCTGGAATAGTCTGTATATGGTACATATAGCCTGGAATAATAGAGGCCTTGTTTTGATTTCTTGCTTTCTTCTTATTTGAAGTGAAAAAGCTGGAAATTAATTTATCTCATAATTAAGAAGTCTAATTACAGAATTTATCTGTTTGGTAGTGTTTGTTCCCTTGTTTAGACATCCCTATCATAATTTATTATTCCAATAGTCATGGGAAAATATTAAAATATTTCATGAATCCAAATATTGGAAATCAAAAACAATTGTATAAAATGGTGCTGTTTAATGAGTGATGGCCTTATCCTACCTATGTGGAAATGACTGTTCCTCTGGTTTCCTGATTTTGGCCCTGTAATCTCCTATGAACAGGTTTTATTTTCTTTTGGGCAATATGGAAGTTCAGAAGAATGCCACTTGTCAGTGAATTGGTTTGTTCATCTAGAAGATTAAAGAAGTTCAGGTTTTAAGTTTTTGACAGCACTTTGGGTCAATTCCTGGATTTAGGTAAATTGGATCAGTCTTCCCAAGCTACACTAATACAAATTCCTGCACGTATGAAAAAGCTTGTGAAGCATAACATGTCCACAGACTTTTCTGTAACTGTAGCAAAGAAAATCAGGCGAGTAGGGTCCAGCAAGGGGGAAAATCCTGGCTAAGCAATCAGCTTGCAATAAAAATACGAAAAATAAAGGCTGTGTAAATTAATTGCTGTGGTAGCACAATGTCCTTCTTGAAGGTGCAGAGAAGTGTGAAGGACAAGAGCGATTCAGGTGAGACTTTATAAATCACAAACTTTGGGCATTCGGTTCCTTCTCAGATTCTGACACACACTAATCCCAACCAAACCACTGTGTGTTCAATACTCATGAGTGAAAAGCCATTTTTTTCTTAAGTCTGCTTCAAAGAAAGTGTTCCCGGTACTGAGATCACCCCTTGGAATCTGAAAGTTTTGGATGAACAGGTAAGTTTTGAGAGCTGGTAAAATTATAGAAAAATGAGTAAATGTCAACCCCATCATAACCAAAGCGGTTTCCATAGGAACACAGATGTGTGGCTCCTGTGCATGACAGATTTAGCAGTTTGATTGCATGTTTGTTCTGACCTTACAATTGAAAAAGGCCATTTGAGAATTCTAACATTTGAGGATCCTAGCAGGGATGTTATGCTAATGGCTCCAGAAATATCCCTAAATCCCTGTGTTAAAGTTCATAGCTGTAAATGGCTCGCAAAGAATCTGAAGCAGAAATCGTTAAATGACTGAGTTCCACGTTACCATCAGCAAAGTGCTTTACTGATGGTTAGCACAAAGAAAATGTGCATGGACATGTTCTTTAATGTGTGTCATAGAGAATTTGGAAGCCAAAGCTGAAGGGACAGTAACCTTTATCCGGTAAGTGCTGTGTTTTCATATGTTGCCATGAGGGTCAGTGAGCCCTGACTCTGGTTTTGTGATAGCCCACCTCTGTGGGCTCTGCAGCTTCTCCTGGAGCTGACAGTCCTCTCCTTACCAAACTAAACATTAAAAACAAAAAGTCTCTCAAGGAAAAAGTTACATTTCATAGAACATAGAATGGTTTGGATTGGAAGGGACCTTAAAGATCAACCTGTTCCAACCCCTACCATGGGCAGGGACATCTTCCATGAGACCAGGTTGCTCCAAGCCCCATCCAGCCTGGCCTTGGACACTGCCAGGGATGGGGCAGCCACAGCTCTGTAGAGGTGTGTAATTAACTCCATGAAAACTTTTGGAATATAACTGATTACAGTTAACTTTTTGATTAATGTGTTATCCAGTGTCCGATAACTTGGCTGTTCAGGCTGAGCTTTGTAGCCTAATGAGTCCAGTCTGCGTGAAACTTTCTAATCTGCATAAAGGTCGACCAGTCAATAACTTTAGCCTCTGCTGATTTAACACATTAAAATGCTCACGTTGATGAAAGAGCTTTCTGTGCTAGCTCAAATGGCCTTGCTTTTTTTGATTTTTTTCTACTCAGATTCAAAGTCACAACCTGAGCAGTGGCCCCTCTGTCATGGCGCTTGTGCCTCAGCAGGTGCCGGTGGCACTTAATCGCCTTAGAGACACCGTGCCATGACTTATGTCTCTTATTTCTGCTGTAGTTATAAGGAGTATCTAAATTGGAACATAAATTGTCCCTAGTTAATTATTTCATTAAATGAGCTATGTGGACTGCTAAGCATTATTATTCCCATTTCACAATTGAAGAAATGCATTTAGCGATGTCTCAGTGATACGGATGTGAATATTTAGTTGCATATCTGCACTCTCATGAGTATCATAAATAAGACCAAAAGCTGGCATGTTTCAACTGTTCTAGTCATTGAAAAGAGACTGATAATGAAGATAAATTTGTGCATATGCTGTACTTGTTCTGAATGTACAATTGCTGCTCATTTCCGCAAGAATCAAAGGCAAGGTCTGAACTCTGGCTACTGAATGCTCCAGGATAATTAGCAAGCCCAAAAAATGAATCTCAAAATGGGATTTAGTAATACTGCTGGTCTCTTTGTTGTAGCAAGCTCAGGTGCTCTAACAGAGATCTCCACATTTAGAAACCCTTTTTCATCTGGCACATGATTTTTCTGGAGATAAGGATACACATTACAATCTGCTGGTATTTTTCAAGGATTTGTCTTTTTTTTTTTTTCTGAGAACAAATAATTTTGTTTTGTTGCAGATCACTTCTTTTCACAAGATGTATGTTACCTTTCAAAACAGTGGGAGTACAGGACTGGGTGTTTGTAAGCATTTCCTTACATTCACAGACATTGTCATGTTAAGTTTGATGATATATGAGTTTTAACACTTACTTCAGTTAATCAGAGATGTCTGAATAAAGCATCAAGAACACTTAGCTCTCAGTTTGGTCTGTGGCTGCTCTTGTAGTTCTCGAGTTGTGAAAGAAAGAAATGATTTCACCAGCTTTAACTTTCACAAGACGACTTATTAAAATACTTTATTTTGGCTCATTAAATCACCTTGCGGTGCAAAACCAGAATGTGAATTACTGGTGCAAAATGAAACTGGTGTCAGCAATTTTTTTTTCTTCTGGTATGCAGTGTTGTTCCAGATCCAAATTTTCTTTTAGGCATGCCAAGCTCAGTTGGAGTGGCATTGCTGAAATACCTGGGGTGGGCTTATAATTTCCTCCTCTAATATGTGTGGAGCAAAAGGACTATTTAAGCATAACATGATATTATTATTCATTGCACCAGATGATGATGCTATTAAAATATTCAAGGAATATAGAGCCTTTAGGCACACAAACACTTCAGTGCTGTAATTAGGTAGTTGAAGGTTTGTTCTTTATGTGACCTACCACCAGCATTGGGGCACCTGGGGGACCTCGTAGGCACATGGAAGCCTTCTCAGTTTGTGGAGAGCCGAGTTCTTTGGCCAGATGTATTTGTGAGATCCTGCAGGGAGCCGAGGAAATCTATGATTCAAATACCCTGTGCCCTGCAGAGAGAATGTTCACGTAGCACTTGCTGCAGATCTCGGAGAAAACACTGAACTTTTAAGTGCTCACCAGTGTGTGTCTCATCCAGCCCAAGGGAAATAATTGGGAAGTGTTTATAAAATACAGCCTTGCCATCAGCATTCGGAGGAGAATGGGAGAAAATGGGATCCCGTAGTGTGGCAACTGTACTCGGAATTGTAATAACTAAAGAAAGAGGATTTGTGTGATGTGTCATAACTAGAAAGAAGACCAGAAGCTACAACATCCGCAGGCTTGTTGTGGGATGAATGAGGAATATTTTTGTTTCTTATTTCATTATCGTTATGCCTGAAGAACTAGTGTTAGGAAGCCTTACAGCTTTTCTGCAGTCCATTTTGTGTGAATATAGGATGTTTATTTCACATTATTGAAATGTTTGTTGTTTTACCATCAAAACAGACGCGCCATGTGTACATCTGCCTATTAACATGTAACTTATAAAATGGGATATAGAAATGTGATGATTCTATTTAACAGTGAGGGTCACATTTGGATGCAAAATCCATCAATACTTTGTGACCAGTATAAGAGGATTTGCTTTAGGGCAATTGTGTGGGGTTGATCTATATGAAAATTCTCCTTTAGCTGTTATTTTCAGCCCCTTAATAAAGATGTGAGCTCTAACTTAATCTGGAAAGCAGAGGGGGCAGGGTTTGACCTGTGCTTTTTTGTGGGGTGGAGTGTTTGTGCTGGGATAGTGTAAATCCTGAATGTTCTTGTGCTTCAGGGCAGTTTCCACAGATTGAATCCTGTTTCTTCCTTCAGTTCCCTGTGTGTAAATTAGGGATAGCTCAAGGAAGCTGCAGGGTTTCACTGATGCAAACCGAGTGCTTCTTTCCCTGAAACCTTCAGAGTTCACAACTTTAGTAAAATTTTTCATGTCTGCACTGCTCTTCAGATTCCAGAAATAGAAATGATCACAGGCTGGTGCCCTCAGACCAGCTCTGCTCTGTGCTCAGAGTGGTTATGTTAATCACCATGGGAAGGATGCATTTCAGGAGAGAAGAGAAAAAAAACATTTTTTCTTACCATTTTTAGACAACCTTTCAAGAAAGCTGAATTCTTTCAAGTGCCTGTACTGTGTAATCTTGGATATTGTTTGATATCAGGTGGATCCAAGAAGGGGTGCTGGGGATAGCAAGAGTAGCTGCACCCTCTGAACATCTGGGAGGCTTCTGTATCTGCAGTGTGCAGATCTCCACCCTGCCAGGCAGAGCCTGTGCTGGACAGGCATGATTTCCATGATTTCTCATGCAAAGTAAAGCAAACTCAGAAAAAAAAGTTGCACAGCTTTCTCCTTTTGTCCTTGCATCTTGCTTTTAGCCTAAATAAGACAGGTTGATTTAGCATATGCAGGTGAATGGTGGGGTTTTATTCTTTGTGTATTTGCTTCACCTACAGCATCTATGGCCCAAGCAAAAAATGCTTGACAATAAAAACATCGCAACATACTAATGCTGTTCTAAATGGAATTTAGAGGCCAGCACGGTTAAATCCCATTACCAAAACAACAGTGGCTTAAGGCAAAGGAAATTAGATGGGAAAAGGCAGTTTCTAAATAATTTTTTTTAAACCCCTATGCTTTTGGAGTTTGGCAGAGTGATCAAAATTGTCTTTCCAATGGAGCTGATTCTCCTCTCACCCATGGGGCAGTGGGCAGAGAAAGGGGTTGTGGCTGGTTCAGATGGCACGAAGCATCTTTGGATTTGCCAGGACTACAGAGACCCTTTTGCTTCTTCCTCAGAACTGTGTTTGCTTCACTGTCAAGCTCTGTGTGAATAATGTTTGAAAGTATTGACATCTAAAGAATAAAGGTGGTGATGTATGAAAGACAGCATTTTAAAAACTCAAGATACATCTTAGTGTTTAATCATAGACTCAAAATCACAGACCCAAATGTGTTTATGTGTTTTTTTAATTCCCTCTTTGCATACAATTACGATAAACCAGGATTTCTTTACAAGATATTGTATGAAATTCTGCAAAAGGAGGCAAAGGGGATTGTTTTGTGGCTCCATCAAAGTGTTTAAAGAACATAAACTTGGCTTTCATGATATTATCAATCAAATGCTTATTTTGGAGTAGTTGCTATCATCCAAGTCCTCGTTTGAAGATGAAATCAGAAGGTCAAGATTTTGCAGACTGTTCTCTCCATGGACCCCTTCTGTGTATATGGGTTTTTTGATTCAAAGAATGATGGCTGGAGTTTGAAAACAGTTTAGTGCCTTGCAACTGTGAATGATCTGAAGGGGAAGGTTTTTAAAGGCCCAAATGGGCACAGAGAGCTGTACCCATTAGCAACTTTGGGAAGGTTCATTACTGAATGGGAACAGCTCTGCCCAGGTGACCTGCTGCCCTGGGCAGGTGCCTGGCTGTCACCTAAAGTGTTCTTCAATGTCATGGCCAGAATGATGCCTTTGAAGTTAGTGACACTCTGCTTTGAGCATATTTGAAATTACAAGCATATGATCACTGTAAACATTTAATCTTGTGAAAGGAAAATCCAGCTTCTTCAAAGAGACAGTTGAAAACCAACCCTTCTTTCCTCTGACATCCCTTACAGGTGCAATGTCATGGTGCTGTTCTTCATCCAACTCCATGTTGAGTTAAAAGGAATCTATTTTAACCGTTTCCTTATATTTTATTCTTAATTTTTTTATAATAGCTTTTAGACCATGTATACTTCTGTTACTTCTTCAATCTCCTGGTGAATGTAGTAGCAATATTTTTTATATTAATAGTGTGGCATTAAGTTGGCCTAGGATAAATCAATGCCAAATTATTTACTGCCCTCTTATGCAAAGTACTGCATGTTCCCAGAGGCTTGGGTTTTATATGTCTAAAAAGATTGGATCTTCTGCTACACTATTAACTGATATTTGGCTTTAAAGTGTGCTCTTTTTGTCTCAAATGCAATACTGTTCATTTTGCAGTACAAAAGGACGATGATCTTTTTCCTACAGTCCCTTCCCATAACACTGGAATGTAAAACTCACTGCCAGCTAAGGTACAAAGCAGCTGGCACTGAACAGAAAGGACACAAAAGATTGACCAGAATTCAAACTACCACAAAATGAAATGAAAATAATCTCCTATCAGAAGCATCTCAGAAGTACAGTTTCTTTTGAACAATGAAAACTAGCATTTAAATTGCATAATGGACCTGAACAGAATCATGGAACATAAGAGAAAAATACAGAACACTTAGGTCAGCTGAGTTCCTCTGAGCTTTTCTTGGCTAAAGGAAAGGCAATGGGAGATGAATGCACTCAGATTCTGTAAAAGGAATAATGCTTTCTGGTATTTAATGCCTTCCACTGGAAGATCTCCAAGTGTTTTTCTTTAAATAATAATTATGCATTGTAATTAATTTTAATATCCCATTAAGGGTGACTTGATTATGCCCTTTTATAAGTGTTTTCTTTTTTTCTTGTTTATCCCACGTTAGAAATATGGCAAATAGTAAATCTAGGAATAAAGTCAAGGTGTCGCCAGTCACTCTGGTATGTGAAAACAGGAGAAATTAATTTTCTCTCCCTTCAAGTTCAAACACTACAAATGTCACAGGCTGTCTGATCTAAGATTTATCTTGTCATCTCCCAAAAGGGCTGTTTCCCTTCCTGATAGGAGGGTGCTTGTAGTGGGCTGCTCTTCTGCCCTTTCCTGCCGAGGGCTCTGAATTTCACAGAGGCCAAAATCTCCCAAAGAGAAGTTGTGCATAAATTCACCTGAGTATATATAAATCAATATATAAACTTTGAAAAACGGCCGTAATGTGGGTACCTGGTACCTTTTTAAATCATTAAACCATATAATAGGCAAAAGGAAATAAGAGCAAAATGAATTAGAAGTGAGGAAACTAGGTGGTTTTTTCACCTCTGATTTTTAAGGGGTGAATTTAATAGAAGATCAATAGTGCTGGCAAGGGTCAGCTTTACATTAGGAAGGTAATATATGCAGTTCTCAGCATGGTCTTCTGCAGCATCTCAACCATGACCATCAATACCCTGTGATTCCTGTAGTGCATCAGTTTGAAGCAAAAAATGCCAATCTGCTGTCTTGTGCACTGATCTATGAGCAAATCAATAATAATGGAATTTAGTCATCAAAGGATGTTGCAAGGTGGTGTATGAACATTAATTAACCTTTAAAAATAAGTATGAAGAAAGTAATACTGTTCCTGTTTCGGAGCTTGTTGTAACTGGAATGTGAGAAGATGAGCTCATCTGGATTTTTCAAAAATTGCAAGGGTCCTGTTGAAGATGAAGGAAGGGCAAGTCCTCCAATCCTTGAGGTGCAGCTTTGTGTGTCAGACATCCTAGACAACTAAGTAATCTCTAAAGGCATCCAGCTTCCCCACCCTCACCCAACACAGCAACTCCAGTGGTTTTACTGGAGGTTTTGCTGGTAATGAGAGAGGTTTTAGGTCATTTTGTATATATATTAACAGTATGGATTTGTGGTGGTGTCCAGTGGGAAAACATGGTGATACAAATCCTGCTAGAGAAGCTTTGAGTGCCCCGTTGCATTGTGTTTTTTGAAATTGTGGGTGTGGGTGTAACTCCACGTGCCTTTCCTCTGGAACTGTGTGAACTCTTCCTTTTTTTCCTAGCATATAAAATAGCATGGCCTTGTGACATATTATAGGCTTTTTCATTAGATTTAATTTCTTCTGTTGTTTGTTTTATTGCCCTGACTTAAGAAATATACAATACCATGCTTGTCATTGCCTTTGGGTTTTTTTTCCTCTATAAATATCATCTTTTTGATGATTCCGAGAATTCTGAGGAAAAAAAAAATATTGATTTCTCTATGTCAAAAGGCTCTTCTATATCTCATAAATATTCTTTTTGTCTAGATTTAATAATTCGTTGTCCAAGCCAGTGCCTAAGTGGAATAGATTTATGTTAATACAAACTTTCTTTGGTATTAAGATGATCAATTTTTCAAGTGAGGAAAAAAGGGAAGGTGTCAGGAGCAACAAATGATCACATGTACTGTGGTTTACTTGTAACCTCAGGTTCAAACCAGATGATTTTGAGGAAGAGTTCATTGGGTAGATGTTAAAATGCATTGAGGGAAGGAGGTATTTTTTTGCATAGCAACTGTAGGGGAGGTACTGATTGTCATCAGAGTCAGCAGGTGTTGAATCAAAATGTTTGCAGGATGGTTTTCCACGCTTGTCTTGGAGAGCATCTGGGAATATGAAAACTAGAGCTGATTATCAGGTTTCAGTTAAGCCTGAAAACCCCAGTCCAGTGTGCTTAAAAAGCACTTTTCCATGTTTGCTGGGCCCTTAGCCAGGCACCAGCTACGTACCCATGGAGCAGGGAGAGGCTTTCCATGGGCTTGAGCAGCAGTCCCCACACCAAGGCTGGAGCATCCCTTCTCCTTACTGGGGTAAGAGGAATTAGGTTATAAAGTGCTTCATGTATCAGTGAAACCACAGTGATTCCAGTTAGAGAAAACGAGGCAAGATACTAATTTTTACTAAATTTGATAAAAGCCAGCTGGGGACTGAGGTGATAAGGACGACTGGTACAGTCTTAAATCTTTTGGGCTATTCGTGCCTGTTAAACAAAAGCACTTGATAACAAGAACGCTGTGACTAAAGGCATCTTATAGCTCAGATAAACCCTACAAATTGTACAGGAAAAGTAAAAATCCCCAAAAGCTAGGAGTATTGCCTGCCTTCACTGACCTGCTTTTTCTTATGTTTTTTTGCTTTTTTAAAAAAGGATGTTCTTATGGGTGTTTTTTCTTATGGGTATTATCTCTAAATGTGAGCTGAGTTTTGTTGCTAATTTTCTAACCATGAGGAATGCAATTTAGAAATAAATCAGTTCCTAATTTAATTACCTGGGCTTTGTTTCTAATTACGTGCTTCTGCTAATCGAACAGCAAATTATGTAAAATTGAGGATGGAAAAATAAAATTGCAGGATATTTTTATTTGCAGTTCTGGTAAGTCATTATGTTACCAAATTATACTTTAGCCACAAACTGAGTTGAGAAAGCAAACTAGTATGTAGATATTTTGTTGTATGTGTATTGATGTTTTGTATTTTAATGTGACTCAGAAGTTTGACTTGCTGCCTGACAAAAATCAGGGAGTTATATTTCTTTCTGCAGCAAAGTTTCAGACCAGTGAGTCTTCTGGCAGGATGATCAGGGTTGAGTTTCAGTGCTGGCTGTACAGATTGCCAGATTATATTGTGTATAATTATCATTTGTTGTTGAGAATTCTTCATGGTTATACCAGTGAGAAGCCAGAAGTAGTCTCCTGAGATCAATGCATTTTCTCTGCTATTTACACTGCTGAAATCACAGTTTAGCTCGTTGTGTGGTTTTATAATATGTTGTACACAACTGTGAATGCATATTTGATTATAATAGAAATGTGATTAAATTTCAGCTTTGTTCACTTCACCTGCTTTTGCTTGCTGTATCTCTTCTGAGATTTATTCCAGCGTTCAAAACTCCTCAACTGCTTCAGGTGGCTGCCAGAAAAATGAAAACAACAAACAAACAAATAACCTTCTGCCAAGACCTTGATTCCTTTTCCTCCTACAAATATGGGTTTCATCTCTGCCACTGTGGCAAATTTATACATTGGATATTTCCATTCTGTGTAGCAACAGAAATAGAGGCTCACAGCCAAACTATAAGAAATTGGGTTTTGAATACTAACTTTAAAATAGTGGTCTTTTTATGTAACAGGTATAATTTCCTGTATTTATGGCCTGTTTACCAAGAGGAAAGTTTAATATCCTGGTAATTTGAACAGGATTGCAGTCTCTGGGAAGAGGTTTTCCATAGCGTTTGTGGCGGTTCTGGAGCACCTTATCAACGTGCACTGGGTGGCCCAGCGTCCATCTCAGCTCTGTCATTTATGAGCAGCTCTGCAATCCCAGACACCAAGTAGCTCTGAAGTGATAAATAAAACTTTGCCAGCATTATTGTCCTGTAGTCTGTACATGAGAGGCAAACTCTTGGGGTAAATCAGCCCTGCTGCTTTAATGCCTGTCGACATAACCCGAAGTTCTGTTGTTGCAATTTTTCCTTTAGTATTGCATTCAGTTCTAGGAAATAAGCCTGTGTTTATCATCATCTCGCCTCCCTGTTTGATGCAGAAAAATCCAAGGTATCCTTTCCGAAAAAGAAGGGCAGATTTGGCCGTGGAACTTGCTTCTTTGTATGAATTTGCATGACATAGTTTTCCTCTTTGTGGGAAACAATGTGCCAGCCACTGACTGGATCAATAAAAATTGATTTTTGAATAGAGAGTAGAAGAAAACAATTGCATAAAAGCGGAAATAATCTTATGCTGAGAGCAATTGGATAATACACATTTTACCAGTAACTGATGAGAGCGTAGAGATGAAAAATAAAGCAGGACATTTATGACCTGGGGGAAAAAAAAGAAGTTAAATGAGGTTTTAATTCCGATTTGTGATATTTTTATGACCAATATAGAGCAGAGTATCTAATTTTATTCTAAGCAGGGTGGTTCAGGGTTTGTTTTTTATTTATTTATTTTTTTTCATCTTTGCTGGCTTATTTCTGTTCAGTTGTGAGAGAAGTGTGCTAAGTAGACCCAGAAGGGCTTTCAAAGGATAGATTGCTATTGCTTTCGCTTGTACAAAAAGGTTAATTATGGAGGTTGAGAAAATGTTGCTGCTTTAATGATAAGGGACTGCTGTACAGAAATGACTAACCGAGCTAGTTTTCAGGGTCATCCTAATTTTAAAATAAATGACAAAACATCAGGCTCCTTGATCGTTCTGAGCATTAAAAATGAAAGGTCCGACATGCATGAGAAATACCTAATGATCAGAAAATCTGAGGTGGGTAACAGAGGAGGAGCTCAACCAAAAAAAAATTCATTAGAATTTCTATGTAACACAATCTTTCTAGAAACTAATTTAAAAAAATGTACAAAACCGAAGTTCTGGAATTTTTGCCAGAGTTTATAGACTGTTAAATAAAACAGAATTTGTAATAAATTAAACTGTAATTTAAATCCCTATTTTTTATGCTTCTTTTCATGGATCTTATTCTTCCATTCCAGTCAATTAGGCACTGCAGAATTTCAAAGGAGAACAGAACTTGGATTTTATTGTTGACATACTAAAGTTGACTTACTATCACCATTTTTGCTTTAGTGCTGGTGCTGTAATACAAGTTTTCAAATAGAAAATATGTATTTCTTCCCATTTTTGCACTAAGGACTGAAAAGGGGAAAGGTCTTCTCAAGGTTTGTGCAACATTGCTTTGCCAGGGATGTGAAGACCTGTAAATTACAGTGTTTACTAGAAAATACAAGAAAGACCATACTTGTCAAATTAGAGTGATTGCTTAATAGCATCATCCTTGAAAAGTGTGGAGAGCAGCGGTGGGTAAAGCTCTGTAGGTACCAGAAATTCACATTCTGCTTAAATAAGTGTTCTTAAATGAATGCATGGGGTCCAATGAAAATTGCTGCAGGGTAAAGAACCTCTAAGAAATCCTGCAATAACCAGCTGTCTTCTGAGATTGGATCAGCCAAGTGCCCTTGAGGATCACCTCTGTGAGCAGGAGTGAGTACAGGTTGTTGGGATCCAGGGCTGTTCCCACCTGGGAGTGGTTGGTGTGCTGCTGCCAAGCCAGTCCAGGAAGAACTTCACAGCAAAGGGAAGTCCTCTGGGGCTTTTTTAAAAATTTTTTTAAATTATTTTTTATTTTTAATATCTTCTGTATCTACTACCTTATGGCTTTTGACTACTGCCATTATTTTTTGTCATGTTAGATTCTGAGTTATGTTTGAGCACCA
The DNA here is from genome assembly GCF_003984885.1 of Neopelma chrysocephalum. NCBI lineage: Eukaryota > Metazoa > Chordata > Aves > Passeriformes > Pipridae > Neopelma > Neopelma chrysocephalum. The sequence continues at coordinate 4,545,239 of NW_020897767.1, forward strand.
AGATAATGCAGCCCAAGCTACAAGGAGTTGGAGTTCTCATGCTTTACCTGGTCTTCGGAGCTGCAGGAATTTACATTGAATTTTAAAGTCAGACACGTTGTAGTCTAATTCCACCTTGCACTTTACTGACATGAATGGATTGAACAGCATTCTCCATCTGCCTGCTATGCAAACAGAATATCTGTAGGAAGTGCCCAAGAAACAATCTCATCAGCATTCCCAAGATGCTTCATTTGGTTTTAATTCTTCAAAATCCAATACCCCAGTATTTAAAAAATTTACAATCCCAGCCTGTTGCAGTCAATGAAAAAAATATGTTCAAGTAATGCAGAACTGTTAATACAGTAGAAATTAGCAAAGGTAGATGTTTGGAAGCTATTGCATTAATTTGCAATTCATAAAATTAATGAGTTTTGTATAAAAGTTACTATCTCAAGATGCTTAGAGTGAAAACAGTTATTAGAAACATTATTAGTATTGAAATGAAGAAACGTTTTGCTTTCCCTAGTCATTTTTTGTGCATGTCTTTTGCAATTTTGAAATATGTTGGTCTTACAAATTGTGACAACGCAGGAACAATAGTTGTGGAAGTTTAGTGGTGATGAATTATGGAATCTCAGCCAAGCGTTACTTATGTGAATTATTAGCATTCACATATTTGACTTACTTGTTCCTTTATTGCTTCTGAAGTGAAAAAGATGGGATTTTTTCCAGTGTTTTAGGACAGGACTGGCCCTCATTTGGACTGTGCCTGTGCTAGGTTTTAGTTCAGGTCTGTGGCATCCCACTATTTCCCAATGGCGGCACAGACCGAGCTTGAAACTATAACACATATCAGGAGGCTGTAGCTATTCCTTAAAATTACATGTGTATTAATTACATATATATGTTTGTGAGTTTCTGATTCCTTAAAATTACATGTGTATTAAATAGATATGTTTGTGAGCTTCTGTGCTTCTGTGGTTTGCCTCCTGTCTTGTTGGTAAGAGTTACAAGACTGAATCCCAAAATTGAGTAGAACATTGGCTACCAAAATCTGCAATAAAGAGCAAAACTGTTGCTCGTTCCAAAGAGTCATTACTGAGATCTTGGCAGAGACAAAATGCTGGGATGTTGTGGAGTTAAAGAAAATACTTCTGGGGAAGTCATGTGGGAAAGCTGGTCATGGATGCTGAGACCCATAGTGATGAGAGCAGGAACTGTAGCTGCAGGAAGGGACTAGTTGGGGGATAGAAAGGGCCATTGCAAACTAAAATAAATGGCATTGCAAATGGAGATTGGCAACTGGAAGGAAGCCAAAGAATTGGAGAAGAACAGCATTTAGTGGGAAAACACTGTGCTGAGCAGTGTGATTGGTAGCTTGGAAGTTTGTGGTTTGTCCAAGAGAATCTTGGATGCTTAGAGAACAGAAAATCAGAATTATGGATACTGCAAGTCTAGAAAGTTATGGGGATGAAAAAGACTGGAAAGAGGGGTTAGGAGGAAAAGCATTTTATTGTGACTGTGTTTGCAGTAAATTGATCAAGCCAGTGCATTGGTGAAGACTCCCCTGTGCTTGAGGTTTGCCTGGGGGAGTAAATGCAGAATATCTCTGTGCTCTAGAGATCTCATGGGCATCAGAGACCCCTGACTCAGGCTGCCACTGAGCTTCTTTCTGGTAGACAACATTTATGATAATTTATAATTTTTTTCACTTGTAGTGTATGTAAAAGAAGAGTGTCTTTTATTGAAATACCTCCGTCAATAAATCTAAAATATAAGCAGTTGGCTTTGTTTATTCTGAAACATAGTTTTGTTAGGAAAAATAGCTCAGTATGCTTTTGTTTTACATAAATACAGGAAATAAATATTTTTATTTACTGTGGTTATTCCTGACTAGCATATGTTAAGTTTGAAGCATAGGCAACATATAGATTTAAGAGTTAACCAAGACTTAAGTGTAATTCCTTTTGAGCATTTAGCTATTAACTTCATGCAAGTAAAGCCATTGAGTTTCGTATTTAATGACTTATTTGTTTATATGGAAAATCAATTAGCGCAGCTCCTGGGGTTTCCTAACCTTTTCTCTTCAAGGATTCTCCCCAGGAGCGGCACTGGCACAGCGTGCCTTTGGCATCCACCAAGTTCCACAGTTCACAGGGGGCTCTTGTGGTGCAGGGATGTGCCAAGTCAGTGCATCAGAGCAGGGTAGGAGCTGGGGAGTGAGACTTCAAAGCCTTTAAACCTTCAAACTTGATCTTAAGGCCAGCATTGATAAATACCAGCCTTGGGTATTGATGGGGCAGATCATGTTAATGGAAAGGAAAGCACCTTGTTTCATTTGAATAATTAGTGGCTCCAAAAGGCTTAGTTTCAACCTGCTCTGTATGAGCACCTGCAAATGCTTTTAAATGTTTTTTTTTTCTTCCACTTTTTCCTCCTTTTGTTAAGAAGTGGATGTTCTTTAGGACACAAAGTTGTGTGTGTCCTGGGGAGGAGTGTGCTGGAGTAGACCGTATACATGGGGGGATGGAGGCAAACTCTCATTTGCTGCCAGTTCAGCTGGTTCTGGGCTGTGGTGGTTCCAGATGTGGAGCAGGAGAGTCCAGTGCCAGTACCTCCAAGCTGTTTGCTGGACCATTCTGTCCCTGCCCTGAAGTAGGCACATATCCTCTCAGGAGTCTCTGTTGAAGCCTCCAGCATTTTTTGCACCAATGGCTATGCCTGGATTGGCCCAGAGTCACAAAGTGATCTATATATGCTTGTCACACTGAGATAAATCTTGTTTTTTTCATGGAAAGTCAATGGCATTCCCATTTATCTGGCTGCATATGCTTATTGACAGGAACCCTTCTAGTCCAGAGAAGCACAAAGTGGTGATGGGCAGTGAAACCCACATCTTTCTTCTGGCATTCAGGTGTGGAATCAGCACCAGGAGGCACCAAGATCCTATTGGAGCTTGGGGCTGTTGGCAGCAACACGTGCTTGTAGCTACTGAATCCCAAATTAAAAACAAATGGCAGTGACAGCACAAGTGAGATGTGCTATTAATAACATTATTTTGATACAGCACATAAGGGACTGACACCTAGGCTGGGGAAATAAAACCCAGCCTTCTTGGCCATGTCAACCTTATTTTCAGTAGACATTCAAGAATACTTGATTTTTAATTCCAGATTTCCCTAAGCAATCACTGCAGATAAGAAGGGAAACTGTAAATAAAACAGCAATACCTAATCTTCTAAATTCTTTTTATTTTTAATCAATGATATCTTAGAACATCCTGAAGACCAAGAGATATTATTTAGAGTCAATATCTTTAATTTTTTTTTTATTTTAGAAATAGAGAATGCCTATTTTTAGGGCTGCAACTATTAAAAGTCTCCTTTAGATAGTTTCTAAGAAGTCTGATGACTTAGAAGGAAACTAAAAAATAAGCAATATTTCACTACTCCCCCAAGTGAATATTGAGTTAATTAAATACTTGTGCTCAATTTTGAAACTTAAATTTTTAAAAGGCAAAGAGATTTCTTTCATAGAAAGGATGTCATGAATCATTTCACAGTTTACTAACCTGTACTCAGCAGAGGAGAGGCTGAGAAAATACTCAGTGAAGACAGTTTGATCATTGTGTTGGGTGTTGATGAACTGAAACAGTGACGTTCAGCAAACAGGTTTTAAGGCTTTTGTGGCAGATATGAAATGGAGAGTAAATGTTCCTAGTGGGCTGTATAAGCTTGTACCATCAGTGTCTTGGATTGTCTCCGTCAATCATAACCCCCCGAGACAGTGCCAGAACTGACCTTGTATAGCTCAGGCTCATTGACTTTAATTGTGTGTTGTATTTCATCCTCTGCAGGAAGAAGACAGTGGGACAAACACAGTCTTTGCATGCTGCTCCTTCTTAGTTTCAAGAGATTGAGTTTGTTAGAGAGGAAATCAAGAGACTCACTTGCTCTTGGCTGAGGAGGAGATGAACAGGGACTTTTTACAAGAGCATGTAGTGACAGGACAAGGGGGAATGGATTCAAAGTGACAGAGGGTAGGTTTAGATTAGATATTAGGAGGAGATTTTTGACTGTGAGGGCAGTGAGGTCCTGGCACAGGTTACCCAGAGAATCTGTGGTTGCCCTGTCCCTGGAAGTGTTCAAGTCCAGGCTGGATGGAGCTCTGAGCAACCTGGTCTGGTGGAAGGGCTGATGGCAGGGGATGGAAGGAGATGATCTTTAATGTCCCTTCCAACCCAAACTATTCTACGATATTATGCTCTGACTATTTCAAGGGACATCATCAGCCTGAAATCCAATTAATTAATTATATTTTTCTAATACTCCACACATACTGTCAGGTGTTATAACTGTGCCCAGGGTGTTAACAGTGTCATTTTTTCAGCTCGTCTCAATTTTCACTTAGGCAGCTACACGAGAGCCTGACACGTACGAAAGGCAGCCAGACTGAGACTAAATTTTGCAGTCTGCCCCTGTTGGGAATACGTGCATAGTACCTATTAAAGTGAAGGGATTTCAGCATAGGAGCAGTGGTCTGTTTGGACACAGCTGGAAAAACTGGAGATTAAATATATTATTTCAGAACAGCAGCTGTGAAGCTGATGACTCACTGCAAAAAGTGCTGACAGTATCCTGCTCTGCATGTATTTTTAACATACACAGTAATACATATATACAATACAGTTAAAAATAAAGAGTATTGAATTACCATTGGAAAAAAAAGAAAGTGCCATAATTACAGAGCACAGAATTTCTTTAGGAAAAATTCTAGTTCTTGGAAGTCTCAGAAGATAAATTAAATAGGTTACATCACTAATTTTTGTTCATACTGTGGAGATTGTGGGGTTGAAATGTCTGCAGAAAGGTGAAAAGGTGAGAAATTTTGGAGGTTCTTAAAAGGGAGAGATTTTAATCAGCGCTCAGAATCAGAACAGATTGGTCATTTCGAGTACAAGATCAAGGGAAGTTGGGATAAGGGAAAATCATTTTATGGGAAGCCTTATTTCAAGTGTTCTGTTAGAAGATACATTCTTTGTGGAGTTTATGACAGAAAAGAGAAGTTATGCTCATAAATGAGTACATTTTGCAATGAAAATACTCAATTCTATGTTATGAGCCCCCATGCCAAACAGGAGATAGACCTGTGAGGCCTGCTGGCAAAAGGATCACACATTTCCATTTAATGGAAATTAAATGGTGTCACATGTAAAAACCTGGGTGCAGTTGGCCAAGAAAAGTAGAAGTAAAAGATTATTTATCATTAAAGCCCATAAATCACTGTGGTTGGATCTTTTTAGAGGGGAATAGTGCCTCAGCTGGTTAGATGTCACCCCTGGTGAGCAGTAACTGAGTAATGGCATTCCCGTTAGGACAAATTGAACCCAAGGAGAATTTTGTAAATGTTCCCAGTTAATTAAGATATTACCAGTTCAGCAAAAATAATAAAAACATTTAAAAGATTGAATTAATATAGGTACAATTAGCATGTTTTAATGGATTCATTCTTTGATCATTTGTCTCCTGGTCAGCATTTCTTTTAAATACACTAAAAATGGAAGCGATGGGGAGTGTAACTGGAATAAGGATGGCTGTGAACTTCTTCTAATGTTAATGCTCTTGATCCCCACTCACACCTACACACTGACACTTTAACTGAAAGCACTTGCAATTAAACCATGAATCCAGGTGCCTGCTGGTGTCAAGGAACAGAGAGAGAGATGTTATATTTTCAAAATATCTGTAAACTTTAACATGACACTTTTCGCAGGCAAGAAAGACTTGCTACTTGAGTTGTAGGAGGAAAATCTTCTTTATATTACCTCTCTTACCTCTCAGGTGCTTTTAGAAAGGCTGAAATGTATTGCTGAAAGGAAGAATGTTCTGCCTGAGGCTAGGAAAAAAAAGAAGTCAGACCTTTTTCATCTTTCTATAATTAAAACACAACTCTAAACCACTTAGTTCGAAAATTGTTTATGAACTCAGAGGTCTGAGCTGAATAACCATCTGCAAATTTTAAAAATTAAAATCCCTTTAGGAAGCAGTGACCTTGCAGAGCTTAAATCGCTTATAAAATTCTGAAGGCTGAATTAGTTAGGGAGAGTGATGAACTAGATGAAAAATAAGTAAAAAAAAAAAAAAGTGCAAGCTCTTCTTCTGCATCTGTCCAAAGGGCTGGAAGGAGAGCCTGACTCCTGGCTGAACTGTCTGTATGTGCTGTTTTGTTCCAGTTTAGTTCTTATCGTATTTGTGATCAGACCCCAGCAGCTTTAGCAAACGACTCTTCGCGGCAGCTCAGCTTGGAGTCGTGGAACGAGCATCTCCAGCGACGGCGATCGATGCTGCCGGCGGGATGGACCAGCACGTGCTGGTGGGGAGGGATGGATGACAAATGGCTCTTGCACAATAGAAGCGTTCCTTGAAAACCATAGGTGGAAAGTGAGTTACACAATCCCTCCTGTTTTGATGCTTTAAAATTGGAGAAATAATTCTCTGGGCTATTTTTGAGCATCAAAAGGCAAAAAGCGCTGCTTTATTACGGCAGCGAGGGTGCACAGGGATATTTTGTGCACCTTGAAATGCATAGGCTTTTACAGCTTTATACTATCATCTAATTACAATATTCAGGTTCTAATTACAATATTTGGACATTACCTCATCTGTTACACCAACTTCTAAAACTGTCCCTCCCATAATACCGTCCTCGCCATGCCCGTGACACGCCTCCTGAATTTGAGTTGGAGGTTACCAGAGGACCATCTCTTCCTCTTCTCTTCCTCTTCCTCATCTCCTTTGACACAGTATTAAGCCTTCTGGAATTGTTTCAAGGCTCCTGAGTAGCTTTGACTACTTACATCAAGGGTTATATGTCTTTCTCCATACATCTTTGCATATAGAAAACACCTTACCTCCTTCTGTCGAAGCTCTTAGTAAAGAATGACAATACTGCATTTTAGGAATTTTGTCCAAAGGTACTAACAAGCTAAAGGTACCAGCAAGCTTTACTAAAACTTATATAAAATAGGTTTTACGGCTACAGTTGAGCACTGGAGAGGTGCTGCTATTGAGGTGTTTTCTGTGTAGAATTCAAATGTAGATAAAAGAGGGGATGCTGAATGCCATGTCCTGCACGCTGGGCTCTCCCAGCAGAGCTGAGGTGATGTTAAACACCTGCTCTCCCACATGTTGCAGACCCTACACTGTTAGTAGTAATGGGGTTTGTTGTCATGTCTCGGCTGGGGGTGGTCAGCCGTGCTGAGAAAGGTCTCGCTCTACTCTTTCTTCCCTACCTTATGTGTCAAAGGTGATGCTCCTGAGGAAATTTTTGGTGGTGACAGCGAAGTTCCCGGTGGCCTCCGATTGTCAAACATTACAGACGCTTTGTTAGATGGTAAATAAGAGATGCTGCGGAAGGAAAGCCATAAAGAGAGAGATCTTGGCCAAAATGCCACTGCAAAATGGGCTATAAAATAACATGCGAGTTAACTCAAACACCAGCAGAAGCAAAGATGCCTATATTGGCCATTATGGGGCACTTAGGGGCTTTTACAGCAGGCTGAGCTTCCTGGCAGTTAATTTTTATGTTGTTTTGTAACTTGATCATCTTCACTACTGTTGTGCAAATGCCATTAATTTAAAGAACTCTCAATCAGAGCTGATTATTGGTATGCAGGAGTTGTGATATGCAGAATTCAGTGAAGGTTTAGTCCATTGTGTTGTGTACAGGGTGGAGATCAAATATGACAGTGGCTGTTAACAAGCTGATGAAGAATTTCTCAAAGCTCTCAATGTCTTTTAAACAGAACTTTGTAGCTGGAGTTTTAAAAATCCATTATTTAATGTTTAACCATAAAAAAAGTACTCTTCAAAGACTAGGTAGCACTGACATGATGTCATCGGCTTTTCATAGAATCACAGAATGGTTTGGGTTGGAAGGGACCTTAAAGCTCATTCCAACCCCAGGCCATGGGCAGGGACACCTTCCACTAGACCGGGTTGCTCCAAGCCCTGTCCAACCTGAACACTTCCAGGGATGGGGACCCACAATTTTAAGAGTTTGTTCTTTCAGATACAAATCAGAGGTTGGAAAATTAAGAGTATGAACCTGAAATGGACAGAGTAGTTGTTCCAGTGGTGCAAAAATAACAATTAAATACCTGTAAGAACGAGCCTTACTGTAAATAGGGAATAATTTGCTCTGTAGAAAAGCCCAAGATTATTTTACTAGTTGAAAACTTGTACTTGCTTTGTCTGAGTTCTGATAAATGGCCAAACCCTGTTGGTTACAAATTAGGTCTGTTGACTTTCTGCTCTTCATTATAGGTAGTGTCATATTTGTACCTAAAACAGACCAAAAAATAGTAATAAAACTCTGCTATAACCAGCACAAAATCTCCATAGTGTACAAAATGTCACTTAGGAAACTCTTTGATGTTTGTGGAAACAGCACATTAGCTTTATTTGTCTGTTCTTTCCATTTGCATTTCTGTGCTCTTTGCTTCCTGAGGAAATCTTTTTCCATTTAATTAGACAGAAAAGCTAAGATACATACTTGTTAGCAGGCTTAATTTGCTGTGCTGTGCCAAAGGTTCTTTGCAAGGCTGTGTTTGGAGTGTGGGGAGGATGATTCCATATTGTTCCTACCAAGCCCTTAACAGGAATGGTTACTGGTGCTTTTGTACCACTGTCTCCAGTATATCTGTTCTTGGCTTCAGCACTTTTTGCTCTTAATCAAGTTTTCAAAAAGCCCCTGTCTCACCTGCCTTGCCGTCCACAAAGCTGTGTGGAACACCACCAGTTTTGGGTATTAAACCTGTGACTTTAAAAATCTCAAAACTTTGTTCTGGTACATACCAGACTCTTATACTATCTAATATTATTAAAATTATTAAAATATTATTAATAATCTCATGAAAGTTGTGTTTTAAAGCATGATGTATATTTATAGTACTGTTTGCATGGTAAAGAACTTACCCTTCACACTGAATGCACCGGAATATGTGAAATAGGGAAAACGACTGAACATAAGAACTGTAAAAATATTCAACTCATTGTATCCCAAATAATTGGTATAATTATCTCTATTTAACCACAAGCCAGTGCTGAAAGCTACACCAAAGCAGGTTTTATAGATACTAAGATTGGAATCATTGAAATTATTTCCATAATGCCCATTACATCATGCACTGAAGCAGCTGAGGGCTCACATTTTGGAGACCTGCGAGTTGCACTCAATCCTCTCTCCTATGCCTTAAGTTCAGTATTTCCCTTCTCAACCTGAACACCTGCAAACTTTCACAATTTCACAAGCAAAGACTGGGAGTTCAGTTCCCCAGCTGCAGTTTTTTTCCTCAGTTGATTTTGAATAAGAGCCTGTTACCCGTTGGTGTGTTTGGCAGACGCCGTGCGAGGGGTTACGAGCTGGATTTGTGGATTCTCGTGGAGCTCGGCTCAGTCCTCTTGGGTGGCCTCTCAAGGCTTTAGGAAGGATGCTTGTACATCCTTAACAGGCTGGTTGCCACAGAGAGGCTGTTTTGCAGCCCGGAGGAGTTGTCTTGTGTTTCACATAAAAAGCTAATGCATCCTTCTTTTAGAAATAACAGCTGGAGATCATGGGGTGGCAGCAGGTAGGACGAGCTGTACTTGAACCGGGTTTGTGATGCCCAAGGAAAAATAAACCAAACATCTCTGCTGAGACCTGGGGCTACAGCTCCAAAAAGGAGGATTGCAGGGCTCCAGGTCAGGAGTTGTCAGACTGCACAGGGAGAACAGAAATGCCAAGGGCACCTCCACGTCCTGACCCACCAGGACTTTGTGATGCTGCCAAATAACCTTCACTGCCTCCAGTCCCCCCCATCTCTGCTTGCTCAGTTGGGCTGTGTGGATTCATCCCATGTTGGGACACTATTTCATAGGAAAGTTTTTCCAATGAGGCAATGCTGAAACATCCCATTTGATAATTTTTTAAAAATCTATTTCTCATTTTCAATTCAAAATTTTACTCATTAAGTGGTTTATTTTGCACTTACAAGAGGATATAACACAACAAGGACAGGCTTGATTTATAATAACTTATTTGGAACCACTTATGTTTTTTTTTTAATAATATTCATTTATGCACATCTTGAAGATTCAGGGTTGGTCCAAAATTGGGAAAAAAATAGAGAGTTCAAGTATCTGTGTTATATAGGGTATTAGTTCTGTGCTTCATATCTGATTTGAATAAGTTATACTGTGCTGAGTCCACATGACTCCCCTGCAACCAAGCAAGTTAATAAAACACTCTGAGCTTTATATATTTGTAACATTTTACTGGATGTGCTATATATGTAAATTGAATTTTTTTGATCAAGAAGAAGACTCATTGGTCATGTCTAACTTGCATCTAGACTCATTGTAGCATTGAGACTGAATTGCTACTTAATTGAAAAAGCAAAAGTACAAGAGATTGCACCTCTAACAATATTTCAGAACTTTCCTATATTTAAAGAGATAATCAGTTGTTTGCTTTATCAGGCAACGTAGGGTTTCAGTCCTACCATCCTACTGCCACAAATTAATCATGATGAGTCATTAACAGTGTCAGTGTGCCCAGGAATTGATAATATGTACATACAAAACACATAAACCAGAGTTCATACATATGCATACAAATGCACTGTTATAATCCTATGTACATAAGGACATATTCCATCTGCGAAAGGATGACCTTCTGCAGTACCAAATGAATTACAAAATCTTTCCTAACTACTACAAGTGTATAGATCATGTTCTTAGAGCACCCATAAAAGTCACAGTTACTGCCAATTTGAGAAATCTTAGCTCGGTGCTCCTGTTTCTCTTTCACTGTCAGGGGAGGAAAGAAATCCTTCTTATTAGAAGGACAAGATGTACTACTGGGTGGTACCCTGACAAATGACCTTTTCCAGGCTTTAATAGCTCCAGGAAGGGTATCCTTGGAAGTGAGTGGGTGTTTACAGTTGCCATTTGAATGGGGGAGCACTGTACCTTTCTTTTGGCCTCTTTGGGTAGTGTGGGTGAAAACTGCCTTTTAACTTATGTATCCTGGACATTTCTCTTCTGCTAAGGGACAGCCTGAAATTTGCTGCTTTTGTTTAACTACACTGCTCAGTTTCCTAAAAAATAAAGACTGTCTTACAGAAACAGATCCAAGCAACAGATCTGTAATATTGCCTTGATGCATTAGGTGGAAAAAAGGCATTATTGCAGCTTTTCACTGAGGAAGGACAAAATCCAGCCTTCCTTATTCATTAGGCCCTTTTCAGGCAGTGACCGTTCTGTCACAGCTGAGGTGACAGGAGGCCATCCTTCACAGCAATGAACATGTCAGCCTCTTCTCTTCTCAGCTGTCACCCCATCATTATGCATATGGCTGAGAGGAAAAAAAAAAAAGACAAACCAAAAAAGATGAGATTTGATTGAAATTGGATTTGTGCAGACATAAGGATCGTGACTCAACAGGTGTGATCCTTACGTTTGAAATAGGGATGAAAATAGGACTCAGACGTTATTGAAGTTTGCCCAGCTGCCTTGTATGACTTGGGTTGGGTGCAAGGGGTTCATTTTCTGCAGCTTTCCTGCATGGAACACGTGCTGCTGATGCCATTCACTGTTTGGTCACACATAAAACAAACTTAATCATTTTTAAAAAGACCACAGCTGTGTCTTACAGCATTTGTAATAATCGATACATCTCCTAGTCCTAACTTACACAAACGAAAGGAGAGAGAATACCTAGTAAGGAATTTACTGAGGAGCCTGTTGCCTGTCTGAACCTTTGGAAAGCAAATCTCTAAGTTTTTGATGGTCAGAGGAACACTTGGTCTCAAAGGGGAAGGCTGTGCTGGAGCTGAATGCAGAGCTTGCAGCATTGAGTAAATGGCTGAATCATAAGAATCTCTTAATAAGCACAGCTCAGATAATGCAATTTGTGTGTGTGTGTGTAAATGATACCAAACAGCTACACAAATACCTGATATTAAAATTCCTGATGTGGTTTAGAAATTTGTACTATTCTTTCAATTCACTCTGCACTCCTTTGACTTATGTAGCTCTGTAACTGTGCAGCTGTCTAGAGAGAGTAAAAACATCCCGTGCAGATTTCACAGCTGCCTGGTGTCAGAAGAAGTGACATTGAAAGCTATTTGAAGTCTGTTTTAGCAGGGGAGTTTGTTGCAGCAAAATCATACATGGAGTATGCTGTCATTAAGTTATTTGAAAACATGATGATAATGTGACAGAAAAAAATGTTGGCCTGTATAGAAAATCAGCTGTTTAAGGAAAGTAAATCAGATGTTATTCTTGTGATGACCACATGAAAGTGTTTACAATGTGATATATGAAGAGGAAAGGATAGCTAGAGGAGGGGCAGAGAAAAGGAAGAATTGGAAGGATTTTAGAAAATACATATAATTCTGACTTTCCACTTTTTTGTTAGACTGATTAGGGAAAAAAGCAAAACCAAATCCAAACTCCTGACTCCTGCAATGCTGATAATGCATTTAGTGCATTTGGGATTCACTAGTGATTAAAAAACTTGCTGGAGGAGTCAAGGACCACATGAGAAGTAAAAAAATGTGATTCAGTGTCCTGGCCTAAACTGGATCTCATTTACTCTAGTTATTGCAATTTTGTGGTGACTAATTTAAGCCTTACTTACTGCAGAGGTGCTGCTCTGATCTACAGAGTCAGGAGGGAAACGTGAACTCCAGTTATCAGCCAGTATTATTTTCAGAGCTTTTTGTTGTGGCCCTGAAAAACCCCCACACTCAGTGCTTTTTTAACTTACATAATGTGTCTCAGTCCCAATTGCTCCATCTATCTATTAACCTACATACGTCTATACTGGGGAAAAGAGTGCAAATCTAAGATGCCATTTGCTATTTCAGTCTGTCCTTGAAACTTCAAATAAATCAGACAGAATAAGACCACTCTGATTTCCACCAGCACCACACACAGTTGGGTTTCACAGGGTGTGAGTAGCAGGACTCTCACTGCAGTCACTCACTGTAGCTGCAATGTATTAACAAAAAGGTTTTTTTATTATTTTCAGATTAAAATGTAGCATTGGTGATAATGCACTCCCTTGTAACCACACTCTAGGCAATAACACATCTTTTGAAGTATGATCAATGCTGCATGTGAAGTTCCTTTTTTTTTTTAGAAATAGAAATGCTGGATATTCTCTATGACACGCTTTTAAAATCTTCCCTCCACCGTTACTAGGCTTTAATAAGAGCAAACATCACACAATAAAATAAAAGGTCATTTATGACAAGAATGTAAATATATGGTAAATCCATACCAAAGATATGCCTTGGAGTTAGTTGGGGGAATTCATTCCAGTCTAGCTATTGTAAGGGTAGAGTAGCTTATGCGACTTGTTTGTCAACAAATGTTACTCTTTATAAATTTCATACTATGCTTAAGTCTTTATTCCCTGTTTGTTTGTCTGAGTAGACACATGCTGTCTGTGGCTGCTTCAAGCTGATCCTGTGCAATCCTTAGCAGAGGGTGAGCTGGCCCAGATGGATATTGGGTTTCTTGGGGGAAGTTGAGGTTTTTAATTTTTTTTTAAACTTTTTTTCAGGAGCACTTATTTCACTCAGTGAGCCACTATGAGCTATATGTGGGGGGACAAAAGTAGAACAGAAGAGCAAGGGTAACTTAAATTGATGTTTGGTGGTTGCACTGCCATAATTGCTGCTGACAAGACTGGGCAGTGTAAAGCTGGTCCAGCACGGGAATGAGGGCACTCAAACTGCACAGCTTTCCTGGAAAGCCCCAAAACTCAGCCTAAAGGTACCTCCCTGCTGGGCTCAGGTGCTCAGGTGCCCCTGGGATTGATTACATGGACTGACAACTAATAGGATAAAACTAGATTGAGCTGTACTATTCCAGCTCTCAGAATTCCTGGCATTACCTTAAAATGATGTATTTCACAGCATCACAGAATCACAGAACGGTTTGGGTTGGAGGGGATCTTAGAACTCATGTCATTCCAACTCCCCTGCCATGAGCAGGGACACCTTCCACTAGGTTGCTCAGAGCTCCATCCAACCTGGCCTCCTCAGAGGCTCGGAAGGTGTTCTGAGTCTGAGCTAAACAAGAGATGGAACTAAGAAAAGCATAAACCAAACTAAGACAATCCTTGGACATTCAAAGATTTACTTTGTGCTGGATTTCCTTCATTTCCTGTGTGCCCCAACAGAAAAATTTGTTTTCTCTGTGCCTGTTTATAACAACCTACAGGGAGACTAATAATATGCAGGGAATGTTTGGGGGGAACAGGTAGTATTATTCTTTTAATTAATTTCTACAGCAGTTATTGTTTTCTTGCATTTTTGGTTCTATTCCAAGACTTTTTTCTTTTTTCTAGAAGCACTTACATCCAGGTCTCATTTTTTTTTCTGCCATTCTCTTTAAGTAATAGAGGTGTTTATTTAAGGACAAGTGAGAGGTGCTGGGAGGGGCAGGCATCATGATTGAACTGTGGGCTCCAAATTGGAAAGACTTTTAAAGTTGGGTGTTATTAAGAGCACATTTAATCAGGGAAAGTGACAAACAATTTGTTGTAAAACACATAAATACTAGTGGGAAACTAATTTCAGTGGCATAAAAAACAATCAACACTTGCATATAAAGTAAATGGAAAACGGGTGCCCCTGCATGTTATTGCTCCTGCCGAGTACCACATCCATTTACAACAATTACTTTCTGCTCTTGACCAAACCAGCCTTTTTTATTACCCACAGCATACTGCAAGGGCAGAAAATATTCAGAATATGCAAAAACAGCCACGGGATTTTCCTTTTTTTTCCCCCCTTCTTGGTTGGTCATATTTAATAATCATAAACTTCCTTGTTGCTTAAGAGCCTGACCTTCTCTGTTAGCAAAGCTCGCACCTAAAAATCCTGCAAAGTTTCAATTTCTAAATGTCACAAAATATCAAATGAGTGCAGAAGATAAGAATTGAGTCAATAAATGTTTGTATTCTTCTCCTGATGCTCTTTTGTATTTAATTTTATATGGAAAAAAAATTAACCCAAAGTTTAATCCCTCCTTCGAATAGAAGAAAGCAAGAGAGCAGAGCCTGTGGTAGCAGTCAGTTAAAATATTGATTACAGTGCATAGCAGTTTACTGGAAAATAAATAAATAAACCCTAGATGCCTGCAAACTATTTAGGAGTAAGCATAGTGTTTCCTATGGTGGGAAGAAGTATAATTAAAAAGCTATCAACAGTCTGGGATTGTCAAAAGTACTTTGTCACCTGAAGCACATTCCTTGTAATTATCTTTTGGGCTTTAAGCTAGATCACCATTAACCTCCAAAGAAGAAGGGTTACTATGCTTTCTGGTGTGAGAAATTGTATCATCATGTAAATTAAACCCTGTTAGGTAGTCAAATTGGATTTGGGAAACGATTGAGTATTAAACCTAGTCATGTATATTATCAAATGACACAAAGCATGAAATCCTAAGAGGGAAAGAAACAGAAAATTATTTTTTTTCCTTCCTTAAAAATGTCGACATTTTTATACAAAAATCTACATTTTTTTTTTTGGTGAGGATGAAAATAAGAAACTGAGGTAATGTGTATGTATGCACATTTTGATTACTTTTTTTTTCTTTTTAATTTCCAGGGTATAGAAAATGAGACAGCCCAGTGCTAGCTGATAATAATGTAGCAGTACTTGAGTCACACATATCTATTACTCAAGATCTCATACCCTGACACATAATTGCCAGGGTTGATAGGCAATGCCTCCTTCTACCCATATGAATCTAATTTCCCAAATTTCCTGCTGATGCATCTGCAGCAATAGTGGCTGTGTGGAAGGCAGCTCTCTCCATCTCTGTAACTTAATCTGCCTGGTGTTATGGAACATGTGAAAAAGTTTTAACCAATTGCTGAAAAATTAATAATATCCTTTATAGCTTAGAGGCTATTATTTAGGAATAAAGGAAAGGAAAAAAAAAGACTAAATTTTCTTTTACTGTATTTTATTTTCTTTTTACTGTGTGGACTGTAGTTAGTATATGCCTGAAGAATTTGTATTTTGTGTCCAAGGAGAATAAATGCCTTTTAAGCGTATTTTTTTTCTCATTAGCTTTTCTGGCAGTGTTTACAAGAATGCAGTATCTCAGTGACCAGCATAAATTAAAGGATGATTTCACTCTGATAGCAAGTTTTAATGCCTGGCAGTGACAAAGATGAACCTGTAAAGACACCAAGCCTTTGGATGAGTTTAAGATTTCATGTGTCTGCAGGTGTTTCAGACGGGCTAAGTTGAGGTGTATCATCAAAATTTCACAGTGGCTTGTGGTGACAAACTCGTTCCTTGCCCTGTTTCATGCATCCCCCCTGTTTGCTGCCTGCTTGCTGGAATACCATCAGCTCCTCCATGAATCTCAAGCTCATAGCAAATGTCTCTGTATCCCAAGCCCAGATGGGGCGATAGGAGCTAAACGTGTCTGTCAGATCCCCCGGCTCCTCGTGGTGCACCCAACACAATGCTCGCACCCAACAGTGTGCTGAGAAGGCTTTTTAACATGTGAAAGGAAACCTTTTTCCATTTTTCAAAGAGCTATTGTGCAGAAAGGAGAAGGCTGAACTTCCACTGATGGCGAGTGAAGAGCGGATATTTTTCCTCAGAAACGAGAGTGAAACTCAGACCTTGGCAAATTGCTAACACCTTGTTCCCTCATGAAGGGGCACACGCTTCTTTGTAGTTGCTAAATATAAAAATAATTTGCCAGCAATCTCCAAAGCTTTCTGAGAGTTTAAATTTTTTTTTTTTATTTTGAAGAGAATTTTTTTTTTAGTGTTTCTGCCAAATTACCACATGTTGACAACGGGCTGTATCCAGCATTTAGAATCTTTTTGCTTTCAACTTGTGGAAAGTGGGTAATTGAAGTGGTGTGCACAATAAAGGAGAACATCCATTGGTTCCGTATAAACCTTTTAAAAGCCTCAGAATGAAAAGTAAGGCAGGCTAATATGAATTGCAAAAGGACACAATTAATTTGTACATGAAAGAAGATTTTTAGTATGCCATTAGCCTCTGTAATAGCCAAAACTAAAAAGGCAATCATGGATAACCTTGCCAAGAGTACAATGAACTGCTTGTCATGAAAAGGTTTTGTATTTTAAGGAAATGCATGATGTTTTTATAAAAAATTATTTTGTTAAGTCTTACTTGCTGCCAAAGAAATCACATTTAAAAAATGTTATTAAAGGTATGATCATTTCAGAGTAGTCAAGAAAAATCAGGAGCATCCACAGAAGCAAGTGGGAAGTGATGTTGCCATTTAGAAGACTTTTGAATTTTAGCGGACCAGTTCTGTCTCATTTCCTCTGTGTCCTTGTGCCTTTCCATATGCCTTATTAATGGAAGCATCAGTTAAAAAAAGCCACGAGGAAGTTATGAATCTCTGTTCTACGTCCCATATCTTCAAGAAGCTAATTTTTCCATTTTTTCAATAAAAAAAAGAAAGTCTCTTCTCATTTATTCCCCTTTATTCTCCCTAAGTTACTTAATCTTTTTCAGCATATATTAGCTGCATATTATAAAGCATATATTCTATTTTTAGAAAAAGTATGTAAATTCTAAGAATTTATTAAGTGGTTTTATTTCTAGCTATAGCTAGCCAA
Organism: Neopelma chrysocephalum; assembly: GCF_003984885.1. Taxonomy (NCBI): domain Eukaryota; kingdom Metazoa; phylum Chordata; class Aves; order Passeriformes; family Pipridae; genus Neopelma; species Neopelma chrysocephalum. The sequence goes on from NW_020897767.1 coordinate 4,562,897, forward strand.
GGTCATAAACTGCTCTTGAAGATTCCTGCTAACAATGAAAGTTAAATTACGCTGCAGGTATTAAAAAGACAAGATTGTGTGACTGATAAATTATTTTCTGCATACCATGAAAAAAGAAAAGAATCATGAGATTTCAGTAGCCTGATTTAATCAATAACTCTGTAATTCCTAATCAATCATAGCTCACTTTTATCCATCATTACAAGGGTGCAATAATTATTAGTCCTCTATGAAAGTATCTGACAGCATCAAATAATTTACAGAATAGTATGACAGTCTTATGAAACAACAAGGAGATGGTGCCTTGTCAGTGATTGTGAGAAACCATCATTTATGTTAGTAACACTTAAAATATCACAGTAGCCGGAAGAGAGACCCCTGAATCTTACAACAACAATAGGGACTACAAATTGCATCTACTGGAAATAAGGTGGGAGATATTTGCTGGAAAAATGTAGTTCTCAAATACGGTGTGTTTTAAAATGTTGAGTATGTATTTATTTGGGAAAAAATCATTATGGCAATTTATGGTGCAATAAACTGCGGGATGGGTGAATTTTATAAGCCTTTCTCATGTGCCCACTACAGAAGAGCCTTATCGATTATCAGTCTGATTTTTTCATCAGTGCTGCTCATTTGTAATTCCATTCAAAATCATTTGGTAGCAGGAGAAGGGACAGTTTCTCAGTGCCTGTGGCAGTTGAGACCACTTATCTCCAGACAGAAATCTCCTCTCTGTCTCGCAGTGTTCCGGTGGCAGCAGCTCAGTAACTTCTGTGCAAAGTCCTGGCCCATCTCAACCCAGTTCCCTCCTTGCTATATACTCACCTTCATGCTCTTCCCATCCAAAGGCTAGGATATCTGTTTGGTGGTACGTGTCCACACAAATGAGAACTTCAAAAGATGCAGTTGGATCTCTTTGAGTTGGGTAGATTTATGATTGCCTGTGCTATCACTTAAGTCTGGCATATTCTGCTCTACACTTACGCATATTTAGATTAATCATATTAATTATGTTCTGAGTTTTCCTCTTCCTCTGTTCTTCTTTGATGTTGTAAATAGGTGGAAAACAGAACTGATGAGACACTTGCCATCAGCACATGCTGTGTGGCAGAGAATCTGTTTCCCACCATTACATCCAGGTTTTTCTTCTTCCTCTGTGATCCTTCTTTGCCATTTCTGACAAATTTCTCCACTCTGCCGTGCTTTATTTCTCTCATTTTTCCTTCCTCCTCTGGATAAATGCTGCCTTCTTCAGCCTCTCATATTTTCTCTGGTTGTGTAGTGCTCAAGGCTGTGCTCGACCCCGGGCAGTATTTCTTTTATCCTGCTCCTCACTGTGGTCTGTTCCCATTGCAGCCATGGCACAGCTCTGCAATAAATCCCATTTTCTGCCACTTTTCCAGCTGTGGAAAATACCCCTCTTGATGAGCCAGCTGTTGCAATTAATGACAATTACAGCCCCATTTAGGATCCCTCCTGCACGTTGGCTCTCTGTAGTGCTGATCCCAGGGTGAGGTGGAACAGTGGGAAAAAAAGTCTACAGTCTGATCTAATGTGAAGTTGGCCCTTGTAGGGGCAGGGGGTTGGACCTCCTGAGGACCTTACAACCCAAATTATTGTATGGTTCCAAATATAACCTTTTTTTTTCCTGAAGTATTCTTTAAAGAGATGTATAAGACTCCCTAAGGATGCTTGAAGCTTGTCCTCTTCTTTCCCATCTGGATTTCTGCACTTCATTTTGTCTCCCAAAGAATCCACACTTGAAAGCACAGCTGGGGTATTAGGCTTCTTTCCAAAAGAGTTAAAGAAATATCAAGTTCCAATTACTCTGAAACTTCATTTTTTTCTGCTTTAGGTCCTGAGATAGAGAAAATAAATAATGACTGCTTCCATATAAAAAACTGGGAATTAAATACAAAATAATTATAAGGACAAAAACAATATTAATTTGGGTTTTACTTGAACGATTCTTTCCAGGCCTCTTAAATTTTCTTGGCTTATTTATTTAGAGGAAAAAAAAGGATTAGGTAAAGGATTGTACCATTTGCACTATAACTTTTGAGAAGAAACGTGGAAAAGCAAAGAGTCAGACTCACCCTGAAATAATTTGATCAGATTCGGTGAAGTTACACCAGGGAGTAATTTGGCCCAAGAAGCTGGTAATCATGTACCCCAGCTGTTACAGTATTTGAAGGCAATGGTCCATAATAGTAGAAGGAACAATATTATGCCCCAAAGGACCTATCAAGTGAATGAGATGTTAGAGAGGCTTTTTACACAAACATTGGTTCAGTACTGGTTGCAAGATCCAAGTGTGCCTAAGACAGTGAAAGACTTGACTGGAGCTTAATATTGTGGATTAAACCTACTGGTGTCTCTTTTAGAGCAACCAGAGGGCATTTTAATATAATTCCCTAACTACCTATATAGAAATGGCCAGTTCAATATGCAAATTGAATGTCATTTCTATTGCTTTACCAATAGGCTTAAAACTTTTGAAAGAATGTCTTCATGTGTAGCTCAGAGTCTTGTGATATTGTTGTCTTAATAGAAATGCTTAATGCAAGTTCTTAAAATATTTTAAGATATTTATGATAAGTAAGTGTATGTTAAAATCTACACACATTTATGTATTTTGAAAACCAGCTGCCTGGTTTATCATCTGGGGGACAGAGGTCAGAGACACATTAGAAATAGAACAATTATGGTTTGTACTCTCTGATTAAATATCAGAAGCAGTAACCAGCCACAGCATTAGTCATAATATTAGAATAAAAATGACAGTTGCTCTTGTAAAGGGCTAATGAGCTATGTGTATAAAGCTCTTCTGTAATTTCAAATCAGATGAAGACCTGCACATACTGATGCATTTCTCCCACTCGGAAAAAGAGGCGACTTTCCAAATCTTTCATGTGCCCCAAGGTAAGCACTGAGTCTTTCTTTATAATCCAGACAAACTCTGAATCACTGGTGGGTCCTTCCCAGCAAACCAGCTTAAAGCAGGCAGCTCAGTGGCTCTGACCTTTTGGATTTCCAAGTTGTAAGGGACAAAGATGATGAACCTCAAAGGGAATCTTGGTTTCCTTACTACTTCTTTCGCTGACAGTGGAAACAACTTCCTGGGCAGCTTGAAGGATCTGGTAGAGACAATTTACTTGTCCTGGTGACTGAATAACAAGGTATTTACATCCTGAGAAAATGTCATATGTACTTTCTCCTTTCTTAGCAGTTTGGGGGTTTTTTTCCCCTGGTTGGTTTGTTTTCTTCAGCATTGCTCCTGAAAGGTCACATGAGTCTCAAATTCTGCTGGTCTTGGCAGCAGCTGCAGACCGCTCTGCTGTTGCTGGTTTTCTATGAACGTGTTTTATTTAGATTAAAAGGCAAAGTACATTCATTCAAGGCTTAGGCAGTTTAGCATAATTAATTGTACAATACAAATAATTTAATTAAGTTTAAACATTGCTGAATTAAAGTCCTCAGAAAGCACATTTACTGCTTTCATACGGCCAGACATACACTCTCTGTCTTCTCTGGAGATTATTTTTTTCAGCACACTCAGTGCACAGAAGTGCCAGGGAATAGGAACAGCCCAAAAAGCCCTGAGCCCTGGTGAGAGCCCTTTGCACTTGTAAGAAGGGGGTCGAGTGCTCTTCCTGTAAGACAAGTGATTCCCTTAGTTGTTGGATGGCCATGGCTTTGAAAAGGCTAAAATGATTTGTGTCCTTTGCTGCCCCTTCAGTCTTCTCCTGGGCAGGTTGCTCTTGACCCGAATAACAGTGTATTGTGTTGTTGCCTTGTGTTTCACACACCTGTCCTACAGAAAATGGATTGAACGTGTCTGTCAGCCCCATAGGGTCTCCAGACAACTATGATTTCTTCATTACTCAATTGGATGTCATTTAGTGACTTAAAAATAAGGTCTTCATCAAGTTGGCAATCCCTTGGGCTCACGAGTCTCCCAACACTTCAACCATTTAATCTAATTTATTATGCTTATAGAAATGAAGTGCTGCTGTCAGGTTGCACTGGGGAGAGGGGGCAAATGAGCTCCTGTGAGCTGTGAGGTCTTGGAGATCAAACCTCTGTCCAGAGGGACCACAGCACATCCTAGGAGAGGTTTGTCCTTAAACCAGCTCATTCCTTTCCTGTCGGTGACTGTTTTCACCTACATAATACGCTCGCTGCTAGTTGTGCCTAGCACTGCATATTTCTGCCTTTCTGCTACTCAATAAAAAGGTTAAGAATGAAAGTATCTGCCAACTAAGGTCTTTTCAAACGTTTTTGCAAGATAGAGTCCAGCCGACAGATTTTGTGTTGACAGCTGGTAGAACGCTCACAGGAATGACACCTGCCCATTAAAAATATCCCTCTTACTTTTCCTCATCCTCGGGGATTTCAGGACTGCAAATCATTTCCATGAGAGATGTAACCTTAGATCAAGTTATGTAAAAATACATCACTTCCATCAAGTGAAATAATTTCAGGATGATACAGGAATATTAAACAACTGCCTTCCCGCAAGGCATGCACGGGAATTTTTGGAGCTTTCCTCTTAAGTATCTTCGATTGTTATTTCGTATTGTGACACCTGTAATTGTATATAGCAATCTAGATTTTAAAATCCTGACAAGGCTGCTCTGGGTTCCACTGCATACATAAATCCATCACAGCATATGAGATAGATTTTAAATTGATGGTACCACACCAAGCACTGAAATAAAAGCACTAGCAGCACTTATCCTTGTAGACTAATAGCTGCAAATGATTTTATGAATCATTAGTTCAGATCCTATAGTCCTACCCATTTGAAACCATTTCTAGATTAATGCTTTTTTGTCTGTGATATGATATTAATAGTCAGCTGAAAAGCACGCAGTTTCTATCAGTGTGTCACAGAAACATTTTAGTGATGGAAGGGAGTTTGTAGTATTGAAATCACTGATTAATTGCTGGGATTTGAATAGCCAGCATTTTTTCCAAGAGACTGTCTCCTGAGAGCTAGTGCCCTGTGAGAGGATCCAAATTCTGAGCATGAATTACCTGCTGCTGAGTAGTTTTGTTTGGATGATAACTCTATTCTGCTCTCACGGGACCCCACCTACAGTTCTGCCTCCAGCTCTGGGGCCATCAATATAAGAAGGATGTGGAGCTGTTGGAGTGGGTCCAGAGGAGGCTGTGGAGATGCTCAAAGGGCTGGAGCTCCTCTGCTATGGAGACAGGCTCAGGGAGGTGAGGTTCTTCACCCTGAAGAAGAGAAGGATCTGGGGAAACTTTAGAGCCCCTTTCAGTGCCTAAAGGGGCTTCAAGAGAGCTGGAGAGGGACTTTGGACAAGGTCCTGGAGTGACAGGACAAGGGGGAATGGATTTAAACTGACAGAGGGCAGGTTTAGATTGGATATTAGGAAAAAATTCTCGCCTTTGAGGGTGGTGAGGCCCTGGCACAGGTTGCCAGAGGAGCTGTGGCTGTTCCATCTCTGCAAGTGTTCAAGGCCAGATTTGAACCACCTGGTCTAGTGGAAGATGTTCCTGCCCACATCAAGGTGTCAGAATGAGATGATCTTAAAGGTCCCTTCCAACCCAAACCATTCTGTGATTCTGATCAAACCTCCCTCAGATTTTATACCCCAAAAGGACTTCTTTAAATAGCAATCCAGTAGGAATTGGCAAACGATGTTTCACTGTTCAGTTCAGTTATTGCACAGTCTGTTTTTCCCTTCCTTCTTGAATTTAAGGACAGGTCACAGCAAACCCAACACCAGCATAATGGCATCTTGCCTGTACCTGATGGGTGGGTGATGATGGGTTATGGGATGTGATGGAGGGGGTGGCTGCAGAGGGTCCTTGTGTTTTGCTCCTATACCCTCTCCAATATGGAGCCATTCCCTTCTGACCAGAGCCAGGACTTTCTGTACATGCCACAGCAAAGAAATGCTGAGATATGCTTTCTTCGTCATCGAATAAATCAGATCGTGAATTCTCAGTTTTGTGGAGGAGGCATCATTTAGGCCCCTGCTCTTACATCTGCAAAAAAGAACCCATTACACAAAGGTAGATATTTTTTCTGTACAGTAACTGTACATTTAACCAGTCATTTTCCTGTTCAATTCAATTAGTTTTTTTTCCAGTTATTCTCTGAACACCCTGTATTAAATGCCATCAGCAGTTTGCAGCCGTTAGCTGTGTAACTCTCATTAACATGAACTGTATCGTATACGTGAATCCTGATCCTGCTTTAAGAATTTAGCTGCTGTTTTCTACCTATTCCTCTCTCAAAATGCAGATAAATGTGCTTTCTCTGAGTAGGTGTTTTCACAGCTAGTGACATAGACATGATCCCTGCATGATGTGTGGGGATGTGCTTTAAGGATAAAGGCACAATGAGGGCCTTGCATTCTGATGCCAGAGGTTCATCTCCCAGCTTTGGAAAATATGGCTGTGTTTCCTTCCAGGCAGTTACTTGTAAATAAAGGATGGCAATTTAGAAAATCTTTACTTTAGTAAAGTTTGTACTTTACTTTTTTCTGCACCTGTTTTCCAATTCTCCTTCCACCTCTGTAGGAATGTCCTCTCCTCAATGAGCAGCTGTGCCCTGGCAGTGACTGTCCTGGCTGGAGCTGTGTGGGTTTTTCTGCCTCCCATTAGCAGGGAGATCTTGAACTTAAGGGCTGTGGAAAGGCCATGCATCCTACTGCATTTACAAGAACATGTAGTGACAGGACAAGGGGGAATGGTTTTAAACTGAAAGACAAGATTTAGATTAGATATTAAGAAGAAATTCAGTGAGGCACTGGCACAGGTTGCCCAGAGAAGCTCTGGCTGCCCCATCCCTGGAAGTGTTCAAATCCAGGTTGGATGGGGCAACCCAGCCTGGTGAAGGTGTCCCTGCCCATGACAGAGGGGTTGGAACGAGATAATGTTTGAGGTTCCTCCCAACTCAAACCAGTCTATGATACTATGATTCTATACTTAGGGCTTTCTGTAAGCTTGATAATCACAACAGAGTAATTAATAACTATGTAGAATGAGAAAACCTATTTAAGTGGCTCCTTTAAAGTAAATGAGTCTCAACTTCTACCTTTTGGCTTATAAGGTCTTTAATATTTATGGAGCTAAAAAGATGCAGTAGAATTGGGTAAAAAAATAAAACCTGCTGTGTCTGCTCCTATTTAGGGAGGCACAAAAACACTTGTTTTTATGCCTTGTCATCCTCTTTAGAGAACTTGGGGTGACTGCCCTTTGGAGATGCATCTCTGCTCTCCATTAAGCACACAGAGCCAAGGAGAGGAGGCTCCTCATCGTGCATATTTAGACAGTGATGGTATGATGTCACGCCTTTACCACGATGGCAGGAAAAAAAAAAATCTATGGATCCGTTGTTACTTAATTGGCTTTCTTTATTGTGCTGCTGAATCCAGGAGGATCAGAGGTTAGTAATAACAACGTTATATAAGGACCTGGAGTGCTGGAGGGCTGACACTTGAAAGGGATGCACTTTCTGTAATGATAAGGTCTTGCAAAGTGTTGCAGTTTTAATGGTGCTGCTGCTGCCTTTAGTTTGCTTCTCCTTCTACAGTGGGTAGTAAATGATGTTGAATTTATTTTCTTCTGTATCCCAAATGAGAGACCAACATCCATTTATACCTCATTAGAAACAAAAGTTAGAACCATGCATTGTTTTTCCTTTTTCTTCTACTCTCTTCTCAATTTCTAGGCTACAGTGCTAAAAATAATAGAAATCTGTGTATTTACCAGTCTCCTGTAAATAAAATTTGCAGCCATGCCTACATTTCTAAGTCGCGTCATATAATCTTATCATATACTAATAGGTGCAGAAGTCAGATTCTGCTACTGAGGTGTGAACACTTTTTAGGTGGATAGATAATTTTATATTTAGATCCTGCCACCAGACACATTACTCAGTCTCTGCGCCGCAGTCCTTGAACACACGCGGGCTGACATTGATATCTGCCGAACGTGCTGCCGAGGGTTCAGGAGAGTTATCTCCATCATTATGTGCCTCCGTGCTTTCTAAATAAGCTGAAGGAACGAAAGAGGGGAGAAATGCAAGAACAAGGTTTCTGGAGGGTGGCTGTGTAAACCTGGGAAGACGGATGGCTGTTACACCCAGCACACGCGCTCGCATAGGAGGCTCCTTCAGGCCAATGTGACCCACATTCTTGCTGGAGGAGAGAACAGCACAAAGTCAATGTCACTCCCTCTCTTCCTAAGCTTTGTCTTGCCTTTTTTTTTTTCTCCATTCAGAGTTAATCATGGAGGGATCTGGTGTCATATAAATTAGAAACCCATCAATTTCAGCATCGGTACCAGAATTTCCACCAGCTGAGGATCAGTCCTTGAGCCCTTCCGGAGGTTGGCAGGGGGTATCACATACCTGAGTCAGCCTTATCTAGTTGCCTTAATCAATTCCTGAACACTGTGCTCAAACATATCATGATATTCATCAATTCCCCTCTCCAAATAAGCAAGAAAAATTCCAGGAAGGTCTTTCTGTCATTACTGATGTTGATAATGTAGTGAGATTGATGGATTGCACTAAAATCCTCACTGTGGCAATGGCCCATTTTGAGACACGTTGGAAAAGAAAACAGATTTAGTGCAGGGGTTTGCAAGAATATTTAAAGATGTTTTGGTGAAACGTGCTGGGTTTAGAATGGATAAGGGAATATTAGGAAAAAGGACATGTTTGAAGAAATGTGTAAATCATGACATCAAAATCCATACTGAGCTTGCAAAAAATTGCATTTTTGCAAATGTATCCCTTCTTAATGTAATTTTTATATTTTGTAATAAAAAACGTACTGTGTTGTGGACAGTCTTTGGAAAAAACTTAGTGGTTGTCTGACACACAAAAGCCTCTACACACAAGCCTTTAAAGGGCTTGCCAGTAAATTTAAAACATGGGGTTGCTTAGAAGTACTTATAGTGATCATCCTATGTGCACACATTTTTGTAGAAGAAAAATTAGTTTTCATATATCATTTGTATCTATAAATGAGAGAGGAACAAAGCACAGGATCAAAGTAAATGAGCTTTTAGGTCATACAGTATGTTGGGGACAAATGTAGCATTCACCACTATTATTTGGCTCTATGTATTAATTAACAAGTTTGCGGAAAATGTGCACGTAGCCATAAAAAAGAAATAAAAATCTACTCTTGTTCCACAAAGGGCCACTACACAACTGTCCAGTTTGCTTTTATTTATCACTAAAATCAGGAAAATTTCTTACACAGTTGAGGAAAACATGTCTTCGCAAAGATAGAAGGTACAGTTACTAAATCCCAGCAAACACCACTTCCAAAACTAACCTGCCACTTTTGTCCCAGAAACAGCATTTCACCTTGAAAACTATTTTGTGATCTTGAGCATTTGATGCTCAGTCCAGCTGTCTTGTGTGGTCAAGAAGATCAAACTCTCAGGGACTTCCATGTATAGGGTCACACAAGGCTTTCCAGTCTGCTCTAGCCAAGTCTGAACAATGACAGCAAATCAAACTCCTGAATCCGCTATCAAAAACTCTAATTTCTGCCTCCAAGATCATCTCTGCTATATTTTATTTTTTCCAGGGATGTATCAAGCTTCATTTCAAATCAATTTGCCTATACCACTTTCTTTGGGCGGTCTGCAAATTGTCAGAAATCTCCTAAATTCCAGTCTAAATTTATTCATGAACAATTTATAGCCCCTCGGTCTTATACGAGTATCAGCCTTCAAAGTTAAATAATTCTTCTCCCTCCCTGCTGTTTACTTCCAAATGTACCTATAAAGAATAATTGTATCCCCTCACAGACTTCATTTTGCTAGGCTAAACAGACCAAGCTCTTTTTAATTTCCTCCTCCTTAATCATCCTACCAGGACTTGGCTGTATTTTTGCAAACCAAGGTATGTAGAGTGGTTCACAGTTTTCTGCATTGCATCCTGCTAATGCTTTGTGTGGAGGTCTTGTCTCTGCTTTAAGTTTACCTTCATGAGTTTTCTGTTACCAAATTCTGCAAATAAGAGAATGTACTCGCAAGTTAATTTTAAAAACTTAATTCTTATCAGATTCAGGAATTATCCGTTTGATTGCAATGCCTGTTACTGCCTAATTGCTTGGGTTGGACTCGGGTCTTTGCATTCAAATATGAAAAGCTTCTGAGAACCCTGACTTCTCTAATTAGTTTTATTGCTGGCTGTGCAAAAAAGTGGTGTCTTCACTGTAGAGATGCAATTTTTTTATGTTGAATCGTGGCCGCTCTAAAGCCACCCTAAGCAGGCTTAGACTTGCTATAAACAGAATAACAACTCCTGTGCTGTCCTCCTCAATTTCATCAACCACGGCACAGGACAAGTTCTTCAGCATGTGCTAAGATCCATAAACTTACAGTTTAACCTACGTGTTGCTCATTTTGCAGATTATTCTCCCTTTGACACCTTGCCTCGTTCATCAAATTAATTTAAATCCAATTTTTCGCTAACTGGGTGATTAGACAGCATTCGCTCTGGTCCTTCTTTTGTCCTCTGGGGTTTTCACCCAGTGCAAGGAAACATCGTTTATATTGTTCCAGATTGCATAAACACTTGTGAATGAGTCTTAAAATCTCATATGTCGAGTACAGTACGTAATGTCAGAAATGTAAAAAAGGCACTCATGAATCTCCTTTTGTGACGTCATTTGATGGTGATTAGGTGACCTGCCAGCCAGCTCCACGGCCAGTCAGTGATCTTATCATTTTCTGCCTGCTCCTTAAAGACTAAGTGGGTAAAGGGTGAGTCTGTCCAGCAGCAGTGTGGGCTCTGTTCCCAGGTCTGCCTGCCATGACTTGCCTGACCTTCCATCACCGCAGCTGCACATTTGGTAAATTACAGTTATCTGTGCCCTGGCAGGGGCTGGGGACCTTGGTTATTAAGAATTAGAAAGAGCAGAGAAATGCTACAGGTGCAGTCAGTGGGAGAGCTGAGGTGATAACTTATGGTCTCTTCACCTGGACCTCTTTGTTCTGAAGTCAAGTGTGTTGTGGCGAGTGGCTCTTGCAGCAAATACGGGGCATTTTATCAGTTTTTGCAGCAGCACACTGCAGAGTTGCAAAATTCATGACACTCTCCCAAGACATGTGGGCAGGTCTCTGTATAAGTGTTTTCAGACTCCCAGCCCTGTGCTTTAACCTCTCTGGCTGTTCATCTTCTCAGGGCTCCCTTCTGGCTGAGGGGAGGGATTGGAGGAGTGACCTCTGGGATGAAGAAAGAGTGTTGGATCCTTCTCTGGGGCAGGGAGGTGTGATGGAATTTCTGCACCTGTGCACTGGGCTGGGGGCACGTTGGAGCATGGGATGGAAGGGAACTTGGCTGTGGACAACCAGAAGGCCACCCACAGGCTGGTGGTGATAGTGGGTGGCTGAGTACAGGTACAGAAAGGTACACATACAGGATGGGTAGGGGGTGCAGAAACATGGCATTTTCCTGCTGAATGAGGAATGAGCTGAATAAGATTCTTCTGCTTTTTCTCTGTTAGAGGTGGGCACTAAATGAAGCTCTCCTTTGTATTCTCACTCTGACAGATGGAAAGGATGCATGAAATTATATCTGTGTTTTCAAAAGCTAAATGCTGCTTTGCCAGCAATAAACTCCAAGCCCTTAACATTTCATATTGGACCAATTAGTATCAATACAGGACTGTACCAGTGAGAGGCCACAGGAGATTGTGCTCCTGGACTTTCAGCTGCTGGGAGAAGAGACATTTTCAACATCAAGTCAGGGTTGCCTCTGCCTGGCTTGGACACCACCATTATTGATGATTTAGATGAGGGGATTGAGTCCACCATTAGCAAATTTGCAGATGACACCAAGTGTGGGGGGAGTGTCGATCTGCTGGAAGGCAGGAGGGCTCTGCAGAGGGACCTGGACAGACTGGAGAGTTGGGCTGATTCCAACGGGATGAGGTTCAACAAGGTCAAGTTTTGTGTCCTGCACTTTGGCCACAACAACCCCCTGCAGCTCTACAGGCTGGGGACAGAGTGGCTGGAGAGCAGCCAGGCAGAAAGGGACCTGGAGTTTGGATTGACAGGAAGCTGAACATGAGCCAGAGTGTGCCCAGGTGGCCAAGAAGGCCAATGGCATCCTGGCCTGTATCAGGAGCAGTGTGGCCAACAGGTCCAGGGAAGTGATTCTTTCCCTCTACTCAGCGCTGGTGAGGCCACACCTCGAGTGCTGTGTCCAGCTCTGGGCCCCTCAGTTCAGGAAGGACATGGAGGGGCTGGAGCAGGTCCAGAGAAGAGCAACGAGGCTGGGGAAGGGACTCAAGCACAAGTCCTATGAGGAGAGGCTGAGGGAGCTGGGGTTGTTCAGCCTGGAGAAGAGGAGGCTCAGGGGAGACCTCATCACTCCCTACAACTCCCTGACAGGAGGTTGTAGCCAGGTGGGGGTTGGTCTCTTCTTCCAGGCAGCTATCAGTAAGACAAGAGGGCATGGTCTTAAGCTGTGCCAGGGGAGGTTTAGGTTGGATATTAGGAAGAACTCTTTACAGAGAGGGTAATGAGGCATTGGAATGGGCTGCCCAGGGAAGTGGTGGATTCTCTGTCCCTGGAGGTTTTTAAGATGAGACTGGATGTGACACTTAGTGCCATGGTCTGGTAACCATGGCAGTGTTGGGTCAAGGGCTGGACTTGATGATCTCGAAGGTCCTTTCCAACCCAGCTGATGCTATGATTCTATTCTATGATTCTATGATTACAGTAAGAGGCTACTTCTGTGCCTTCCCCCATCATGTCTGCTGTGCCCAGAGTCAGTGGAAGGATGCTCACTAATTTCAGTAGGCTTCAGCTCTTGTCTTAAATGATCTGAATGCAGCCACTTGACTGTAATTCGTTTGTAGTAGGTGTTCTGAAGAAATTGAAACCACCCTTGATTATGAAATCCACCCCTTATTCACAATTCATTAGCTGAATAGAAGATACAAGGGAAGGTACTTTCTACAGCAGCGGATTTCTGTTTTGATAAAGGTAATCATGCAGTACATGCCTTAAAAATCCCCAAACCAGACATTTCAGAAGTGTGAATTTGATACAGGATAGTCAAATTAACTTGTGAATGCACACCTCGGTGCAATCACACCTGAAAAGAACTAGTGGATTTTTAAGAAAGGAAATAGTGTTTGCTCTGCCATCACCCAGGTATTGATGGAGCAGTTCTGCTCTGGGATGTGCCCTGTGCTCCTAATGACAGGGCTGCAGATATCTGTGGATGCCAATATGGTTTTCCTGCCTTTCATCACACCACATATTGCACTTCCCCAGGGTTTGTCAGAAGTTACCTGTACAGGGGTACCTGCTTTAGTGTAACATGCAGAAAACTGGACCTTTGAAGACATCAGATGTCATCCCATTTGTTATAAATGCAGGGTAGAAGGGTGTTAGAGAAACATGCAGGGGATTAGGTGTTGGTTGAGCAAAGGCAGTTGCAAAGTCCCCTGTAAACATGTATCTTAAGGTGAGATATGTGAGACATGGAAACCACCACCTTCCAAACTGGCCCCAAAGGCTACCCAGCATGATTCACTTGGTGAGTGGTTCTGTTTTCTGCTTTATTTGTGACATTTTGATGTGTGCAGGATAAAAGAATGGCTATTATAGGTAAAGATGATGTCATTTATTTAAAAACAGTAAAATGTGGATTTCCCCCCCAGGTCATGACTGCAGTCCCTTGCAAAAGGTAAGCTGGAATCAGCTCCCCACAGATCCTTGTGGATGATCTTGTGCTTTGTACATCTGAAGGCTGCTTTGTGGAGCTACAATTGGAAAAATTCTGCAGAAAAGCATCTATGTGTTAAGTGCCAAAGCCTCCAGGCTGAAAGCAGCCCTTGGAAACACTTTTTTGAAAGCCCATATTGACAGACTGAGTTCTAAGCACAGTTACACTGATTATATGGCACTATAGTCTCCTTTGGACTAAAATACACTGCTATTAGATGGATTTTTAGTCAGGTGTTATGTGAGTCTCAAAGAATGACAACCAATATACTAGAGCAGTTAGGTTTTCTTTTCTATTATTAGTGATAACTTTCTCCTGAATATTGAAAGAAGGGTGCATTTTCCACTGAAAAACTCCTGGATAAAAGACATCAGATAGCAGGGGCTGGTGTGCCTGCAACAAGACACACTGACAGCAGAGGAAAATGGGGTCACAAAATACCAACTATTCATCTTAAAGGGGTTCTCCTACTACCCATGTGCTGTTATTGTCTCCTTTTTGCCACCTCCTATGTCTTTAGTTATATATCATTGTCCTCAAGGCTCAATTTTTCTTAAAGCAATTCTCCACTTTTTTCTCAGCTGCTCTGTACAGCTCCTGCCCACAATTAGAGATTGACACTCAGGTCCTTTCCTCCCACTTGTCTCTGGTGGGGTATTTACAGCATCCTGAATAACAGCCATGCATTTGCATGCTGTAGGTGCTGGCTGTGGCACTGATCATCATAATTTCAGTGTCGTGGTGTGCATCTTTAACCTTTTGTTTTACCCATCTGTTGTCTCTGCCTCACCTTATGCTTTGGTTATGAAATTGTTGTGGGGATCATGTGTCTGAGATCGCTGTTAGTGCAGCACTTAGCCTACTCCAATCCTAATCCCAAACCAGAGCTTTTAATTGTTGCTGCAGTGCAAATACATTGACAAGGTCAGGCCAGCTGTTATAAAAATTACAGCCACCTTTTTTCTGTCTTTCTCTATGCCAGTGCCCTTCAGTTACAGAGAGGAATGCTGTTTATGTGCCCTCAGTTGGAAAAAGTTCTTCACTGTGAGGGTGGCAAGGCTCCAGCACAGGTTTGCCAGAGAAGCTGGGGATGTCTCACCCTTGGAAGTGTTTAAGGCAAGGCCAGGTTGGACAGGGCTTGGAGCAACCTGGTCGAATGAAAGGTGTCACTGCCTGTGGTAGGAAGTTGAAATGAAATGATCTTTATGGTCCCTTCCAATCCAAATCATTTTATGATTCTTTTTATCTCCAGTGCTTCAGCTCTGTGAGCTTTTAGCAACTTCTTTCCCAGTTAGGTTATTTCTGTAGCTTATTTCTGGTACCCTGCATTGTGCAATGATGTCTCCAGGCCAGGGAGCACGGCTGAGGTGTGAGGTGTTTCCCTCATGGCTCAGGAGGTCATTTGGGTACCATTTGTGGTCCTTGTCCTGTCACTTCAAAACCTTTGGCAAGCCCCATGGAGGTGCCATGGACAGGCAGAGCTGTGATGATGGATAATCCTCATGCCAGCAATCATGGGTAAAGGATTCCTTCCCCTTCGTGCATCTGTAAGTGCCTAGCAACTGTTTTCCCCTGGGTTTTAAAGCATCCTTTGCAGGCTACCATAATTGAAAAGGTTAGGTGAAATGGCTGGTGAATTTAAAACTGATAGCATTGTCTCCTGTAATTTCTTTGTGCTTGTTAATGAGCCTTCATCTCCTTCCATTCATATTAGGGAGGTAAAACAGTAGTGGAAGTTGAGATACACAGAAAGGCTTTGACAAAAGCCAGTCTTCCATGAAATAGAATCTCAGCTTTAAGGAAAAGATGACCCACTAATAAATTACATTCCAAAATGTGTCTTCACATAATACCTGAAGTCTGATTTACATAAAAACATGTCTGGGAGCACTTAGGCTCTCGATGTCCTGCAGCAAGCCAGGATCTCTTTCACAGAGACAAACGAGAAGTATCTTCATTTGCAATCTTAAAAAACTGATAATTTTCCTGTGTCCTCTGTTCTGATGAAATTGTTTTCCTAAGCTTAGTCTGTTGACAGACCAATGCAGAGGATGCTTGGGAATACTGGAGTCTTGGAATACTGTATAGTTCCCAGCAGTACCATGGAAAGTCCTGTGCACCTTTTGACATGTGTGGTCACTGGCAAGGACCCCACGTGCAGGTTTGAGCCTTTAGAGAAAAGAATGAGAAACTCTTTTCCCTGGGGGAATATCACAGGCAGCAGAAGTAAGTAATGATGCCAGCTAATGCCAATCATGATTAGGGTTTGGAGGAGAGCACCCGTTATGGGATTAATCACGCTTCTCCTCCATGCCGCGAGAGGCTCTACCTGCCTCACACTTGATGTGTTTTCACTCCGAGTGTGCCTGGGGTGGGAGCCCTGTAATAGGGCTGTGCACACAGGTGAGCCTGGGGGAGATCATCAGGACAGTAGATTTTTAGAGGAGTGTTGGTTTTGGGGATCTGCAGCAGCTCTGCTGAAGAGCAGCCTGGTACACACCAGCACAGATGCGGTGAAAGGTCATCGTGTCCCACTTTCAGAGGGGCTCTTGGGCTCTGCGTTGAGCAGGATTTCTCCCCATGGACTCTGTTATCTGTAAATGGCACCAATTCTCTCCAATCTCTGCTCCTGGCTAGGTTTCCATCAAGTCTGTATTTGTTGATTAGGCTCTTTCACTAGAAAAGAGCAGTTACAGAAATACTGTGAACCCATAAGGTATGTGAGTTATGGAAAGATAAAGAAAGCAACAAAAAGAAATTATTTCCCTTATTTTTCATCGTGATTGTGCTTTCTGGAGGTAAAATGCTTTCAGAAAGAGCTGGGAAATTCAGATGAAACGTCATATGAATTAGTATTCAGCCTTAGTATCCATGATTTCTTAATCCTTCCTTAGCCTAACATCTCCCCAAAACAGCCTTATGAGAAAAGCAGACCAGGAAAAAAGGAACGTATAACAGCAACTTACAGGTTTTCTCAAAGGTTAATTAATTGCAATTAACTGTGAAGTACTGCAGCATTGAACAGTAGCTTTGAATTCGATAATGAAAACCTAAAAAGAAAAAAAAAAGCAAGAAAGAAAGAAACAAGGAAAAACCCATATGGAACAATCCTGGGCTTGCAGATGTGGTTTTTTTCCTCCCTTCTTGGTAGGTTCAGTTTGCAAACGTAACTCAGACAATTTACAAATATAATTACAGCCGAGAATTAATTTAGGGGCTGTGCGGTGTGGTGGAAAGAACAAAATGTTTTCATTAGGAGAGTTGAGACCAGCAATTCTATAAAGGACACAGTGAGCAAGACTGTACCCATGCACTTCACAAAAAGAGGGTGACTGTAAATGAGATTGGCCCCTGATTTATGGTCTTTTCTCTTTTGACTAAAGTGGATATTGGATCAATAGTAAAAAGAATGGAAGGCTCTTTTTTTGCCTTCAGTTACCCTAGAAGAATCTTCTCAGAAAATCAGCTGTCTGGTTTGGGCGGTCCCCCACAAGGGTGTGTGTCATGGAGTACAGAAACAGAGCTGGGATAGTCACTGGGAGGGACTGGGACCACTTCTTCCATCTTCTTCTCTTTTCCAGTTCAATGCTCTGAAGAGACTCTTGTTTATGAGCATTGAGGTAGTGCCAAGAAGCTCCAACCTGAACTGTTGTGGGCAAATGTTAGGAGTCAGTTTCCAGCCCAGACCAGTCACCAGTGTACGAGGTACAGAATGGAATAAGTGGAAGATTAAGTGATTTTTTTCAAGGCCAAAATCATTGGCAGAGTTAAAAAAAGAAACAAGAACCCTCTCCCTCTGTACTGGTGTGCTGTTCCCTCCCTCTCATCTCTCTCTGCCTTTTGCCTGCCATGATCTCAATGTCTAAGCTGGTGGTTCACCTGAAAGCACCTACCTGGTAGCTTGAAAATGCATGGCCAGGAGTTCAATGGTGCTGTGACACCTCCAGGGATGCTGCAGAGCCTGTGGTGAGCAGACTCTGGCACTGATGAGTTGGAGGCATTCGGGGCAGGGCCTCCCCCCTTACCTTGGCTTGAAACAAGAGTCTCACTGTGCAGGAGAATTCACTTCACTTGTTTTCTCATCTGCTGAAGTAATAGGGTCAGATCAGTGGGGAAAGCAAAAATTACTTTCAAGTTTCCTGACTCCCCAAGAAGGCTGCTCTCGGTATATGATGTGGTTACAGCTCCCAAACTGATGTGTTTATTTTACAGCTGCAGCTCTGAGTGCACAGAGCAGGGTTACACAACAACAACAACAAAAGTTTACAGGAAGATACTTACATAATAAACCTAAAGTTAAAATAACAGGGTGCAGGTACACAGAGATATGTGAGACATGGCTGGTCGTGTTTGTTCATAACAAAATCATCCTGTCATCACAAAGGATCCCCTGAGCCTTCTCGAAGTCTTATTTCAGAATTTATTACACTATTTTGCATATACAAAGTTAAGAAAATCAGCACCAGAGCCAGATGGCTGGGGAATTGTGCCATCCTGTTGCTGTCTTCCCTACTGCCAATAAATTTGGTGGCCGAGGCAGGGCACCAGATGCAAGATGCTGCCAGCTGGGCCAGGTGTGGAAGTGAGAGCCTGGAGCTCCTCTGGGCTGCTGCTGGTCCCTGGGAACTGCCTTTCTGGTTTGACTGGTAATCCCAATAGCGCACGAAGTTGCCGCTGTAAGAGGAGAGCACAACAGGGATGGGATCAGAGGAATCAGCACTTTATCCACCTATTAGAGAGAAGAAATATTGCCAGTGCCACGAGGTTGTTACAAAATGAATTAGATAAAGAAGAAAAGTCATATTCAATTAAATCATGCCCTTTTTCTCTTCTAGACAATGTGACACTGAGGATATGCTTCACAGTTTATAGATTTGTATAGAAATTGGTGCTAATAGTTCAATTTTGTGTAATTATCATGCTAGTAACGTTGAAAATGAAGAATCTGGGTAGAGGGAGGAGGAGACAATACTTCTATAAATACTTAATATCCCAAGGAGGCAGATGGGGTAAAATTATATTTAGAGATTAAAGATAAAGCAAAGAACCACTGCGATCTAATTCCAGCTCTGACCCAGAGTTTCTGTCCATCATGAGATGCCACTAAAGCTCACTGGGTCTGGGTTATTTTTTTTATTTTTTAAATCTTCTACATGAAGATAATACCTTACTATCTCACTGGGGCTTTGTGACAATTCATGCCTGTATAATGCTTTGAAGCAGAGCTTGTAAAGAGCTAAGTATTATTAAGATGAGATGAGGAGAATCTCTTATCTCAAACATCAAGTTCTTCAGGGATGGGGAAGGAGGCAGTGATCTATTATCCATAATACTTCTCTTCAGACTAGGTTTGATCAGCCTTAGTGTGATTCAACAAAACCCTGTTCAACTGTGGACAAATGGACATCTCTATTATAAGTGATGAAATGGAAACCTGGATAAAGGCAGAAATCATCCAACACAGTCTTTGATCATAATCTATCTGTGCCTCAAAGGAGAACATAATAACACAAATATATTTGCAGAGGTAATCCAAAAATAACTCTTACTGTTGTTCTACCTGCATAAAGCCATCAGGAATGTGCTCAGGCAGTTGTTGTTGTTGTTGTTGTCAGCCTTGTGTGGTGTTGCTGTGCCAGTTAAGAGGCTGCCAAGCAGCTCACGGTGGGCACCGTATTCCAGAGATGTGATCCCTGTTTGCAAAATTTGTAAAGCACTTAAGCACCTTTCAAAAAGGTAATGAAGAATTATGATAGGCTGTCACTTGGTAATGATAAACACCGCTGGACCATCTCTGGGTTAATTTAAAAAAAGTAAATAAAGCCAGGTTTACAGGGAAAAGCTTGTTGCAGAGAAAAACATGGGGTGGAATTGGCTATGGAGTCAGAAAGTAGCAGGGTGGATGTAGGAAAATTTCAAGAAGTAGCACAGATTCTCATTGAGTCTTTGAGGAAGAACAGGAGGGAGTAATTTTGCATGTAAAAATGCTCTTGTCTGTCAATAACTGTTTTCTGAAGCAGCACAGAGACTCACGGTAACATTCAGAGGCTGTGCTTTGCTCTTTCAGCAATTTGAGCTTTCTGGACATTATTTCAAGGTCACACATCACTGTCACCCTTGATGTCAGTCAAATAAGCAGCATCTCTCTCACTCCTCCTCACTCTTTCTGCCTGATACTCCATTCTGCATCCCTGTGCACAGAGTCAGCCTTTGCAGCCTTGATGCCTTTTACTTGGTGGTTCAAAGAATAAATAGGACTTCGAATTCTTCTGATTTGCAAATCTTTGAGCATTGTGCTTTCCTTTTGAGAGAGAACTTCCTTTAAGTTAAAGACTGGGGAATAAATGCAATTCCTAAACTAGCTTTTTTATGTTTGTTTTCCTTGTGGCTCTGCAGCACCTTGTGAGACATGAGACTTGATGAATAATGACTGACCACTGCTACACTGCCACTTGTGTTATCTGTTGGAACCTATGCCTTCATTAGTTAATAAAAATAAACTAATGAAATCTACTCTATCCATTTGCAAGGTGACCTATAAATTGTACCGTAAATTCTTATCATAAATAACCTTTCAAAGAAGGAATGTGCTGATTGGAATATAGTTTTTATAGTATATGAACTCCCCAAAGGACATATTTCAACCACTTTTCATTAATAATTAATCATGACATACTAGTTCTAGAAGGTTAACAAGAACATAGCAAGTATAATACTCCCAGAGTTACAAGCTTTGGGTGAACATGTCATGAAATGTTGGCATCTTTTGCTGTTTTTATCTGTTGCAGCCACTGCTTGGGATGGGGATGAATAATGTTTGTTCTCTGTGCTTTCCTGCTTTTCCTTGCAAAGACATTTTTCTATGTCACTAATGATGGAATCATGTAAGTGAATTTCTACTCTCTATATAGGAATATATATATATATATAAAATATATGTGGGAAATACTAGCCGATGCATCTTTATTTGAGTTTTTACCTTTAAAGGTTTCATCTACTCTCTTCAGAACGATCCATCTCTCTGAAGGATGGCATTTTTGTGTGTCCTATCAGCATATATTGCAGGACTGTCCTAATTGCATGTGTCAGGTTTTGCCATGCAGCCTCTGAGCCCCTCCATGCTCACTCAGTAATCCTTTCAGGATCCTAGCATGCTCCTTGTTATTGATGTATTGTCTTTTCAATATGCACTTTGGAGATTTCAACATACTAGAAGGTAAAATTGCAGACCGTAGAAGTTCTTAAAAGTCAGATTTTGCCAACCACAGACTTGTCAGAGGCAAGTATAAAGGCTAATGAAGGAAGAGTAATGGTATCTCGAACCTCGCAGTGCTTTATATTAATTACTTGCAAATGCTGACTGCTGGCAGCTCTTCCCCAGTCAAAGCATAATGGACTTGAGAGGCCAAACTTGCTTTCCTGCAGTGTAGCAGTTTTGTAAAATGCAGTCACAATAACTGCAGAGGACTTTGAAGCATCTCTGCCCACCTGCCGTGGTTTGGGAGGTCTGCAGGAGAGCAGCCTTCATCCCCAAGCGAGAGAGGAAGAGCAGGAGAGGAGCTGCAGGTGTCCTTGAGTGGTCTGGAAAACGAGCAACAGGGTACTGGAGAAAGGACTGGTTGTGCACAAGGTCAGAGGCTTCGTTTGCCTGCGGTCCTCACGTTGCAGTGGGTGTTTTTCAGACACATAACCCCTCCCACACCAGGCACCTGGGCCCTGGGGTCATTCACATCTACCCCTGCAGGTCTGGAAAGTGTGAATTCCTATGTCAGCACAGGGGAGGGTGAAAGAACATTAAATTCTTGGGAAGGTTTTAGTATTTGAAATCCCAAGCTGCCAAAGTTCAGGTGAAGGAGAAAAAGGTGGGTTTTGCCAGACTGATGGACTAAGAAAGGGCAGATCCAGCTGTTAGGGTATTGACTTATTATTTTGAGGCTTAAAAGTGAGCATTCATCCTTATTTTCATATGACAGAATAATTCTAGTGGGTAAAACAAATGCAATTCATGTTTTACGTTTTGGGAGGTTTAGAGGGTTCATATTATGAACACTTTTATTCCATTAAAATTAAAACCTGTGTAACATTTATACAAACACAAGATCACACAAATGATACATTATCAGATCTAACCCCCAAAAAACCCAACAAATGCTTTTGATGTAATAATAATAAGATAATTGCAACTAAAATTGTATGAATTGTACATAACCTAGTATGTCACATACACTTAAATTAGCTCTTACCACATTTTCAGATGAACTCTGTAGAGATGCAAGTTACAGAAAAAGAAGGTCCAATATTCCATCCCTTCTATTGGCTCTTGGAGTCATTTGTCTCAATTTAGCAGCGTAGTCATAGATGATACTCAGACAAAATACATTAGTTTAAAAACCAGAGCAGATGAATGGAGTTAAAATTCTCGACTTTACTTACTCAAAATATATTGTCTGTCTTTTTCAAGAGAAAAAATAAAGATATATTAAAGACAGGGAAGCACTGCTTATCTAGTCTTATAGATGTAAAAACACTGGGAGACAAGGCAGGGAAGGGCATGCCAAGTACAGGGATTCTGAGAGCAACAGTTTGGCTTCAGTTGCCTTCTTTTTGTGAGACAGTTTCCAAGTTTTCAACAGGCTTCATTAGACTGAGGTGGTTTACCTTGCTTTGTACATCACAGCCTACTTCTAGCCTTTCTGGCTCTTTCCTTTTAGCCTGAAGTTCATGTTCCTCTATAAACAAGGTGAATAGGCAGAAATGGAAAGGCTAGCACTTTGTCTTGTATAAACTCCTTTGCCTTCCTGACTTCCCAGCTCAAAATGTTTTAGCATTTTGTCTGTAGAGCCACGTTTGCAGGGCTTTTGCATATGAAGCCTTAGGAGTTTTTAAGAGCTGCTAATGGACAAGTTAAAACTAAACCAGCAACCATTAAGACTTTGGGGAGTGTTCTGTTTCTAAAACATGTTTTCAGCATTTCCCTTTATTCACTGGGAATCCTTAGGACATTGCACAAGTATGTGTTCCAAGAAGTTGATATTTACTTGTAATCCTGTGCTGTGAGGATGATAATGAATGAGCAATTGTAGCTTCTAATTAAAAGAATTGGGGGAAAGTACCAGGAACAGTGAGGTTTTAAGAAAAGGAATTCCATGTTCCTGAACCTGTTAGCAATGGATAATAAAGGAGGAATTCATCCTACACCACATGACATTAAAGTCTTGCTTCTCTCTTAGGTCTCAGCCCCCCATAACTGAATGGGTTAGTCACTAAAATGGCTTGCTGTGGTTTTGGGTGCCAGCTGTGGGACTTGAGGCGTCACCACTATGAGTTTTTGGGAGATTAATTGTGGTGTGCCCAGCACTGCTCAGAGAAAGTTTTCCAGTTTGAGAGGCAACTTGTTTGGCTGAAGCCGATCCCCCTTTGATAAATGTCCTCTGCTGCCGAATTGCTCTGGGGAATGAGACTGTTTAATAACACTGCACCGAGATTTTGGGAAGATGTACAGGCTTGCAGGGAGCTTGTGCAGGATTGCTCATGGCAGGAACTCTCCATAAACATCACTCCATTGGCACTGAGAGGTGTCTGTGTTAATCGGTTCGTGCTCATCTTTGTGACCAACGCTTGACATAACAGCAGGCTCAGGATTCCAGGCAAGGCTTCTGTCAAAACATGCACCACAGTCATTTTTGTGGCCAGTCTGCACCCTGTGCTGTGACAGAGGAGCTGTCTCTACTTGTGGCACGGAGCATTCATAAAAAACCTTAAAAATATCCTGCAGACCAAGGCAGAGTGAATTGTGGCTCCTGCAGAACTGGCCAAAAGATGGATCAAGAGAGTCTTGTTCTTTTCTGTTTACTCAAATCATTGCCCTTATACAAGCTGGGCTGATCCCAGGCTCATGTAAAATGTAAGTGTCCCCATGAAGAACAGAATCTGATTACAATTTTATTTTTTTTTAACAGTGATGATTTGGTTTTATTTCTAAAAAAAAAAAAATTTCTTAGAATTTTCTGGAGGATGTAGGAAAAGTTATTTTTATATACTATTCAGCACATAAGCTCATACACAAATTAACTTCGAAAGGATTTGAGCATATCTAGGATGTTTCATATGTATGTGAAACCAAGAGTAAATGTTCCTTCCTTTTGTATTTAGACAGAAACCAGGTAGGTTTCCACTCTAGGCAACAAAAATCATAACTCTAGCGGAGCAATGGAGATAAGCTCAGTCAACCCAACTAAAATGTTTTCGTTTTCAATAACTCTTCTTATTTTGCATGAAGAAAATTACGTTGAAGTCTCAAAAATTTAAGCGAAATTACAGTTGCATAATGAAGATAAGCTCTTTATGACTAGTAATAGAAGAGCAAGAATTTAGTTTAGTAAACTCATAGTGGTTCGGAAATGTTATGACAGAAAGAGGGCAATGCAGAGACAATAACAGAAGAACTTTCCAGCCTATGACTTTATGCTGCCTATGAGCAGATTGCGAGTTCTGGCACAAGCTGTAGCAGAAAACATATCTATTTTTCATTTTGCAATTATCAGAGAGATCAGAGGCTCCTATTTTTGTAGATTTTGCTGAGGGAATTTGGTTAAGTTGCTCAGAAGCTTATCCCTGAGTGTTTTATGAATCACGTGCGTATACACACATGGAGCAGTGACAGCCCTTTGTTCAGTGAGCAGCCTCACCCAGATTGACCGTGACAGACCTTCCCACCAAGAAGGACCAGCAGAGTGTAGCTCAGGGAATTTACATGGCTCACTCAAAGTTCCTTCACAAGTCCTGGCCCCCTCTCTGTCTCTGCCATTGAATTCACCTGCCTCCTACACGTGCTGCAGCCTAATCCAGCTGCAGACTGAAACACTGTGCAGCAGGACTTACGCAATCATTTCATCCCTTGTGGCTCAAAATTGGGCTGGAAGGCAGAAATACAGAGAATAATGGTAATGGAGCTTTTCTAAACAAGAGGATGTACGTAAGCTTGATCCTGGCAAAGAGTTGTGGGCTGTCAGGTGCAATTCGCCACGTTCCTGTATTTGTTTCAATTTGCTTATGCATAATCTTGTCAAAGTGATTTTTTTTTCCCCTCTGTAAGGCTGTGTATGAATGGGAGCTTCAAAGTCAAGCGTACAGAAAGTCAAACATGACTCGGTGTCTTCCATGTGGAAGCAGCAGCTCTTGCAGACACAAAGGGGAAAATGGAAACAAATGAAAACATCCTTCAGAGGCAGCGTTTCTTCTGCATCAGGATCACTGGCTGTGTGATGCAGGGGGCGATTTCTGAGATATTCACAGAGAACAGCGAGAGCTTTGATACCAAATGTACGTGGGCTATGTGATTTTAGCACTGTAAGAGTAAAGGAAGCCACGGACTTGCATTGTTCTGCGATTTTTTTTTTAATAAATTAGGGATTATTACTAAGTAAAATGGAGGCAAAGGTGCCCTGTAATGATTGTAGAAGGCTCTGCTATACATAACTTAGCAGAGCATTTGAAATGCTCTTTGGCTTTCCCTTTGTGGATCATCAGCTGCTTAATGTCAGGTATTTTTGTATTCACAAAAAAAAGCAGGCTCTTCTGTAGTGCCTCTTACTTTGGTGTTTCAGAGACTTGCAGCTTGAACAGAAGGTTTCTTATTTCTTACTTTTGTCTTAGCCCCTTCCTAGAGCAGTTACAACAACTTGAGGACCTCTCTGATTTCCTCTGAGTACCACCAGTCCCCTCTGTGTCTGCTGAATGGGCACCACAGCCACTCCATCCATCAACATCCTTTTTCCTACAAACTCTATGGAAAATCACACAGCAGCTCTCATATCCTCCCCCCCCGAGCAGAGAGAACAGGGGTTTGCCATGAAGATCACAGATGGTTTAGTTCTTAACATCCTGAGAACTTTTACTTTATCATTTCATTTGGGTAGTAACAGAAGAGATAACTTTTCATCGCAGAGAAGGTTTCCCTAAATAGCTGCACTGCAGATAAAGTTTAGGGCAAATAGGAAGAGGAGTTCTACTTCACTTATTTCAGGTCGAAAAAATGTGCATGTTTCTGCTGAACACAATTTCAGTGTGTTTTTTCGTCTGCTCAGGCCTCTAGGTGGATGTAAGTTGTGGGAAAGTGGTGGGGTTTTCCTTTTTCCAAGGCACAGAGCATCTGCAAGCAGCCTCTAGTAGGAAGGCGATATCATCTTCAGCTCTGTATCACCCCTCCCCTGACTGAAACACTGAGCTGCAGAGTTGTTGATAAGTCATATCTCTTTTTCCTTCTTTCTTTGTTCTGGTTCAAACAGTATTTACTGCTTCTCTAAACCAAGGTGCTTGTAGGAAATCTAAACCTCTGCTGTGTTTTCTTCAGAGCATAAAACAATATCTGCAACAAACTTCTTCAGTGTTACCTGCCTGAAAGCCTGGAAACAAGTCGGCCCCAGGGCTAACAAGGCAATCTCTCTGCGTTCCTCACGCCTGGAAGTTTCTCTGCATCTCTTCCCCTGAGTGATCCGTGTCAGACCTGCTCCCAAGGATTGTTTTTTCAGGCTATTTTTTTGGCTCATGTCAGCTGGCGGCTTCATAAGAAGAACGACAGGCCTTGAGGGAGCAGAGACTTTAACCCCAAGCAGGCAGGTAACCAGAGGTAGAAAACAGGAGACAATGACAAAGCCTTCAGTCTCACCTTGTCTGATGGTCCACCCTGTCCCAAACCCTGCTCTTTGTGTCCTGACACATGGGACTCGCTCCTGCCCCTGATCCGGCTGGATGTGGAATTGGTCTCTCTGTTTCCCATGAAAGCTAAGTGATATTCAGGCACATGAGAGAGAGAAGTGGGAATACTGTTATCAACATGAATGCTGAGATATTTAAGAAATAGATTACTTGTGAGCAGAATGCAGTGCAGCCCTGCACGTGCAGGTAAGAGCTGGTATTAGCACCAAGCCCAGCTCAGAGCTTGTGACTTGTGAAAAACTTTTGTCTAATGGAGGAAAAAAAGCTGAAGCAATCAGTGCTTCAAAGTGCTGACTGGAAGAATAAACATTAAAGAGATAAAGCAGACCAGAAGGCAAAAGCAATCAGATTTGTAAAAGAGAGCAGATTCTGATTTTATCTTATGGAAATAAATGCAATAAAAGCTTTCTAACTGGAGCTGTATAGAGTTGCAATATTTTATGCAATAGGAGAAAAATTGATGCCAGTGGTTCTTTTAATATTTTATGGAAATATTTCAGCAAATAAATTGAAGTGGTTTTTATTTGCAAACAGACGGTAAATGGGAGAACTGAAGCTTTTTTTCTAAATATACTTTTTCTATTAGACGACATCAGCCTATGGTTGAGTAGCTTTTGCAAATAGTTTTTAGATACCATTTAAACATGAACAGCCAATCTCTGAATGTCCAGGACTGAAAGTGTTAGGGGCTAGAAATACTCTCTGTTGTTTTACTGCAGAACTGGACTTTGTAGTCACAAACCCCCATTTCCAGGGCTTCACAGGAAGGGAGCCTACAGGAAAGATGAAGAGGGACTTTTTACAGGAGCATGTAATGACAGAACAAGGGGGAATGACTTCAAATTGAAAGAGTGCAGGTTGAGATTAGATATTGGGAAAAAATTATTTACTGTAAGGGTGGTGAGGCCCTGGCACAGGTTACCTAGAGGAGTTTTGGCTGCCCCATCCCTGGAAGTGTTTAAGGCCAGGCTGGATGGGGCTTGGAGCAACTTGGGCTAATGGAGGGTGTTTCTGTCCATGGCAGGGGTGTTGCAAAGAGATGATCTTTAAGTTCTCTTCCAACCCAGGCCATTCTATGAGTCTGTGAAGAAGGGTGGTGTTGGATGGGTCAGGTATTTTGCATGTAGGTGTTAAGTGTCTGGAGATCATGTTGGCACCCTGGAGATTTCAGAGCTCCTGAGCAGGGACCGTCAACTTGACCTGCTGGCCAGCATTGTGATCCTCTCTGATGTCACTGATGTAAAGTCTGTAGTAGAATAAAACTGACAGTGAAACTGCAGCATGTACAGACATATATGGCTTTTCCTTTGAAAAGTAAGGGAGCCAGCACAATGTATTAAAGTAGACATTTCCTTTTATCTGATAGGGGGGAAAAAATTACCCCAACTAAAAATAGTCAGGGCATTTTGCCCTATGATCTCTTTCCATCCTATGGATCAATATGCCCTGAGCTTGCATCCCATACATAAACAGCTTTCATGGGTGAGATGACCTTGCTATGGAATAGATGGATCTTTAATCAACAGACTTGTGGTACAGTAGTGTGAGTAGAGTGGAGGGTAACAGAGTTTATAAATAACTGAATTCAATTAAATTCAAACCGAGATAAATCAGAAATTATTTCTCCAAAACCTCAAGACTTAATGATCAAGGAGGCATCTTAGTGCCCTGGGAAAACCTTGTTGATAGTAGCAGCATTTTACAAAAGTTGGCAGTTCTTCTGTTCAGTGACTATTCAGGAGTTGGACTTAATGATCCTTGTGGATCCCTTCCAAAGCAGGATATTCTAAGGTTCTGTAACTATTATGGGATGGTGTGTTTTTGCTTGTTTGGTTTTTTGTGGGTTTTTTGTTTGTTTTTTTTTGTTTGGTTTTTTTTTGTTTGTTTTTGTTTTGTTTTGTTTGTTTTTGGGGGTGGGAGGGGAGAGTGGGAGCATAAAAATGCACCTTCCTTCCCAAATTTACCACTGACAGGTGGAAGCTGGAGGAGCAGGGGGAGCATGCAGCACACAGGGATCATGATGCATTAAGAGACTTAGGGCTGGCTGTGAAACAAGTCTTCACACTAAATACCTTTGTTATTTTAATGTGCAAGGAAGATTTGTGCTCTTAAAATTTTTATCCTGTAAATTAGTAATAAACTATTTCTTCTTGGAAAGTTGTGGTTCTTTCATCAGGAAAGTGCTGGGTATGATATCCACAGTAAGTTGTCAGAAGGACATTGAGACTGACCTGCATGATTTTGTACTTTGGTCATTTGGTTGTCTGCTAGGAGAGTTGTATTTGTTTTTAAAATAAAGAATTATTTTATTTATTTTGAGATTTTATTACATGGAGGCTAGGCCCTAATTTAACATAAATAATAACCATTACTTTATTTTACTTGTCTTGTTTCCTTGTTATTTTTCTTTCTTCATAATTAGGAAAAAAAACATTTAGTAACATAATTCAAGAAGTTCACAGGAGGTGTGTCAAGTTAAGAAATGGAGGACAGACAGAATCAATATGTTTGTGCATGTCTGCAACATGTGGGATACATCCAGGTACCTGAGGTAAAAACCCTTCATGCATTTTTCCTTCCTCTCTGCAAGACCGCACCGAGTTAGTGGAGCAAGTAAAAAGCATTTGAGGTGGGCAAAATCCAAGTGTATAAATACAAAAATTCTACAGCAGGACATGCTCGGCTCTAAATCACATCTGCAGTATTCCAGGGCCGCTTTGTGAGAAAACGGTGCTGGTTGAAAGAGGATGATGTACTTCACACTCTGAGGCTGCACCAAGGTGTGCTGCAGGAACGCTCTGAGAGTCCACAGTGGTGGTGATGCTCCAGCATTCAGCACCACACTGGGTTTTTGTGATTTCCATGCTGTTGGCAAGTCACATACTCTTTGTGATTCTCAGAGCATGATCCAGCCTGCCTGGGGAGAGGGGGACTGATCATTAACCCAGGCCATTAGGACGGCCAAGCTCAGTCCAGCGTGATGGGTGTTCTGTCACACTTGCTTAATTTAATTTCTCCCTTAATATAAACTTTTACCGAAACTTCAATTTACAATTTTCATACCAGCTTTAAGCAAAGTTCAAGGAAAAGATGTAAAGAATTAGAATTAGGTGCAATCTTTCGTGTCCTGATTTGATTTTTGCCAACAGGAGAGTTGCAAAGGAGACAAAACATCCGCAGAAATACAAATTGCTCAGCACACAGAGAGTCCTGACACAAGCTGGGTGTTAATTTATTTAAAGCTCATGATATTGTAATGAATTCAGGGTTTGCTTGGCTTTGAGGGAGAAATTGTGCATATATCAGGTAGCAATTGGATATAATGTTCAACTGCTTATTCTGGCCTCTGCTATTGTGGATTAAGCCTGTGCTGCTTCCTCCTTCACTGTTTGAAAGCAGCAGCACAGCTCCTTGAGAGTAGGATCAAATCCTTGTAAAACTGTGCCCTGGAAGAAAGGAAGGAAGGACAGAAGTCCATTATGTTGGTGAAACAGCATCCATTCACTGTCGGGCAAACCACGTCTTTTCGATCAGGTGAATCGCAAACTCAGAGGAGGAGAGGCTGAGCCATTTAAATTTTATAGCCATATAAATTACAGATAGAAATCACTTCTGGAATAAAGTGAATTACAGTTGCCATGTTCAAACCGACCATTCAAATGGCAGCTGACAGTTAAATTTTGCGAGATGGTGATCACTGGTAATAGTCACTAGTAATAATTTTATTTAAATTTCAGCAGTGTCCAGAGACTTCAATTGAGCTCAGAGCCGCTGTGGAAGTCTCTGCACAAACACCTGACAAGAGACCTTCGCAGCATTTTAGAGCAGGAGATAAGAATTGTTATTATTCTCATTTTAGAGATTTAGAGAGATGGAGCAATTTGGGAAATGGCTCCCGGGCAGTCGAAGGCAGAGCACTGCACTGCTGTTAGCAAGCAAAGAGGAAATGCTGTCGATGCTTTGTTGACTGCATTTGAACTATTCTGTCATGCCTTTTCTACCTTAGCTGTTTTGGAAGTATTTGGTGTTACAGTTCAATTAATGAAAAGCTGTTTAAGTCCTTTGACAACTTTTTTCTCATGTTTGCAAAGTTCCGTATATATTAGCCCATAACCCCTGTTCAAAGACAACCTTCTCTTACTTAAAATGCCTGTATTATGGTTTTTATTCTAGTTTTATCTTTGAGTTCAGTACATAAATATTGAAGTTTTCAACCCCAAGTCCACATAAGCAAAACAGAATAATAATAAATATAATGTTAAATTATACATGGCACGATGCTGTGTTAACCACTTTCATGTTCACAACAATTTGTGTCTAAACAAGGGGAACATTTTTACATTGGGGAGGTCACTGGAACACATCACACTTATTAGAAACACAACAACCTCAGTAAGAAGTTGGATCCTAGATAAGCACAAGCAAATCTCTAATGGGTAGTTTGTGAATGTATCAGCTGATTTGTAAAATGTAAATGTTTTATGAGCAATAGGGTTTTAAAGCTGATTTTGATTAATGAAATGCAATCTACTTATTCCTTCAGCAGTCAGTCAGCCTGCAAACATCTAACCAACTAATTAGTCTTTTTAGGTAAAGTATTAAATCTGCCTTTTGTTTAAAAATAGGAAAAAGAAAAACAAACCTGCTCTACAAGGTAAGTGCAGTAAGGAAACAACTTCACTGGTGTGAATGACCTGATTAAAGAAGTACAGTAATTACATAAAACTTTGCAAGGCTTTGTAGTTCTAAACATACTATTTCAATCTCAAAAGTTAAATTATTAAGTGGAAAAAATGGGGGCAAACAAAAGTGACATCTTTATATTTTGCAGACTTTTGCAGACCAAGACGAAGATGGTTTTGTGAAACTGGGTGAGGTCCTAGAACTTACAGTCATTTTAGTGATCACTGAGGTAGATAAGGTCGGAAAGTCTAAGGAGTCTTTCTTGTTTATCGTTTTAATTTGCGTCCATGCCCTCGGTGTGATCAGGTGTGAGCGTTGCACACCGTGGCGTTTGTGAATTGGATTCCTGTGATTGTGCGCTGGAAAAGAAGTTCCCAATTAGAACTTGCTGAAAGCCATTGGCACAGATGTTACCCGTGCAGGACCACTGGTTTTGATGTTTGTGATATTCTCAATAGGAAGCATTAAAATGGATTTGGCAGATTTTGTTTGCTCCGGTTTTAACATTCTGCCGAGTTCTGTTTTATCTTGGCTATCCCATTAAAACAAGCAGACTAGTTCCAAACATGTGCAGCTCCAGCATAATCCTCTCACAGGGATGCAGTCTGAGAACTGCAGGTGATTAAGATCAGTGCCTGAATAAACCATCTACCCTTAGGTTATATTGTTTCCATACCTTGATTAATAAGAAGACAGTGTGAACAAGAAAGGTGATGCCGTACTTTCATCCTATAGCCATGTCCATCAAATGTGGCACCTGGAGAGTAAAGATACTTTAAAAGGCAGTGAGATGATACCTTCATAGGGTTAAGAGAAGGGAGGATGGTAAAGACAGGCTGGAGAAGACAAATCTCATCTCATTCCCAAGAACTCTCTAGTTCTTTGAAATAATGTAGTGGTTGGGCTGTTCCACTGCAATCCGTGGCATTGCCCTCTGAACCAGAGCTTATAATGGGACCTGAGATTAGATGAAGTCAGACATATGCATAAGATCATTCCTCAACAGTCAAACAATGTTGGAGATGTTGGAACACTTCAGAAAGGTTGTATTTCATCTATACGTGTTTGGCCACTGATGATAAGTAATAGTTACTTCACTGAACTGTAGGTAAGATTTTTCTTTCTGTGTGTCAGCTCCTCTGCTGCAGAAGGAAGATTCTGTCCTTCATCAGTGGTAGAGACTCTGTTGAGAATTTTCTCTAGTTCGTTTTCACATGGTCTCAAAAATAATCTGATTTTTTTTTTTTAACAGAATAGCTACCTTATTTGTCAGTGTTTTTTTCAGATACATTTCAGATCCATCTCTTTTCCTTTGCCCTCCTATTTCCCATTAGTTCTCACAATAACACGCGTTGATTGTTCTGTTCTGGTAGTGCCAAGATCACCCTGGCAGTAGATCAACTGTTTCCCTTAGGAAATGCATTACTTCTTCCAGGAAGAGAAGAAAATAGGAAAAAAAATTATTATATTTCTATTATATTTCTAAAACAATCTAAATTATCTGCTTCAGTACATGTGCAGACAATACAGTAGAACAGAGTCAAACCTGTTTTCTCTTGTTTCAGAGGTTTTCCATTATTGTGCATCTTGATCATTTCTGTAAGTGAAGAAACTTCTGCAGAAAATGTCACCCAGAATCCCTCTATTTCTCCATTTTGTGTGATCAGAAAGATTTGGTACATAAACACCATTTCATCCTGAAACTGTACTAATCCACATATTATTAATTTAAGTGATTCCTCAATCCTGCTTAGGATGACTTTGGTAAAAGATCCTCTGGCTGTTATTCAACACGCTTATTCTGCTAATATTTTCATGATTATCCCATTCTCTCTCTTTTGGATGAGAATTAGGATTTATTCTCCAACTACTCTGGAACCTTCTCACCCTTTCAAATATCCCAGGGGGATCTTTCATAATTCAGTTACTGTTCCTCTGCAGCTCTAGCTGTGAAAGCTCAGGCAAAGCTGCTTAGCAAATAAGTGAGCTCACTTTAGAAATAAAGAATTGCTGGATTCACCAGGCTTTTATGTTTGACATATCAGCACCACACGTCGTTTTGCTGGGGTCTCCAGTTCCTCCACTTCCTCGCAGCGTCTGCGTCAGCAAAAATGGGTTGTCATCCAAAAAGTGACATAAGCCAAGGATCCTGCCCTTTGCTTTCCATCCATGTGTTTGTAAAGTCTTTTAGTGTGTTTCTGTTTTCTCTCCCGCGAGACGCTTTCGGCACTTACCCAGTTTAATACCCTCTGAGCATTCAAAAGACAGCGGCTTCGCATCAGAAAAGGTTTATAACTAAGTACAAGTAGTGAAATGTTGCCATCTTTCCACAGTGGAGTGTCAAATCCTTGGACCAGGACAATGCCTGGAAGTCATTAGTGGGGATGGAAGCAGGAAAACTGCCGGTTTTATTCCAAGCTTTCTAGCATGACCATATTATAAAGCCTCTGGACACTGCCCCAACAACCTGCAGTGTTTTGGCACTCGTATGTTCAAACAGAGTAATTGATGCTGCCCACAGAAGCAGAGTAAGAGTCTTCCTCTGCAGATACAGAAGTAAACATACATGGAAGTTTCCATACATGGAAACACAGAACCATTACGGTCCACATGAAAATTGAATCCCAGCTAACACACCTTGGTTGGTGCAGATCCCGTCTGAAAATTAGGGATGAAAAAGCACCGTGAGGCCACGGTGCCTGGTTGCAGGTCCATCACTAAAATTACTAAACACATTCATCATCTGGACACATTTATTTTAAAAAATGGACAAATGCTTTTTGCTTCAACACCGTTAGCCCACTTTCAAGAGTCAAAATGGTTGTACATTCTGTTAATGTGTTACTGGAATAAAATCATGCTGCACATTTAGGGCTGGATTATGTGGAGAGCAGCCAATACTTGTAGCATTGATTACGAGGTCTATGCCTAAGTAGTTCTCTTCCTGATTTATGAGCCAAGCATTATCATTCATTGAGTGACAGAGTAAGCTACTAGATTTGTTAATTGGACAATAAACCACACTTCCATTCTCCTGTTCCAGCATTTTTCATTAAAAAGAGACATATCTAACATTTAATGAAATGCTTAAATAAATGGGTACAGAAGTGTTGAATATAGACCCTTTGCTTGTTTCAGCGGAAAGGAGAAGTGTACAGTGTATTTATTAATTAGTCTGGCAAAATGTAATTAAAGGGCTGTAAACTCTATGAGGAAGTTAACCAGCCTTGTAATAAATACCAATTTATAGGTATAGTAGGTCAGCTGGTATTAAGTGAAGAGGTAATCTGCACAGAGACTCATTTTTTTAGCAATGAGACAATATAAATAAGTTATCATCATGAAAAATACAGCTGACCTTGCAGATTCAAAGGCAGCAGATTGCAATGTTTTCACAAGATCACATAGTTTTTTATCTCCTAGAAACTGTATGCCATTTACATATTTTACCACATTGAATATCTTAAAGAGTTTTTCTGATGACTGGTGTCAGAAAAGAGTCACTGTAGTGTAGTTCCTGGAAGACTGTTGTTTTTTATAACTGTACTTAATGTCTTTATGGGAAGCTCTGAAGTGACATAAAAGGTTTTGGTGTAAGGAATTTGATATTACAAACACTTTCAGATTTTTTGTGGTGTTTACAAAACACACTGGGGTCTGAGTTCAAGAACTGGCACATCTACTGCTGAATCAGTTTGAGAGGCACCAGTATAAAGTACACAAATATATACATGTGAATTCTGTATATATATATATATATATATATATGCACTTTCTATGTTTGAGACCCCTGGTGGCCTAGTGGTTAGCGTGCAGGACTTTCACTGCTGCGACCACGGGTTCAAATCCCGGTCTCCTGGCCTGATGGAGGTCGTTAGCCCTGTGTGGCCATCCATCTATGAGAAGGACACTCTAAACAAACCTACGTCCTGAGGACCTCACTGCCATTGTCCAAGCTTGCTTGGCCCCGGCAGATGAACCTTAGGATTAAAGGGTGGGCTCAGTTCAGCGCAGGCTGTGTCTCACCTAAAAAATCCATTGCGCAGGCTGGAAAGGTAAAAGACCTTTCCCCAAATCTTCGTTCGCGAAGATGGGCCATTATTATTATTTCTATGTTAAAAAAATGTAAGATTTTCTTCATTAGGATTTTTCTTCATTAGTTCTGCTCATTAATTGTCTTATGGCTTCTGCAATAGCAGGGCTTCAATTAACACATGGGGCTCCCCGCAATGGCAAGGGAAGGAGTCTGGGGCTGTGCTCTGGCACACATAGTTGTGTCTCTGCCTGAAGGACCAGACATGAATTCAGCTGTACATTATTATTTATGTAGGAAATTTTTCATTTTTGTAAGACTAATGGTAATAAGTGGTGAAATTTCACAAACCATGAAAAAAGCCAGGAAAATACTGGATCTAGATGTAGACTTCATCCAAAATACATGAGGAAGACTGAAAGTTTGTTGTTACATCATCTGTCCAGTCTTCTCTTTGCTGTAGCTGGGAAGTGGAATGACTCCTTACAGGATTTGAGCTGCTGTGGTGAAGCAAGGCCAAGATAGAACCTTTCACTGTAGCATATGGAAAATCATTTGAGCTCATTTGAGCCTCATCACCTGAGCCCATGAAATCACAACACTCTGCTCACTCAGAGATAAATCTGACACGAGCAGAACTCAAAGGCTGAAAATCTCTTCACTCTCAAAGAGAAATGTTAGGGAATGTAAAAACAGATCTTGTGTTTGCAGAAGTTTTTCTGGTGACTGAGGGCTGCAACCCTGGACAAGCGGAACGGGAGAGTAAAGACACCAGTAGCTAAGCTGGAATCAGGCAGCATCACCTGTGGAGAGTCAGGGAGACAACTTGGGATTCAGCTTCATGGAAGGAAACAAGGGTGTTTAAGTGCTGAACTCTGGCTTTCCCCCGTGATCCACACTGGAAAGCTGTGCCGTCCCGCTGGAAATTACCCCAGGCTGGTCCACTGGCACAGCCTGTCCTGAGTCACTTCTTAGGTGCTCTGCAATTTAACAGTGAGCCCAAAACGTGAGCACTGCACCTGTTCCTGCCATTAAGGAGTTCACTTGTGCTTCCTATAAACCACTCCTCGGCCCCACCAATTTTCTATCAATGTAATTGATTGTGTGCCCGCTTCCCTCTCCCGGCAATTCCGTGTAATCAATTATAGCACCCCAGTCAGAGCAGTTGCTTTGGGAAATTTGTGAGATGACACAGACCTCATGCAAGCTGTACAAAATTACCAATTATGGAACTACACAATCTTTTCTAGGATGCCATAAAGTGTCGTTATTTACCCTAGAAAGAGAATGTCTAAACAGATCGGTTTCTCATCAAATGCCATTGCTCAGGGATCTGAAAAATATGGAAATGCCTGAGTTTAAATCATCCGTATGCCTGAAACAGCATAAGAAATTAGTTTCTTGAGCTATTTTTATGTTTTTTTTCTAGCTTACAGCAAAATCATGTATTATGGTGAATCATTAACTACTGACTTTTATAGCTAATCCTTATATAGCCCATTTTTAGCTCCGAAGATATTTTTGAAATGCAAGATTTTATAGACCACAACTATGCATCAGACAATGCAATTACCTGTTTTCAACGTCTCCAAGTTTAGTCTTTCTCTGGAGGAAATATAGCGAGAGGCTGACCTTTATTTATGGTGTGCTTTGTGCTGTTCTTTGATTCCATCCACAGCCTCACCTTCATGGGGAGTGATTTTCCCATCATTTGGGAGAGATGCTGAATTCAATTCCTGCTGTACACAAAATCCCCGCCGATTTGCCGGGCGGACCGAAATAGCCCACATCTGCAATGCCAAATGCTCTGCATTCCCCCCCCTCCTGTCACCAGGGAGGGGACAAATCAGCTCAAACTGATTCCTGTCAGGATAAGATTGGAGGGACAAACCTGTTTGCTTGCTACATTTCAATTGAGAACAAGTCAGGGCTTTAAACTGCAGTGCAACTTCTCCTGTAATTTCTTTGTATGGAAATGCAGATAATCAAATCTTTTTCTTGCCAGAGACAATGTAATTTTATGCTTTGATTTATTCTGAAGCATTCGATTTATAATTTCCCCCAGCCCCAAAGAGTCCTGTTGGAATTGAATAAAGCGGCGGATAACATCCCAATTAGAGTTTTCTGCAGGGAACTAAAATAAATAAAGGAAACTCTGCCAAAAAAAGAGATGCTTAATGAAACCTGGGGATTGTAGGTGTTGTAGCACATGTAACTCTTGGTGAAAGTGGCAAAATACAGATAAAACTGAGGATGTAAATAAAAAACTATGTGGGTTTGACTCTTTTTGTGTGTGAACTCAGACTGTGGAGAGATGCCTCTTTTGGGTTCACATGAAGTCCATGGGGTCTTTGCTGCCAGCAGAAAATGCCTGGCATGGCCAAGGGTTGAAGACAGGGTCTCCTGGTGAAATGGTTAGTAAAAAAAAATAGGAAAGGAATGTGGTAGAGCAGGAGTGAGATGGATGGTGCAGGTAGCACCTTCATGTCTGGAAGTGGGGAACAAGGACAGCTGGGCTGGTGCTCTCAGTCCTTAAATTGCTCTGGGACCTGCCTGAGCTGTCAGAGACACTTCATATAATAAGAAAAAAAATTAATATGTTTTTGGGAAAGAGGTTCATGCTAAAAATGGACAATGTCCTGGCCCTGCAGCAGGGCAGGGCAGCGATGAGGCAGAGAGCAAAGGCTGGCAGGCTCCTTTGATACTTTGTGAGATAGAGACATCAGGGGGTCCAAGGGGATTTTAATGTCTTAATTTTGTCTTGTCACGTGTTGGACAGGTATCCAAATACTACTTAAATTGCTCTTGAGTCTTATCGTCCACACAGAGGAGTAGAAGGACCGATAAAAGCGTGCTGAAAGATATAGCTGTGGTTTTGATTGCTCCCTTCTCAAGAACCTCTCAGCATTACTTATGACTCAGTTCATCCTCTTCATCATATTCAGAAATGCTTCACAATATTTTGTTTTTTAAGGAGAGTGAAAAGACCCCGTTGTGGTTCAGACAGGTGTACATTAGTATTGAATGATTTGATTTAGAGTGACAGTTTGAGATGCTTCAGTTAAACATCAGCTGTCTGAAACAAAATTATTTGTTTACATGTTTTAAGGAAACAATGGCAAAAATCAAACTCTATGGAAGCTTTCTTTACCTGGAAACTTTAAAAATAGCTGTGCTTTCATGAGTTTTAGGGGTTCATGTCTACGGTTTGGTCAGGTTTAATCTAAGTCTGTATGTAGAAGATATCTTTGTACCTCATTTTCTGTGCCAACACCACCATGGGCTTCTGAGTAATAGTCAGGGAGCCAAGGAATTGATATGTTTATCTATCCAAATCCAATCAATCCAAAAAAAAGAAAGAAAAATAATTAAAAAATATTTCAGCTTGGAGAGCTGCTGGATCTGGCTGGTTGCAGAGGTGGGAGTCTAGAGCTGAAAGCTGGGGCAGAGCAGGATCACTGCAGGGATCTGGATTGGTGTGGGGTCAGACTTAAACTGTGTCCTCAGCTGGGAATGGGATGGAGGACACAGGAGTGTGGTGAGAGGTTCTAGGTTCACATCACCTGTGACATGTGATGGTACAGAGATGCCATCTCACCTGTGTGTTGGTGCCCAAGTCTTGCTGGGCCAGCTCTCAGAAAGATAATATCTGGGCCTAGAAAAGGAAAGAATAAAAACTGACTCATGTTAAAGCTGAAGTTTTAATCCTTTTGAGGTGCTGGATGTAAAACTAATAAAAAATATGAGTTTTGAGCTTCATTTAAAGACAAGCCTCATCATAAGCACTTGTCCTGCCTTGTAAAGGTAAGGCAGGTGATTCATTCTCATACGCAGATGCACCAGCAAGGCTGGGAGTATTATGCAGTAGATGGTGGGTAATGATGCTTTAAGGGAGCAAATATAACATTCTTGAATTTTTCACAGCTCTCCTTTTTGTTCTTTGTGGACAGGAAAACAATTAGACCTGCAAAGCTCTGGGATGAGGCTCTGGGATAAAGTGACATATCAAATGCCTTTTCTCACGGGGAGGTTAAAGCCTGGTGGGTAAACTTTTAAATAAACAGAAGATTTATTCAGAGTAGTTGGGTGCCTTTCTTCCAAACTGAAGGCATCCTTTTAATAAAAATTATCCAGTTCCCCCTTTCCCCGTGGGCTCTGAGGGTGTGTGTCCGCAGGGCCGAGTGCGGGGAGCGCGTTCCCGCTGGCTTTGGATGCCTCACAAGTCTTTCTGTGTGTGCCTTAATAGCCTTCCGAGGGAACTGAAGTCTCATTTT
The DNA here is from genome assembly GCF_003984885.1 of Neopelma chrysocephalum. Taxonomy (NCBI): domain Eukaryota; kingdom Metazoa; phylum Chordata; class Aves; order Passeriformes; family Pipridae; genus Neopelma; species Neopelma chrysocephalum. The sequence continues at coordinate 4,602,354 of NW_020897767.1, forward strand.
GTGCAACTCTCAATTTAAATCCAGGTCACAGAGATGTTAAATAGCAAATGACACATTTACTGTGCCACCCAGCTGCCTTCTGTAATGCAGCAGGAATGCTCTCTGAGCAGGGACAGTATGCCAATATTAACTTACATACAGGTTGTTTTGTTGTGGATGCTAATGCTAAAAAATAAGGGAAAAAAAGAAAGGGATGCTGCTCACATTTAAATAGCTACTTATTCCCTTTGCACCTTATCTCCTGAAGTGCTAATGCACTTTCCTGACTGTAGAATTCCTAAAACATTAATTCTTTTTGGTTCAGGCTTTTACATTTATATTTATTATACCAAAAAACCCATTCTGGTTTCCAGGTCACCAGAAATCAAGATGATACTGTCAATATGCTATTCTAACTCCTGTGCTTAGTTAGAAACCCGAATTACCTCTTCGGTTTATGATCCTGCCTGTAATATTCTCCTTTTGTGAAGGCACATACTTTATTTCTCTGGGAGGAAAGCAGTTTGACAGAGGCTGCTGCATTATTGCAGCCTTACAAGCAAATAATGAAGTTGGACACCTGCATTCTGTACAAAAAGGCTTTTATCAGGCAGATGGAGAATATACTCCAGGGCATCAAAAAAGCTCATCATGAGATAGAAAAGATGGGGTATTGGGGTATTCGCTACACAGATGTCCTTTCTGCAATAGTATTGCAAAATACACACCCAGACAGCAGCTAAATTGACTTTTGACCAATAGATGGAGACAAAAAGTGGTTTTCTTCATTAACCTGGTTTGTTCCTACTGAGAAGGTCAGTTTGCCTGCAGTACCTTCTATGGCAGTGAGTTTGTTCAACACAGGTGGGTGTATTTATTTTTTTGCAGTTGTGGTGGGTTTTTTTGTTTTTGATTTAGTTTGGGGTCTTTTTTGTTTTGTTTTGGGTTTTTTTTGTTTTGGTTTGGTTTTTTGTTTGTTTTGTTTGGGGCTTTTTGTTTGTTTCATTTGGTTTTGTGTTGGTTTTTTTTTCCCACAGTGAATATTATCAGATGAGGGATTTAGCTCTGCTGATGCTTTCTCAGGCACCATTGTTTGTTTTTCCTGAGTTCATGATGCTTTGAAACAACTTTTGGAGTTCAGGACTTCAGGTTTACTTCAGTTCTTTTTAACCTCATCCAGGTGCTTTCTGAACTTCAAGTATGGCAATTGCCATCTTGCTAAACATCAGGACATCTACTTTGCAAACCCCAAGACCTACAGCAACTCCTCAAGACTGGGGAAACCTTCTGCCCCTGGGGTCTTGCTGCTGCCCTCCAGAATACTTTGGAGTACAGCAGGGTCACTGTCACCCACCCCAGGAGGTGGATAGAAAGCTGGAGTGACCTGGAGCAAACAGCTTAACATCTTTGTTAAGTGGGGCTGTTTTACAGCACCACATATTTGCTAGGAATTTCACAGGTGTTTATTCCTGACTGCGGAACAGCTCAGCCACCATATCCAAGAACTTGCTTTGCTTTATGCTTTAAGGCATTTCCATGGTGTGATGTGTTTTATGTAGGCAGTCAAAAGCACAGATTTGAACCCCTGGCACAGGTTGCCCAGGGGGGTGGTGGATGCCCCATGCCTGGAAGGGTTCAAGGAAATGCTGGATGGGGCTTTGAGCAACCTGGTCTAGTGAAAGCTGTCCCTGCCCATGTTTTTTTCTCTGCTCACGTGCCAGTGGTTTTAATTTAAAAGTCAATCCCATATTGCAGCTTACCCTTTTCTGAATCCCTCTGCCTTCTAGGACTGAGTTACCCGATATCTAAGTTAGAACTTTCTTTTTTGCAATCACCAGTTGCATGGGTTACCCTCTTCTTTCTTAGGTGTTCTAATCGCCACATTTAAAACGCACACATTTATTCTTAAATCCTTATTCAGTACTGAAACTGTTGTCTTATAACTGTTGTCTTATAATGCAGATAACTGTGTCCTAAGAAAAAAAAAAAACACATTAAAAAAAATCCTAAACCCCAGTACGGTTCTGCCATCTGTTGATTATGTTTTGCTGAGCTGTAGTGTATCAGTACCTATTTTTGATCCTTGAATCTAAACATAATTTCAGTTTAGCTCTGATTTCCTCAAACCACAAACTACTGTGTTTAATTTATAAATTGCTTCTTATGTATTCTGCTCATGGCTGGTGAACATAATTAACATTTTCTTGCAAAAAACCTGTACCTATAAATATCAAGGCCGTGACACACATTATTAATTAAAAAAATGATGGGGTTGTTGGTTTTGCAAATATATAAATAGCTTTTCAAAAACGTGTCATAAATGTTCACCTCCCCTTTCTAATAAGTACAAATATATTTATTTTATGTTTATTAGGAAGGGAATGTGAGAATACTGCAATAGTATTCAAATATTGCAGCAGGATCAAATTAATGAGACCTACTCAGTACTAAACAAGCCTTCCCCATGCACACAGTTGAATTCAGTCCTGTGTGTAAGAAGATACATTAAAATATAATTTCTAACCTAGGATCAAGGCAATCTGGCATCTCTATCTTTTCACTATTAATTACTTCACCACACAAGCCAGTCTGGATTTCACACAACCTCCAGTCTGTTCACAGGTTGGAAAATAAACCAACCCACTGCAATAAATTTGAGAAAAGTAAAGGCAAAAATAATCTGTGCAAAATGGGTTATAATCTGACCCCTTGGATTGACTTTGTGAAACCCCCCCCTGTGCCTATGATGCAGGTCAGCTGTTAGTCCTGCTCCTCTTCTCTAGCTGCTCCTGGTTTTTTGGGGTTTTTTTTGGGATTGCCTTCTTGCCCTTTTTTTCCAAGGCTTTGATCCCAGTATCTATAGGAATTCCCTGGGCAGCTGATAGGGGAAGTTTGCCTCCTACAGCACATCTTTTCATAATTAAATAAACACAGGAGATTTGAACACAGAGGCACAATTTTGAACTTACCAAACAAGCAACAAAAGTCCCTTAAACACAACTAGGTTTTTAATTACCCACTTACTATTGATCTTCTCAGGCTTCAGTGATGGTGCAGCAGAGCAGCAGCACGTTATTCTGCTGGGTAGGATGTAAATTTGGGAGGATGAAGCATTTTTAAATCTCTGATTCTTTTTCCTGGAGCTGCATTTTCCTCATTTCTCCCTAGCAAGGATTTCTGATGGATTTTCTTATTTTCTAGGCTAGATGGCAGAGCCTTGAAACCTTTCTTTTCTGGCATGCACAAACAAGGCTTTTCTTCAATATGAAATATTCACAGAATAAAACACTTACAAAGATGTTAAAGGACATAGAGCATTTAGTCCTGGTCCCAACCTGTCCAGTTTCATTTAACCCTGTAAGGGTGGAATTCTGCCATAAAGTTGTGAGTCAGAAATAAGGTAATTAGTTTCAAAAGTGTTGTTCATAGTTTAGCCCCAAGGGCTAAACCCCTAAATAAGGGGTTTACATAAAAATAACTGCTTGGCTTGAGCAGTGCACGGTTTTAGCTTGTTTTCTAATGTACCCAGCACCCAATTTTCCATGTATTATCATGCCAAACTAAATTTGGCCATGAACAGGCCCAGATCAACTGGGGATTTGATTAGGACAAGAAAATTAATTGTTACTGGGATTTAGAGTTGATTTGAACCCACTAAGGAGAGGGTAGCCCTATATTTCACCTTGATTAAAGAAAAAAAAGTCAGGTATTATACAATTACAGCAAAAGTGACATTATGATTTATTGTGTCAAACCTTTTCTTTCTTCTTGCAGCACCACAAAGGTCACTGAGAAAACAAGTCTGCTGCATAAGATCGAGAAAGAAACTTGTAGTGTGAATAAAAGCCAGGAATGTCATTTTTAATTTTCAGTGTCCCTGCTTTTGTGGCAGGGAGCCAGACTTTAACATTTCACTTGCTTTTAGAAAAATTATGTTCAATGCTTTTTTCAGAGGAGTCTAATTGAACTCCCTGGAGAGTTGGAGTCAGGCTGGAGGTGTAGTTTGGGGGATGTTCAAAAAAATATATGCAGAATTTTTTATTTTTTTTTAATGACATAACCTGCTCTGATGGGATTCCTAGTGATTATTTTTTTCAAAGCCGTTTTATGTCAAAAGGGAGAAAGAAGTTGTTCAGAAAAACTTGCAGTGGCACATGTTGGCACTGCCCTGCACTGTCCTAGGAATTGTTTCTAATTCTTCCAACTCATCGTGCAATTGGAAAGCAGGAAGAAAACCTGGGCTAAAATATTTTGTAAATCAATATTATTTATAAATTAAGAGTATAAATTGCAGAGGAAATGAATGGCAAACATCCAGCAGTCATATTTGTGCATGTGGAGTTTCTTCTGAACTGAATTGCTCAGTTCTTAAGACTATTAGTAGTATGATTTTAATACATTCTTATTATTACAGAATTACAGAAGACTTCTGATTCTTAAATAAGCAACTCCCTTTGATTACTTTTGTACATTTCTAATGGTAAATATGATTATCTTATATGTGGCGACGCTCTCTTTGGGATGGAGAGCAGCTCAATTTTCATGCCTCTTTTTTCCAGGCTTTGCAGCATCTTTCCATGTCAGACACTAGAGCATGGTAAGCACATACACCAAAGATCACAGAGGTTAATAGTGATTTTTTCAGCTGACTACAGTGATCTTTGATGTGCTTGGCAATATTTAACTAAGTCTTCACACGCTGCTGTTCCTGCAGGTTGGGTTCAGAAGGTGCAATGCAGAAACACTGAAACAAGTCAAATAAACTGATTGTTCTATAAAAACAAGGAATCAGTAAAGTGCTAGAAAATCCCATTCTGGCAAGAAAACACTCTAGCTTTGTTCTTTGGTGTTATGATGTTATGAAGAGCCCTCAGCAGAGCTTTACATTAGTGTTACACGAATGTTTATATCCAGACCTCTATGCATGTAGTGTATAATTTGAAACACTATCTGTGCTCATTTCTTGCACGTTCTTTGCTTTGCCTCTCAGGGTCTTTTTTTTTTCTTTTTTTTAACAGGTGGTCTCCATTTCATACAGGTTCAGGTGATTCAGATAAATTAAAACAAGCATCTCTACAGACAGAGTTATTTCAGTTTATATGGCATATTCCACTTTACACAGGTTGCCTGTAGTGCACAAATCTGTTATTCGTGGTAGCAAGTTCCTGTGTCCACGTCTTTTAATCTGTTTTTTAAAAAATGGATTTAAACCATGGTAAAAATGATTTATGAGTTTACAAAGTCTTTCCACTAGTTTAGCTAGATTAATTTAAAATCATGCTAAGTCAAATAACAACTTGGTGTAGATAAGGCCTTATTCTTTCCCTATCTTTCTCTTTCACATGTCCCTTGTTCTTATAATCTCTTATGACTATGTATATTGCAGGACATATTTTGGTATAATTTAATAACAAGAACTTTTGAGCTCTTTCCCCTGCAGCTGCAGGAGATGGCCAGGTTTTTGAAAGAAGATAGTTACAGCTCAGTGTTGTAAAAATAGTACTTATTATAGTACCTAAAGCTCATGGAAACTAACCACATGCCCACTCAGCTAAATGGCTAGGAAATGTCTCAGTCTTTGAAATTCAAAACGCAGTGATTTAATTTTTGTTCATATTTTGGTACCTGGCAGAAACCTGACTGACTTCAGTAATACAGCATTTGGGAAGGAAAATAGGTTGGCTCTATAATAATATTTCTGCAAGACTCCCATGATCTGTGGATGGAAACTTGATATACCAAGTTCACACTTCTGGGGATATTTGCACATATAGTTTATCTAGCTGGTGCATGTGTGATGGGAAGAATGTGGCTGTGGGGCAGAAAATTATTGAATTCCTCCCCTAGTGAAAATAAACTGAAGGATATGAAATCATTGTCTATTGAACTTGGCCAATTTCTAGTGAAGGAGATTAAAAAGAGTTAATTTTGGAAGAAATAGTTACATATAGTGATATCAGTGCTGAAGAGAGCTGACTGCACCAGCTTCCATCCCATTCTGTGCAAGTCCTGCTTCTTTGGCCTGGCTTGGCCTTTAATCATGCTGCTTTCCCACCTCTGGAGGACAGGGCAGACCAGAAGGCCAAGAGTGGCCTCACAGGATAGATAAAGTGCATCTTTAAATTCAAAAGTGCTGAGAAAAGAGGCTTTCATTTCATTCAGCCAGAAGTGCTAAGGATGGGCTCTTCCTCCAGCTGGGTTCTCATTACAGGAGATACTTGAGAGGTGCTTCATGGGTTTGAGATGAGAGGTACTGTACAGTATGTGGGTATGGGTGAAAGTAGGCAATAGCATGGATTATGTAGGGAAAGTGGGAGAAACTTGTCATGGAAGTCTGTATAGGTAAGATTGGGAATCCTGCCTTACATTAATTGTGTGGTATCAGTGATTAGCATCCCTGGATTAGCAGCCCTGTATTCTTTTTAAGCTTCTAAAACCAGACTGTGATTCCCCTGGCAAAAATGATTACAGCAGTAGTACCCTGACTTTCCTCCTGAATTCAAACACTATTCAAATAAATACTGAGGAAAAAGAATTTCAGAAAAAAATAGTGAAAAATGTGACTCTTTTCCAGGGAAAAAAAAAAACAACACAAAACCCAAACTTTTCAAAACTTCTTAAGTAGTGTTTCAAGTCCAGGCTGTTTCAGTAGGACTCAATATAAGACTAACCTAAATGTCAGTAGCTACATGCAGCCCATGTGTCTCGTCTGCCGTGCCGGTGGAGACGCGATCGATGAAGCCAAGGAGCTCTGGGGAGTGGCTGGGTCTTGCTCCCATCATGTTACTCCAAATTCCTCTGCCTCCACACACTGGATCTCCAGTGGAGATGGATTTTAGGCATCTGGCTCATCTACAGGCATATGCATACTGACATGGAAATGGAATGTTCTTGTACTGCAGCTCTCTCGCCATGACCTCAGCCAGCCAAGCTATTCTGGAGCTTATAAACTTTTAACTCAATCTTAATGAAGTTGAGCTGGTGGAAAGTCCCGTATAAATAATTTAATAATATGTCTGAATGAAATGGCTGCTATCTAACTAGTAGAAATAACAGAAGTGATTAAATTAAATTCAATATACACATTAGCCAGTGAACTACACAGCCATAAAAAAAAAAGAAGACTGTGGTCTAAAGAGTTGTCTCTTTTCCTCCCACAGCTTTATAATTATATCTTCAGGGAAATGCCACAGCTCAGCATTTAACGATCTGCCATCAGAGACATTTACGAGGAGATTTTCAGGGAAGGAGAGAGTTGATGGTGTCTTTTGTACCAAAAAAAGCAGTCATTGAATAGTCTGGCAATCATCTGCTGAGGGGAGCATTGATCCATATATTTACATATCATGCGAAGGTAATAATTCTGAGTTTTTCCTCCAAGAAAATCCTAACAAGGTCATGATCTCCCAGGAAATATTTGGAAAATAGAGCATAAATCTTGGACAATGTCAGTCTGTCATTGCCCTGCAGCAGGTTTGTATGGTTTGAAAGAACACAGCTGGTCAGTTTGGTGACACTGATTGTTTTCTATGAGGGATGGTGCCGGCAAAACCCAGCCTTTTTTGAACCCTGAAGCACTGGATATACTGGAAAAGGGGGAGACATTTGCAATGTTGGAAGCAGTGGAATGAAGTATTCATGCAGAATTAACAGATGGCACGGAGTAAACAAATGGAAAAATTAGCAAAATACTTTTCCTAGTGCCAGACTGTAAATCATATTGAAATATCCTGTGTTGCTGTATCTGGTGCAGATATGGAGATATTACTGTTACTTTCAAGGTGTAAAGTAAGAGACTGGATGAAGACTAATCTGTTAAGGGCTAAGCATGAGGAACTTCCAACTTAAACACATATAATTTCCCAAATGGACAAGGAAAAGTCCAGGTTGTGGCTGTCAAGTGTTTCAAAACTTGGCTTTCATAACTGCTTGTCTCTTTGAGCAGATTAGATTGTCCAAATGGATTCTGAGATTCAGGAAAAGATCAAGTACCCTTAAGAAGAAAAAGGCAAACTTAAACAGACCTGTGAGAGCATATATTTGACTCACTGAGATGTTCAAAGAGAGTTGAAGAAGTCTCTTTCGTTAAGTTGCATGCACTCCTAATCTAGTGAGACAGAGATTTCCAAGATGATATTGTCAGATTCCAGGTGAGGTAGTAACAACATCCACTACTTTGTCATTTATAGTGGCTGTTTATCACTCACATTTTTCCCAGCGTAGGCGGTCACACACATAACTCACAATCATTTCTACTTACAGCACAAGTCACAGTACTGTGTACTATCACATTTTATCCATTTTTAAGGTGGTAGCTCCTATTGACCTCATTCATGGACTTGAACCTCACAAAATAGCTCAGCTGTTTGTGTGAGAGTGACCATAATATGCACTTTCTTTTGGGCATCCTCTGCTGCAGCCCATGAACAGGAGAGTCCCTCATCACTGCTGGGATTTTGCAAAGCAGGAAGTACCAAAAAAAAGCTCCATTAATTTCAAGCTCCATTACACACAGGGTTTGCCAAATGGAAGAAGACCAAATTGGTTGGAAATCTTGTCCTGAGACCTCTATGTTGGTATTAAAAATCAGAAAGAGTAGGTAGTAATAAACAGAAATCACATAATATATCATCTGAATCACTTCCTTTAAATCACTCTGAGTCTTTTAATTTTTATTTTTTTTCTTGTAGAAATGTAAAGTACTTACTCTGGGACTATTGATTACAGAACTGTAGTATCACCCTGGGTTTTCCAGTACTAAATTGTTGAGAATAGTGTTTGAATGATGTAAAGATAATTAGACCATGCATAAATATATATATATATATGTGTGTGTGTGTGTGTGTGTCTGCGTGCACATACATAAATTTTCCTTCATTTTTCTTTATCCTTCTTTTAAAATGCTGAAAATGCATGCACGGCACTATATGATGTGAACACTGCAATTAGAGGAGGGAAATAGTATAATTAATAAACAGTAAAGCTGATTTTAATCCAATCTATTATTTTTACCATGAGTTTTAAGTGGGAAGATTTATTTGTCCCTCTGCATACTGAAGTGCTTGTCTTCATGCAGAGCTTTTCCCCCAGGAAGCTCTGTGTTCAAGTCTCATCAGATACACTGTCGGTGCGATGTTGATGTGTTATTCATCCTGCAAATGTGTTCTCACAGATGCTGGGGGTGATGGGCACCTGCCCAGGAATTGAAAGCTGGGGCCTGTTGAGTAGGTTGAATGGTGTTTTATAATTTTAAATGTATATTTAAATGATGAAGTCATATTCAAAGTTTTCACGGTCCATCAAAAGTCATCTGCTTGTTTTATGTCCAGCTCAAGTGTTTGTAGGGTAAGTTGTGGTTGACAGCAGCTGGACATGAGCCAGAATGTGTGCCCAGGTGGCCAAGAGGGCTGATGGTATCCTGGCCTGTATCAGCAATAGTGTGGCCAGCAGGACCAGGGAAGTGATTGTCCCTCTGTGCTGGGCACTGGTGAGGTCACAGCTGGAATCCTTTGTTCAGTTCTGGGCCCCTCACTACACAAAAGACATTGAGAAGCTGGAGCGTGTCCAGAGAAGAGCAACAGAGCTGCGGAAGGGTCTGGAGAACAAGTCTGATGAGGAGCAGCTGAAGGAAGCTGGGGGGGCTCAGCCTGGAGCAGAGGAGGCTCAGGAGGGACCTTCTCTTTACAACTACCTGAAAGGAGTTTGGAGGCAGCTGGAGTTGGTCTCTTCTACCAGGTAACAAGTGATAGGATGGGAGGAAATGTCCTCAAGTTGTGCCGGGGGAGGTTCAGGTTGGATATTAGGGAAAATTTCTTCACTGAAAGGCTTTCAAGTGCTGGAATGGGCTTCCCAGGGAAGTGGTGGAATCACCATCCCTGGAGTATGTAAAAGACATGTAGATGTGGCACATGGGGACATGGTTTAGTGGTGGACTTGGCAGTGCTGGGGGAATGGTTGGACTTGATGGTCTTAGATGGCTTTTCCAACCCGAAAGATTCTGTGGTTCTGTGTTCAGTAATTAATGTAAGAAATATCTCTAATAAAAAGCAGGTCAGGCCTCTGCTCTGATGTATTGGTTCAATTGATCCAGCAGCTGGAGTGATTGATACAGAGGTGTTTGAACCCCTCCCTGCAGATTGGACTGTCCCTGCTGGCTGTGACATGTGCCCCAGTGCCATTTGTAGGTCTGCCAGGGCCCGGGAGTAGCTGTCTGAACTGCACATCTCTATTCTCCATTTTTAAAATTTTCCCCTCGAGAGCTATTATCAGAATTGCCAGCAGAAGGTAGTGTGAAATATTAAAGCTATCCTTAGTTTGGAAAATAGGGACCCTGGGGAGGCAATAGAGATGCAGGATCTCAAGTCACATCCCTGTGGAGAGGCGGGGAGGAGGGGGGAGCTCAGGCTGGAGGTGTTGCCACAGGTGAGGCAGACAAGACGAGCAGGAGAGTTAAACTGATTCAATGGAACCGATTTAGGTTGAATCCAATTTAAAATGGATATATATTTTTGTGCTTGTTTGTTAGGAGAGATGGAATCAGTTCCCAAAGCCCCCCGTGGGGGCTGCGCCGGCCGCCCACGCGTGCTGTTGATATGCAGTGCCAGCAGCAGGCTCCTGCATCCCAGAGTGCTGGGGAGTGAATGTCAGCTCGTTTAATCTTTGTCAGCGTGGTCCTCCCTCACTTCATCCTCTGAAAAGAAAGTTTAAAAGGATGCATTTAGAGAAATGTTTTCAAGATTCACTGGAGGAACTGTGCTCCTGGGTATCTCCTGGCTTTAGTTTAACCCATGACTCTCCAGGCAGGCGATTTCACAGTCACCTCCACTGCCAGAGCTGGAGCATTTAGTTCTTATTGAAGCTGGTAATACCGTGATTGCTCTGTAACTCAGGAAATAGCTGTGTGTGTGTGCTGGGCACTGTTTAAAAAGTTGGTGTTTACCAGGAGGTAGGATATCCTACAGGGCTTGCTGTAGCTGGAGCCATATCCATCCTTGTCTGTCACTCAGATTTTGTATATATATATGTTTGTGTTCATGTGTGTGTATATATGTATTCTAGTATATCTATCCATCTATCTGTCTATCCATCTGTCTACTTCTACATGTATATCAAGGTTAGTAAGGAAAGAAGTTGATATGGTCTCATATAGAGAACTTTAAAATAAGTGTTTTCCCATCTGAGTTTGCCACAAAACAAGGAATTCTCACCACTTTGGTGCCTGAATTTTTTTACTGGTTGTTTTGAGAACGTGCTGAGTATATTGGCATGTTTGCACTCGTCAAATCCTTTGGATGCTTCAGGATGACAAGAGACTTTTAGAACCAGGAAAGAGCAGCTCGTACAGCCTTTCCTACAGAAGCCTCCTCTCCCATACCAGTGATTCCTACTTCCCAGGGAGCGGAAGACGGCACACACTGCTCGGCTTTATTGCAAGGCACTGCACCAGCTGAAGAATTGGATCCACTCATTCAGGACAAGTAAGCAAATTCAGCTGGCTGATGAAAGGAAGCCTAGACAACGGTGTTCAAACACTCGCTCCCATTTCCTCCCCCCTCCCCAGATGTCTGGTTTCAGTTTTAAAACATAATAACATTTCATTAAGGAGTCATAGCAACCCCTCACTAATTTGTGAAGAGTACATCGTGAGCTACATTCTGTACTTATCAACATTTGAGCACTTTAGATCTTGTTTCATCTCATTAGTGGATGTTTATGGGACCTGAGGGTTTCAGCACTCTCTGACTCATTAGTCAGCCTGTGGTGGTGCAGGTTATAAACTACAGGAAACGATTTCCCGGCCTTTAAAATGCTCACACAACCTTCAACACAAGTTCAGTCAGAAATGCTTTCTCACACTGAACAGTCAGAAAGGAATGTGCAAAGGTGTGTTGTTTTTCTTTAAAAGACACCACTTAGTAGAACACTGCGTATATCAAAGTCACACTGTGCTGGGTCGCAGACAACTGCACCACCACAGAGATGTAATTTCTAAGAGCTGGATATTTAAATTGCTGGTTCTGGAAAATTTAGCCACAGGATGGCATTTACAGGAAACAGCAAACCAGAAGAATGTGTTGTGTTGGAAATTGCTTGGTGTTAACGTCAGGAGGAGTAGGAATTCTCTTTTCCCACTCATTTACTGGACCAAAATCTTTTTTTCCCCAAATACTGCAGTTAACTTAGGTTTGTGCAGGATTTAATTTCTATGAAAAGAAATGTTCTATTTCCTCCACTAAATTTATTAAGCAGTGCACCATTTAGTAAACTGTCGGTAGCATCTGTTGGAGAAACGCAGATAAAATACTGATGCAGAAGGAGGTAGTTTGTCCAGATTACTGATATGTAGTTTCACATACATGAAAGAATTCCCTGGGTGCATAATTTATTAGGAAATAATGCACCAATCTCCTTTTTGTGGCTTTGTTTCTAATAATGTTTTTCTTCCCCATCACAATATACAATTTTCTCCAAAATGCACTAACAAATAGGAAAAGCAAATACAAGTGTGAATTAACAGTGTGATGTAAATGACAGAGCAGGAAATGGCATCTTAAATTTGTTTACAATATGCTGCAAGTCAAAGGATAGGAAACTGCTTTATTAATGAGCAGTTGATAGTCACGTTAATTAGGAAATCACAGAAAAAAATGTGCCTCTTGCGTGATAATTGCCTTATTAACACTGCATAGACTGTATCCATTTTTCAAGGATTATTGTGGAAATCAGATTCACTTGTGCTTTTGCAAAGATGGTAGGGACTTGCTCTGTTATAGGTGGAGCCCTGGTGCTGTCACTGGGGGAGGATAACTGGTAGGGTCCTTAAAAATCTCTGCCGGAATGGAAATGTGATGAAGATCAGTATCAGATCTTATCTGAATAAATATTTCTGAATTTTACAGTTACTATCTGGCAAGCTGTGCTTATGGAATAATAACTTTACAAATTGGAAATCTCTAGCCTCATTCATCAAGTGTACCTACACAAACACTGCATGAGTTTGCTACCAAACTTTTATGCATGAATCACTGGGCATATTGTGGTTTTGATGGGAAACGTAAAGCTGAGGGCTCATTGAGGGGACTTGGATTTGAAAGAAAAAAGGCAATATTTGATTTCAAAAGCTGAAGTACAGATAGAAGCAACAGCAGTGCTTTTCTTCCACACCAACAACGAAACCGAACAGTTTGTAGAACAGCAAATTGTTAAGCAGCAACACATCGTCCTCCAAGAGCCTGCTGCTGCCAGAGTTGTCAGAGGACACAGCAGCACAGCCCAAAACCCTCTCATGTGAGGCTGAGGCTCTCAGGGATGTGGCAGAGGATGTGCTGCAACTCTGGCATCGGGGCAGCACCAGCACATGCTGCACCTGCAGCTCTGCCCTCACTCACACAGATCCAAAGTAATTTGCGAGCCCCGAATGTTTACAGGAGGATGGGACCACTGCACTTAGTCCATGTTACAGCATTTTTAGCAATTAGTTCAAGATGACACTGGTAATTGTGGTGTGAGGACGCTGCTAATTGAAGCCAACCCAGCTCAGTACCTGTGCGCCCGCTGGAGTGGCCGTGCTTGAGAACCAGGCGGCACTTGAGAACATCTTCAGCCTCTTGTGATTGTTTCATTTTATCCATGTTTCTTGATTCATTTCTTCAGCTGTACTAACATTAGGGTAAAAGCTGTGTTCGTAGAGCTGTCTGGCAGCACAGCTTTCCAAGCTTGGTTTGTTTTTTTTTAATGTTACTTGAAGCAAGTTTTTCCTTTCCTGCTGTGCAGAACTGGTGCCTCTGTAGCAGTGGCAGCATCCACACACACCTGGGCTCGTGCCATTGCTGTATCATCCTTGTAGAGGTATCCAGGCAGTGGGTGTCAGAACAGTTTGAGAGATCCATGAGGAACCTTCTCAAGTGGAAGCTGAAGGCTGGAGTTCTCTGGCAGGATTTGGGATGAATGTGATTTTTTTTCCAGGATCAAGATGTAAACTTGATAGGAACAGTTGTAGCTCTGCCTGGAAGCAGTGTCCTCTTCAGTCTGACTTCATGGCCTGACTTAAATATTGTTTAGGTGATCAGCCCCGAAGAACCAAGGGAAAGTGCTTTTCTCTGATGTTTTTAGGGGCAAGAGGATTTGCTGCAAGATCATGGGGGACTTAAAGGGACGAAATATTAAGTTCTCTCTTAAGCTTATATGTCTCTTGTTGTCAGGTATTTTCAGTAGTCCAGGCAAGTTAGTAGAGTTACTTCAGGTCTTTTATCTCTGTATCTTCTGGAGAACAAGAAGTCATCAAGGCCCTGAAATTGCTGCTTTTAAAGGCTGTTTTGAGGACTTTCTTTGGCCAGTTCCCTGTGTGGGTGGAGTGTCTAGTCCTGGGCAGCAGCCACTGACTTTTGTTCTTCATGTTGACATGTTTTGTCACCTGATGACTCCACAGGGATTTTCTCTCTTCAGCTGTGCTGGCTTCCTTCTGTTCCCAAAATCATACCACTCCTTCCCACTGTCCTTTCCCTGTGTTTCTCCTCTCGCTCTGTCCCTGGTGTGTACCCTCTGGAGTTCAGGATGGGTCTGCAGGGCTCTCCAGGGGCTGAGGAGATGTTGCCAGCAAATGCCTGGAGGATCATAGCAGGAATGTGCAGGATGTGCTCCAGATCTGCCATGCTGGTGGCTGTTGGGAGGACAGGTGAGGTGTCCAGATGGGAGAAGCCAATGGGCCATGCTGGTAGTCAGCACTATCTCCCACTGCTAAGAGTTCTGCTAGGAAAGATCCATAACTCTTTCAAAAGTACTAACAAAAAATATTTTTGTGGGTAAATTTGCCACAGATTTCCACACTAAAAGCATGACTTTTTATCTAAAATGACATCTAAATGTCCTTTTGCAAAGTCTGTCCTTGGCCGTGGTCCATCCAATGGAGCATCCTGGCTGCGGCCTCAGATTTGATTGAAGTAGGTTGCTTACATCTTCTTTACTATACAGTGATAGATCTGGACACCAGCTCAGCAGACACTGAAGTGCTTTATAAGAGTCAGAGACATGTAAAAATGTATTGCTGAACTGCTGTAGACAAAGCTCTTTGGAGAGCTGGAAAATGAAGAAGAAGCAGGAGTTGCCTCAGGGGTCTGATTCACTGTTCCACTATGAATCAGCTGAAATGACTGGGGCCACAGAGATGTCACACTGGGGTGACACGGTGCTGAAACAGGTCCTTGTGCTTGGAAACACAGGCACTGCATTTTCCAGTTGCTTTATGATTTTACCACGTCGATGCTGAGCAAGGGGAACGGGCGCAGATCTCATTTCCTGTTGTTATCAATAACAGTGACAGTTCATAACTCCCTGGTGGGTTAGATAATGTTTTTGTTCGTTTTTTACTTTTATATAAATGAACAAAAAGAACTGGCAATAAGCACATGGCAGGCAAGAGCATCCTGATGCTCATCACGTGTGAAATATATACAGTGATTGCAGTAGTAAAAACAAGGGAATATTCCAGTTTAAATCCACTCTTTACTTTGATCCTACATGGCAAAAAATATTTCTTCTAGCTATGAGATAGATGTCACCTTTTATAAAGATATGAGGAAAACCAGTAATTGTTCCAGTCAACGATGACATTTGTCGTATCCCATTTAGTGAACTCAATCTCTTTACTTGTTCAAAGTGTTGCTTGTGAAATCCTTGATGTCTGACACATTGATTTGTCTGTGCAAAAAGCAGAAATACCTAACAGTTGCCACAGAACAAAGTTTCCCAGCGGGTGTCCAAGCCACAGGTCCTTCTGGGCCACATGTTGAGAGTTTCTTTAGCTGCGACCCAGAGGATGCATTGAGGGCGATAGGGGAAGCCTCACCCTGCCACATCCATCTCAGGAACTGGGAACTGCTACCAAGTACCCACATCTAAACCCTAAAGCCTTAGGGATTATACCTGCTTCCTTCTGCATCAGCTCCCATAAGCTCCCATAGTCCCTTATTTATGGAGAACATTGTTTATATAAAGCACTGTCTCTCAGGTTAAAAAAAAACAAAAACAACTAATATATAAATGGTGTGATTTTGATTTAATAATATAACTGACTGAATTGCTGTTTAATATCTCATTTCATGCCAAACAAAGTCCCCAAAGTCATATTGTGCTGTTTATCTAAATAGCAAAATACATTTTTTTCAGGTTTAAAGGTCTAGAAAGCAGATATTAGCTGATCTTAAAATACGTGTACTTTATGCTCTGGTGTAAGGAAATCATAGTCTTCCCAGTTCTATTTGATTGCTCTGTTCTACAGAGCAATGTTTCTTCTGCACAGATAATTCTTTTCCCTGTGAATGTTTAATCAGAGGATGTGATTTGACTCCTTTCACCATTTAGGGCACTAGTACAAGTCACGCTGTGCAATGTACATTTTACATGGTATTCTGCTTTCACAAAAAGCTAATGAACATGAGCATTTGGGATTCATTGGAAATGTTCTACTTAATGTGGTGCTTCTGTAGCAGATATAGTCCTTTTCCAGAAGTTACTGCTTCTCCACTCCTTACAGCTATTCCTGTCAGATACACCGGGGACCACTGGCAAGGACATGGAGTACACTGGCTTTTTTTAGTGCCAGAATGACTCTAATCGATCTTATTTATTCTTTTCACTAACATTCAACAGGAAGAAAAGCTCCAAATTCAGACTTGTAGCAGCAACTTTATTAAGACATGAATGAGGAATACAGAGAACTTCAGTGCCTGGGACACTTCTTAACAGACTTTTCAGAGTATTTCCATGTCAACAGGAGTCTAACCCTGATCTTTTTCTGAAGTCCACAATGACTTTTCTATTAAATGCACTGGTTCAGCATTGGCTGGTAATAAAGGAAGAGGGTGATTGTCCTTCATACTAAACCTTTCAGCCCAGATAATTGTAAAAGTGGTGTTAGTGTGATTAAGAAGATCCAGGCCAAGACTATTTAACTGCTTAATCTTAGAAATGAGATAGCACAGATTGCACTGTAAATGCCTGGGCTGCAAGATCAGCACAAGAGGTCCTTTTAAAAAATATATATGTGAAATTGTCTTGCCAGCCCATGAAAAACACTGGATGAATGTATTTGTTCCACTTCTGCTGTGAAGGCAGCAAGGATCCCCTATCCATGGAAGTTCAGCAATTATATGGCTGCTGTGCCCTACAAAGGGAGCAGACCACAGCTGTTCCTCTGCCCCCTTGAACCAATCATTTGTGAAACCAGCTCAGTTTTAGGTTGGAGACTTTGCTCACCCAGTCCCAATTTCCATACACTTTAGATACCAAAGCTGTGTGCTGCCAGCTCCCTAATGAATCCCTTGTTCTTTAATGTATCAATCTTGATAATTCCTCTGTGAAGTTAGGAAAAGCACAGAAATTTTAATTGTGGCATTAAAAGCCACCTAGATCCTTGTACTGAAATCCAAAGGTACCTGTGAGATTTCTAAAAAACCTCATATCAGGAAATCTGACAGGGAACTGAATCTGCATCCTTTTCATTACAGACTGCTGCTGTAATGATTCAAGCATCTTTTCCTCATCAGGGACAGCATATTTACTGTGCTATCCATCAGGGAGACGATCGCTCCTGGAAGATATGCCAAAATACCACTTTTTTTGATGTGCGAATGTTCACAGTCACCTGTATAAATAGCAGGAGGCTGCTAGAGAAAACTGTATTGATGCTTTTTGCCTTTGCTTCTGGGATTTAGTTTATTTGCCTTTCATGATCAGTGAGAATTTTGTAGAGCTGCTTCCCCAGAACAATGCCTGTGAGGAGCAGGGGGGCAGTGGGCGAGCGCTGCGGTCCTGCGGGGCCGAGCTGTCAGTCGGAGCTGAGATCTGTCTGCAACTCTGAGCTTAATTTAAGAAATATTTGGTGTCTGCATCAGGTTTTATTTCTAGAGCCATACTTTTGAGACAGGGGAGGGGCAGGGATGTGAGAAGAGTTATCAGTTATTGTTGCCCTGTACGCTGCTGCACCAGAGCAGCAATAGATGCCAATAGATTTCCGGTGGATAATTCAATGGTAACTTTCTTCTGAGCACTGCAGCGTGGGAGCCTTTGAAAGAAAGAGGTTAAGAGACAAGTAAGTAGGACTGGAGTGCTATTATTACAGCTATTTTTCTTTACTTCTAATACATGTCATCCTCTTTTATTAGGAGCTGACTGTTGAACCAGGAAAACTGATGCTACAGCGTACAAATGATACCTAGGCAAGGAAGGATCATTGATAAGTGATCTGTAGGACACTGACCTTTCAGAAAAATTGAATAAAAATATACATGCCTTGGGACTTTCAGAACTAAAAGATCACCTGCATCCTCTCGTGCACAGAGAGCACAAGTACCTTTAGCAGCGACATGGAAAGCAAAGCCACCACAAGCATCACTGTAACCTCCCAGCCAGGGAACGAGTCCATCAGGCATTGTGCATCACTAAAATCACAGCTCTCGCCACACCAGGGAGCTGCAAAGAGAACTGAGAATACCAGAGATGTCAAATTTGAGTGAATGCTCCCCATATCCCACTTGTACAACTGTTACGCTCTCCACACGCTATTCAAATATCAGTTAATTAATGTTTGCTGTTGTGTGTGATTCAACCATATATTAGGGCTTCTTTGTTCACTTAGCAGCAATAACATGTCACTGCAAGATCTACTGAGAGACTGAGGAGGAAAGTCAATTTTTAAGTGCAGCCTTGTGAGCTTCCAGTGATTCCCTATAAATTTGTACTGAACTTCTTCCAAATTCACCTCCTCATCTTTCCTGGTTCTCCAGATCCATAGGCAGCCAACCTTCCTGTTTCACATCCAAAGCCACGGTATTTGTCTTAAACATTAATTTTTCATAGGTTAGGTTTTGTAAATACCTTGTTTTGTCTACCAAATGGTTTATTGGATGTGAAACCCACCTACTTTCCTCTTCATCTCTATAAATAAGGTTTGTGCCCCCTGCTCTGCAGAGGCTGTTACTCTCAGCCTTCCAGGCCTCTCAACAAGGAGATTTTGGCTGACATGTCTTTTTGTGAGCTTTTGCTTGGCTACAACAAAGAGGTCTGGGGAAAAGACATCAGCTATCCAGTCTCAGCTTGCTACATCCCGGGTTTCTGGTAAGAATTCTATTTAGACTGGAATTTACAGCTATGGAGGTCCCCTAGATCAGCTGAATATAGCTTGGATAGAGGAGGTTTGGGTCATACTCATCCCATTCTCTAATGGAGACTTGGAGGAGCCTGTGGCTGCCTGAACGCAGGGCTGGAGCTGCCTGAGGCATGGGAGGTGGCTGCTGGTGGAGAAAATAATTTTCACAGGAAACAGCATTCCTCAAGAGACAGACAAAAACAAAAAAGTAATAACTGAAGCACTCTGAATCATCCAAACATGGATTTTCTTCTTCTAATGCTGAGTGTCAGCAGGGAATGTAGTGCACTGCCAGGTAACTTGGAGTTGCCTAATTTCCCCTTGATGTTTTTTCAGTTGTTTTTTACACGTTACCCCTATTTGGATATTGAGAAACTGGGAATGAGGAGAGAAACAGGCCCAGTGTCACTTGTGAATTTGACAACTCTCCGAGCTTTGTATTGTGTTGATAAAACAATCAACCAACTGAAGCGTTAAAAGATGAATTTTCTTTTAAAAGAATTAGGTTGAATTTATTTTGATGTTCCACATCACAGAACTGCCAATCTTCCTTTTGTGAACCTGGAAGCTGTCGATCATATGGAAGTGGTGGAAATTTTTCTTTTTGACCTTCAGCAGTTGTCCTTTGAGTAACACAGAAGAAAATTGCTGAGGTCTTGGAGGTGACCAAGGTCTCTGCTGGGATCTCTAAAATAGGGAGCAGAACCCTATTTGGGGTACCTGTGTTTCCCTTAGCGAGGGGAAAAAGCCAGCAAGGAAACTGGGAGGTTAAGGGGAGCAGATAAGAGGTAGGGAAGGAAAGGAGAGCCAAGAGAATTGTTGTCAGATGAAGGTTGACTCAGCTGGGCTGTGATTTTTGGCTGAAGATGTGAAGATGGCATTGGAAATTTGACTTGATGCTTTGGCCTACTGTGTACAGGTCATTCTGTGATTTTCTTGGGATAAAAAATTTCCTTCACTTCCAGATTGCTAGTGGGAAAAAAAAAAAAGAAGTTTTCTTCTACACAAACCCTACCTATCAAGATTTTGGGTTGGTGAAAATTACCTGGCAGCAAAGGTCTAGGGTAATGACATTTTGTAAGGCATTGGCTCTTTAATAAAGTGGAATTAGGAGCTGATTAAGGGAATCATCACCTTAGGAAGCAGCAGCAGAAGGTATTGACACCTACACGTGTGATCCCTCCCCAGGCTCTTGCTACAGAGGAGGTCTGAGAGCACGTGAGCAGTTGCTCAGGTATGAATACAAGTGTTCCAACTGCGTGGTGAAAAGGAGAGAGAGAGAGAAATGGGAAAACCCAGTTGTGTTTCTGGACACAGCTGGTATGCTTGGAAACACAAAGGTTAATCAAATATACAAAATCTGCTGGTATAGGGGAGACATGGCAGCAGTGACTGTTACCCCAGGGCAGTACAGGGACTGACCCTCGAGGTTCTCACTTTCCCTCCTGAGCAAGCCACACAAAAATGGAGCCTGTTAATTTACTTCAGAGATTGTAGTGTAAAACGAAGAGAGAAATCCAAGCCTTTAGGGCAAGTTTTTTAATCTTCAGGTTCAATTTAGATTGTTGCTTAAAGTATGCACTGAAATAGTGTTACATGAGTAATTAGCAAATTAATAGCTCACCACATAGTGCAGAAATGTCAGCCCCTACAAATGTCATTGCTATTTCTTTACAAGCTTAACTTTTCATTTTTAAACCAATAATTTTGTCTCCACTGCGAAAGTGCTGTTTTGCTGCTGAATAACAGAACAATATTTATAAGAAGGCTGAAATTCCAGTGTTTGGAAGGCAGTTTAGCTGACATTAATTGACACTTCAACAGTCCATGTGCATAAATACATCTTTTTTTGCAAAGGTGATGTTCTTTAGCTGGAGGCAGGGGAGGGTTTTGTGTCCTATCCTTTGCTGCCACAGATGAAACAGAAGATCCTGGAGGCTTTGATGCTTCAGCCCTCCTTGGGATCTGGCACCTTGTGGAGAGACCTTGTGGCCACCAGCCTCGTCTGGGGCTGCATCAAGAGCAGCAGCCTGCAGGCTTTGTTCAGGGCTCTCAAACACAGAGGTGACAAGGGCCCAGCCATTTGTTACACACTGGCAATACGATTTTCCCTTTAGCTGTCCTCTGACAGCCCCTTTACCATTAACAGTGGGGCTGCAGGAGCACAGATGTTGTGGCACCCGTGAGGGATGTGGAGCTCAGCGCTGTCAGTGCCCCGCGCTGCCCGTCCAGCAGCGCTCACGGGGCCCGTGGATGTGTGTGATGAATGTGCCACTGTTCTGCTGCTCCGTGGGAGCAATTAGATCACCCAAAGGGCACATCCACGGGTGTGCTGGCTGCACCACTTGAGGAATTAGCAACACATTTTATTCCCCTTTAAGCCATAGTGATGCATGTTAACGGTTTGCACATCTCTGCTCCGGACTGTGCCCTGGGATGAAAAACTCATGGGTTGCTGTAGGAACCCAGTTTCAGAGCTGGGACAGACTGGTGAGCAGTGAGAGTGTGAATTGTGCCTTCAGGTCCTGTAGAAATGTGCCTTAACTCCATTGCCAAAGAAATCCTAGGATCTGGTAACTCAGCATGGAATTCGGCTGCTACAGAGTGCACCGCATTACAAAAAAAACCCCAACAAATGAATAATAAAAATACTGCATTGCATTGCATTCTACCTACCAGAAAAAATGCAAAATGAGGCATGATTTTCCATTCTGGTACCTGCCATTTAAAATTAGTTACCCCCCGGTTAGCACTCGTTTTTTGTTTGACTGGATAATTAGATGGTGATTTCATCTTGTTAGAGTAAGTACAACAAATTGATCACAGTATTTTCAAAATGCTTTGCTTTCTTAAAAGTAATTGAAAAGCTGGGGCCAGAAAACCACCATCAATACCCATATTTATCTAATTTAAAGTTTTACAGAAACTTTTTTAGGTGGGAAGATATATATTATGATGATGTTTTGATGTTGATAAAAGTAAAGCTGGAGTGGGTTTTTATGTGTGTTTTTGTGTGTTTTTTTTTTAAGTTAAACTTCCTTATTATAGACTCTCCTGTAAGAAGTATTTGAAGGTTACTGTGAGATAAACACAACTGGTTGGTAACTCCTTTTTCAGTTGTTTTATCCTAATTAAAATCCAGAATGTTGTTTACTGCACAATATTTATTTAATTGAGGTTTGCAAACCCCAAGTAACAATTTACTTTTATTGTTTCAGCAGTTCAGCTTAGTTTGATTTTGATCACAGAAGAGCTACATAATAAACAGTTCATCTGCATACCGGAGATTATTTTATTTTTCCTGGTGGGAATTTTTCCTTGTGGATTAACTCTTTCAACAGCGACTTTGACATTATTATAATTACACCTCATATATAACCCATCACATCAGTAGGAGGAAAAAAATTAAGAGAAACAGCCATTAATTTTGTTCATTCAAATTGTGTTTGCTCGCGAGAAGACAGGCTATTATTTCTTCTTACAAAAGCCATAATGAGAAATTTTCTGAGCTGATTGTTCGGATCAAGCAAAGGGCAACGTGCATTTGATTAAAGTCCACCCAAAGTCTTGAGCCCAGGAGTATTGAATGGGAAAAAAGACTTGGTTTCTAAATCCCAAAATGGTTAGGTAGACCCTGGGCATGTGTCAGCTGGGATTTTTTTATTAGAAAAAAAATAATAATTTAGGGCTAGATTGGCTGGAAAGGTTAAAGCTAAGTGAGGGGAAAAAAAAGAACCCAAACCACAGTAGATCTATTGTGAGGACTTCATACCTTGAAAAGTTGATAAGACCCAGATAAAATCTTTTCTTGCCTACAGTAAATGCCACTTCGTTTTCTAAGTTCATTTGATATTCCCTTTTTAGAGATTATTTCCCTCCTGCATTGTTAGTACCTCTGTTTCCCCACACGCAACACCAGGAAAATAACAAGCAATACAAAATTTGTAAAAATATCAGTCAGGCTGATGCCCCTTACTTGATTATATCCATAATCTCCCTGGGTAGACGTGCCATTTCACAGGATCCGATCAATAAGGCGGCAGCAGCAGTCTGTGAGCTCCAGCAGAGTGTTAATAAATCCCACTTTTCCAGTGAGCTGTATATGAACTCTTGTTGAAGTCACCTGGAGTCTGGTGAGCTGATCAATGGCAGGGTTGGACTCAAAAGCCTAATGAAGAGGGAGAAAAATTATTCCTCTGCCACGAGGAATATGAGAAACTTTATGCTTGTGTGGTATGACTTCCTGCACAAAGCAAAGTGTTTAAGTGTCATCCCCCAAGTTTTGCTGGTGCTGAAGGCTGTGTGAAAGCTACAGAGAAAAAGTTAAGGTGGCATATGTCAATCACAAATATTTACTGCCATGTACACAGGAGAAGAAAAGGGGGAAAATATCTCACGTCGCAGTGCTCTCAAAGGAACTGCTCATCCCTGACTTTCTCCATCAGCAGTGCCTGCAGCCCCTTAAGAAATTTCAGCTGCACAATCAGTTAAAAGGAGCAGGGAGCAATTTTACATGTTTTCAGGCAGATTTTTCCACAGGTATGCACTGATGTTGACGGGAAGGGTGAATAAAAAAAAGGACAGCTCTTCAACCCCAGTGCTGTCTCACTGCTCCCCTCACTGATCATCAGATAGGGCTGTTGGATGAGACCTGGGACAAAATCTCAAGAGATAAATTGGTACAACTCTACCAGTGGGATCATGAGCATCATTAGCCATCCCAGTACCTTTCTGTCTCATTTGCTATCTTTGCTTTGTCTTATCTACCCCAACAAGGTATACAAAGATTAACCAATATCTTGGCAAAACCCGCATTGGAACTCACAGTAACTGTGCTGTATGTGTTTTCTGAAGGCAAAAAACCCAAAAAAACTTTGCAAGCAAGCTAAAGGAACAGATGGAGAACTGCTGAGATTGCTCTTTCATGAGTTAAAAAATTTCTTACCCAGTTTAGACTTTTTGGTTTTAAAGAACTTGACATCACCATTCAGCACAAGAAAAAAAAAAAAAGGGATTCAGTAGAAAAAGCAGCTACTGTAGCATTTACTTTACCAGAGAGTACTATTTTTGCAGTTGTTGCAAAGGTTCAGGATTCAGCTACTGCATTTGAAAAGGAGTGATGGAAATGCTTCCTCTGGTTGGAGAAGGGCTCAGCTGAGGGGGCCAGCTTGGTGGTGATAGTTATACACTGGGATGCATCTTTTTTTTCTGGCTAGTCTGTATCTTGGTGGAAAAGTATATTCTTTTCAACTTGACCTGCCTGTGACCGTGATATTTTGCTTGTGGTTAAACAAAGGGTATTTTTTAGCTGATACTCTTTGTGGTGAAAACCACACTTTTATATTTGTGAAGCCAGATGGATTCTTCTGGTTCTTCCAGCTGTTTCAGCATAAATTTGTGTCCGTGAAAGGAAGTTTTGGAAATAAAAATTAAAAAATGGAAAATGTTGGCTTTCCTGAAAATGTCTCTGGCCTGATAACCCCAAAAGAGGAAGGACAAAAAAATGCTGTGTCTAGTTGTGATTTTAACAGAAAAAATGAGAATATATATCCCTAACTGCATCATCTCTAATTTATGCCCTGTGCATTTCCTCATTAGTATTCATTGCTCTAATGTCTTTTCCCACGGATTTTTTTTTTGCAGAGGAGTTTTGTAGACTGATATTTGAGACACAAACAGCTTTCCTCAGATGCATTGGATCATGGGAGATGTTTTATCTCTGGTTAGGTGTCTGCTCCCATGCCCAGCGAAGTCAAAGAAAGAACTTCCATTGATCTGACAGAGTTTATTATTAGGATGAGATTATTATCAGGAGGTAGATGAGTGAAAGAATTAATAATTATTTATGCATAAACATGGTTATAAATTAAAATTAATTTCCTAATGATATTCTGTTCATATTCTGGGATATTAATTTTAAGTTCACTGCTTTGGTGATTAATCTTGCCTTAAACAAATCTGCCAGAATACGACACCAGGGGAACACAAAGGGACAAGAATGAAGTCGAAAGAAATTCTTTTAATGATCTGGGTATTTATAAAACAGTTCCTGTTCTGGCACTTACCTAATATTAGGCGTTTTTCTTTCTCAGTTTTTGTTTTGTCTTGTTTATAGACTTGCTGGTTGGTTCCTAAGTGAAGGCAATGGGAGTTTTTCCATTAACTCCACTGAACTATGAAACAGGCACCACATGTCACTGCATACATCAACACATCACTTTAGTCTTAGTGTCTTATTTTTTTGAATGAAACAAAATAATAACTCTGCAGGGCAGCTGATCACCTTATTATTTTCCATAAATCTACATTACTGTCACACACGAGAACTGCCTCTCTGCCAGAGAAAAGATTCAATTAAAAGGCTGTCAGAACAAATGTACCTGCCCTGCCTCCCAGACATGTTTGGTTCCAGCAAAATTCAAGAGCAGCATTCTCAGATTAAGTCCCTCTGCTGAAATGTCTCAAGACCATTTTTACAGAGTTTCCTTGAGGAATCAACAGCTGGAGTGTCTTTTTACTGCCCTGGTGAATCATATCTTTCTTATTCTTTACCTAGACAGAGAACATGTCATCATAGAATAGAGTTTTTCACTACAGGTGATGATGGAGCTTTCATTTTGACAAATTTCTACAAAAAGTATCTAAATGTGTTACCTCTTGTTTAGAGCAGAAGCTTTGTAGTCCTTCGTTACAAGATAATCTCAGTGCCAGGTGGGATCATGGTAGAAAGTTGCAATAATAAAAAAATACAAAAAGTAATTACTTTTTTCAGGAGCCACCCCTAAATAGGGAGGATTTGTTCAGATGCCCTGTGCTTCCAAAAAGGGTCCATTTCTCACATGTTCCCATGGTCTTACTTGGAAATATTAAACAAAGAGAACATCCAAATCATAAATGCTCCTTCAGCATTGCCCATATTAGTGATGGGGATTTGTGTTTAGAGAGTCTTGTACTTTGTAATTAGTTCCTGGCAGTATAATAAAACTGTATTGAAGTCATGTCTTTAAAACCCTGTATTTTAAAAAAGTTTCACCCTTCTGTTTAATTATATATATGAGAGTTAAATTTTTTTCACTCAAAGTCAAGGCTTAGAAGACTGATCCAGGACTTGATTTCTTTTTAAAGTATTACTTATTACTTCCATTTGTTTCTAAGTTGGCTTTTCCAGGGTTACAGACATCAGTCATCTCAGTAGACTTTTCTTTCTTATGTGCAATATCTAAGGGCAGCATAAATGTTCATTGGATTTACTTATTTGATGTCTTTAGTAGACTGTTCAATACTTAACTCTTTTTTGTTGTTTTACAGCAACAAAAAATTCATGTTATCTACTTTTTCTACAATGAGCGATCTCATACATCTTGATTCTGTAGCTCCTTAGCTATCATACAGTGGTTTGAGTTGGAAGAGACCTTGAAGATCATCTCATTCCACCTCCCTCCCATGGGCAGGGACACCTTCCACTAGACCAGGTTGCTCCAAGCCCTGTCCAACCTGCTCTTGGACACTTCCAGGGATGGGGCAGGCAGTAGTTTAATTTCCATCTGACATAATTCCTTGTACTTCTCTTTCCTGACTCAGTGAGTTTTCTGGGAGGAGAGCAATCACCCTTTCCCTGTGTGCTAGAAGGTGTGGTTGTAGGAAATTAGTTGCATGCTGCTGTAACCTCCAGGTCCTGAAATAAGCTGCTGTTCAGTATGAAAATATGCTTTTGTGGATTCATAGCAGTTTTGGACCAGTGCAGAGCTCATTCTGCACTTATTATTGGTGCAAGTGTCCCAGTGCAAAAGATGACAGAGGTTGGGAATGGTTGTATGATTGAAAAGAGAGACTGTAGATGGATTTTTTTAAAAAATAAATTAATAATAATGCTTGCATGAGGCATCTAGGATCAGGGTATTTAAAGGGAAAGTATAATATTCTGCCTTAGGGAAAACTTGAGAAGTCTTTTTGCAGCGTTGTGCATCAGCACACAACAGAGTTTAGGGTTGAGAGATGCCAGTAATTGCACCATTACCAGCATGGAGTGACAGGCAATTAAAGGCTAAGCCCACATAGATGGCCTTTGAATGTGAGCTTCCCTGCCTTGGTACCTCGGGGAGTGATGGAGATGTGAAAAACATCCCAGCCTCTTCCCTGAAGGACTCTCCCCCTTGGCAGCAATCAGGCACAGGGAGCTGTAGGGAGGTGTAATGACCTTTCTGTCCCCCCTGTGCCCCTCAATGCACCAGCAATTGCCTGTGCTGAGCATGTGCACAGCACAGGAGTGATTCTGTACTAATCCAAACATGGTCCCTAAAGAAGCCTTTGTGAGCTGGGATTGTAGCACTGGAGTTGGCTCCCAGCCTTCCAGAAAACCTTGGGCACCGCAGGTGTTTTCTGGTGTTTCCCAACTATCGCAGTTCCAAAGCTACAGTAGAACTGGAGACATAGTGTGGGGAAAATCAGTTTAGTCCTAACAAGACAATCAAGAATAATTTTAAGAGTAAAAAGCAGTGAAGAGCCTGGGTTGATCCTGTTGTAAAATGCGTGTATGTCTTACCTACCATCAGCTCCTCCAAGTTTTCATTTCTCTGAACTTTTGGAAGTAATTGTTATTACAGCCACAGTGAAAGAGCAGAAAAGCTCCCCTCAAGCAATATGTAGATATTTTTGTCCCAGCAAATGAGCAATGATATGAGGATTTCTTTGATGCCATGAAAGATTTATTTAATATTGCTTTACCCTTTGGTTGCCAATCTAAAGAAACAATACTGGTAACTGTATACTGCATTTGAAGCTAGGGCTTTTTTGTCTTTTAAAGTGACAATACTGGCATCTGTGTGTTGAATTTCAAGTTGGGGATTTTTGCCTCCTAAAGTGCCATTGCAGAGTGTGTGAGTGAAGCCATAGTGCTGAGATGTGATGTATGTGCTGGGCCTCAGCTACACATGAAGCAGAAGAGATGATGGCAACCAGGGTGTAGTCCAGGAGTAAGTACTCCTGGTTCTCAACTATTCTTTACACCCTCTTGAAATAATACAGAAAACAGGACAATATAATTTAAGAGTAGCAGCACATGGCAAACCTTCAAGAGGGAGTGCCGTAAGGTTGCTTTGGAGGATGATTTCCTTTACCCCTCTCTCTACAAGTAGGTTGTGGAAAACAGGAATTCTGCATGAGCTTTGCCTCTGTCCGAAATCTCATCTCCTGCTCTGGGGTTTCTGTGCCAGCGAGCTGTGACTCTGCCAACTGCTACGGAAACAAAAGCTCTTTCCAGCTCACTTCCCCCAGAAATAGCCTGCTGTCTGAATACCCTCCCAGCCCAGCTCTCTGCTCTCTATTTTAACGTCCCACTCCAATTCTGTGGGGAGGATCCTAAACCTGCCAGGTATTTTTTTCCTGCAGGCCTGGCCTGGAGCACCCTGCGGGCTGGGCTGCAGGATGCTGTGCCACGGCCTCCTTTCAGGGCACAGGGCACAGAGGCTGCTGCAGAGAGAGGTCAGAGCACTCTGTGGCAGAAGATCCAGGAGCTTCATACACTCTCAGTGACAAAGTCTTGCGAAGGCTTTCAAGGAAACAGATATGTAATATCTCAATTCTATTTTAAAGCTGTCAGACAATAAAATAACACTGAATCCCTGGCCTGATAATCACATTGCAACCAGAAGGCAACAGAGGAAAAATACTTTTACTTCCCAGGAAAAAAAAAAGTCTGACTGTGCTGGTTATATGCTGACATCCAGAAATCCTCAAGGAGCAGCCAACAGACACTAGAGGGCAAAATGTTGGATAGCCCATTTAGTTTACAGATAGCTGGATTTAAAACAAATAGTGATATGAAATTATATGCACAGTGCAATGTACTGACAGGCTTCCCAAAGTATATTCTGCAGCAAATACTTTGTGTGTATTATCTCTTAATAGAGAGAACAGAACGGGGTGTGAGATCATGGATGCAGATCCACTCCTGGAGCTGGCTCAGCAAAACAGATGCAAGAATTTTGTTTGATCAGACCCATCCAAATTACTGGTGTAATCACTGTTCTCTGCTTAAATGAGAGTTGCCATAGCAGCTAACATAACATTATTAATTGATAGGAGAAATACGTGAAACACTGAAAATTACTTGAAAATTTGTAATATTATTTGTATCGTCTGAGCAGAAACAGCTTGTAGGGGATTTGTTAATGCATTTTCAAATACACCTTTAAATCTTTCCCATTAAGTTTTAGCAGCTAAATACATTAGTTCCACCAGAACAGAATATACCTACCAGATATGCTGAACCCTTCAGCTCCCCTCCCTTGTACATCGCTGGGAAACTTTGTGCTGGAACTTGGAGATCACGGATGACACTATTCCAACTACCGACATCAAAATTTCTTGATTGCTTTACAGACTTGGCTTACTTTGCAAATCCTGCAAATACATTTCAATCAAGCTTGAATTTGACTGAAAAATAAAAATATTTCATCCAAGAAATTGGATTTTTTCAATTTATTATAACTTTAAAAAAGATTCAAGCTAGTGTGGATGACCCAATATAGTATGACTATGATGTTTTAAAAATCATCAAAGCAATTCTTTCTTATCATGTGAATTTGCTTGCAAGTTTGACCTTACTTGCTACACTTGCTACATTTTCTACACGTACTGCAGTGCTTTAACCACATAATTTCCAGTAATCTTTCATGGCTGTAGCTCTGCTTAGAAAGACAGATGGATAATAGTACTTCACTCATGTCCCTTTTCTTTATATCAACCTAATCTAAAAATTAAATGCTTTGAAATCACAGGAAAATTGAGGGTGAAGCAAGAGCTCTTTTTTCTTATAGGAATTATTTTAGATTTTTATATACATCTCACAAATTAAAAGACAGAATGGTGTTCCTCTCTTCATCTGTGAAATTCGGGAAATGATAGCTCTTATTTGTGGTCTTGGTGTTGCTGTAAGGAAGTGATTGGTGTATGTGCTGTATAAGTTACCACTCTGGCATTTCCTACATTGATAAATCAAAATAAGGCTCTTCTTCGTATTGGAGACTCAGAAGAACAGATGACAGAATCTATTAAGGCTATGAATCAAGTCAGAAGGGGCTGTGATTCCACCAACATACGGGGAAGTGGTTTCTGAGGTTTCTGGCAAAGATTGGTACTTATTGATCAAAGCAAGGGTTGGGACTCTTTATTCCAGAATTATTCTTCTTGTCATTGTGTTGGTCCCCAACACTGGTGGTGAAGATCCTTCACTTATCAAAGATCCCAGAATCATACCATGGTTTGGGAGGGACCTTAAAGCTCATCTTGTTCCACCCCCTGCCACGGGCAGGGACATCTTCCACTAAACCAGGTTGCTCCAAGCCCCATCCAACCTGGCCTTGGACACTTCCAGGGATGAGGCAGCCACAGCTTCTCTGAGCATCCTGTGCCAGGGCCTCATCACCCTCACAGCCAAGAATTCCTTCCCAATATCCCATCTAATCCTGCCCTCTGGACCTTTGAAACCATTCCCCCTTGTCCTGTCACTCCAGGCGCTTGTCCAAAGTCCTTCTCCAGTTCTTGGAGCCCTTTTAGGTACTGGAAGGGGCTTTAAAATCTCCCTGGATGCTTCTCTCCTCAAAGACAAGGCAGAATAGTTTTGTGACATCAAAAATTCAGATTAGCACAGCCTTGGTCGTCTCCACAGACACTCTTCTGTCTTTTCCTGTGTATTATTGGCACCAAGATACAGAATAGCACAGTCTTTTTTATAAAAGTCACATGCAAAGTGATAAGGGTGGATTTTATGAATTGGGAAGCTTAAAACCATGAGCTCTTGCAAACAATACTCTCCATACAGTATTTTATACTTGCCAATACTTAACATTTTTACATAATGTGTGGATTTAGCCTTCAGAATAGTTTTAAGTGTTATAATTACAACTCTGCTGAGTGCATTGAGCTTAAGGCCACAGCCCTTGAGCCATGGTACCTATGAACCTGATGTCTGCACAGGGTTTTACCCCATTAGCTGGGCAGACCTGAGTGCATTTGAGTCACAGCTGTGCTTTGGGGAAATCTTCATCTTATTCCATTATAATTAAGGAAATCCAGGCCACAGTGGTTTAACGTAGAGTGTTTCATGCTCACTCAAGTAGCATTACAGGGGACTGTTGAAGAGGTATATTAAATTCTCAAGGATTGTAATCTGGGACTTTGATTGCCAAGCAAAACACTGAGACAGTTATTTGATGTCTTGAATGTCACATTGTTCCACTTGTAAAGACTCTATTGTCAAACAGGATAATTCACTCTTGTGCAGAAACAAGTTCTATAAGGGAAGTTTGTAAATAATAACTATTTAATATGTCAAATTTCCCTGTACTGCACTGTCTTGGCAGCACAACTGGTGCTTCAGGGCCAGGCCAGCCGTGACTCCGTGATGGGAATGGGCAGGCTGTGCATCATGACCAGGGGCACACACTGTGTGCTGGTCACACAGGCTGGGGGTGACAGTCCCCATCCCAAACTGGGGTTTTACTCTTTGGATCTTTGTGCAGCAAGACAAGAGTGAAATTTTGCATCATATCGCGTGTCTCAGAGGACAGAATAGAAATTCCCACTAGAACAAGGTCAGGATGATAAAAGCCACATGAAAGAGGGTCTTTTGAGAAGGATGGCTTTGAGAATCTTTGGCTTTAGAAGGAAAAAATGTCTCATGGAGTTGGTAATGGGATACAGATTATATTTCCTATAGGTCACTGTCTCTGTTCCTGCACAGATCAGTAGTGGTGGCTGAACATCACAAGGAGCCAATGGCTGGGTTGGGGTAGTGATGTGAATGTAGTGACTGTTTCAGTCTGTTTTCTTGTGTGATTATTCACATCTCAGCAATGCCATCTTGACTCTGAGTAACTGCTGTCCCCATTAGCACTGTAAACAAGGAGGTCAAGGACCCAGCTGGAACAAAGGCTGAGCTATTGCCTCCTTTCAGGCTACACTGAGCCTGGGAGCTCACAGGGAGGATACAGTCCATCTGCAAGACTCTTCTTAAAGGGCTCAAATGTTTAACTATACATAAGAACTCATTAGAAATTAAAAGAATGTGATTAATAGTTTAAAAATTAATGGTTCAGGCTCTTAAAGAGAGAATAAGCAATGTAAATTTATACCTAAAACAAAAAAAAAATGTAGCATTATTTTGAGGATGGTTCTCTGCCTCAGCCTTGTAAGTAGCCTTTAAAAATTCTAATAGTATTTACATTTCTAATTTTATACATTTTGAATCCCCTCCATTTCTAATCCCATGCATTTCCGTGGACATTATGCATGAAATACATTTAATCCCATTCTCTCCTCCTCAAACAGAATCTCTCCTTTAGGGCCCAGTGATTCCCTGATGGAGAACTGGACTACACTTTTTAAAGTGAGAACCAGCATGAATCTTCCAGTCTTTACAGCTGTGTTTTAATGGAACACAAACCTAATAATGTAGGAAAAGGTAAACCCTGGTTGGCTGGATGAAACGAGTTTTGTTTTAAAATTTTGAGGGAAAAAAAAAATGTAGGGAGCACCATCCTTTCAATTTCCATCCTAATGATGTTATCAGCCCTCCAGGTTGTTCCAAGGGCATGAAGTGAGTAAAGAGTAAGTATGAACTAAGAAGCATTTCTTTTTCCAGTTGCACCCTGTTACTGGAACGCAGAACAAGTGCTTCTTATCCACTCAACTCTGAGCAAGCAAATTAAATGCTTTTACCTCCAAACCTCGATGGTAATGTTATTTATCTCACAGGGGTGCCGATAAAGGTATTGAACACTGCAAAGGATTAACTGTTAGGTCTTTGGGAAGGACCTGAGTGCTGCTCAGCACAGCATGGCAGTAGCAAAGCACCCCACCATCCTTTAGTATCCGCAGACCCAGGGAAATGCTCACTTTCCTGATTGATTGCCTGAGGGGAGTTAAGTGCTGGAATGGAGTGGCAGCACTCCTGCCCTGGCAGGGGCTGCAATGCTCTCCTGGCCCAGGAGTAAATTGGAGGCAAAGGTGACAGCAGGACCTGCCACTTTGCAGGTGTTATATACAGACAAACCCTTCACAGGGATCCCCACCTTGCTCAGTAACGAGCTCCGTGACCACAATTAGCATTTTGTCTTCTTGATTGCAGATAGCACCACTTCTGTCAGCTGTTCTGTAGGACCCAGCTGTGCTATGAACAGGCGTGTCAGGTGTACCTCTGGACACAAAAATAAATGGTTTTTAATGCATGTAGCTGTTTCTGATCGTTGCTGTGCCTGTACTGTTGTAGATATTTTGGGCAGTTTCATAGGAGAACTAAAAAGTTTTTATGTTTTTATCGGACCTGTTTGTGGATCTTGTTCACAGGGGGTGTGGTAGTGGATGAAGCCAAGAGGGATGTGGATCTTCCTTGGTAGTGACATGACCACATAATCTCTTTTATTAATTAATCAAACTCCATTTTAAGCTGATTGGGTTTATGGAGTACTTTTATCTCTGTGTCCTTCCTGGGACACTGTCCAAGAAGAGGGTGTCTTATAAGGAGCTGTCAGCTTAAGCTTTGCTATTCCTAGACAAAATATATGGTAACTTACACCTTGGCAATGTCATCCTTGAACTTGAATACTTCTTGCTTCCTGATATCTGCTCCTTTTTCTCCCTATCCCATCTAGACTTACCTCAGTAATTAAAGATATATGACATAAACCTGATTGTTTTGTTTTCGGGGTAATTAGTAATATATTGGACCTATATGGTTTTTAAAGGAAACCTCAGGTAAGAGTTGTAATATTAACACAAAGTCTAATTTTTATGTCAGTGTTATTTTGGAGTGATTCAGTGTGTGTGTCTGCAATGTGACTAGAAGGTTGATAAAGTAATTACCGTTTTTATGAATCTTGGAGTTATTATTCCCTCAGTACAAGCCCTTGTAACTTGTCAGCTTCAGGGGGAACATTCATCACAATTTTTTTTTATGGCGACATGATATGAAAATGGCTTATGCAAGAAAATTCAGCTTACATGTTCTAATAACTGATTTCAATTTGTTCTTCCCATCAGCACATTAATATGCAAATACCATGCAAAATTATGATGTCAAATTATAGACCTAATCAGTATATTGTACTTTGTGTGTTATATTTGCTGTTATTCTAGAAAAATGCAAAATATATTAAAAAAAGTAATAATCCTAATAGTCGTTCACCAAAACAATGACAAAAACAAGGAGAAATGGAAAAGTGAATATTGGAAAAAAGAATTAGTCTTTTGGGTCAGCTACTGGCAGATGTCCTTTTTAGACAACCAAAATGTATCAGTGATTTCCCTGGAAAGCAACAGTTTATTATATATTAGTTTTCTGTTAGTTGAATCAGAAGATCATATTGACCCTCAGATTTGTGATTTTGGCTCATTTGGTTTGAGACATTTTGTCTCATTTGCTGGACTATTTTAATGTATTTAAATAAAATTGTTTTTAAAATAATACCCCTGTTTGGCTGGAGCAGTAGCACATAGACTGATATGTTATTTGTATTTATTTTTAACCTTTAACTTCTTGATATGCATGAAACCTTTAAAGTATTCAGATAAATTCTCATTTAGTATCCATCTTTAATCAGTGAAAAGAAATTTCAAGCCAATTGTACAGGGTGTGCACAGAATGAGTACAGATGGCACAGAATTAACGTGTGTAAAAAAAACCCAGAAAAACATGAAAAGAAGAAAACAGTGTTTCCAACTGCTAATTTGAGTTGTCCATCCCTGGTCTCTATGAATCCACAGGCTGTGGTGTAAAAGTAATTTGTTGGAAATATCAATAGGCAGTTATAAAAAGTGATGTCAAAAAATATAGTGCAAAACCAGCCATTAACCAGGGTTCTGGCAACCTGCTGCTTTTTAAATGTTCAGATCCACAATACCCCGTCCTGATGATGTGTGACATGTTATTTAAGAGGGCTTTTCTTGGGGTAAGAAAAACAAAGCAAGAAAGGCAGTGCATTAGGTAATGCCACTGGAAAATTGGGTGAACTTAAAATGAATTTTTTTGTATCACCATATATTATTATAATTTCCAGTCCTGTTTGTTTTGTTCTTTAATAGCCCCACTGGCAGGTGAGCCTGAACATATCTGTCATTTCCTTCCAAGCTTCATCTGATGGCAGTGATTATAACTTTATAAATTCCAACACTGGGTCCTCCCTGCGAGACCCAGACACTAATGTGAGATTTATGAAGTACTTGAGTACTTGCTCTACAACTGAGATCCAACAACCACCCTTCAGCCGCTGAGATTTTGGCTAAAGGTTACCCAGACGTCTGAATTCTAAACCTCTTGTTATTCTTGAAGGAGGTCCTTGGCTCAAAGGGGATATAAGCCTTCCCAGCATTATAGAGCGTGCAGGTACTGGGACCACACCATTATAAAACACATGGGTACTGGGACCATACCAGCAACTGGTTTATTGTCCTGCCAGAAAGCTCCAAAACCTGGCTGTGGTGCTGGAGTGAGGGGACACTGCCTATTCTGAGCAGAACACTACAAAAAGTAGTGATTTCCTCTAACGGCCCCATAATCTTGAAACATCACTGCAACAGAACAAGCTCATTACATATTTTTTATTTCATGTGTATTTATGTTCTATCATACAGTTTTTACAAGGTCTTAAATGAAGCTACAGAACATCCTGCAGGATTTCAGATTACTTTGAGATGGTGAGAGTTCAGGTCAGGTGTGAGTAAAGAGAAGAATTGGGGTCAGCTGTGGTTAATCATTTGCCTCCTCATTAGACTTGGTGGAAAGCACCTGGACCCAGTAAGGATTCAGGAGGCAGGGATGGAGAAAGGAAAGCAGCAGCTTCTTGGTTCTGTGAGAGAAAGCAGATTCTGTAATTTAATGTGGGAAGAGTGAATAATCAGGAATATGGAGCTGTGCAGAATGAACAAGGTGAGTGATAATGATACTTATAAAAAATACACAGTTTGGGGGTGAAAGGAGAGAGTCATCTTAACTAAGATGGGTTTTGGGTCTGGAAAAACTGTTGGTTTTTTTATTAGTGTGGGTGAGGCTGGTGAGGGGCTAGGAAGTGAAATGGGAAAGGACACTTCCTTACAGAAACCTTGAGGCAGTGATTACACTGCAAGAATAGCAAACTGCGTGAGGATAAGAAAGGTGAGGCAGGGGATGTTGTCTCTGGGGTGGGTCTCCAGCATTCCTGCCCTAAGACCAAAGATCGTGTGGGCTTCAGAGATCTTGGGTGTGTGAGAGCTGTTCTGTTGAGAATTTAATGCACTGATACTGCCTGTATTATAAATTATTCTTGAAACTAGGTCTCAGGTTGCACTTGGGGGAAGAGCAAAGATTGTTTTCAGTGTTCAGGAACAGTAATTTGTTGTTCAGATCTGTTGGTAGGAGAAATTTGCTGTTTGCTCACTCAGGCTCTGTGGGAGAGAGAATGTGTGTGAGGGTGGGGGTAAAAGGAGATGGTTTATTTTTATGGAAGACCTGTCCAAGTAAGTTCTAATACAAGGCAGAGAAACATCCAAGTGGTCCATTTTTAGCCATAGTTGAAGTGGGACTGCTAATTGCTGCACAGACGTGGGGGCACTACGGCGCTGTAACAGCTAAGACACAGCAGTGTGCAAAAGGAAAAGACCTACACGGGTGCCACTGGGGAAACCTGGACTGGAGCTGGTGTTGACCCTGGCAGAGCTGAGGTTTGTAACCTCAGAAATGCTTTTTCATAGTTTCTCTGAAGTTGCCTGTGAAAGCGTGGTGGGTGTTGTACGGCATGAGCCGGCTCGGAAGTTTACTTGTGTATTGATAAAGCTCCTTATGGAAGACAATACGTTGTGTATATCATTTGGAATAAACCATATCAAACATGCATATCTCTTAGAGCAGCTTGGATTGAAAAATATCTTCATACGTTGTTCTGCTGTGTCAGAGTGCTTTTCCCAAGCCAGACTGTATCACTGGTGAAAGCAGAGGAGAATCATTTAGCTTCTTGGATATAAATGGATAGAGAAATGGGTTTGACTGTCTGTTTGAAAGTGATTTGTGTGTCTGGGTTTTATCAGTTCTCTGTTTCCTGAAGCTTGATGCAGCCACTTTGGAAAGCAAAGAGAGTGTATTTCTTTGCTTCAGTCACAGGGGGCTGTATCCACAGGCCTTGATAAAAACTGTACAAATGTTCCAGCTCAGGATATTCTGCAATTCTGTGCAATGTTCAGCAAAGATCTCCCTCGTCTTTCCTTTTATTTTAGAGAAGAGGCAAAGAGGATGCTGAAGTGGCATCATTTAGTCAATCTGGAACATACAATGGAGCCTGATCCTGAATTTAGTTAGATAAGCTAAATCATGTTGACTCCCATACCTGCATTTTTTGGTTTACCACTGAACTGGTTTAGTTTTTCTGTACTTCTCTAGGTATCATAGACTCTGTATTCTATCTGTTGCATAATATCTTATTTTCAAGGTCAAACTTAAATTTGCCTCAGCTACTTACTCCATTGTATTAAAATAAATGTTTCTGGCAGTGTCAGCAAAATGTATCTGTCTAATCAGCATCACACAGTGGATCCCTTCTTAATATGAATTGAGAAGCACTATCTGGTGCTGGAGGCTGACTGGCAGCAGCAGTGCTGCTGTGCAATTTAAAATGCCAGGGTTACATCTTAGGATGTTGTAGTGTTCCCTCAAGTCCCAGAACAATCTAAATTGCTCTTCTCTCTTTCTACCTGTGCCATTCAGAGCTGAGCTTTGGAGGCTGGGGCTAATGGAAAATATGTTTGCCCAAGGGAGATGGTGAGTTTTCTATCACGCACTTCCTTCCTTTTAAAGAGGTTCAACTGATTCATTCTGTTTAAATTTTTTAGATATAGAGCAATGGAGGAATTCCTTCACTTGTGAGAAGTTCCTGTTTCGTGCACTGTTCACGAAGGAACATCCTTCAAACGTAGTTGTATCTGTGCTTATTTAAAAAATGGAAGTTTATCAAATTTTCAAAACCCATTTTTCAGTAAATGAAAGCATAAATATTATTTAATTTTTATGAAAAAAAAAACAGACTTTTCAACAGATTTTAATTTGAAGAAACTTGATTTTTTGGGGGAGGGGGGGCATTTCTGACCTTACTTACCTGTTGGAATTAATGCCAGTGGTGTGCTTACGCCAAGGTGGAACATTATATGCGAAGAAGGACCCCTCCAATTTGTGCAAAACAGTTGTAAAACATGTGACAACCACCACTGAGAGATCTAGAGATTATTGGGAGTCTCCAAGATAAGGCCTGTGTCTCTAATTAGCTGTTAATTAAAATCCTGATATCTGGCCTGTATGCAGTGGCAATTCCAAACAAGATGATAACATGGTCCCATAGAGTAGTTCAGTTATTCTAGAACACTTTAACTAGATTTCCTGGTTGTCACACAGCTAAACTGCTAAAACAATTTAATTTTTTTCTCTTACTTTTCTGGGAGATAGGTATGAAAAGGGCTGGTGAGATGTGTTTTAAAAAAATTAACTGAATGGATGAAACGGCCTCACGTCAATGTGGCAATGGAACAGTTTTTCCTTGGTCTGCTGCTTCTCTTGGAACTGTTTTTTCCTTGTGCACAACTCACATTTGAGTTGGGTAAGAACCAACTGGCAAGTGAGTAACATCAAGGTTTTCAATGCTGAGTCTTCAGCTGAGGGTTAATGTAACAAGAGACTGGCCATGGGGAATAGTCCAGACCTCCTGTGTTTTAAGATTCTGTTCCCCACCTCAAACCTTTGTCCCTTGGTTGCAGAGCTAATGTGAGAGCTGCTTTAATGCAGCTCCTATAATTCACCGAGCTTTACTCCTTTCAGCAGCTGCCAGCATTTCTCATCATCTAGTCCTTTGGGAACACAGAATAGTGTGAGGGACCATGTTTCTATTTGCTGATTGCAGCAGTCCTGATGTTCCTGAATCATCTGGACGTTGTTCTGAAGTGCCACATGTTGTTCTTGGTTCTCCATCATCATGAGCTGTAGAAGACAGGACAGCTGTGTGCTGCTATAATGTGTGAGAGATCACTTGCTTACAAACTTTGTTTTCTGAGGGCTTAGTTATGAAGGAAAGTGAATTTTAGTAAAGCACAGAGTAATTTCATAGAGTCATGGACTTGTTGGTGTCTTAGCACCAGCTACTTTTAAGCCTAGGTAGCTTGTTGTTATTATAAATTTAAGAAGAACTTATAAAGAAAACCTAAGTTTATGATATGAGTGAAAGATTTAATGACAAAACAAACAAACAAAAATGCAGCAAAAAAACCCCAACCACAAGTGTGCTGTATTTGTTGACTTTTACTTCATTACCATCAGCTATTGCTAGTGTATTACTCATTTTGATTTCTGAAAGGATTAATCTGGTATCTTTTTTTTTTGCAAACAGTCCATAAATGCCATGCCCAAGTGGTTTGTTCCCTTCCATCTTGAACAGAAGATGATTTTTGTTGGCAATTAATTCTGGTTGATTTCTCAAGATAGATTTCACAGGTTTATTAAACTTTTCCATTAACTTTTTTCAGGGAGGTTTGAGCATCCTCCTGGAGAGATGATAAAGAGGTGTAATTGGAAAACAAGTTAGACTTTTCAAGGTGACTGTTGAGTTGGTTTTATTGCTGTTCAGTAATTGTTTAATGCAAAATTGTCTGAGGCCTCCTAGAAGCAGAGGCTGGAGCCAGTCCTGGCACATGGTCTCATGGGCTCCTTGGTGCAAATGCAGTCTCATATTTGGGGAGGCAGATGTTAGTGGCTGTGTGGTGATGTGGTTTTGGGGGGGAGTGTGGAGTCCAAAGGCAAAAGCCAGTTTGTTGCTGGGAAGTTTGGGTGAAATGTCTGCCGCAGCTGAGGAGTTTGAGCAGTGGGTCAACTGCTTTGACATACGTGCTCTTGACCATTAGGCTACTAACAAAATGGCCCTTCAGCATGGTTTGAAAGGGAAACAGTGAGACATTTCTTGTTATTTATCTAATGGATGGTGATACCAACCTTGAGGAGAAGGCTCCAGTCTGTGAATGTTTTATGGATGGAGATAGACACCAATGTATTAAATCAGAGGCACCTCCAGAAGGAGCAAGACTTCAAACCCACATGGGCATCATTTTTCCCAAACTTTAATCCCAGGCCAGTCTCCCTACAGTGTATCCCCTTTGGAGCACCAGTGTTGGGGTTGTTCAGGTGTCCCTGAACAGAGACCTGCTCCCTTAGCTGGGGATTTCAGTCTCCACTGCCTGGACCTTTCTTGTGACACCCTGATGTCACTAGCACTGAGCATGATGCAGCATCTTCTGGTTCCAGGCACAATGTTTTTACCAGTTCAGCATGGTTTTGTTTCTCTTCAAGAGCGTGAGCAGAGCTGGCAGTGTGAATCAGAAGCTGCTACACTTGACTGAACATGAATGTGTGTGTCCTACTCACATCCTTGGTTTCATAAAGCTTGTACCAAGTAGTCTGAGTGACCAGATCTCTTTTCTTCCTCTGGAAACAGGGCACTGTTTCTCTTGCACGGAAAGTTGGCAAATTTTCATGTCATTTTGAGCAAAGCTCTTTGCTTATTTAATGTTAATCTTGTGAAAGTTTTATAAAAGTAACAACTCTGTGGTTCTTGTGTGTGTAATTTTGCTGAAGGGAAGATCCCAACCCTTTTGAAGTTGGTGGCAAAATGCCTTTGACTGTTTCAGCCTTTAAATCTTCTATGTATCAACCTGACAGTGGAAGTAAATAAACTTTTTCTGTGTCTTTGACAAAACCTCAGTACACACACGCAAGTTTTGCAGAACATTAAAACCAGGCAAAATGCAGCACAGGTACTATGTATACATTGAAGAATTCCAATTTTCTTCAAAGCCAGATCTTCTGCAGTATCATACAATTACTTTCACCTGCGTATATGCTTTTACTTCCAGGACTTGCCTTAAATGTGTTTAAGAGATAGGAAGGAATTTCTACCAGGAGATAGCATGAAAGATCAAATATTTTCCCTGTCTTCATTTTCTTTATCTTTTTAGAAGGCTTAGGGACAGCAGCAGGTAATTTGAGGCCCAAATTTTTGAAGAGCTTCAGCCCCTAGCTGTTCCCATTACCAAACCAAGCCTTCAGAAAAACGTGGTCACTTCATAACATGTCTGACAAGAGCTGGCTTCTTTTGAAGGGGGGGAAAAAAAAGGCAGCTGTTCATCTTTAATTTCTATTTAAATAAAAATTGAAATAACTAAAAAGAGGAAAAGCAAAATGTAAATTAAAAAAGTAGCAGCCCCTCTGGTAGGATTATAAAAGAGAAAGGAAAACATGTTTTTGACTGGCTTTGTGCTTGTCTGCATGAGCTGTTAAAAAGAGGTGGCAGGCTTGGGTTTGGAAACAGGAGGAATATGTGTTAGCAGCACTGGGGGGTCGGCAGCTTAATCCTATTTTGAGAGTTCATCAAAGTCCTTTCCTGAGTCTAGTTTGAGGAAAATATTACACGGTCCCTTTGGTCATGACAAATAGATGCAATCACAAACAGGTCATCAGTTGTTTAGAAACAGGATGTGAAGTTTGTGTGGGGCAAAAATAGTTGGTGTCTGCAGGACTGTGGAAGTTGAATTTGGAGGAAAGTGAGGTTTTTCACTCCATGTGTTCTCACACTGAATTTATCACATGCCACCTTCCTCCTCTTCATCCTCCCCTTCATCTTTTCTCTCAATGATATTAAATAAACAGCATAACATTTCAGCAAACAAAAATGTTTCCTGGCACTCCAGCATTTTACTTAAAAAGAAAAGGGTTTATTTTTCTTAGCTGGAGGACTTGTTTCCTTGCATA
Source organism: Neopelma chrysocephalum (assembly GCF_003984885.1). NCBI lineage: Eukaryota > Metazoa > Chordata > Aves > Passeriformes > Pipridae > Neopelma > Neopelma chrysocephalum. The sequence continues at coordinate 4,644,284 of NW_020897767.1, forward strand.
TGGCTCCTGAAATTTTCCTCCATTACCAAAAAACTAGTAAAAATTAAGTAGACCTAAATAAAAAGGCAGTATGGCTTCTCATGGCTCTTTCCCCCAAATTCATCTTCTTAGCTGGTCCCAGCTTTGTGTTGATGGCATCCATCCCTGCTGAACCCTGGCTGCTGTCCAGCCAGGGAACTGGTCAAATGGTTCTGCAAGTCCCAAGCTGTGTAAATTCAGAAAAGAGGGATCATAAACAGATTTAATTGTGTTTGTTTGAGTTTCATTTGTGTCCTTGTTATTTTCCCACATTGCCTTGCACAGTATCTGCCCTGTAAAGCGTAGTCCAATAAAGCCATTAAATTCACTTATAATTTCACTGTGGATATTAAACATGTAAGTTTTGAAGCCGGTGAGAGGAAAAGCAAGGGAGGTTGATCTTTTCCCCTCTCCTTTCTGAAACGGCATCTGCTCAGAATTTTCAGAAGGCTTAGGGAAGAAGGTAATATTTTAATTGCCCTGTATTTCTCCAGCTGAAATTAATAGTACTGTCAGTGCAGGAGATGGCATGAAGCTGAAATGCGCACAGGAAAGTGCATGACAAGAAATACAAACCTCACTGATCACTCTGAGGGGCTGAATCCTGCTCTTCTGAGTCCATCCCTGGCTTTGCACTGTGGGGATTTAAGGCCAGGTGGTCATGGCTGTGTTTGCTGCAGATGGACTAGATGAGCACTGTAGGTCCCTTCCAGCTGAACTCTTCTGTGTCACCTGCCCTCAGCTGCGATATAAATATGTGTATGCACATAAATATAAGGACTTGCTCAGTAATTCCTAGTGGAAAATCCATAACTTTTGCGGAAGGAAAACATTTATAACTGGGTCTCTGTGCCTGAGTCATCTACCAGGGCACAGGGGAAGGGGGAGAATTGCTGTTGGAGCTGAGTAGCAGGTACTTTACTGAGGGGGTGCCAGGGGGTTTGAAGCTCTCTCCTGGATTTACGTGTAGCCCTGCTTCTAAATCTGGTGCCTCAATTTCGTATGCTGAATGGTTCCCCCCTCTAATCATTGCTCTGCTAGCATGACTATGCATCACTGCTTTTGTTATAAACCTGAAGGACATCACAACTAAGCTGGAAGACGTGTTGCTCTTAGATTTTGGATTTTTTTTTGCCCTCCAGTGTTCTTCATGTTGACTCGCTTATGCTGAGTATTAAAAAAACAAACAAACAAAAGCTTTATGTAAGGGAAGAAATATTAATGACAGAGAAAGAAAGCATCAAAAATTGCTATTTGGTGTTAGGTCCTTGGAGTGTTTTTCAGTTCAGGTTGTCAGCTGGTGGGGGGTGCTCAGCCCAAACAGATGTTCCTGTTTTCAACTGGAGTCCAACAGCAGAGGGGAAAAACTGGATTTTTCATTGCTCATATTTCTCATGAGAGAGCGAGTGATGTGAAACGTAGTTTCTACATTACCAGAGAGAAAACAGCTGTTTCTGTGAGCTCCAGCTCCAGACTTCCAGTAATGTTTCTGCTTAGCACTGTGTTGAAATGTCTTGCTGCCAGCAAACACCAGCAGTTTGTGCAGAGGGTGGGGAGAGATGGTTTTTGAGGGGACCTTATACCCTCAGTGCAGGGTATTGGATGTATTTGTGTAACTAATGGGTTTTATGAATTGAAGTTACACTGGAGGTAATAATGATTTCAAAGTTTCCAGTAAATATGTGTGTGGGGGGGAGGTTAATAAAATGTGCAACTAATTTGCTTCTCTTATTCAGAGGACTAAGCACATGGTGCAAACATTTCCTATACATGGAAGTTGTCAAAGGTTTCTTAGATATAAGAAAGAAAAGATAGGCTACTTAGATATAATATACCTAAGTTTGTATCTTATTTGTCATTTTAAGAGATGAAAGGATGACTCTGCAGTATAATCTCCGTTATTGTGAGGAAGTCCTAGTTACAGTCTCCTGTTTTTCCACAGCAGGAGAGATGGATGTGAGCTCAGTCTCCTGGTTTTATTCACACTGGTGAATTGCAGTCGTGATTCATTCTCACTAATGAGATCAAAGCACAGAGTTCCCCTTCCACTAACATGCTACCTCAAAGACATTAATTGCTTCTCCAAAAAATATATATGTTGGCAAAGCCACAGAGCTTCGTTTTGTTATTGCAGGTGTTTAACCAACCTTTGAGCTTGAAAAAATACTTGATTTATTCTATTGCACTTTATGCCAAATGCATCGATGAGGGGATTACTCTGCAGCTCAGCTGATGTGAAAGCAAACCCTGGCAGGTAGAAGCTCTTTGTGAGCGTTGCCAAAGGTCACAGTGGTGGGCTGGGTGTTGAGTCTCATGTAGGACATGCTGATGGAGATAAGGGTGATGAACTTTTATTTTCTAGCTTGAGAAATTGATAGGGCAGCAGAACTGATAGAAATGCAGTGTAATGCCTTTCTAAATGGGCTTAAATGGGATTGGCACTGAAAAGGTGTTGGCAACCTATGGCATATTCACTTCTACCTTTGTGAAATGTTCACTGCAGTTGGTTCTTGCTGTTACCATGAATCAGAAAGGGCAATTATTTTCTTTATCCTAAACAGTCCAGGTTATGGAAAATGTTGTGCTTAAAATATATTAAAAAAATTACCATGAGTAAAGGAGTCCAGTTGTTCCAAGATGCAAGTTAAATTCCAGCAGATGTGTATTGCACGTGTAGGTGATCAGTGCTTTATGACAATCCTGTTTCTAATTTTCCTCTAATTTCCTTGATTGCTTATGATTTAATTGTGTGTGTAGTGACAGAAAGACTTCAGAATGCTGCTTCATCAGGTAATTAAATCAACACATTCTAAAGGGTGGTAAAATAGTTTTAGACTTTTATTCATATTTTCTTGAGTTGTACCTGCTTTTTGAAATTTCTTTTTCTTCTTCTGAAATCTGTGCTCTGCAAACCTGTAGTGTAATTGCAATTGGCTACTGAATTAGAAGTTAAACAACTGTTCACATGCTAATCAAGAGCTACTTTTGTATTTCTAAATCTCTCAAACACCTTTGGACTGCTTTTATAAGGAATGCTGAGACTGAGGGATGATTTGGTTTTAGTTTGCTAAGGAGTTTACATGAGTATACATATAATTGCACCTCTTTTTGCCAATTGATTTTATTACAGTGCTTAATGGTTTGTTGAATAGTTTATAGGATAATGAATGTCATTTCCTTGTATTATACTATAAATAACTTGGCAAATTTTTAATTAGGATAATCACGGTAGCTTTCTCTACTGCTGTAATCAAGCTTTGCTTTTTGAATCCAAGAACTAATGTACATCTATATCAAGTTAGACCAATTATGTTTTGCTAGAGAGTACAAGATTTTGTTGATTGTATATTTGGGTTTTTTAATACCTCTTCCCTTCTTGAATCTTGGCTCTACTTCTGTTGAAATGGTAATTAGCTCCATTGGATGAATTTTATTTACTTTAATATTCTGATTAGAAGAATGCAGAGGACAAAAGTTTTGTTCCAGGTCAGATTTTGGGAGTTTGGCTTTCTGTAGTATTGGAAGAAAATCAGGCATTTCCTAGCATAGCGTTTAAAGATATTTTATAACCATATAAAGTTAAATGCTTGCTTTGGTTTAGCTGTAATCTTGAAGTCTATTAACAATTTTAGAAATTAAAAATACAGAAAGAAGAGAAGCAATTCCAGCAAAAGTTTGCGAGTGCTTTAAGTACTGCATGGAATGATCTCCTGTATGGGGGAACTCAGTGTGCACAACACTGTATCCAGCAGAGCTTGGAGATGCTCCAGTGTTCCCAACTCTAAAGGGCTGGCAGGATGACAAAGTCCAGTTACTTTCTTTTGCTTTCGTAGCTTGGAGAACAAGCTGAAGAGAGCAACAGTGCTCAGGGTTTCTTCAGTGACTTTAAAATATTCCATTTACCCCCTCAGCTGAGACTGTCAAAACTGGAAAGCCTTAAAAAGCTGTGTGTGATTCATGAGTGAAACGCTGTCCTGCGTCTGATGATGTGGTATCTTATGGAGCCTTTCTGAAGGAGTGACCCAATATGTTGCACATAGTCATAGAATCACAGAATGGTTTGGGTTGGAAGGGACCTTTAAAGCTCATCTCATTCCACCCCCTGCCATGGGCAAGGACACCTTCCACTAGCCCAGGTTGCTCCAAGCCCCGTCCAACCTGGCCTTGGACACTTCCAGGGATGGGGCAGCCACAGCTTCTCTGGGCAACCTGTGCCAGGGCCTCACCACCCTCACAGGCAAGATTGAGAGAACACGAGAGATACTTGCAGCTGTTGTTAATTACCCCCTGCCCATCTCATGCTGCTGTCCCTGGAGGGTGTTCTCTTTTGGGAGTTTCAGAAGTTGCTGGTTGAAAATCTTTTCATTAAGTAGATGAATCAGAAAAAAGCCTGTCAAGAAGTGAATCACGTTGCCTGTATGTGGAAAGCAAATCCCTTCCAGTGAAACTCTTAATGAAGGAGAAGGTCCTTGAGTTCATGAAGGAATTCTTGATGAGAAAAAGCGTAACTCTAATTTTGCTCTTTTGAGCAAGATGCTGTTTTCTACCATCTACAACTTCATGAAACATTCATTAGGACTCTGTCTTACCATATTGTAAACGATGATGGCTCTACAGAAAGGCCAACTCCTCTTCTGCACAGAAACCAAAAACTTAGATTCAAATTTACTGTTTTCTCTGCTACTTTTGTAAAAGTAACCTGGTTTACATTACGGGCTGCCTGTTTCCCTGCTTCTGCTATAACTGACAACATAAATATCCATTTCATTGCTGAGGTTTGGAAGTTGTTAATGTGTCTTCCACCGCATTGCAGAAGTTCCTTGAGCTCTGTGGCCACAACACAGCTCCCATGCAGGGCTCGAGCTGCTCTCTCACTGCAGTTCTGCAATTATGTCATCAAATACAAATCTAAACATATGGTCATTTCTATAAAATGCAGAGCCTGAGAAAACTGGAGAGAGCAATGATGAGTCGGAAAAAAATCCAGTGGAAATACAGAGTTAAATGTCAATGCCTGCATTGTGCCTAGTTAATATTTCACAGGAATGCCGTTGACTTGTTATAGAGCCCAGAGGATTTATGCATTTTTCTGACAGATGATCATGATTCCCATCAGTACACTTAATGCCAACATCTGTAGGGTTCCACCTAATTTGGGAAACAAATATATTCTGTCCTCGTCAAAAAAGAATACTTTGTATGTTCCAGGAAATGCTCATTACTTTGGGGTCGTTGCAATTAAGTGGAGGACAGAGAGATTTTTCGAGGGGTGCAGCACGGTACCATTACACTTTTCATTTTGGCTGCTGGTTTTAAATTCAAGTTGGCAGATGACAGCTTCTGGTCTTGGCATCTCCGTGAAAAAGTGCTTTGGTAATAGCTCTGAGTAAACACATGAAAATAAAATACAAATGTGATCCTTAGGAAAGTTTTGGTCGTACTGTCTGTGGTTCAGGAATGTTGGGAATATATTAGACACAACAACTTTATATCCCAATCATCATTTTCTTTAAGCTGAACTGTATTTTTTTTTTTAATTATTATAATTATATGTTTTTTCTGGTCACTAGGGAAAATCTTTCAAAATTCAGGTTTTCTAACCTTCTTTACATTAAGTCATGGCCAATCTAGATACTAATGCACAAGGACACCTGTATAAACATTCCTTTTTCCCGTGTCTCTTCCAACATCTTCAGAGATAGTGAAGATATCCCCGACAGCCTTTGTTTCATTTTGCTAAATAAATAAATTTCACTTGAGCTCTTCTCTTGGTGATCTTTATTCCCCAGATACTGTTTCAGCAAGCTTGAATTCTAAATTATTTATGTGGGTGTATTAATACTCAAGGAAAAAGTTATACTTCGTGTTGCTGCATGAATTAGTTTTGTGTGTACAAATATAGTTGTGTGATACCAATGTGGCATTGCTGCAAGTAGAAATAGAGGTGAGTTCTCTTGTGCCCTTCTGTGGGAAGCACACCAGAAAATTCAGGGAAGTTGTCCTGCCTCAGTTAATGATATATTTGCATGTCTAGAGGAGGAAAAGCCTGACCAGAAATTACAAAAAATGACAACAGAATTTATCATGAGATATTGGAAAAATGACAGAAAAGGGAGAAAGTGGGAAATGTTAGCTTGGGTTTGGTAAGGGGAAAAAAATGCAGCTCTTCAAAGAGGTTGTTACTTCTAAGTAGCTCATAAAATGATTTTCCTGTAATTTGTGTAGTTCTGCATATTTGTTATTCATCACTTTTAAGTTAGGTAAGGTAACTATCTAGGTTAAATTTGCTGAATTTTAATTTATGCACTGCTTAAAGCTGTTACCTTCAGGGTTGGGGGAAAAATCCTAATTTTTCATGAATTGGTCTCTTTTATGTTGACAGTGTTCGACCTTACCATGACTAGAAAAACTTAGAACAATTTTTACCTGCCACAGGAAGCTGCTTGGGATATTTTTAAAATAAAATGTTTACTTTTGAATGATAAATGTAGTATCATGTCCTGAAATATCAGCCTTGAGATTGTCGTGGTCCCGCGTTCTTTTGACAGGACGAGGAAGCACAACAGTGTCTATCAGGGAATCTGATCAGAATAAAAATGAACTTGTAAGCCAATAAAGTGAGTCTACCCCACTTTATTAGAAGCAACATTGAGTTAAACAGGAGAGATACTGCATTTGGTTTTGAATGATGAATAGGGTTTAAGTTTCAAAGGTTGTTTTCTCTGTCTACTTGATATAAACTCAGTGTAGCACTGATAAAAGGTTCCTTCTGACTCACCTGGTTCCTCTATGGATTTGGATGTACAGAGGTCCAGTTTCTAAGTGTATAAAAGCTGGTAACTCCTCAGGCTGCTTTTTGTTTTGCCTTCATCCTGATAATTTTTGATATTTGTAGTTGTCTCTATTTTCATCTCTTTCTTGTCTGTATTAACATCATTTCATCTCATTTTTGCTTCCTTAACAGCAGCCCCTGGTACTGTTGGCCTTTTTCCTTTTCAAATGGAAGAGACCTGTTTTTTTCCCCATCAGTTTTTCTGGGGCATCATTAAATCATTGAAGCACAGAATAGCTTGGGGAAGGGATCTTTAAAGGCCATCTAGTCCAACCCTGCTGCCATAGGCAGGGACGTCTTCAACTACATCAGGTTGCTTAGAACCCTTTCCAACCTGGCCTTGAAAGTTTCCAGGGATGGGGCATTCACAGCTTCTCTGGACAACCTGTGTCCGTGCATCACTACCTGTACAGTAAGGAATCTCTTCCTAATATCTTATCTAACCTTGCCTTCTGTCACTGTGAAGCCATTCTGCCTTGTTCTGTCACTCCATGCCTCTGTCAAAAGTCCTTCTCCAGCTCTCCTGTAGCCTATTTAGGTCTCCCCAGAGCCTTTTCTCCTCCAGGCTGAACAACCCCGACTCTCTCAAGCCTTTCTGCCTAGGAGAGATGCTCCAGTCATTGATCATCTGTTTTGGCCTCCTCTGGACCACTTATGGACCACAAATAATGTCACTTGGTAGAAATGAGAAGGGAGATGGTGTCCAGTGACATTTGGGCCAACATAGAAATCCACGAGGACCAAAAAACATCCTTGCTGAGGTCAGGTACTGTAGGGGTGAAACCATCAAAAGTGGTTTTCATGCAGGTGTCCAATGAAAGCCTTAAAGACTAATTTTTCAGAGTTAAAATCAGTGGAGTTTGTAAGAGCTCTGGAAACGTGGATTTGTAACTCGTTCATATTTGTAAAGTGTCAGAGCTTGTACTGTTCCTCCTTAGTGCTCAAAAATCCACAAATCTTTCTTCTGCAGAAGGTAAAGTTTATTTGGCACAGCAGATTAGTCTCCGTGGGAAGTTAAACTAGTCACATGTGCAGCAAAAGAGTGAAATTATGGACCCAGCTCTACCTCCTGGCCCTTCAGACTGCTTTCTGTCATGCCCCTTTTAAGCTAAAATCATTCCCAGTGTGATATTTCTGATTGAACAAAAGCACAGGAAAGTGCTGCTCCAGGTCTGGGCTGGGGTAAAACACTTTTCCCATGTGGATCTCCATCAAAACGGCAGGAGATGGAAAGAGAAAAAGTGATCTAACTGCCAAATGTAAACCAATGGCCAAGACAGTTTAAAAATTATTTATTTTTGTGAAGCACAGAATGGGAAGTTTGTTTGTGCCTCAGTCCATGGGGATGGTGGGAATGGTGTGCAGAGATCTCAACAGAGCCCTGGGTCCTGCTGGGGCCATGAGGCAGAGCTCACCTGGAGTGTCCTCAGGAGACCTCACTGCCCCTCCAGTGGCTGCTTAAAACACATCAGTGTTCCCAGCTGGGAAAGTCATGGTCACCTATATTTGACTTACCACCATCTCTGTCAAATTCTAATAATTATGATAAAAACTATCCTCGGCCCATTTAGCAAAGCAATTAATAAAATACTGTTTGACTGGAGCATCTTATCCTATTTTTATTCCAATTTTCATTGACTGAAACTTTCACATTTCTGAAGCCTGTTTACAATATTACAATGTCATCTTTGTGTTCCCACATTTCCAGAATGCTTTCAAATATCCAGCCATTTTAATGCATGTCTCAAGGGATCATAGAAATATCTTTTAACAGGTGGTGTGAGTTAAAAAGAGTCTTCCCCTGTGTATCCAGCTGCATTCATCACCTTAGGTCATCTTCAATATTCATGTCTTCTACCTGGAATACTGGTTTTGTCCTCTGTGATAACATGTGATTTTCTTCAAAATGAAGCATATGGTTTATTCTTCTCATCAAATTGCTCTTAAAATCTCTTGGGTTTTTTTTTTCTGGTCATTGTATCTGCCAGAATTTGAAGACTTATTTTTGCTTAAACTTTCTAAATATTTACGATAGTGAACATTATTAGGTAGCAAATAACAGGGAAAAAATATTTTATTTGTGCAGATGCACAAAGCAGCTTTCAAACATCCTTGGTATGTTGCTGGATGTTACCTAAAATATCCTCCTCACCTATCATAAATTTAGTCTCACAATGAGATCTTTGGAAATATCTTCAAAACCATTACTGTTTTTTTTTGTTGTGTTTTTTTTTTTGTTCCTTTAATGCCACTTCAGAAAATGAATCTAAGAAAAAGTTGTTTAAAAATGTGTCCTTGAAGTGTTGAGTAGGATTGTGTGGGGAAAAAACATGTTGTATTGTTATCAGTCAAGGAAGAGGTAAATGATAGAAATGTTAATTTATTAATTCCTAAACATGAGTTTAGTTAGACTTGGTTCAATCAATGTTAATCTTCTGGTATGTGAACGTGTTTGCTTATAGTTGAAAGAAATTTGTTGGAATGTGATAATTGCTCTCTTTACTAATCAGCCCACAATGGCTTAATGAGAAATAGATTTGAATAACTTAAAATAGTCATCAGAGCAAAAGTCAAAAGCTGTGAGGGAGAGAATGGACTTGTCTTAAGGTGAGAAGATAAATTTCAGTGCTGATCTCAGAGTTTAGGTGGATACAAGGCAAGGCTGAGGTGGGCAGGGAAGAGTTTCCTCCAGCTCTGGTGGTCTCTGAGTGCTCTCAGCAGTGAAGTCACACAAGGTGTTTCATGCCAGTGTGATTAGTTATGTGGTGTAATGGTATCTCCCATTCAATTCAGGAATGAAATTTTTACCACACTTCTTAACTGGAAGTAAATACACAGGTCTTTGGATCTACCTTAGGAATTCATGTGCCTCAGTTACTGCTGCTCAAACACATTTCAGTGAGTCATATCTACTTTTTATTTTAAGATAAAAAAAAATAGTGTCACCATTCTGCTACAGGTGTGCTTTCTGTGAAATGGCACTTTAAATATACTTGAGTGTCATTATTGAAGAGACTCAAATGGTTTAGATCTTAATTGATATTAATAGGAATAACCCTCAATGACGTGAACTTGGCAAGCCAGAAATTGCAGCTGTTCTCAGCAGTAGTGGCAGTAACAAAGATAATTAATTGTTTTTCCCTGGGAGATATATTTAGATTGTACAAACTAAATATTCCATTCCCTGAGCCCTAATTCAGGCTTGTATTTGTTCTGCAAATACAGCAAGTGAAACTTAAGTTAATATTTTTTGACTGGCACACCATGATTTGAGCCATTGCAATTATTTTTGAGAAATAAAGTACTTTAAATATTTATTACACAAGCCTTCCACTGATGACTTAAAGAATAATGCTGCATATGATTTTCTGAGATTAAATAAGTAATAATTTGATTTTTTTTATTTCTTTTTTAAAAATTGGCTTATAGGATCTGGCACTTGACCTGTCTCCAGCAGTAATGGGCAAGTGGTATCAAATATAACAGAGCATGTGTTCCTGCCAGAGTTCTAGACAAAAAGTATTTTCAAGTGAGCACAACTTCATTTGTAAGAACTTAGTCAGCATTATAATCTTCCTGGATTATTAAAGAATGTGTCTAGATTCAGTGTTGAAGTGCTCAAGGGAGTATTAATGGCACTGTAAGATGTTAAGACCCATTGTGTAAGAAACCTTTGCTTGGTTTATTGATTGCCAGGCTTTAAATTCTTTACATTTTCCTTAAAACGTTGCTCGGAGAGGGAAGGAACATTCATGGGCACTTCCCCTTTCGAAGTTGTGAGTGGGCTGAGCACCTGGGGACTATTTACTTCTGGTCCTGGTTCTTGAAGCTGTAATAGATCCACCCACAAGAACATATATTCATATGCTTTAAGTGTGTGGTTTTTATTAACACTTATTTTAACAGTGCTTGTAAAACTCCTGCATTTAAATGCGGTTCTATAAAGCGATGGCGTTCTGAGCAAGGGTTTCTCTCATCATTTATTTACTGCTACAATACAAAATAGGTATCGTTTTATCTGTGCTGGTAACATCCACCTTGAAAATCTAACATGCATGGGATGCTCTGTTGCTTGCTACAACAGTAATTTCCTATTGCAGGTTTTAAATCAGTGATGTCCTGAAAGCAGGGAGCTGCCTCAGGTTGGGCTGGGCACAGAGGCAAAGCATGTGCCCTCCAGCAGCTCCATCAACCTCCTTCATAGTCAAGAGATGAGCCTTTATTTCCCCTAAACTAATATGGCACTAAACCACCAAACTAAACATTTACCTTTGTAATGCAAATATTTCCTAACCTGAGCTTCTGTCAAATCCTGGAGTTATTTGTGCTGCTCTGTGAGAGACATGGATTTTGCAGCAGGAAAATATGTCGTTTGTGAATGGGATGAAGCCCTTTTTTTCACTTGCATCTTAAATGAAATCTAAATGACCCATCATACCCTGCACACAGCAAAAGCAGTAGGTATAATGAAAGACTGATTATGTTTAATTAGCAGTAGCAGTGATTTGAATGTTTTGTCCTGTATCTTTCCTCAACCTACTTCCCAGAAAAAAACTACTTCTTTAGTGTATTGAAAGTAGTTACTTGAGTTCATCAACTGAGTTAGTTCAGAACCCCATTTCTCTGGATCTCCATTTGTTATTGAGACCATTATATCGCTGGAATACCAGTTACTTAGGAATTTGTATTAAAAATATTAAATATTAAAAGTATTACATAGTCTAGGCTGGCATTCAGGTCTGCAGCTTTTCAACAGCAGTGGATTGGAGAGGTAAAACTGCTTTTGCCTGTGTCTTAAAGTACAGTGGACTGTTCTTAATGACTCCCCAGCTGGGGGAAACTTAGAACTATGATGCCATTTAAAAAACAAACAAACAAAAAACAAACACCTTAGAAGTATTGTTATTACTGTGGTCATAGATCTGGCCAAACCACCTCTTTCTCATGTACGTATCCATATGTTTCCCAGGAATTGTTAAGGATTGTGTCTGCTTCAGTGATTTAGCTCAGTTGCTGAGACTGTGCAGAGCAGCCGCAAGGAATAACTAGTGCAGCACCAACAAAACAACCTTCTTGGTAATTCTCTGACTCTAAACCCCTCACAACTGAAATCACTCTGCTGCAGAGCTCCGAAGCTGTTTCTGTCTTCTGGGGAGAATTGCCTGGTCGTACAGTTCTGCATCTCTTTCTTTCCTGCTGCTAGAATATAATTAAAGTTGCTAAAAATACATGCTTTCTAATATTGTTTTTTTCTGTGTGGGCGTCTGCTGTTCCTGAGTTCTCATGGGAGGAGATGGTATAAAGATGAATGTCACTTAACTCTGTTAAGTGGTCCATACTGCATAGGGATATGAAAGCTGCTTATTTATGACCTGATCCAAAGTCCCATGAAGCTTTAAAATTACATATATATAAATATATATTTTTTTTTTTTTCTCAGAGCAGCCTGCTGACTTTCTTAGTTTTCCAGAAGTATTTTTACCCATCAGAAGAGAGACTTCTGAACTGTGAACTACCAGTTTCATGCTACCCTGTGTGAATTTACATTTTTAGTGCTAAGGAAATTGGTAGAACAAGCAGGGCCATAATTACTGTGGTTTTACAATACTGACATCGTAACTAATTATGGTTTAATCTACAGAACATACTGTTTGTTTAATAATCCCAGCAGAGGTAGTTTGAGCATATGTTTTTGCTTCACCTAGATGTAACTGGGAATGACTGTCAGGGAAGTGACAGTTGACAAGGTTTTACATATTTTACAGTATAAAACGTGGCTCACCTTTGATACACATGAAATCGCTTAAAGGTGAACAGTAATAAGCATTTAGAGGCAAAGTAGCTCAATGCAAAGAGAGTCTTTGTTCCCTTAATGTGTGGTAAAACCGAGGCATAATTTTGTTTGCACAATCTCAGCAGCAAGCAAAGCTGGTAGTAAAATCCTCAGCACCCCTCCTGAAGAAGTGAGGTCTGCTGTTGCTGACAAAGGTTAAATATCCATCATCCCTTTGGCCTGCTAAAAAGATTATATCTGCAGGTTTGTCTGAGCTTACTACCTGATGGTGTCTTTTGGTTTTTATTTAAAGATTGCCAATTTTTCCTGGATATGAATCTCTTGATTTCCTCTCCTGCCTCCTCACCCATCATTTGAAATGTGATTATCTTTTCCCCACACGTGAAAAGTCTCAAAAATAACGTAAAGATTTTTGGACAGAGGAGAGAGGGGACAAAGAGGAGCCTGAGTTTGTATTTGTGGTGGATTTCCTCCAGCCTCTTCTGTGGTGAGACCTTCCCCTGTGAAACCTGGGGTGTCATATTTATACAGGTGTCCGCTCCTTGTTCAGCACATCAGGCTTATGAGCCTGATTTCCATGGCTGCAGTGGAACTTCTTAAAAGTTAGGATTGTATTGGCCACCCTTCAGTCATCAGACACCAGGACAGTTTGGAGAAAGCAGTTATGTTAAAAATTAAATTATTTCTTCCTTCCTTTTGTACGACTAAAACATTTAGTGTGTGTGTGGACTCCTGCATACCATCCTATCGATTCTTTTCCTGATGCTGTCTTTAGTTTCCTAATTGCCTGTTTCTCTTGACCATCCTGTGTGACACAAATAGCCTCAGGGACAGCAGGGATTTGAAAAAGCAATAGCTGAGGCAAGCTTCCCACAGGAATGCTGCCTTTGAATTAAATGTTTCCTCCATAAGGATGTGGGGCTATTCTGGTTTGTCAAGTGTCCAAATGTCTTAGCAATAAACTTTCAGAAGTATTTCTACAAAGTTGCTTGATAATATTGTATCCAAAATTGTCTTTATTTTTCCTTGTATCTGTTCTGATATCGGATCTTTCACAGTATTTTTTAAAAATACCGATTAACATTTATGAACGATATTAAAATGTCACCTTAATAAGCTGAAGGAATAATTATCTAAGCTGGTAGTTCCTTCAGTTTGGTTTGCCTTTGAATAATTCAATACTTAATGTATATATATGTATATACGATTGTTTTTTTAAAAATATGTTAATGTTTCAAAACATCAGTAATTTTTTTTTATAATAGAATTAAATAATTCAGAGTGATAGTACTTGGTTTTCCTGGCGTGATGAAACAATGATCCTAGAATGCAACCTAAGATGACAGCTCGTTCCTGCAAGAAAGCTCTTATCAGGGAAGGGTGACTCTTACCTTCCTTTAAAAATCAAGGGTTTTGTTATCAGTCTGAACTTGAAGCCTGTGATGATGATCTCATCCTTTTATCAATCCAACTCTTCTCCTTAGTGTCAAAGCTTTGACCATTTCCTTCTTGTTTCCAAGGAGCACATGGGCTCATTAATCCTGCCTGTCGTTACTCAAGGCTCACATAGCTCACCCAGTGCCATTCCCACTGTCCTGGGGGGATAATAAATCCAAGCAGGGGTAGTTCCAAAACTTGTTTGTAGGTAGCTAGGTGACACTGTGCTGATATCAAATCCATCCATTACTTTGATGGGATCCTTCTTTCTAACATATCCTTTTTAGGCAACCTGCCCTCCTTAAATACCATTTAAAATTTTCCAGCAGCAACTTCTTGGATGAATATTGCATCTTGCTACGTGTGAATAATATGTTTCCCTACTCAGAAAATCACATTGAAGATGTACTGACAGCAGCAGCTAAAATCACAATACATTGCTCTCTAGTGGTGTTAAAATTATTATTCGCTGAATAAATTTCTAAATTACGCCTTAAATTATCAGTCTTGGATCATGCCATCAGAAAAGTCAGACCTGGACTGCTAGAAGATCACAATTTTAATTACTTTCCCAACTGTTAAATTGCAATTAAACCTGTACTAGGCAACCCTTTGGTGTACGATTGACTTAATTCTTACAATTTAACTTAGAACTGTTGACTGGAGTTATTTAAAATACTGGATGTTACTTCAATAGGGCCCAGCATAAATATGGAGCCATTTGTAGGATTAGAGTCAGTTTGATATGAAAAATAGATTGATTTTTTTTTTTGCTGTTGTTGCAAATTTCTAATATTACTACCACATTTTTAGTATTTGTGCTGAGGTTTTTTTGTTTTTAAAGTTATGTGGTATCTGACTTGAATCAAATAGTCAACTCTGGTAATAAGATTCTCCTTTTAGCTGTTTATATAGACAGTATTAAGAAAAGAATTTTAGCTTGATTTTCTCCTAATTCTCTCATCCTTCTGATAACTGAATTTAAGGATATCTTAGTGTTTAACCCCATTTCCCTGTAGATTAATTATCGCAATGTAAAACAAACGTGTATTAAACATATGTAGTTGCTTACAGAAGCAGATTTGGCTGTTTCATTTAATATAAATCTCTTGTTGCACAAAACAAAACAGTTGCATTTAAGATTTCTCTGGTCATTAAAACTGAATTATGAAATAGGCCTCCATCTGCTATTGAAACCTGTTCATCATTATTTCGTGTCATTTTAAGTGGGATCATTCTGAGATATGCTTAGTGACAGCAGGCTTGGCTCTCCCAGCTACGGGGGTATGGTAGGACAGGGCTTCTTTCCTAGCTGCAAAAATATGTTTGTTGTCTTCTGATGAGCTTTTCTCCAAGAGTTCGATTCTCACTTCTCCACTTCTCCTGCCTTGCCATCTCCTGCAGATTTATGTATTTTAATAGTTCACTTAAACTGTGTGCAAGTCGCAAATTCCTCCCCGCGCTCCCCCTCCCGCCCAGCCCGTTCTGATAATCACTGTGGGATAAATCCAGCCTTGCTATCCATCAAGCCTGGCCACTATCTGGGTGACGGTGATCGTGGTTAGCAGAGCAGTTAGTGTTAAATGATTGGCAACGGAGCGACAGAGGAGTGGGCAGGGAAGATGGATGGCCCCGTGTTGCCGTGTGTGAAGTGCGAGCCGCGAGCGGCCGCTCGGAGCTGGGTAAACAGGAGCTGATTGCTGACAGCTCCGTGCCCGCTGGGGCAAATGTGGGCTCTGCTGGAATAGGTGAGCCAAGGAAGGCAGGAATTTCACTACTGGGCTTAAGAACCGCGTTGGCAACCTTTGAAGGAGCTGGAATAGGAAACCTCATGAGGTCGCTGCTGGCCCTGTGTGTTTTGTGGTTCTTTGAAGTTGTTGTTGGCTCCCAGTTGCTCCTGAAGGTGGGAGGGAAGGGAGAAACTCCCATCGAACCCAAAAGAAGTAATAGAGTATATGAGCTCTTGGGATTTTTCTTGAACAAACCATTTAGCTGCTGGAAGACTCTGTGATTTCAGGATTAATCTGTTTGGTATCATATTCCATTGGCAAAAGGAATAAAATTTGTCCATGAGTCCTAAAGTGAAGCAAAGAAGCAAACCAAGTACCAGTGATAACACAGCCTTAACATCTACCTCCAGGGAAATAAAAGAAAAAGCAAAGAAGATGGTTCAATTCAGTCCAGATACTTCATAGTTCCTTCCATACTGCTTTGGGTTTTTTCATCCATTATGACAACTTCTTGCTTATACTTATTTTTTCTGGTTTTTTAATCTGAAAAGGTTTTTATTTCAGGAGAAAAAAATGCTGCTTTTAGAAGACATTAAGGACATTTTTATCTGGAACTGGCACAAAGATTGTTAATGATCAAATTACACAGCAAGCAAAGTGCGTGGAAGGAGAGCCTAATCTACCATGTCAAGAACTCTGATCTTTAAATTTGCTCTCTATGGGCAAGCACTGTCTCCAGCCTAAGAAACAGGATTGGCTTTGAAACAATTTAGGTGATGAAGGGTTGCTTCTCTGTCCGTGTGCATTGAATTTTGGTCCTTGAAGTTGTTGTCTCCGTCCTTTCAGCCGTGCTTGCTTTGTCCAGGCCAGAGGAGTAGGCTGTTGTGAATTATTCCCATTATACAACTGTCTGAGTTACCTACATCTTACCTAACTGTATCTTTCCTTCATGAAGTTATTTGCTCTCTGAAAGAAAACTTAAAATTTTACTTTCATGTAAAGCGATGATAAACAGCATATTTTTGTCTTGTTATTCCCACAATGTTCCCAGTATCTTAAAATATTGGAAGAGTTTAGTACGTGCTTTTCCTTCCTTGTGTGGACAGATTTCATCCTATTAGAGCTTGAAATATTCAAATGAAATGGCTTTATGTTTTACATGGTTATAAAACTACCAAATTAAAACAATGACATCATTGATTACCCTTTGATAGATGAAATTTATCTAAATTAATTATCTTTCATTATTTGCTAAAAATGTTCATATGTGAAAATTTGCAATGATAGAACATCTGCTCAGCAGAGGCCTTATCAAAGGTATTGTAATAAGCTATGTAATGAATGTTTTGGCTTTCAAAAGACAAAATATTGTATGTGGCATTTATTTAAATAATTTGTCTCAACTCAGGGTTTCCGCCCCGCTTTAAGAAAGAGAAGCAATTTGGTGTGAAAACATTACAATTGAATTTGGAAGTTAAAAGCATAACTTGGAAATATCTGTTACAGCAGCTAACACAGATAGGAGATGAAAAAGATTCATTTGAAGTCCTGCTTGGAGGCACAGTGAGTGGCGCTCTGCGTCGGGCCGGGTTTGAAATCGGCTCCGGGTGGCTTGTTCTCAGTCCCCATCCGTCTGCTCATTTCTTCTGCTCTTCAGGAGTTTGTCTGTCAGACCTTTTGGAGATTTGATCCTGGGAGTAGCTGAAAGCCTGAGTCTGTTCTCCGTTGAGTTTCCTTATGAAGCGGCAAGCGTGTCTGCGTACAAGAAATGTATTATTCAACTCATCTCTCCTGCAATTTCTTTTGCATGTAAAAAGTTTCTGTTGCTTATCCAGTTGGACTAGGAAGTGCATAGCATCCTTATATATGAGTTCTTAGCTGTCCTGTTCAGATTCTTGTGAAGATGCTCACAGTTCCTTATAAAGATTTTATTTTTTCTCTAAATTTATTAATTTTTTAAAGTCTGTTACAACCATTTCCTCCTGTCGAGGAGGAATTAAATGATAATATTATGAACACAGTATGATAATACAGACCAAGGTAGAGGAGCTCAGATGTTTTCACATTCAGTATGAGTGGTTTTTTTCAAAGGCATTTTGTCCTGTGCCACATGAAAGATTTGTTTCAGTGGAAGCTTTTGAGGACTTTGCAGAAGTGAGAGCATTTTCCCTCATGTTCATCTGGTACTGGCTGTCAGCAGCTGAAAGGACACGTTGTTGACTCTGTTATGGGGCTTGTCATTCTTTATACATGGAGGGATAAGTGATGGTCACTTTGACCCTCCAACCTGACATTAACATTCAGTCTAACTCTGGCTGTTTGGAAAGAAGGACAACTTCACCCTGGGGAACATGTTTGTGTGTTTCCTCCAGGTTTCAAGGAGGTGAAAGATAATTGGGAAGAGCTGGTTCATAGGGAGCTTGTTGGGCCTTTAGCCTCCTTTCTATATTGGGCTCCTTGGGGCAGGGATTGGCAAATGACAGGATTACAGGTAATATTTTTCTATTAGTGTCTCTCTATTGTATTAAAGGAGGCACCTGGCTATTCTGTAGTATTTTTGTGCCATTACAGAACATCACTGTCATGTAATTTTGTAGCTCGCTGAGATATGTATTATTGTGTGACCCTTTGCTGATTAGGTAAAAATTGGCTCAGGTATATTTGGGTGTTTGTCATTATCTGAGTATTTTTTAGATTTCTCTGTCCATAAAGTGTGCCAAATTAAGTCTGAATAATAACCTTCTCTGGTTCAAATCCACAGGAGGGGACTCAGGGTCAGCCTCCTTAATGGAAACAGGTTTCTGGCAAAGGCAGAGCAAAAATGAACAAGGAACAAGGTTGCCCCTAGACTTATCACCTGCCTACTTCCAAAAATACTTCAGGATTTGCATGAAATAGTGGATATTTCTAATCTTCTCATTAATACTGATCTCTATCAATATTTGCTTAGTCTGAACCATAAGTTATAGTAGCACAGAGCAAATCTGAAAAATATGAGGAATTCTTGTAACTGCATGAGAGGTAAATAAGGAATTTGAGCACGAACATTACAGACTATGTTATGGGCTCAGAATTAGGATGTCTGATGTCAATCAAAAGACTGAACAGACTCCAAACAAGATGCCTGTGACCTTGTTGGGAGGAAGATGTGCAGACTGAGGGAAGCTGACACATGGAATTTAAACGTATGTGGCTTAAAATGAACATATGGTGCTTTTACTGACTGGTACCTGTGCGTGTGCTTTGCCTATGGATAAAGCAATTAGTTGATTAGTAAATGCTGAGTAAGTGATAACTAATATGTCAGGAACTGAATAAATACACATAAAACATCCATATTCCTGTTTAAAAGTGATAAATGTGTGTGTGTGTGTGTATATATGTATATGAACATACTCACAGCTCTTTAAGCCTGTTTGCACTGTGGAAGCAAAAATCAGGGTCTGGTAGATCTTGAGGGAGATTTTTGGGTTCTGTGAATAAAACTTTGACTTTGAACACAACATTGTACTGAACTTGGGTAGGACAGAAATAGACGATCTTATATTTTTAGACCCTGAATATAAAACTATTTACTGCTTTGCAAGATGCATTCCAAGGATTTTGTCTATAGTTTAGTGCAGCCAAAATGTAAATGTTTTACTGTGTGCTGGACTCTAAAAATGTAGATTTAACTCAAAAGGTATAAAAGATTTGAAAAGTATTATATGAAGTCTGAAAGTCATACATAGGAAGTGCTGTGCACACTCTTTCTTCCCATCTCCCTTTCAGTTACAGTAATTTAGGTTTTAGTATATGATGAATTCTGTCATAAATTGCTACTGGAATATCCTTTTCAGCTTTGGAGTAAATTTTGCTGGAATTAATCTGCAAACTCTCCCATGTTTCAGTGAGAGATCAAAGAAAATCCCAAATGGAAAACATGCTTTTGAGAGGGGGGGGGGAAAAAAAAAGAGTTCTGAGTTCTTAAGCTCTTGTAATGAAGATAACTTAATTAAAATCAAAGCAAAACCAATTAAGAACTTAAAAGTGCAAGTTTTTAGTTGCATAATAGCTGAAAACATGGCAGAATGGGTTTACTATCACTGGGAGAAGTTCCTGGTCACGCAGACAGGTGATGCAGTCACCAGTGGATCCAAACGAAAATGTGCAGATTGTACTTCTCTGACCACTCCTGTTGCTCTTTCTGCTCTTAGTCATGCTGATCTTTTGCTTCTGAAAAAAAAATTGCTCTTTTGGCAACCAATTCCTCTTCTCTCCTGGGAGTTTTGTCTGAGTCCGCAGCTGGGGATAAACCAGCTGATAACTTGTATGTGTTTATCTTTTGATTTATGGATTTCATGGCTCTTTCCTTGATCTTGCCATTCTCAAATGGAAAAGGAGAGCACATTTACAGACAACCCCTTAGTTTATGTGCACCTTTTCTTGCACTTTTCCTTTCTTGTAAAAGGAGAGGGAATTGAAAATTTCCAGGTATTTTGTTTCGCTTGAAACGTGGTGAAAATATCATTCTTTAAGTGCAACATTTAACGAATTTGAATTCGTGAAACATTCTTGCCTCGTGTTTATCTTAAGCTACTGTTATAAAAGCTTTAAAAAATTATGTTATGATGAACTTTTATCCCTAAACACTCATTCACATCGTGCTATATCATATCACTCAAAATCTTCTGTTTGTGCTTAGTTTGCACATGTGGTTTTTCCGAGCGTTTAGAGGAAGCCTAATGAGCAGACTCCCTGTTGTAACGGATCTAGACTTTAGCAGGCTGAGTTTTGTTCACTTTGAAGTGTGTTGCCATATGGGAGGGTTGTTTTTTCGGGCTCTCAGGTGCTCTCAGCAGATGGGGATGGAAGTGCTCTGAAGACAGCATGCCAAGAACTGCCATTGGAGGGTGGTGGTGGGGTCACTTAGACCAGAGCAGAACCCTGGCAGATCCACAGAGCACCCAAGCAAGGGGCTGCTGAAATAAAGTGGGAAGGGATGGTGCTGACCCCTGCAGGGAAGCACAGTTCTAGAAATGGATGGCTTCTCTGTGTGCCTGGTTCCTTGACAAAGGCAGTTATTAATTAGATTCACAGCGAATCATTGAGACTCTCATGGTAGACTGAGGAAGCACTCAATTATATAAATGTTATCTCCTGTATAGTTCATTTTTAAGAGCCCTGTTGACCTGCTTTTCATTATTGCATTCCCTCAAATAAGAAGGATCTAGATCCCTTTGACCTCTACCAGTCCATGTGATCATGGACAGTGATCTTTATCCCTTGTTATTTAGGAGCTGAATGTATATTTACAGAGGCAACTGCCTTGTTAAGCCAAGAGCATTCCTGGTGTGGGCAGACATTGGTCACTGCCTCGTGTGCTGGTTGATGTTTGCCTTTTTTTTCCCCTTTGCTCTTATCAGCATAATGGCATTTTGGTTCTCCAACTTTCGTGTAATTGCATGAATTATATTTGTAATTGCTTTTCTAATGGAGATTTTGAGCTTTGTCCTCTTAAAAATATGCTCATCTTTAAAAAACAAAAACAAAACCACCACAAACACAATTTTGGCTCTGGAAATGTTGACTTTAAAACAAAGGCACCAGCCTTTTCTTTTTTTTTTTCCAAACTTTCCTTCTAGGAGGCAGTGCCAGGTGTTCGCAGCACAGGATAGGAGTATAGGATTACTATCCTTAGGGAGGCAAAGCTTTCATTTACCCATAGAGGAATGATTTCTAACCATCTGCTCTGTATCTCAAAGAACTGGGATGTTAAAAACGTGATTTTCTCATCCGCTGGGAACCTGCCTGTGCAGTTCACGTAATACAGAAGGAAGAAGTGTGAGGAGAGGTGTCACTGAAAAGAACTGTTTTCCTCACTTCTAAGGTCATCCTAGATGACTTGTTTTAGGAATAGTTTCTCCTTTTTTTTTTTTTTAAACCCTACTAATTAATGCATGTTTGTGATTAACTGGTCCAATTCATTCTTTAAAGATAGCAGCTGAAAATAAAGATAATCCTATCATTATGCAAAAGAAAATAGTTCAAAACAGCACTTTCAGGGACATGTTAATACATTGTAGTACAAGGTTTCCATAAAGAAACAGAAATTTATTGTGAATTTCAAGAATACTATAAAAACAAATATTAAAGAGTTATTCATGCATGTTTTGCACATACTACTGTGTATCTTTGAAATGCTAAAATTTGCCAAGACGTGCTATCAAAGCAGGACCTTTAATCATCTCCCTGAAAGCTTTAAGCAAAATCACTTCCATGTTCATGTAAACTTACACTCTTAATTATACAGTCGCTCATTTTTCTCAGAGAAAATAAACAACTTAAATGCCTGAGCACTGTTTGCTGTTTAAGTAAAAGGAAGAAATTAAGATATAACAAAAATGCCTTAATTCTTACAGGGTTCTAGAAGCTGTGATGTAGTTAGTTTAAACAATATTATATATATTTACACAGTAGTTGCAAATTTGGCTTGTTTGAAACTGATTGCAATCAACAGTTCAGAGCCTGACCTGGGAAATGAGGTCTGCACATATGAAAGGATCAAATGGTAACTTTTTGTTAAAGTTCCTGTTGTTGTTTCCCATAGTAATAATACACCCATTGGCTTTTGGAGTGAGCTAAACCAATGGATAGATCTACAAGTGTATTTGGTATTAATTGTCTCTTTCTTTATACCTGGCTTTATATCTTTGTGACAGTATTGACTCCAGTGGAGTTATTTCTCTCTTGTGTCAGTGTAAGAATAATCAAGAAACCTTTTCCCAGCAATCTGCAATGTAAGGCCCTTGTGGAAGGCCCTACTGTAATTTATATATTGATAAAATACATATAATATATCTCACAGAGGTTTTGTGAGCTCTAATTAATGTTAGAATAGTTTTACATTGAATAATGATGGAATAGTCTTGAGTTAATTAACTCTAGATCTCAAGGACATCAGACTTTGGTGGTTGAATGCCGCAGATAGTGTGGGTGTGCCAGACTTCCAGAACTGCCCTCTTTGAAAAGCCATTGTTTTCAAGGTGTCACAGTGTTGACTTCAAATAACTAAATCCTCTGTTTGTGAATTTGTTGCAGGAAATATAAAGTAGTCTTTGTATAAAACTGAGGTAGGATTCAGTCATTAAATACATACTTAAAAATAGTTTATATATATGTTTATTTAAGCAGACCTTTAGTCACAAAAATGTATCCTTGAAAATTTGATAACTTGAAACAATTCAAAAATATATTCTGTGACAGGAGAGGCAAATGAGATACCTCCCTGCTGGTAATATGACAGCTTAAAAGCTTGTTGATTTACTTCATGGTGAAATATTTAGAAAAAAACCCAGAATTTCTTATTTTACTTCATACAAGTATTTTATGCTGATGATGTTGATGTCTGATTGGAAGGGTTATGAGCAGCTCCCAGTGAACTCCTGCAGCTGAATGTCAGGGCTCTACAGCCTAAGCAAGGGCATTATATACCATTAAATTATTACTTCCTTTTATTTCTATTTCTTGCTTTGATTTTAGCTTGCAGAATCGTTTTATTTCCATTTTTTCACTTTCATTTTGCCATTTTTTTTTTCCTTCATCTTTAACCATTTCATCCTAACCCATTCTCGTTTTCAGGAGAGCATCACTTGTGTGACGTAGGAGAGTTCCTGTGTCACGACCGCGTGACTTGTGTCTCCCAGCACTGGCTGTGTGATGGAGAGCCTGACTGTCCTGATGATTCAGATGAGTCTTTGGACACGTGTAAGTAAAGAAGGAGCCACTCTTATTTTATTTTCCTTTTAACTGTAACATTTATAGTTGCACTATTCAATTGTGTCTTATAAATCCTGTGCGAGTCTTCCGATCAAGGTGAACAGGTTACATTCGCTTTGTAGGTGAGAGACAAAAGAAATGGAAGAGATGGAAGGTGTTTTGTTCTTGTGCCACTTTGTAATGAACTCTGTCACTAGAGCCTGTGTTCTCTATGCTCTCACTGAGCTGTGGATGAGCTGAGAGGGCAGAGTCAAAGTCAGACCCAGTGAAAATGTGTTCCTCTCAATACATTTAAAGGGGAGGTGGGGTGGAAATGAGTAGTGCAAAATATTTTCAATACAAGTATGAAAAGCATACAAACATCAAAGGGAAGAATGAAAGAACATGTAAGAGCTATGAAGGGGGAAGAAGCAAAGAAAGGAAAATGAGGGAAAGCTTTAATAAAACATTTAATTATAGTGAAGACCTCTTTTTTTTTTTTTTTTTTTAATGTGGCTAAGAGCTTCTGAACACCGGAGTAGCAACCTTTCTTCTTATCAGCTTTGTAGACGACTGATGGGGTGTTATTAAATCTTAATGTTCCCTTGTTTCCTGCATTCTGAGGAAAATGAGGGAATTTCCTGATTTTATCCCCAGGATAATCACTTAATGTAGGAGAAGAACCATGTATTTTGTATCAAAGCAACACTGACAATCAGGAAGTCTAGAAACGTGGTTTGCTGCTGAAAGACAAGAAAATATCAAACATCAGACGGTATTTAGGAGTGTAATCTTTAAAGTGAGGGACAGAAACTCAAGATGTCTGGGAGCCATTTCTGTCTGGGCAAACCTTGCCCTGCTGATTGCAGCCTTCCTGCTCCACTGCTTGTTCTCTGGAACAGATCAGAAAATTGCCTCCGGGGCTGTGGTGAGGGTGCTCTGATTAACCACCTTTGGAGCACTTTGGGATTCTCAAAAATAACATCCTGTAGTGGGCAGCAGAAGGTACAGTTAAGATTTTATCATGGCACTGTTGGTTGATTACCATCTTCCCTGATACATTTTTCAAGCATAGTATTGGTATTTTTTCTGCCCACTAGTGAATATTGTGATAATAGCACAAAAATGGTCACGTACACAGTTTTTAATTTACCTCCTGATATTCCTGTAGTTCCAAATCCAGCAGCTTGCTGGATTCCCAGATAGTTTCTTCTCAAGAGCTTTGCATGGTTACTGTACTGGTCCATAAGATCTGTGTTCAGCAATGCCATTTAAAGTCATGGCATATTAAAAACACAGTGTTAGAAGTTTATTGATGTCTTGAAGAAAGGGGGACGGGTAGAAAAGCAAGTCTACACTTTTCCTGGCATCAGCCAGCCTGGTCCTCTTGGAAACACTTTCCCCTTTGCAAATGTGAACAATTTCTGTGGGTTGTATTACTTGGGCTGTCCTAAGTCAAAGGTGCAGTCAGCCCAGGACTCTGCGTGAGAGCCAAGTGACTGCACTGGGACGCTGGGTGAAACATAAGAAAAATATGTAAGAACATAATTGCTCACATTTATGTTTTGGTGTTGAAGATTCTGTATTTTTTTTAGTCAGCATAATTTGCTGTCAAAGTATTGAAATATGTGTGCATACTCTGGCTGCATCGGGTAACTTGTTTCTCATTAAAGATGAATATAACAGTCCTGAATCTTCCTGCTGATGCTTTGCATCAGGGTATCTGTAGGGATTTAAAAATTGCATTAAAATATTCTTATTTTATATTTGAGGACTCTGTGCTGCTAATGCCAGGGACACAGCACCTTCCAGATTTCGTGCACCAGGTCATGTATCTGTTTGTTTATAGATGAACTCGGTCTCTATTTGTCGGCTCTTTTCTGACTTATCTACGATGAGTTATGTGGTGTGGCCTGACAGACATTGCTAGTTGTTCCTATAGCCATAAACAAATGGAGTTTGATTGATTTTGAGTGGATTTGTGCCTAGTAATAGGGTTTTCTGGGTTCTTATAATGTGCAGGCATTGATCAAAGCTTTTCCTGCAAGTGGAAGTTCTTAACTTCTCTCCTGTGGGGATTTCAAAGTGTAGGAAAGGACAGAAATTCTCAAGCTGTAGCTTTTCCCATGGTAAGCATATGAAAAGTTTTATTAGCCTCATCACTCAACCATCTATTTGCAGAAAACTTCTAGGAACTAAATACCTTTGTGGCCTCTCTTCTGACAGCATTTAAACCAAATTTTGCAATAGAGCTCGAAAGTTATTGGGCTGTACAAACATATATGATATGACTCTATCAGCTAATTTCCTAAGGAATCCACCTGAAATCCCCAAATCTAGTCCCTTTATTGGTGTTGTCAAGAGATCTAGGATGGGACAGAAAGGACAAAAAAGGGGGCATACTTATTTATTATTGAATTTGGCCCCTGTGTTGGAAAAGGCTGGGGCAGAGCTTTATGCAGGTACAGCTTCCTTGAGTTTCTATGACTGTGATGGGGGTTTCCTGGCACTCCTTGTGTTCTTTTGAGTCCATAGGCAGCTTCCAGCACCAGTCCGTTCCCCTTCTACTGCTCGTCTTCCACTTAATGGTCTTTCAAATAGCTTTGTAGAACCAGAAGTGAATTCCTACAGCACCTACACTTGTGTTCTCCACTGTTTCTTAGCAGCTGTAATTCCTTCTGCTCTCCATGGAGCTGCTGCTTTTTATAGTATAGGAACCCAGTTCAGTAACTAATAATGAATAATTTAGTGAACAAATTTTGTTACTTTTCTGTTCCTGAGTTGTTGGTGAAAAAAAAAATTGATTTTTAGAAATAAAATGTATCAATAAAACTCTTGACCAAGTACTTTTTACCCTTTCCTGGGTGGTCTCTGGGTTGTTCATAAGGTTTTTGCAAATAGTCAGGATTCAAAAATCAATTTACTTAACCTAATCAGATGATGCTGGGTTCTTCAGTAGGCTAAATCAGCAAGCTCACTTGAAATCAATATAACTCTATCAGACAGCCCAGAATCTGGCCAGACAGTTTGACTTTTAAAGATAGCTGCTTGTCTGGAGGCTCATGCAAATGTTAGAGGACTTCCTTACTGTAAAAAGAATAAAAAAAAATTCTGACTGCCAACTCACCTGACAGACATTTTTGGTGGGACAATTACAAAACTCAAATATATCACCTTCTATCTGTTCACTGCTGCCTGTTGTAGGCACTCATTAGTTTGGAACATCACTGTCATATTGGTTTTCTTGTGGGTGGTTTTAGTGGTGGTTTTTTTGTTTGTTTGTTTGTTTTGTTTGATTGGTTGTTTTTTTGGTTGTTGGTTTTTGGTGTTAGATTTGGATTTTTTTTTTTTTCTTATTTTACCATTTTTGCCACTAGTGCTGGTCTTAAGCTGTAAGCATTTGCCTATCTCAGCAATTTTTATGGTGGCATAAGTAGAGAAGTTCACTAATTGGTTGCATCTTAAAAAAAGAATTTACAACATTGCTATTTTGGGGTATCCATATTTGTTGCATTCCACACTTGTACCTATGAATAACACATCTGTAAGTAAGCCATACCCAAGGGATATCAGTGGTTTCTGAAATCTAGTCAAATATTTGATTTGATGTACTATTACCTGCTTTTCTCTTCAGCTTCCTATTAACAGAGTTGAGATCTAAAAGGCACATTGGCAAACTACTCTTCCTGTTTAGTGCTGAGGGATTCTTCTGTGTGTTTGCAGCTTCAAAATTGGTCTGACTTGCATGTTGTTTTCAAATCTCAGTTCACCAGCTCCTCTGTGTCAGAATGCACTGTACCAGGGCAAGGTGAAACAAAGGAGCAGGAAGAGAAATTGCTTGTTTTCTGTAGCTTTTCTGGAACTGCACACATTGATTGTGTTTGGATTTCATAATGCTGGGTGCAGCAGCAGTTCCAGCAAAGGCTGCTCTGTTGTCTCTTCGCCATGAGGCAGAGGAAGGTGCTCTAACACTGCCTGATAACTTGCTCTATGAAGAGAGACTCGAGGTCTGCAACAAGGTTACCCTGAGCTCGTCTCATTTCCTTCTGTGACACCTTGCAGGCAGCAGAGCTTTGCAACAGCACAACTACCCATTAGAACCATCTATGACCCCAAGTATTGCTTGAGGATCATGAATAACTTATGAGAGGGAAAAAAACCCAAACCTACAATACTAGATCTCCTACTGCCAAGACATGAAGGTCCTTGACACTCAGTTATTTTAGCAGCAAGAAAATCCTGAAAGCAATTCACTCTGGACCACCAGACTGCAACTCTTATCTCTGGTATTGTCCTCAACTGCCCTTTGTTTGTGATCCTGGTGCTGTTGTTCTGGTATTTGAGCTTTCTTAAATGTTATGCAACTGTTTGCATAGCTGCTACCCACACAATTTATTTGTGGCTGACTGCTCCTGAGTCGAAACAAGCCTAGTTCCATTAATACATCATCAAATTTGAATGGCCCTTGTCTCTAGAAGTTTGAGTAGATGCAGCTTAATCATAAGATGTTGAAATTATTTCTGATAATAATCTTTCACTGGGATTTTGAGGGAATATCATCTTCTATAATCATGATTAAACTGAACTCAGAGGAGCAAAAGAAAGGCAGCAACCAGAAGTACCTTGTTTAAAAGCTTGAGTCGCACTTTGTTTGCTAAAATAGCGTCTTTCATTCTCTGGATGCTAATTATGTGAGACTAGTTTCACAAGCTTAAAAATTGTTAATTGGGTACCTCTGTTGTAGTTCTTTTACCAGCAAAGGATAAGATAATTGGATGCAATGTTGCTCTTGTGGTATGCAATAAAAAAAGATAAAATTTCCGAAAGCTCCTAATTCTTTTATGAGTAGATTCATTGAAATTCAATAGAAGCTGGGATCCCAAACCACTCTTTAGTAGCTTTGGAAAATCCCAGATCAATAAATAATGTGCATATATTGAAGACAAACTGCCATGAAGCTGTTGAAGGTAAATGAAGAAAATGCTGGACATTAGGGAAAAATGTAGTCTGTGTTTTCACTCTTTGTAATTATTCTGTATGTAGTTACTGTTGAACAAAGAACCTGCTACATAAAATAGCTGCTTATACCTGTTCTTCAGCAAGATACTTGACCTCGTTACTGGCCAGATATTAATTTAATCTGCTTTGAGATGATGAATGTATACTCACTTTTTCCCTCTGAGTCAGGATCATATCAGTAGTGTAAAACTTGTAGGAAATGAAAAACAAAATGACAAATGTCAACAAATTTTATGAAACTGCTGCTAGTTTACATAAAATTAAGTTAAATGCTTAATGCAGCAATAAAATATTGCCATGCTTTTATGTTAGCTGGTAAGAAGAAGTGCTTCTGACAGAAAAAGATGAATGTTTTGAAGGAGAATTAACTTTCCTGCTACTATTTTTTCAGACCTGGAAGAAATTGCACTTCCCAGTGAAGTTCTCCTTGCAGTTTTGCACTGGCAAAGCTACTGTGATTAGTAACCATTGGTAAACAAAAGACATAAAAGATTATTATGTCTGGTGCTTTTGCCATCCTGCTTTCTGTTATGTAGCCTATCAGTGCTTGATCCCATTCAGGTAGTTTGCTGTTGTCTGCCCACTTTTCCTGTGGAAAATATCTGGGTGATTGCGACCTGGGCTTCAGCTTCTGACCTGTGTTTTCTCCTTACTCCATTTTTTGGGAAGTGCTCAGCTCCTCCAGAAAAGGCTGTTTTTCTGGTGTGATGGGATTACTGATGCTCTGATAGTTAACAGAATATTAGAGCAAGCAGTCTGGGAAGGATGAATGTTGATGGTGTTTGTACTCTAAGCCTTTTGGAAAGGTTACAGAGAAGCACTCTGAGACAAATGCTGCACTGCCATCAGTGTGGAGGAGCTCAGCTTGTTCCACTGGTGTTTGGGGCTGCTGTTGATTTGATGATGCTCAGTTGTCTTCCTGAGGGGAGTTGTACTTCAAGGATGTTCCTGCCTTTGGTTCTGCTGATTTTACTCCTTTTCCCTCTGGCCTGCCTGATCCATGGGTGCTGAGGAGCACTTGTCTGTGGCCAGGGAATAAATTTGATGCTCCTGCATTTACACTCTGTCACAACCAGCATATAGGCAGTGGTATTGAGGCCCAGAGAACTTTTAGAGGCAATTCCTTTTTATGATTTCCCTACAGACGGTACCGCTACTTCTGAGGCGTAAGCACATTGTTACATTATGGGGATACACACACTTTCCTTCTCTGCATAAAACCAGTGTGTTGATTCTGTGCGAAGGGGAGCGACTTTGAATACTTGGTGGGATTAAACAGACAGCTGCTGCCCTAGTTTGGAAATAATAATAATAAAAAAATCATTATTCTCATCATCATTATTTGGACTTTGGGAGTGCATGCCTGGGTGTTGGCAGACGGGTCCATGAGGACTCTGTGAGGGGAGGCCAGGGCTGACCCGTGATGGACACAGGCAGTTCCCAGCGGTTCCACAGCAACACCTCAGGGAAAATGGGCACAGCCAGTCCACTACAGGACTCTCTGTGTGATCCCAGTATTGTGTGGGCTGTACAGATCTAAACTCGCAGCAGGTGAAAGCCAGGCAGATGTGCTGGTCTGATGCTGAGTCCTGGTGCAGTGCTGAACACGGGCTGGTGAGTCCCACCAGAAGGAGGTTGTGTGGCTTTTGGCTGGAGCTTCATTCTGCCAACTGAAGGATGGAATGGCTAAGCTTGGGCCTGCTTTTAATTTTTCTTTAATATATGTATTGGTTTTTTTAATAATAAACTGCGGCTCTATGTGTCCATGATAACCATGGGAATAGATTGGGAAGATCGGATACACAACAGCGAATGTTTGAAAGGATAGATAACAAAGCACTTGAGGGAAGCCATGGTACACTGAACACTGGTATGTATAAGATACCCTGTCAACCAGGTAACACTGTGGGAACTAAAATTTACACTTCACTGAACACAAAGACCTTGCAAGAGCGAGGTGTCTGTCGGGCTGGTATCAGAAGTGCAGTGAGTCTTGTTCCTGGTGACCTTTCAGGAACTGCTGCCTGAGCTGCAAAGGGTTGGCAACAGGAGCTTGGCCTCCAGCAGGTTCATTTAGTAGGGCTGCAGTTTCAGCTTTGTGAATAAGAAGTATCTTTTCTTAAATAATAGTTTTGAAAGTGCCATGCTACACTCGGGTAAATGTCCAAATTTGGCAGAGAATAGAATTACTTGCTTCTGCTAATTTTCTTTAAAGTGTTTTCAAGACTAAAAACATTCAATTATCTTTATTTATTTACTTAGTTATTTCTGCTTTATTTTCTAGTCTGTGTATTGATTTCCACTCTGGTTTGCAGTCTGATTGTTCCTGAACATTGTCCATTATATAGTCCATGCACCCAATCCTGTTCCAGCCAAATATAATTGCCTTAAAAGATAGTTGAAGACTTTGCAATAGGTTTTTATTATCATTTTGAAGTTAGTGTTTAGTGTAACATATGCAGATGTTTGAACATTTATTTACAACTTACCAGTGTAAACAGTCACATTCACTTTTATTGTAGGGAAACAGGTTTTTGGTGTTTTAGTAATGATTCACACCCTGCAAATGTGCACAAAATGTTTAAGAAAGAAGAATTCCTTTGTTTTTTAAATGCCTTAAGCTCGTAATATAAGAATATCTTTAAACAAGAGTTTGCCTTATACTCAGTAAAGTGCTAGCGTTTATGTCACCATCTGAGTACATAAAATGCAGCATAATGCATAAAACTGGATTTCATTTTACCTTTACACATGGGGAAAATTTTTCAAAATTTTTATTTATGAACTTGGAGATTGTGGTGGTGGTTTCAAAACCACAGACTTTCTGGTGTATGGGAAAGATGAGAACTACATGGGAAATCATGGTATTGTTATTGCACAGAAACTCAGCATCCCTGGCAGAAGGTCCAGGATAAAATAGGTATAATTTCAATCACTCTTTGACTGCATATTTTCCATTGGAATAAAGTATGCAACAAGAAGTTCAGTGTTGAAGGACATAAGGGTCATTGTATCTCTCAGTGACACGGTCATTAGAAATACTACCTTTTTTATTTTTTTGTCTATGCCTGATTATCCTGAGCATGGTTTTCCAAAAGTGATTCACAGGGAATTCAATTAAATGATTGCCGACAAAATGAGCCTCTTTTAAGGTCTGTGGAAACATGGATATGTAATACGAGGCCAGGACAGAGCCTTTGAAGGATGATGCCCAATACCTAAAACTCTGAAACAGCTCATTTATGGATTAATTGCTTGCTAAAATTGCAATTCCTACACAGGAGCAGATCTAATGGGATATATACTCATAAGACAAGAAAATGAAAAGATCAATCTTTTGAAAAACCTATACAAGTAATTCATGCTTTGACAAAGACTTTGTTTTTAAGTTTGTAACGTAAAGCCGTTTCCTCGCTAAGCTATAAATCACACCTCCCAAAAAAGGAGGGCACATGTGGCAAGAAGAGATGGAAAGTCTTGGCACAGTTTCTCTTTCGTGAGGTTGGGTTGGCTGTTAAGCCAAGCCTAATGGCTTTTTCTTTTTCAGCATTGACCTTCTTGACGGTATTTGGCCACAAAGAAGACACATGTTTCAGTGTTAATCACAGTGTGAGCGTGGGCTGTCTCTCAGGGGCAGATGTAGTGTTCCTTGGTTTCACAGGTGGGATGTGTCTCCTGCACTGGCAACACAGGAGATCTCAGTGAGGAATTAAACAGTAGCCCAGTGGATGAAGGAAACTGCACCAGCGAATCTCTGAGATACCCTGGGCCAGAAAATGCCTGTCTGCCCAAAAAAGGGATAGGAATGGTCACTGGGCAAGTGAGAGAAGGGAGGGATGTGTGTTTGCAGCATGGGGGTTTTGTTTGGGGTTTTGTAAGAAGCTCTTTATGATGTTTTTGTCCCTATTTCCATGTACGTTTATCCATTTAATTTGTGTTCTCTATAGCAACAGCTTTATTACTTATTTTCTTTTCTCCTCTTTCCTTTCATACTTATGTCCTCACATCTCTCTCAGAGCCTCTGTGCATCAGTTGAGCCCTTTCACTCGAGCACTGCATTTTCACATACTATTTTGTTTCTCCCTAATCCTTGCTGTTGCTTTATTCATTATTTCCACACTTTTCTTGGTTTTTTCTTAGTTCCGCTGACAAACTACTAAAACTGCTATGAAAACTATATTTCATCTTCCATGTTCCTTTCTTTTTTTTTCCCCTCTCATCATCCTAAACAAATTCCCTTGCCCCTCTCATAGGTCTCATCCTTTTCACTGATACCCAAACTCTTTACTCAGCTTTTATCTTCCCATTAACAGTCCTTTGTGTCTTGCTGTCTTGTGCTGTTCAATAGTCAGCACCAGGAAAAGATAGGAGAAATGAGGAATGCACCTGTTGCAGGATAATTCAGCCTAATCCCAAAGCTGATTGTGAGGGTGTTGATTTTTAGGCTGTCATTGGTTTCTCTGCCAGGAGTAGCTTTGGTATAAGAGAGGTAGAGAAATTACTGTATCACACCATTGTCTATTGATTAGGCACTGATAAAAACTGGAAACATATTTAGGAAGAAAACATAACTGTATAGCATCATCAAAAGCCTTCTTGGCTCTGCTGGTATCAAAAGATAATATTTGATAATGCAGGGATTTATAAATTATGGCAATCTTAGGTATGAAATTGCTTGTTGGAAGATTTTTATCTGAGGTGAGGCTACTTCACTGTGGGCCCCAATTGCACTGAAGCTCATTACAAATGTTTATAATTATAATGATACATCTGGCCTGTAGATCCTGTACCAGGAGAAATGTCCTGTATTTAGGGCTGGATGGAATTCTTTATTTGTCACTTAAAATTGCCAAAGTGTAATAACCATTTTTCTTCTCAAAATTACGGGTGAAAACAACTCTTATTGGCAAGCAGATGAACTTCTGGAGGAAAAGTAAAATTGCTCTTTTTGGAAATAGGGCTGGGATTTAAAATAAGAATTTAGATGTGTTATTAGCTATAAAATGCACAGTAGTTTTAGTCAGCAAAGAGGGCATTTTGCTGTGGATGAAGAAATAATGCAAGACAAAATCCTCTGCTCACGAAGAGAAATGCATAACTATGAGAAAGGAATGGAACTTAATAAAGCAGAAAAGGAAAAGATGGGAAAAAATAATTTCAAATGAATTGAAATTTAATAAGAATTTAATTCCTTATGTTAACTTACAGATGTACAGATATAATCCAGAAAGTCCATGTTTTAGCAGCTTTTACTCATGCCCCAATACTTCTGAATGAAACTTTTTAAAGTCTGCAGTGCTAAACACCTTCATCTTCCATTATTCAAAGATGCATTAACATCCATGTACAACCACTTTGGAGAACTGTGAGCTGTGCCCTCACAAACAGGTCTTTGAATTGTGTGTAAAACTTGGGATATGAAGTAATTTCAAGTTAGTTCTACTCATGAGAGCAGGCATTTACAGGATTGGACCCAAGTTTTTGTGTATATTTCCTCACAGAGAATGCTAAATTAATTTTTACCATCTGCCATTTATAAACTCATTAAATGCACAGGTATAGCTGTTAATGGTGGATTTACAACACCACAAGTCACTTCAGAGTAAAGATGTGGCAAACTTATTTTTCAGTATTTAAGTGCTGCAACAAAATCTATGTGGGGAAAGAAACCTATTTTTTCATAGTATAATGAAATTATACCAAAGTGTTTCTTCTCTTTGCTTCACTTGTTAGGCATTCATAAATATGCCAAGGCTACAAAGAGTGTCTCTCACTGCCTTTTTGCTCAGGCTGTGGAGAATATTGAGATGGTATTTTCTACCTAATTTTGAAGTTTTTTCTCCTCTACTTCTGTACCAGGCTGTTGATCTTTGAGGTAAATTTTTAAACTATTTAGTCTAAAGTTACCTGGAGTAGATCTCTAATGTGCCAAACTTCTCTGAGCAAGAAGTAACTTTGTTTACAGGTGTCCTGCTGCATAACCTAAAGCCAATGAGTTCAAGTGTAAAAATCAGATACAAATAATAAATAGTATAAATAGTGGATATCTGATCTACCATTAAGAGAGCAGTTATATACTGTAACACCTGTTTGCTTCAATAACAAGGTAAAGGTACATTATTCTTACCAAAATCTGTCTTCTCTGACTACATTTTCAGTAGAAAAAATACCTGTTGTTGTCTTGTTTTTCAATCAATGTGTCTCCAGCCTCCTCACCCCTTTGAATCCTGAGTGTTGCTGGTGTCCATGTCTCTGCTTTCAGTCACTGGGAGAACATGCAGTGAGCTGGGACTGCAGGGGAAGCACGTGCTGTGTCCAGCATGTAAGATTAATAAGGGAACTTACTCAGACACTGGGTTTCCCATAATAACAAATTCTTTGTTTCATTGATTTGTAATTCCCAGTTCAAAACAAGACAATTTAGTAGCAGACTGACTTTTCACAGCTGGGGTTTTATTCAGTAACCAGTAGTAAGTTCTCTCTCCAAGACAGAGGACAGTCTTCTCTCTCTTTCTCTCCTTTTTACCCAAAGCTGGGGTTTTAAATTTTTATTTATCTTTGTGACCTGCGTGCAGATGTTAGTATACTGAAGGCTGACTTTTACTCATTAGGCTCCTATAAAGCCAAATCTCACTTCACTTTGGCTGCACTGGAGATGTCTCCGAGGTCAGCCGGGTCAAAGCTGCCGTCGCTGTAAGTAACTATATAATTTCTTTCCTGCTGACAATCCTGGGGATTTGAATGTGCCTGATGAAAAAGGTCAGTTGAAATGAACTATTTTTGTATTTACAGAATTATTTAATTTGCCTTGTTCTCATCTTCCTTCACGGTGACTTTGGCCTGGCCTTCCACCCTCGTCACTTCTTGATCTGTAGTGGATTCACACGTATCATGACTATGTGACTTCATAGCAGGAGGAGGAAATTACAAGAAGATCATTAAAGTGTGAAATTAAATTCTTAAAGATGACACATCTAAAATAGCTCAAACATTACCTCCAAAACAAACAGTGCCATTGATCCTACTTAATTACATGTTTAATAATTTTATACCAATGTAAAGCACATTGACGATGTACTAATCCATTTCATATTCACTGCCACCACAGATTTTCTACTTCTTATTTGCTTTGAATCTCATCATTATCATGCACATAAAACTAGTATTCTTAGAATTTTTATAGTAGTATTTCCATATAAAATGAGGAAAAGTCTAATATATGAATACTAAACAGCTCATTAACATGGTTTGTAATATATCTGTTCATGATAAAAGCAGCTGAGAAATGCTGATATAAAATAGTACTTCAGTCCCAGAGTATGTCTAAGATTAGAAGAATCATGCCTTGGATAATAAATACTTCAGGGAAAACAGGAAATCTTAAATACAAATAACATCAAATGAAGAGCTTTGTATGCTTAATTAAACACATTAACAGATGCATTTATTTCAGTTAAATAATTAATATATTACTAATACTGGCAGCAAGAAAATTTTTTGTGTGTTTAAAAAAAAATAACCTTAAAAGATTTTTATTTCAGGACAAAAAAAATGCTGTCTTTAAAAGACATTAAGGACGTTTTTATCTGGAACTGGCACAAAGATTGTTAATGATCAAATTACACAGCAAGCAAAATGCATGGAAGGAGAGCCTAATCTACCATGTCAAGAACTCTGATCTTTAAATTTGCTCTCTATGGGCAAGATGCTGTCTCCAGCCTAAGAAACAGGATTGGCTTTGAAACAATTTAGGTGATGAAGGGTTACTTCTCTTTCCATGTGCATTAAATTTTGGTCCTTGAAGTTGTTTTCTCTGGCTGTTCATTCGTGCTTGCTTTGTCCAGGCCAGAGGGACAGGTTGTTGTGAATTACCTGTCCAAAACTGGCCCAAGGTTGTATGACAGAGGAAAATTCTGCATTCATTGGAAGACTGGAGCTGAAATTTAGGAAGATAGTCTGCAGGATTAATTGATGTATTTAGGGTTTGAGTTATCAGAAATTGATAATTTGGTATAAATTTAGCTATGTGCTAAATAAGTTTCGTATTTCATCTTAGGATTCAAACTTATGAGGAAACACTGCTGACATCTCTATAAAGGAGTCAGATACAGTCCTTAATCTTTGCTCAGATAGCATATTGCACAAATGACGATTAAGATCAAGATGTAACAATGTTTGTTCATCTGAAATGTCAATAAATAAATATCCAGCAAATTATTTCCATTAGAAACACATCTGGTATTGTTGACAGGAAGGATTATGCAGTACACTTTCTACACTGTTCAACACTGAGCCCTAAATCGGAAAGCTGCCAGCGACACTTTTTTTTTTTTACATGAATGAGAATTCGTCCTCCAGTTTTCAGCTTGGATTATCAGGGTCAAGTCACCAAAGCAGGAAAAATGGGATCTAGCTCAGAGGGAGAATGAATATATACATATGCAAGGTTGAGTGCTTACTTGTTTGAAAGATGAGCAGAAGGGCCATTGGTAACATCCGTTTGGCTTGTGAAGGAGAGAGCACAGTTTTGGTGCTGGGCTTCTTGGACTACCTTCCAAGTGCCTCTTCTGTTGTCTATGAGTGTTGCATACAGTAATGCTACATGGTCAAGAATATTAAAATAAGCCACTTCATTAGCACTGTTCTTTAGTCTGCCACAGCAAAGGATACTGCAAGAAGGACTTGTCTAATTTACTGTTTTTTATGAAGTATGGTGATACTTGGTTCAAGTGTGTGTATGGATTTAAATGTTTTATTTAACATTCTTTTGTATTTCCCTACAAGAACTGGAAGTGTGAAATAGATAAATGTTTCTTAATAAGCTAGAAGGTCAACCTTGACTAAGGCAAGCTTAAAGAAAAAGAGGTTGGTGGTTGGCTATTTTTTTTTCTTTATTTGAGCTGATGATAAGTTGAAATGATGCATATAATATCCCTTGACCTTTAAGACCTGGTGTCTCTGTTTTTGGCATGCTGCTGTCAGAAGGAGTACCCAGAAAGATGAGAGCAGGCAGTAGTTCCACAGCCAGCATCCATAATGCAGCCATGGGCTGGCAGTGAAGGAAGCACAGCTGATGCTGCAGCTGCCAGTGGGAAAACCCTTGGAAGGCTGTGTGGGACAAATGGCTGAGGAAGAGCCCTTGGCCTCGTGGAGGAAAAGCTGTAGATGAAGGAGCAACAGGATCTAATCAGTCCCCAAGTCTTCTCACGGCCGCCACGGGTCAATGCAAACTGTGCAGCCTCTGCACTTCAGCCCAGATTACAAACAGCTGCTGCCAAAAAGTGACACATCCACCCTGGCCCCCGTGAGTCACTGCCCCTACCTGAGCTGCCAGACACTCACTGAGTGTTGCTGAGCTCTTTACAGCTCCTTTTCTTACACTCAAACAGCTTTATCTTGTGGTCTTGTCTGCAGTGTACATTTCTTTTTTTTTTTTTTTAAAGGAATTAGTTTTCAAAGGGATTGAAATACGTTGCTCTAATTGGGAGCAGTCCAAGTCTAGGAAGGAAGAGAAAATTGCAGTCATCCAGACAGCTCAGTGGCTTTTCTGTGGTAAATCATAAAGCCATAAATCATGGTATGTTTATTCT
Organism: Neopelma chrysocephalum; assembly: GCF_003984885.1. Lineage (NCBI taxonomy): Eukaryota > Metazoa > Chordata > Aves > Passeriformes > Pipridae > Neopelma > Neopelma chrysocephalum. The sequence continues at coordinate 4,682,441 of NW_020897767.1, forward strand.
GTTTTTCTGTGACTCAGCTGTATTCGTGGCCACATTTTAGCTGCCAACAGGCTTACAATTTTGAATGTACAAAAAAAATACTGTGAGATTCTTTAAGAAGATTTTACCTTTTTTTCAGTTTGATTTTTGTGTGACTGTAAATAGCTGACAAACTTCGTACACAGTGAAGGGAAATGTTCCTTTTCCATTGTGGAAAGCTGAGACATAAAATGCAACTGAGGAGTCCATTGTGAGGAAAAAGCAGTGATGCAGGGTTCATAATTACCTTAAAACTTTCATTTATTTTAAATAAAGAGTCCTAGAATGGTTTGTGCTAGAAGGGACCTAAAAGATCAACTTGTTCCAACCCCTTGCCATGGGCAGGGACACCTTCCGCTAGACCAGGTTGCTGAAAGCCCCTTCCAGCCTGGTCTTGAATACCAGCAGATTTGGACTCCTTGCATGTATGACCCTCATTGGAAGGGGTTGGTAACCTAAAAAACTCCTAATGCTTGGAAAATCAATGTGAAAAGTTACTCAGAGGAGAAGGAGGTGTTGGATTTAGGATGGATTTAATAAGGAGGCCTACTGGGGAGCTCTGTTTCAATTTTGAGATCTGTTTATATTTTTGTGGCTGTTCAGGGGAGACCTGCATCAGAGGTGCTTTTATTTGTGTTTGAGTGTAAAGATTTCTTTCTGCTCTCAGTGCAATGCAAGAGAACTTTCTCACAAATGCATGTGGATGTTTCTATAATGATCCTACTTTTACCTGTATGGCACATGTGGAGCTCCACTCTTGTAGCTACAGAGGTAAGTGCACGGGTTTAGTTTAAGCCTGAAAGCAGATCTTGTGCTGCTCTGGTGCGATTGTGGACAGAGACTAGACCCCATCTCTTGGGAAGAGCATCTTTCTGTCTTGATAAAAGCTACTTGTAGCCCTGCAGGTCAGCAGAGCAGTGCTGACCTGGTATTACTCTCGGATGGTACTCTGTGTTCTTTGAAAGGCTGAGATCAGAGGCTTTGCCCGGGGTACTGCTGTTGCAGTGCACGGGGGTAAGCAGGACTCCTTCTCAGGCACAGCCTTATTAGTGGTATGATTTAATGAACCTGGGATGCTGGAGGGATTTTGTCAAATTTATGCATCAAGTTGACAGTAAGATCTCATTTTAGCAACTGCAATTTCCAGAATAAAAAGTATATGCAACACCCCCCCCCATTTACCAGCATAGACAGCAAGTACAAAAGATAATTCCTACCACCACACGATGCCCTTGGTAAACCTATTACCCCGTGTGCCCGCTTTATTGTTACTTATTTGTAATGACAGATTTGTTTTAGCAGGGTGTTTTTAGCTTGTTAAAGCTGCATTAGTTAGTCTGCAGCCAGCAGTAGCATTTGGACAGTGATCCATGCCCGCCCCAGCAAACTGCTCATGAGGCACTCGCTGATCTTTGGTGGAGCCTCTGCACATGGTGATGCTGAGCTCATTAAGATGTCTCAGCCTCGAAGAAGGTATCAGCTATATTAAGAACGGAGTTCTGGCAATAAAAACAAATGCAGCATGGCATGGAAGTGCATTAACATCCCCTGGTTCACTGTAGCATTGTGTTTTCAGGGAAACAAACAAAGGCGATATAATAAACTGAGCTGGCACCAGACCAGTTACTCTGAGAGAACAGTAATGGCTTTCCCAGGGTTCAGGGTTGGGTCTTCTGCATCATTAATATTCGTCTAAAGGCATGCAGGATCTTTGCTGTTGAAATAAGAAGTGAATAAAATAAAAATTAGAAATCTCTGAAAGCTGTACATGACCTTATGCTGGTGTATTGCTTCAATAAAAAGCTTGGGAGTGGTTTGGATGGTCCTGGTAGGTTTTAGGGCCTCCTCCAACTACCCACACCACAGTCTGTCACTGATGCCTTTGCAGTACTCACTGTGTTGCTGCTAATTGTTATTATTGCTACTCAGACATTAGTTAAAACCAGTCTTGTTTGCGTGCCTGCTTTGCTCAGTGCCTAAGCTCAGAGCGCTTGGTGTAGCTCGCTCACAAACTGTACAGCAGCAGTGGCACATGGCCAAAATATCTCCAAATAATAGTCCTCTGTCTCATATTTTGCCAGAGAAACATGAGGGTGTACAGATAAATCAGAGGAATGTGGCTTGTGCAGACTAACTACGTGGCACCTCCAGTGCCCCCTGGATAGCAGAATTCATCCTCTGCAGCAGCTCTGGCAATAATGGGCTTTTACCTGGTCTTGGAAAAGATCTGATGTAAATGCAGAACGTGCTCTTAGTTTGGGCTTCATGAATCCTTTGTCTACAGAGCTCAAGTGCTCAGTTCAGTCTTTATAAAGTTTGGTTTGTAAATCCTCTGCTGGTAACTGAGGAGTTTTTTTTCTTACTTTTCCCCTTCTTTCCTCCTCCAGAGGGACTTTCGGAAGGCTGTTTTTTAGCACGGATTACATGAGGCTGATTGTGAAGTGCAGCTAATTCTGGCATCTTGTAAATATCAAAACAACACATTTTGTTTTTACACTAATGCACTAAGGTCAAAATTGCCTTTCTATTTGAATAGATAAGCATTTCATCTTTGTTAATATCTACAACTTAAAAGCTGTAGGAGGATAACAGGAATTTTTAATGGTGATATGTTGATGTTGCAGCTTGCTCTCTGAGGAAAACTTCTAAAGACAAAAATATAACGTGATGGTATAGCATTCTGGTGTGTGCCAGCTCATTTTGAGTGCTCTGTATGGAGGTTTATATGCTGGTTTCTACTCATGGTAGTGTAAAATATCAAGGCCATGCTTCTCCTGGAGGTGTTCTTAGCTATGTGCTTACTCTTGTTTCAGGATTGTTCCCTCTTTTAATAAAATCTCTTCAGTTTCCAAAGTGTCTTTTCAGATTGGAGTCTGATATCTGTTGGACGTTTCAGAACAGTAGCTTTTTCATATTGCTGACTCAGTTGGCACTATTCCCCCAGTATCATTGTGTCTTATTTACTTTATGTGTGCATCTATTTACATCTCATGCTCCCCCAGGGCATACAAGATCACTAATCTAAGACCTCAGTTTTAGCTCACTACTTCCTTATTCTTGTGGTTTGATGTACAGTATAAATGTCATTGTTGCTTGAGCACTAATGTACAATTTAAAAACAATAAATACCCCATTTGCTGAAGGCTAATAGTCAATTCATTTCATGCTGTAATATCACCAGTTACTTCTGTGAAGTATTTGTTTTCTCAGGAGGTGGTTCTGGGAGCTTTGCTATGCCGTGTAAACTCTTGCAAAGTGATGTTGGTTCTTTCATTGCTTTTTTGGCAAATTCTAGACACAGCCTCTGCTGTCTGTCTTTCTGTGGGTTTGGCCTGTTGGCCCCAGAGTGCCTTTGCGTGCCAGGGCAACCACTTGCCCCTGGACCGTGCTTTGAGTGGTGGAAACGTGGTGAAACCTGACTCTGGCTCTGGAGGAGTTGGTGCTGGTTCTTCCCGGATGCTGCTCAAATGGAGGTTGTCTTGAGGTGCAGGGTGGCTGTATCCTTAGGATATATCTGGGGGTCCACAGCCTTTGCCTTACACTGAGCATAACTTCATTTAAGGTAACGTTACCTCCAACATGTTGATCAGCATTGTCTATCCACGTCAACTGTAGTCCTTAAACTTGATGCTTTTTTGTTCATATTTATTTTTTTATTAACTTTCATGGCTAGCTAATTCATGAGTAGTGCACTTTCTCATTTCAGCCTTGCATTACCTTGGATCTCTTCTATGTTTCTATTTTCTTTTTGTATAGCCTGTAACACAGGAGAAATATAGGTCACTGTTTATTTCTGTTTTAAGTGGATTGCGGTGGGAAGGTTTAGGTTGGACTTTAGGAAGAATTCCTTCACAGAAAGAGAGAACAGATGTTGGAATGGGCTGCTCAGGGAGGTGGTGGAGTCGCTGTCCCTGGAGGTGTTCAAGGAAAGACTGGATGTGGCACTCAGTGCCACGGTCTGGTTGACAAGATGATGTTTGGTCATAGGTTGGACTCAATGATCTCAGAGGTCTTTTCCAACCTAATTGGTTCAGTGAACCTTGGGTTTCATAGTTTTTTTTTCTAATGTGAGTCAACTGAAAAATCTTTGCTGTTCTAATAGAACTTTCACCCCATATTTTGAGAGACAGCATGGTCTGTAATGGGCTCAATTTCAGTCATGTCATTAAAAAAAAGTTATACAGTTACAAATGTTATTCTTTAATCAGTGAGCCAGGAAGGGCCTGAAGAAAGGTTGGTTAGGTGTGACCATACAAATGTGGCCAGAACATTGCAATATTAGCTTTGGAATAAAATAACCAGCACTTTCACACTCTTCCCAGAGACTTTTTACACAGATTCCCACAAACTTAGGCTGCTCTGAGAAGTTCCAGGAATTGTGGCAAGATAAAAAATGTTTTAGCCTCACATTTAATAAGGATTTTCAGCTTCAGTCTGTGAAGTATATGGTAACATGAGTAGAAAATAAAAACCATGAATTAGAAAATAAGAAACATGAGTAAAAAACAAGAAATGTAACATGAGTAGAAAATAAGAAATGTGAAGTTTGCTTTATTTTAAAATGCAAAGTGTCACATAAAGAATACAGATAGATTTATCTAGAAGGGAAATTTATTGAAAAAAATATTGATATTTTATTATTTCTAGGACTGTCTCTGTTCAGTAGTGAGGAAAAAAGATGAGGGATTTTTGTGGGTTTTTTTTTAGCAGCAAGGTGAAATAAAGAATATGGTCAGCTTTTGTGGTGGGTAGTATATCAATTTGTAGTGAGTAGTATAATCAATTTAATCAGCCTCTCAGCATTTGATAAATATCTATTGGAGAAGATCTACATATATGAAAAGAATCTTGTATTAAATAAAAAGCTATGCTTTTTATTTAACTCCACCTCTGTGGAGTTCTGTCAGTAGATGTCACAGATACCACCTGGCAGATGTAGCTAAAAGGTGAAGCATTTTAACTTCTTTTCAAGATGATAATTCAGGTAAAATCGACATGTACACACACAAGAGTCGCATGTACATGCAAAAATTATCTCTTGTAAAGGTTATACTGAAGAAGGTTTAAAATGGTGCTTCAAGTGAGGTGTGTGAACGCTTTGGGTAGAAGGAGATGCTTTGACTGGTGTGTTGGTGTAATTCTAGTGGAACACCAACAAGAAAGCACAACATGAAACTGGTGATGTGGCTGCACGAGGGAGTTAGAGCAGCTGAGCTACCACTGAGGTTAGAGCAGTTTCTGAGCTTGAATCAGCAGACTAATAGCTTTGAGAATGACTGTATCTCTTGGTGACCAGTTATTTTGCAAGTAGGTCACAATCACTTAATTGTTTGAATAAAATCACTATTTGGGGATTTTGAAAAGATAATATTTGATTGCCCGTACCCATAACCTGAGTCAGCAGCAGAACTATCAAGAGAGCACTGAAGTCTATGAACCAAGACAGGGAAAAGCAGCAATGAAAATGTGTGCTGGAGAGACAAACAGGGTGTTTGTGCTGTTTCCATCCCCTGCACAAGGCCCTTGTACAAACAGATCTTTCTCCTGTACTGTTGCTGTAAGCAATACTACTCCTTAAGGCATTTCTCTGTTTGTTTTCCTCAAAAATGAATGAACTGAATCAGGAAAACAGCCAGTAAGAATTTTTATTTCATACTTTGTATTATAAGACTACAGTGATACTTACCTTGTAAAGTAAAACAATATTCAAAGTGATCTAAACATATACAGAAGAAGAGCAAAGCAATGCATATCAGAAATAGTGGGCAGAAGTTGAACTTCATATTTGGCAGGTATCTGTCCCATCCTTATAGATTTACATAAACCTGTTGAGGTTTTTTTTCCCACCAGATTTCAAATCTGGGTTAATTCTGGAACAGCAGGTTGTTAGATGATGGTTTTGTAACAACTGCCAGGTTTCTGTCATGTTGATGACAGAATAATATGATAATTAAACTATTGATCGTTATCCCTGTCTTGCAATCATTATGTCCTTCAAGACTCATCATTTTGGGATGCAGGGTTGATAAAACTGGCAGGTAAGAACCACTGCTCAAGATGGTGGGAAAACAGTTGCAGTTGTAACAGGCGAGGAGTAAATTAATCTGCAAAACTTGGACAAATCCATACTCTCTGTGTCAGGCAAAAGGTTCTTCACAGCATGATGTGAACAAAACAATGTGATATATTGTGCAAAATATACTGAAATAGTTAAAAAACTTTCTTGTCATGATGCACCATCAGTTAACATGCTGTAGAGGATGGGGGTAAAGACCATTTAATGGTAATGATTTATGTTAATGATTTAATGGTAATGGTTAGCACTGGTGCACATAAATTGCTAGCAAACCAGCAGGCACACTTGTAAGCTTTCCTAAGCTTTTTAGAAAGTCTTTAATTTACAAGGTAGCAAATATAGATGCATGGATTTTTTTTCAATGATCACAAGCAGCGTGAAATTATGAAAAGAGGCTGTTGCAGTGTTTGTGGTGGCCTGCAGGCAAACTGGTTCAAAAAGATGCAAGACTCGTGCCACAGTGATCTACAAAAAGAGAAAAATGTGAAAAGGGAGTTCTCACTTTGAAACCTGCGCAAGAAAAGTACGTGGTGGAGTTGAGCTTGGGAACGGAAAGGGAAGAGGAGAGCGCGGCTTTGATGGTGTCCCTTTAATCTGTCTGTGGGAGTCTTTGTGTCTGAGCCTTAGGATTGTTACAGCAGTGTTGTGCAGAGCGTATTGAATTGGATTATTGGTACACTGGTGTAGTTATCTTAGTTTCCTTTTACATGTGATAGCAAAGGATATCATCCCTCAGAGTCCCAGACTGAGCCAATAGTGCACAGGGGCTTCTCAGGTAGACAGAATCTATAAAAATGTATTTCAGAAAGCAAGCAAGAAGATCATGGTTATTTATGGCATTGCTCAGTGGTCTCAACAACACTGAGCTTTCTTTAAAGACTTCTCTAAAACCTTAGGTATTTTCAATGTAAAATACAGTTTTGCTGTTTACCTTTTTAACTGTATTTTTCATGCTAAACCTCTTAAGTGCCCTTTTCATCTTTCTTCTGTAAAGTGTCACAAATAAAGTTTAAGACTTAATCTACAAATCCCTTTGTCATGTCCTATAATAACATATGAGCAGAAGGTAGTTAAAGCTATTTATCACAGCATAATTGGCAAGTCTGGGACTTTTTAAGTTAGATAAATTGGCAACTGCTCCATTTTTCATCTCGTAAGACAGAACTAAACCAAAATGAAGCATAGAGCCTTCTTGCTTTAGGAAGATGCTGCAGGGTACTGTATTTTTTATTTATTTAGCTCAGAAACTCTTAAAGAGAATTTAGCACACTATACTTTTGCTTCTGTTTAAAATTATCTTCAGTGTGGTAGCTTTTTAATGATTCTAATTTCCCTTTCAAAGTGATTTTTTTTTTTCTAAATATGTCTGTCAGGAAATTATTGCATATACCTGGTCATTTCAACCACTTACAGTGCATGCTAGACAAACGCAGTAAGCATTTCATTCAGCATTAATGGGATAATTATTGCATGTGAAATACTGATTTATGATAAAAGACACATTTACTAGGCTCTGACATTTGCTCAATTCATTACTCTTGTAAGATAGCAATTAAACTTTACAAGGTTATTTTAAATTGATCAGTACAGAATTTTTGTAACAATAGTCTCTATAATACATCACCTACAGCTACAGTGCCGTGTTAACCAAACAATGATTTAAACTCATGTCTAGACATTCTGCTGCTAATTATAGGTACTCACTGTTTACACTATGTTGTAGCATAGGAGGCAGAGCTTTGTTAGTTGGTACGATGGGTGTTTTATGCAAGAATGGTTTTAAACTAAACTCTGTAAAAACCAATGGCATGGTGCTTTTGGATCTCTTAATTATGTAGCAAATTGCATCCTAAAGCTATGTAATAGAATGGAAAAATGCATCAGGAATTTTGTTCCTCTGAACAACTGTGCAGACAGACATAAATCCTGCTGGTTTTCCTGAAAGGCACTTTTAGCACCTCCAGCTTTAGTCTCCTGTTTCCTTAATCTCCTATACTTTTTGGAAGAGCCTTGGGGAGTTAACTGCTTCATTCTAATAAATAATGTATAAAGTCCCTGTCCATCCCAAGGAAAGTGAACACGAAGTTTCATTGTAAGAACAAGGGAGTGTTAGAGAGGCAGCTGACCCTGGTGTTGATCACTGCCTTTGAACAGTGACAGTTCTCAGCATTCCCGTGGAGAGGAGTGATGCTGCACTGAGAGAGGGATATTGAGCTCAGACAAGGGAGGCAAATGAGCAATTGTGTCTCTTGTATGGGACTCCCGAGCTGCCTCTGCAGCTTCTGCCAAGATTTCATGTCAGCGAGCTCCCTGTGGCTGCTGAGCATCCCGAAGGGAATGGGCAGCTCCTGCTCCCTGCCTCCCCTGGCCATCCCGGGAAATTCTTGCTCTTCCAACCGAAGGTGACAACAGCTGGTTCTGAGCAGCTGTGGAGCCAAATACTAACCCTCTTTCACTTTTAGCTTGTTGCTTCCTTGCTATTTCTTTACTTTCATGTACTTGGTGGCTGTTGAAATTCCACTGCTGCTTAGCTACTTTCTTTTCTTTCTTTTATTTTTTCTCAAAAAAATAAAAGGGGGAGGTGTAAAAGGAACAGGATGCTGGAATGAGAGGATACTCCTGAGACTAGAAAGGAGAAAAAAGGAACCTGGCTATGGGAAGGAGTTGAAAGAAAAAAATCTTCAGTCCAGCATTAAGTCAGGGCTGTGAATTCAGAAAACTGATATTTCCAAGCCTTTTAAGTCTCTTTCCTGCCAAAGATGCCTTTCTTCTACCAAGATAATTGCTCTTTATTAGAGAGAAAAAGCACAAGCAGGATTTGCAGTATTTGGTCAAGGGACTAAAAATATATTTTTGCAGGAAGTGGTGTGGATAACCCTTGGTTATCCACATGGAATAACCAAATAACCATCCACATGGACAGAAGCTCTGATATCTAAAGGAAATAACTTTTAATATAGTTTTTAAGTTGGTATTATGACTCATTATTAGCAATGATATGAAGCTAAAAATTGCTGAAGACTTTTGGATAATAATCAGGAAAATAATACCAGGTACTGAACTGTAAGTAGCAGGAGTTTTTTTAATATTGTGTTTTGATTTAAAAAGGGAGGGGTAAAACTTTTTTTTTTTTTTTTTTTGGCAATAAATTGGAAGAAGGTGCTCAGACCTCAGCCCTAAGTATATAGAGACCAGCATTGTGCAGCATGTTTGTGAGAACAGAGTCTGGTAGAGCATCTTCATGTAAAGCACCAAAATTAATTCAGTGTGTGAAAAGGGAGGGTTGGGAACAAGAGAGGTTGTCATCAGAAAATTTGGATTTTGAGGTCTATTCCTTTAATCACAGTGCATTTTCAGTAGTTCTGTTAGAAGAATTTAACAATACATGGGAATATATTCCATATATGGTATGAATTCTTTCTTTGTGGTTGTTGTGGCTGACCCTTCGTGTTGCTGTGGCTGTTTGGGAACATTTACCACTTGGTTGTAATTTTGTTGTAATCATAATGATATCTGATAGATACATAAATAAACCACGAAAATGTAAATGTACATTTAACTCTGTACACTGGAACTGCAGTGATACTTACAGTCCCAATATTTACAAATTCTAAGCATTGGAAGGTTGGGTTTTTGATAATTTTCTTCACGCTATTAAAAACCATATGCCCATGGTTTAGTGTGCCCTGTTATACTGAATTTCTTACAATATTAAAAGTTATTTGTCTTCTAAAATATCCTAGGATTAAAAAAAAAAATCTTTTGTCAAAGTCAGATGGTTTCTCAGAACTTTATATATTAGAAAACTCCATCTTTTCAAGCCCTTGGAAATTGGAAAAAAAATCTTGTAGAGAAGAACTTTAATCTCTCGCTATGATTTATGTAACATATAAAATGTATCCATTCTTTTTAAACTTCCAATTAAATATGAGATTCTCACTCATTGTTACACTGTTCCAAGGAGGAAAAAATTGAAATCATGTGGAAAAAGAAGAAAGCCTTTTTTAAAAGAGAGACTTCTTACTGCTCTTAGAATTGACAAGATGGATTTTATGTAACAGCCAATGACTGAAACATCAGTTCAGAAATTAAAACTCCTCTCTAGTTTTGAAATGTGTCATAAACTTCCCCATCACTTCTGGTTTAATGCTCTTGTGTTTCCAGAAAGAAATTAAAAGAAAAAAAATATCACAAGAAGGGCACTGTAAATCATTTTATTTTTATTTATCTCTCTGATGCAAATGGATGACCTAAATCACTTGTGTTGATTAAAAAAAAACCCCAAACATTGTCAGACTTTTATTTTCCTTCCTTTTTTTAAATGTTTAATGCAGGAAAATGCTTAATGTTACTTAAAATTAGAAAGGCACAACACTTGGGACTGAGCTAGATGAAACATCTCAGGTTTTTAGAATTTTGGGTGTACTTGAACTTGTGCATCAGATTCTATCTGCTGTTAACTAACCCAAGGCTGTGATTTTTCTTTATCCTTTTTTCCAAGTACATTTTTTTTTGTCTGAAACTTCTCTTAATTTCTTTTTCATTATTTCTATAGGAGCAATATACTCTTCAAAAGACTAAATTTTTGCAGGGTTTGTGCTGCTGGAGATCAAAAATAGGTTCCTGCCCTGTGCCACAAAAATTAAAAATGAGTTTGTGTGTTCCATATCCTCAGCCCATGTGCTCTTACAGGAGTGGTTATTCTTAACATAAAGCCAAAACTTACTATAAGCAGGTTCAATAAACTAAAATGAATAAATGGAGCAGAGAAACCAGAGTAAAAAACAAGGGCAGGAATGTGCTTTTAGGGCTTTTTTTCTGGTTTAGGTGCATTTAATAACTCCACACATAAAGGATGTTTCAGTGGAATTAAAACCGCCCTTATTTTTCATATTCTTAGCTTTCAAATTTTAGCTCATGAATTTTTGTGGCTCTAGCATATGTGATTGCATAGATACTACTGGAATAAGTAGTCTCTTTAAGCAATTAAAAAAATGAAGTATTCGTTAAATTAAAAAAAAAGGCCATAATTCTGATTTTCTATTAGTCAATTCATTTATTTAACTAAGCAGAGGGAAATAAAATGCCCTGAAGTATGTCTTTTACAGAGGATTACTCCCACAGTGTTATTTAATTTTGTCTGTATGTATCCTACTGAAATTGCCTGAATTCCTTCTTTCTTTATTCCTGTTTGTACATAAAGAATCTTATTAGCACATCAGTAATTTGCAATCCAAATTCCCTTGAGGGACTGTGTTTTTCCTACCCTTTTCATGCAGATCTCCCAGGTGTCCTTGTTCAAAGCACAATGCAGGAACCTCAGGTTCTCAAAAGGAATCCTCCTGTATCAGCAAGGTGCTCATTCTTTTTATGCTGAAGAAATGCAAAGGCTAATCTAATTGAAAAGAAAGTTAGTGCAAAAACTGCTTTCTTTCACAAACTGGTGGCTCCAGAAGTAACAGCAGATAGCACTGGGAAAAATCAAGTTTAACTTGCAGCACCAGGCCCTAATGGGTCACAGGATCCGAGGGGTTTCACAAGTTTGCATTCTGGAACTTTACCTTCCTGTTTTTAGCACATCTCTTACTCTGTATTAGTAAGTCCCTTATCCCTCTAGTTACAAAAGGGGAGCAGTGGGGAGAGCACTACCTCCAGAGAGGTAATTCCTACGGAATTACAACTGGAGCCTTTCCTCTGCTTCAAGTGGAGGTACTTGCCCAGGATTCACTTTCCCTGTTTTGTGCAGGTTGTCCATTCAAACTGGCAGTGAAATTCCCTGACTTATTTCATGCTTGGCATGCTGTGCTTCCCCACACCATCCTGAGGCCAGACTCCTCATGTACAGCTCCATGTTTGGGGGGAATGTGCCGTGGTGGAGCAGGACATTTACATGGACATTTTCTTGTCCGCTGGAGCTGCCAGACACCAGAACAATTAAAGGCGACATCCACAGAGCTAAGACAGATGCCTGTCACTTCAGAAGTGTAAGTCCAGGCTTTAGATCTTCAACAAGTAGCTCAGCTGCCACTCAAACTGGCAACTTCCACCAGCCACTTACGCTTTCCCAGGAATCGTGCTCTGCTATGCAGACTGTGTGTGACGGATTGGGTTATGTAGGAAATACTGGTGGCAGCTGTACATTAAGTATTTGGCATTAACTGGAGCTGGACTATAAGTGAGGCAGTTGTCATCAGCTGACTGCCCTGACTGGCTGGTTCTTGAATGGGAGTTTTGACTCAAAATGCCCTTTTGATGCTGACCCAGTGAATATTATCTACGTAACATGGAGCAGTTCCAGCAAGCAGGACGAGACTGACTGCTGCACCTTGCTCAGAGACGCTGTGTGGGTAGGAGAAACAGGAGAGGCACTCTTAGACCCTTCTGATGTGGTCTGGGGAAGTTTTTGAAGGACAAGTTTATTGCAGAGGTATGGTGTTGGGGCACTGAATTGTGAAGGAAAGCAGTAGTATGCTTTCATGTTAATCCCACAAAGGAAGGGGATTTCATACCTGCTTTTTTGTATTTTAATTAAAGTTATGGAAAGATGAAAAATAAAAGATCTTATTAATCATAAATGGCCTTTCACCTGCTTCAACATTCCAGTTCACTTTCTACTATTCTTCTTTTAGGCTATGACAGATTTAACCTCTTTTAACTTAAACTATGGTATCTCTTCATCCTGCCTTCCCCTTCATCCTGCCCTGCCAGGGTGAGAGGATGGGAGCGGGCCAAAGGGAGGTTTGGAATTTGGTTTCTGCGTAATGCCATGGTCAGCCAAGCCTCTCCTTGTGCCAGTGGAGCTGCTGTGCTCCTGCAGACCCAGAGAGCATCTCTGCTGGGACTGGTACTGATGGGCACCTCTTCCCAGGGGCTGCTGTGCCTGCAGCCTCTGAGACTGAAAGCCCAATTCCCACTCCTCTAAGGACTGTGGGTGATTCAATCTGCCTGTGGAGTGTGTGGGCAGAAAAAGATTCAGTAAAAAAAACAACTTTTATCGATGGAATGTGGGAACAAGAAAAGTTTGCTTGTAAACTGCAAGGTTAACTGTAGTATTTTCATCCTCTGGATTTTCCCTTCATATATCCCTTTAGTGTATTTGCTTCCTGTAATATGGGATGTGTCACATAGACTAAATCTTTGAAAAGGAATTGAAACTAATAAATGAAAAAAATATTAAGAATTGTACTAGACTTCTTAATACTGTAGGGTCTCTGTAGAGACCCTTTAATCTTTGTTCAAGTTAATAATTACATTCTAATTTTTTGTAACTAAATGAAGCTTAATGGAGCAGGAATGGGGTTTATGGAGGAATTCCTTTTATAGAATTGCTTTCAAAAATTTTTCAAGTGGAATAGTACTCGACTGCGCATTTTTCAGTTCAGGAAATCCATTTCAGTGGGAATTGTATTAGATTCAGAGAAAACTTATTATTCCAATGCAACTGATGTCTTTTATGTTTAAAGTCATAGTTTGAATGTTTTTTATCTGTGGGATAACTATACTCCTAGTGGATTTGCCATACTCATGTCACAGCTGTTATTTAGTAAAAGGGAAAAGACATTGATTTAAAACAAGAAATTCCTGGGTGGGACTAGATCCTATAGTTTGTCTCAAAGGAGTAAATTCTAGTGACTTTATCCAAGACAGTAGCTTTTCTGAAGCAAACTGATTCTACTTATGAATTACTATTGCTTGAAGGTTGTGGAGAAAAAACAGAAGTAAAGTTACCCACTACACTAGAAAGGACACACAGTAATTTCCTTTCACCTATGGGACTTGAACATAGACACTGTTGTGTAAAATAAATTATGAACTCCTGCAGAAACAAGTCTCAGCAGTCCATCTGGTGTATAGAATCATAAAAGCTTATCCTTCAAAGGTGAATAGGATGGAGATAAAGCAGAGCAGGTTCCACTCCCTGATCCTTCTTAGCTGCTGTCCACAGAGGCCTGGGAAAGCTTTAATGCTACTTGAAAATCCTGGCTGCTAAAAGGCAGAGTAAACCAGGGAAAGCTGTGGAATAGCAGGAGGAAGGCTGAGGCTGCTTTCAAGCACAGAGATTTGGTAAACTGCACGTTAGGAACAGCCTTCCTCATGTTGTAAAATATTTAAGAATTTGTGATTCACTGGGGAGGGTGACCTTGGAGACAGTGGAAATATGAAGCTGGGGGTGAAATTTTAAGTGATTTTGTTGTTTCCAGAAAAACCTGGAATGTTTGTCCCACTTCACTGGGGTGGGGGAAGGGAAAATGGAGTGTGCTGCAATTGTTAGCAACGTGACAATTTGCTCAGGAGCCTCCCCAGCCTGGTGCCAGTTGGCAAACTGGGCTGGTGTTCAAGCATCAGTCAAGAGGTTCTGGGGTGAAACTGTTTTGCAAATAGTGCCTCTTCATGTGATTTTAATGATAAGCCTGCAACATCTGGCTGTGGTTTTGGACTCAGAGCTCATACATTTGCATGCCCTGGTCCCTCCAGAAATGATTACACTCTTGGAGAGTGAACAGTGGCCTCTGTATAAACACTACATCCATGGTTCATATTAGCACATCTTTCAATTGCTTCTCAACAGCCCAGAAAAAAGATATTTTGAAATCCCTCAGGAGCATGTTAATTTTAAGAGTTTGCTGGAATTTTTTCTGTTTAATTGTCCCTGAGTTTGGTTATTTTGATTTTGCTGTTTTCCAACCCCTTCATGAATTTCTTATTGTTTTTTCAAGCAGTTCTGTTCCCTCATAACATGGGGTACTGAGACCTTTTCCATGCAAACCCAAGATGCCAAGGACTGTGCTTTATGAACTGACCTGAAACATGGAAGTTTTCATCTTCTATATACTGATCTCCAAAGCTACTAATTCTGATGGAATTGAGATGTTTCTGTCAAAAAGACTTAGAATTTACATTCTCGTTTTCATGTTGAATAGTAGTAAAATATGAATACATTTTGGAGGTGATTTCATTATGTCAGTGTCACCATTAAGGATAGTAACTGGAAGATGGGAGTAGAAATAATTGTAATTGTCCAACAGAGACAGAAAAAAAGAAGTAAATACAGAAATAAAATAATCTCATTCTTTGGAACTTAAACAACGTTATTGAATGCACTGAATGGAATCACTGAAATTTTTATGTAGCGCATGTGCATGTAGTATTTTATTTCAAAATATTTAACAGTATTTTTAAAAATTTTATTTTTTTAATTTGATGAAGTCATTAAATAAATAAGACATGCAGGATCTGTATTCAGCAGTTGGTTTGGGATATGTTTACACTTGCCAACAAAATGCTTTTTTATGGACTCCCTTTAACTTCCAGCTGTGGTTCTGAGATGTGGATTCAATGTTTCCGTGGAAAAACTGAATCTTATTGCTGATACCTAATGAAATGCAGGGAAGTACTGCTCTTTGTGCCAAAGTTTTGTTTGGTTTGTGTAGGGATGTAGGAGAAGATATCAGAGCCTGTGACTGTGTACCTCCCCTGCTGTCCCATCCTGTCCCTCCTCTCTTGCCAGGACATGGCTGTGCACCCACCAGTTAATTTGAGCTCATCCCAGTTCCCAAAAACTGCACAATGAGCAAATTTAACTTGCTGAAACAGGAATGTTTTTTTTTAAATGAGTATTTATTTCCCTATGAGATCTGCAAGTTAACTGATTCACTGGAAGGTCTGGCAAGTGCCATTGTCTGGGAGGCAGGGAGGAGGTAGAACCCTGAGGCCAGAGCAGCAGAGGGAGGGGATGGGTGGCGTGAGGCTGCCACAAACTGACCACAAACTGGTTTAATCTCCTTTATCATAGTAGGGAAAGGGATGGGAGTGTGACTGGGGAAAGGTTTGTGATTTCTGCAGAGGAGTCAGCTCCCAGCAGTGTGCACAGTCTGCCATGGGGGCACAGCACTGTGGACACAGCTCTTTCTGGTATGTGCATGGTTTGAGTTGACAGATCTCTGCATGGTGGTCCACTTGGTCTGGCTTTACCAGAAGAGTTTTGGGTAGCTTAGAATTCCTTGCAGAGGATTGCACTTTTGGAAAGAGGCTGAAGATGGGGTGGGTGAGAATGGTTGTTCTTGGGCTGTTGTGCAGGGCTGAGGCTTTATTGTTCAGTTTTCCTTCTGATATTGCACTTTTCCCTGTTCTGAGTTTGCATCTGAAGTAACCTTTATTGCAGCTTCTTTTTGCAGTGACAGAGAATCAGAAACAGGTAAAACACAATCAGAGAATCACAGAATATGCTGAGTTGGAAGGGACCCACAAGGGTCATCGAGTCCAACTCTTAGCCCTTCACAAATGATGCAGTAAAAATAATCCCCATCCATAGATGGAGCATTAATGGACATAGAATATTCCTTTAATTACCAAAATGGTCCCTGTGTCACTGTGTGAAACATGAAATACAGTTCTCATCCAGTGCAGTGCTAACTTAGCTTTATAGTCAGTCGGCAGTTCCTAAAGTCTGTGCTCCCTTGGGAGTCTGGAAGCTGGAGGTGTTCTTTAGAAGTGTAGTACCTGACAGTCCTGCAGTGATGGCTCAATACACCTCCAGCTGCACCACAAATGATCACCAGTAAGAGAATAAAGTGGCCTCACTGAGAGAGACAACAAAAGCAACAAACTCATCCCTTCATTTCAGTGGCAACCGTGTGGTCAGAAAATACCTGACTTTGAGTCACAGTTAAATCATCTAATAACTGGAGGAGCAGGAGATGGATAATATGGTAATTACACTCGGGAAGAGGGTGTAACAGTTCTGGTAATAAGAGTAGAAGTGAATAATTTTTTTTATTAGCAGTCCAATATACAGAATATCCAGAACAAAAATATACCATTTAAAAGATACTTCTTGTAATAGCCCATCTTTCATCAAAGGCAACTTGTGAATCATCGAGTGCATAAGACCAATGAATTGTTCCTTATTTACTGTATCACTTCATTTTCTTTTTCTTTACTTTGGCACATACAGATATTTTCCTTTTATATTCTGTAGATTCTTCATTTAAAACTCCAACATGAATGCCACATCCAAGGTTTTACAGGAAGTTTGCAGCTCACTATTTTATGATCTTTGACCAAGTCAAACTACCAAGCATAAAGGACCACCTGGTGTGATACCTGATGAGTGAGTTATTTATTGTTGGCTTTGTACCATCACTCAGTGCCTGAGCTTCAGGAGCACCCACTGCTGGCTGGTGAGGTTGGGTGTGTGCCCCGAGAGCTGAGGCTGCTGTGGATTTGTTTGGCCGTTTGCTGTCACTGAAGTCGATGGTAAAGGGTTCATTGATTCCAGTGGAATGGGATCAATTAGTCTTCAATTAGAACATGACCTTCGTACTCTTTCTCTAATCAGCATTTCCCTGTTACATGAGTGCTGCTTGGCTCTGTCCTAGCTCCAGTCTGAGAGATATTTGTTCCTATGAGCTGCTTTACTTCTTTTAGATTGAAGTAAAGTCAATTGAAGTAAATTTCTTCCTTTGCTTTATGCCTGTACCAACGCACATCTTTTATGTAATGCAACCCATTAGTCTTATTTCTCTCTCTTCTATTATCCATTATTTTATTACTTTTAATTTAGAGGCTCTAGATTTGCTTCAATAGTCTTTCAGTTTATATAGAGATCCTTTAATAATTATTATTTTTTAAATGAAAGATGTAATATAAAATGTACACAGGCAAATACACCAGTTGTTAATCAGGTGAAATTTATTTATTACTTCTTGAGAGACAGAACTGCACATTTCCATGGACACCTTAAATATGCTAGTTAATTGGGATGTGATCTTTCCTAAATGTGCTGGATCACTTCAGCCTGAGTGCCAGTCAGTGTTGTAAATTTTGTTTTCTGACTTTTAGTCATTAGTAGTTATTCCCCTGATGAGCTTATTAGCCTGGAGTACAAATACTTCATCTCTCACACTGAAGTCTGTGGAACTCCTTAAATATGCATGGATATCCAAAGATACTTCAGTCTTCCCCCCCCCCCCCCCGGAAGTAAAATGAAGTGACACTGTCACTGTATAACATCATCTTCACTACTTCTACTGTGATAAGGCTGAAGACTCTCATATTTTGTAGGGATGGGCAATGCCTATGGTTTGATTGATATAGGTGGAAAATACAAGTAAGGCTTTTACAAACATCTAAAAAAAACCTCTACATCTTATTCCGGTTGCTGGGGGGGTTTCCTCCAAAATTATATTCACTAATCCAGTAAAAAAAACCCCTCATTTCTGTACAACTTTCATCTCTTTGAATTCTTTAGACTGTAATGTGTACTGTACTTTGTTCAGCATGTTTTTAGCAAGGGATGAGTGTAACCCAAGGGCACGTTTTCTTTATCGATCTATGATGTCATATAATAATACATAACTACATAAGATATAAAAATGATAAATTACAATGTACAGGGATTGTTTTGGTGGTCATACTTGAGACTGTTACTTGAAAACCGAGGTGAACAGCTGAAGCTTTGATAGCACCTTTCTATATTTTTCTTTTTGTTCTCACATATTCATCACTTGGTTCTGTCTTGTGTAATCTGTGTGTGACATTGACTTCATCCTCTTCAGTGATGTTTCCTTGCAGGTTTTTAATCCTGGTATCCTAGACTGTGTTTGCAGGCAGACTAGTGAATCACTAGTATCATGATGGTAATTACAAACATTTCCTTCGAGTTTGAGAGGAAAGTTGAAATTTCTTTGACTTTTTTTTTTTCTTTTCTGGAATTAGGATTTCATTTTCAGGTGTTTATAAACTCGAGAACAGCTGCTGACCCTGACTGCTTGTGCCAGCCTGTACAGACTGAATGCTTTTTCTGGCTTTGGTTTTGTGTTGCTGATGATAGAGATTTGATATTTGATGATAGAGACCCCCACCTTCAGTGCTGCATCGAGCTCTGGGGCCCCCAATGTAAGGAAGACATGGACCTGTTGGAGCAAATCCAGAGGAGGCCATGGAGATGCTCAGTGGGCTGGAGGACCTCTGCTATGGGGGCAGGTTGAGAGAGCTGGATGGTTGAGCCTGGAGAAGAGAAGGGATCAGGGAGAACTTAGAGCAACTTCCAGTGCCTGAAGGGGCCCCAAGAGAGCTGGAGAGGGATTTTTGCACAAGTGTATGCAGGGATAGGACAAGGGGGAATGGCTTAGAATGAAAAGAGGGGAGATTTAAGTTAGAGATTAGAAAGAAATTCTTCCTTGTGAGGGTGATGAGGACCTGGCACAGGTTACCCAGAAAATCTGTGTATTCCTCAATCCGAGAAGTGTTCGAGGCCAGGCTGGACAGGGTTTGGAGCAACCTGGTCCAGTGGAAGGTGTCCCTGCACATGGGCAGGGGGGTGGAATGAGATGATCTTTAAGGTCCCTTCCAACCCAAACCATTCCATGATAATATGTTAGTGGTTTTTTGGTTTGGTTTTGATTTGTGGGTTTTGAGGTGTTTTTGTTTGATAGGTTTGGTTTTTCTTCTGGGTTCCCCCAGTCCAAGTAGAGACCCTGCTGTTCTAGTTTACAAGTAAAGGTAAGGTTGACTTCAACATAACTAAGTACAGTGACAGGTATTCCAGTCATAGGCAAGATTATTCCAAGTTTTCATCATCAGGGTAAACGTTGTTTTTGGGTTTTTATTGCTCTATAACAGAGCAGAAAAATCACTAAACCTATGACCAGTTTGCTTCTAATGGAATGTGGGACCGAATGGAGGAGCTGGGACCTGTGACAAGAAAATAGCAGTAGGGATTTTATGAAAAGGTTTGAGTGCGAGGTCACATCAGTGCTGTTTCTTGACCTGTTCATTTTACCTGTCAACCAGTTGTTTTTTGTTTAGTTTTCTGAGAATTTCTGGGTGCTGAAGTCTACAAGCAGACTTCTAAGTTTTATAAGCAGTTATTATCCTTGCTTTTCCAAGTGATACACTGAGGCACAATGGGGTAATGTAGTTTCTTCAGCGAAAATGAGAATAATGGAACATCAGAAACCTGGATTTTAGCACTAAATATATGTATAGTGTGTGTATGCATATATATATATATATATAGTGCTTATATATATATGTGTGTAGCACTAAAAATATATGTTATCTATATGATTTTTCCCCAACTGTCCTGTTTTGCTGGTCATAGGTTTAAGTTGATTTGTTTTCTTTTTTTTTTTTTTAACCTACTTAAAACTTAGACTTTCCTCAAATATTGCCAAATGCTGTGAAACATTTGTAGCTGTCCTAATTCTGGCTCATAAGCCATGCTAAAAATTCCTCCTTCAATTGACAGCTTTCTTTGCCAGATTACAATATTCCCAGCTGATTAGTTATCTTAACCGCAGGGTTTTTTCTGAAAAGTACAATTAGCAGAATTTGTTTCAAGCTCCTACTAGCAGTTTGCTGTAGAATGTAATTTCTTTAATGTTTTCTGAGCAGTGAATGTTATTTATGTATTTTTGAAAAATCTGCTGCTAAGAGTGTATTTTCATCCCCTTCCTTTCTTTCCTCTTTCCCCAATGCCAAAAAAAAATAAAAAATTAAAGTCGTGACTTAATCCGGAACTAAGAACAGCCCTGGTATTTAACTGTGTGGGATTCTGGATGTGCAGTAGTGGATATTGTTAAAATACAACTATTTCTGAAAATAACACCATGTAGAGAGGTAGCTGTGAGGAGAGGGGGAGTAGGAGGATTAGGAGTTTTCAGGAGTGGGGATTTCTATAGCTCAGAGCAGGGTGTGCACCCCTGGGCTGAGTTTAAAGAGGTTTCAGCTCGTAGTTGAAACCAAGGGGAGCCAGGAATGAAGGTCTTGCCCTTTGCCAGAGCAGCCATTTCATTTTCATTCATTAAGGAATTCGAACTGTAAACTCTACAGCAGAAAGCAGTTGCTTTTTACCTCTTCATTTATCAGCACTGATTGAAAAGGCAGGCAGCAATCTTGCATGTAGCTTTTATAGGACTTTATAAAGATAAAACCCCCATAATATATCCTTCACTTGTAGTATGGCAGCTGATGCTTGCTGAATGTCTGCTAAAGTGGGATTAAATTCTCGGGAAAAGAAAGACAAGTTCCTTCAAGGAGCTGCTCAAAAGCATTAGAAATAAATGCTGGAGACTGGATGTGTCTGGTTTATGTTGAGGGAATGAGAGTGAGGTGGGAGGTGGTGCAGCAGATCTGAGAGGAAGAGGGAGGATGCAAGAAGAAAATAAAGCTAGTCCCAAATTTCTGGCTGTTTTGCAACGTTTTTTTGGAAGTTGGACAAAAAGTTGAAGAAGTGGTATGAAAACCTCTCTGTCTTCAGTGTGCATGAAATACATCCCACATATTTATGAACTGGAGCCGTGGACTGCTGTGGTAAAAAAGACGTGGACAGACTTTTTGTTGCTCAAAATTAGGAAGTCATAAACTCTGTCTACTACTCTGTTTATACCTAATTGTTCTGATTTCATTAAACCATGAGAAGGCTGAAATGCTACACAGGCACTTCCGAAAATGCCATAAATTGCTCTCTTAGCAGCATAGAAAATCTAGTTGCCTTTTTTTTAAGTTACTGTCAATAAAATTAAAGAATCTGAATCTACTGTTATTGTAAACTTTCCATTTTACAAATCTCTTCCACAGATTCATGGAATTTAAAGATATTGCAGTAGACATTAAATGAGAAGCTGGGCTGAGTGTTTATAAGACATAGGTAGACTTTTCATAGAAACGGGAAATTTCAGTTGTGCACATTAGACCATTAGTGATAATTTTCACATTTACCAATTAGTGGAAGGCAATATGGCTGTTTAAACTCAGGATAATACTTATTTTAGGTTGAATAGTTATTTTCAAACTGAAGTCATGGGAGATTTCAGCCTGCTTCTCTCTTTGTTTCTTTCTTTTCTTTCTTATTGTTTGCTTTTAAAAAGAAATAAAAGACTAAAGAGATTTACATTGGCCAGAGTTTAATTTGTATTGACATTTATATCTTACCTCTGAGGTTTAGAAAAAAATGGAATCAAATTAGGTCAGACAC
The DNA here is from genome assembly GCF_003984885.1 of Neopelma chrysocephalum. Taxonomy (NCBI): domain Eukaryota; kingdom Metazoa; phylum Chordata; class Aves; order Passeriformes; family Pipridae; genus Neopelma; species Neopelma chrysocephalum. The sequence continues at coordinate 4,704,514 of NW_020897767.1, forward strand.
ATACAAATGAGAAGATATTGCTTAGAGCTGCATGAGCACTGAAACACCTAAATCCAGCTTAAACAAGAGTGAGCTGAAAACTCAACCCAGCCTTTGAGACATGGACTTGGGGGCTGCAAAATCTGTGTATGTTTTGTTGAGCATTTATTGAAATCACAAAGCTCTGGGCTGGAGAGGAAGAATTCAGAATGCCAAATTTATTTTAATAATAATCTCTCTGGCAATATTTGTACAGGAGAAAAATATCAGTTGATCTACCATCCTCTAGATGATAAAAAACATGCAAACTGAACTGATTTGTATTAGTAGTGCTTCAGGTTTTGGTTATCCCACACAATTTAGAGCATTGTGTGATCACAGGCATTTTATATTATGAAATTAACTTGGCTTTAAGGGTTTATAACTTATATATAGGACTAACACACTGTATAAGGAACTCCTAAGACCATACACTGAACTGTTTTCCTGCTCTTAATTTACTTTTTTTCTTTCTCTTTGTAAAATCAATGCATTAATGTCCCAAGATTTCCTACTATCTACCAATTTGTGGTTTATATTCAGTGTTCTCAAAAGCTTTTTCTCAAGAACTTGCTTTGTGATCGTGTATCGATTACAGAAACATTTTTTTCCACAATGCATGTTTAATGTGGAGCAAAGGGAATAGCTCTTGAGTTCTCAGTCACGGGGAGAAATTTCAGAACTCTGCTTTCTGTTAACTATAAATTTCTACCCTGAGTCTTTTATTCCCAAGATTGTGTTTGTATCAAGCAGGATAAATGCTCTGCTATTTGCATGTTAATATTTATGTGATGCTTGGTGTTAAATCAGAAAAGCTGCATCTTACAAATTCTGTCACAATGGTGTGGCTGATCATGTAATTATTACTGTTAGTTTTGATTAGCCAGCTATTGCAGTGAGGCTGCGTGGAGCAGAGAAGTCATCTCTACCCAAAGAAGCCTTGGACCTTAGTCAAAGGAGATGTTAAAATCACCCTGTACATCCTGTCGTTGAAATGGATTCTCTGAACATTATCTGCTGACCCTGATGGCTGAGGATATTTTAAAATCACTAACAAAAGTCTGGTTGTGATGATAGGAGTTCTTGGCTGATGGGGATTTACCTGACCCTTTTAGGGGAGGCACTGCCTCTGTGTACCAGCTCTCTGTAGAATGATGAAGTTGTGTCTGTTGTTGTGGAGATTTTTGTGAGATGAAAGTGATGCTTAAAGAAAACTATTTAAATAACTTGAGTTCCTTTAATAGGAAGTAGCTTGGATCAAATTCCTTACATTTCAGTATTAATGACCCTAAAAGTAAAATTACTTCTTTTTTTATGAGCATTTATATCAATATAATTGAGAGCATATCCAGAAGTGCACAGCTCTGCAGTTCCCCACAGAACCAGGGAAAAAAACCTCTGTGAAAAGCATCATAATGTGTGAGCATTTCCTTGTCTCCCTTCTCTCGCTGATGTTTGAGAATAATAAAAAGTGGCAGTATGACAGATACCTTTTGGGAGCACTTAGTGCTTTAAATGGACTCTCTGTATTACAATACTAAATTGTAGAGTCACTAGCATAAAACACACCAAATAGATTTACATTTAAATTGTAACAGAACGTGGAAGATAATGTCACAACGAGGCAACAAAATGGGAAAGCAAATCCCAATATATGTCAGCTCCTTATTTCAGTCTCCAGTTCGTTGAGAAGTTAGGAACTTTTGAATTTTGAGTCACATCTTGCCAAGAAATAAATACCTTAAATTGTTCCTCTGGAACTCTTCAGCCTCAGGGAGAAACTCTCTTCAGTGATAGCAGAGACCAGGGTGAGGGGTTAGGACAGATCCTGGTGGCTCACTGCAGCAGCAGCCCCTGTCTCCCGAAGCTCTTCTCTTGTCTCTCTCTCTACGTGGTTCAGATCCTTCAATTTTTGAAGTTTCCTATTATTAAATTGAAGATTGTTAATTTTTATTTTTAGCCTGTGGTTGTATAGTTTTTCCTCTCTCCCTTTACTTAATTTTTTTCATCCATGGCCTTCACACAATTTCTCTTTGCTGGTCTCTCTCCCAGAATATTATTTTTTCAGACTTTATGAATAATCTAATTGCAGCCTGGCTCCTTGAGATTGTGGGTGCATTATTGCATAAGTGGCATGTAAACAACTGAGAATAAGGGGCAGAATATTTCTGTCTTTTCCTCTGGTCCATAGACCCACAGTGGATTAACTCAACTAAGAGTGACAGTGATTTTCTCCAGCCCATCTCTGTGACATGGAGTAAGTATTCAGAAGTATCAGTGGAGGTTTTTTTTGAGTTAACTTTTGCTTAGACAGTTCCTCAATGAGCGGGGATTTGACTCAGAAGTGCTTTGTGAGGATGAGTCTTGTCTTGATTCTTTAAACAACTCGTGTGTTAGTCAAACTTGTACAGTCAAATTCTGCTTTAACATAAAAACATGGCCTTTGTCCAATTGAAAAATCAGCTTTTCCACTGCCTAAATCTGTGGAGTTTTGCAAGGTCTAGTTGTTTCACTTAGAAAACTTTCTAAGTAGCTTGTGATTTATGAATAGACTATATTGTGCTTTTAATTTCAGGGCTTTTTTTTCTACAAAGAAAATAAAATAGATGTTGAAAAGGGAACTAGCCTGCAACAGTATTTTGTGTGACTTACATAAAATGTATTTGTCTTCATAATGGCATTGATTTTTATAGCTCTTATAACTACAAAAATAATTAAGAGCATTTCACCGAACTAAAGAGGGATGTTTCCTATTGACTTGAGAGGTAATTTAAATTACAAATGAAATACAGAAAAAGTGCCCTAAAAACTGATGTGTACGTTTTGGTACTACCACGGTGAACAGATAGCAATTAGTGATAAGTGATTTGCCTCAAAGTTGCTCTGAATAGCAGATGACGCAAAGCTCAATACACGGCAAATCAGCTCAGGCTCAGCGGAGAGAAGACAGAGAAGTTAATCTTCCCTCCAGGGCAATAATGTTCCAGGTGATATACTTAAAATGGATTTTGTCACATTGTGTTTTAATGCTTCCAAACAATGGGTTTTCACCTTTTTTTTTTCCTCAGGATATTCTTTCACAAATGGCCTGTTTAGCAAGGTTTAGACTTTCCTTGTGTCCTTTCTTCCCGAATGAATCAATAGCATCAATTAGGATTGATTAGCAAGGTCAAACTTGGTGTTGCACCAGAAAGATGTGTAATCAGAGGTGGTCATGGCATGAGAGGATGGTATTGACTCCTTACTCTGTTGTACTGGAGCATGGATTGTGTCAGCAATAGTGTGTCCAGCAGGAACAGGGCTTCCCTCTGTACTTGGCACTGGTGAGGCCACACCTAAAATCCTGGGTTTGGTTTTGGGACCCTCACGAGAACAGAGGAATTAAGGGGCTGGAGCATGTCCAGAGAAGGGAAGGGAGCTGGGGATGGGTCTGGAGCACAAACCTGATGAGAAGCAGCTGAGGGAGCTCAGTCTGGAGAAAAGGAGGCTATGGGGGGACCTTCTCACTCCCTGCAAATCCCTGACAGGAGTTTGGAGCCTGGTGGGGGTCAGGCTCTGCTCCCAGGTGACAAGTGACAGGACAAGAGGAAATGGCTTCAAGGTATACCACAGGAGGTTTATATTGCATATCAGGGAAAAAAAAATCTTCACCAGAAAGCTTGTCAAGCCCTGGCACAGGCTGCCCAGGGCAGCAGTGGAGTCACCATCCCTGGAGGGATTTAAAAGATGTGTAGATTCTTGGAAGCACAGGTCAGTGGTGGCCTTGGCAGTGCAGGGTTAATGGTTGGACTCGATGATCTTAAAGGTTGTGATCTTAAAGGTCTTTTCAAACCTTTTTGATTCTATGAGAATTAAAAATAATCGCTGCATCTGGAGACAACTAAAATACACATCACACAAAAAATGTGTGGAAAAGCCAGTAAGGGACATGGAATTCAGTGCATCTGAATTGGAAACTTCTAAGAAAATGTTGTCTCTTGACAACTGTTTATTGATGAAATAAATAATTTTCTAATTGATAGTTGAGGAGCATTGAAATGAAGTCTCAACTATTTTATTTCTAACAATATGTACAAATAAGTAAAATCATTTACTGTTTATAGGTGGGGTTTTTTTATATAATTCTGTCAAATTTATCATCCTTAGGGATGACAACTTTGAAATCTTTTAGAGATTCATAGATGCCAAAACTTGCACTGTATGTTACTGAGCAGCCTGTCTCAATTATATTTTGTGACAGAGAATTATTTCATATATAATTTTTTTCCATTGCTTGGATTTGAATCTATTCCAGTTCGTACTCTTCAGCTTTTTTTGATTTTTGGTTTTGGTCTTAATTATTTAGCTTTCTTCCTGAAAACTTTTTAGTACAATTTGACATTACTCCATATAAATACATTTGAAGGCAGACTTTTTTATTATTTTTTCTGCATTCTAGTTTAGCAGAACTGGGCAAATAGGACTGCTGTATGTATGTATTTCCTGGATGTGTTTACCTTCCTGATGAATGGCTTTTCTGGCTGAATTGGAAAACTTCAGACCAGACATCCTGTAGTGTTGCCATAGCCAGTGCTTTGGTTAGACTGGAAAAATCCAGGTCTGCTCTTGAGCCCCAGCAGGTCAACAGATCAGCACTTGTGCTCCACAGTAAGCCCAAACAAATCAGAGACACTGATTGAGGTCTGCAGGTGGGAATGTGTTTCTGTTTAGGTAATCCAGGACAGGAATATGTGAGTCTTGATGACACAGTAAAACAAAAATAGCTGTGGGCCTTAAAGGATTGTTTTTCTGCCAAGTCTCCTTAGAAGCAACTTTTATTCACCACATGATTTATATGAGCGATTTCTGTGAAGTATTTCTTTCACAGAGAGAAATTGAGGGTGGAAATAGGGGGGACTCTTTGTGTACCCTGAAATTGTTGGCTGCTTCCCAGGGGGGGCAGATGCTTCCCTGTCCTCTGCTCAGCCTTCAGCCCTGTTTCTGATCAGCATCCTGCTTTATTGATCCACCTGGAATCAACAGGGAAGTGCTGTGCAAAAAATTAATGGCGAGGTTCAGTCTTCACAATGAGCACTGAGTGTGAAAAAGAACTTTATAAAGGTGGAAAAGCAGAGTATGGCTTTATTGCGGAGGACATATTACTGCAGAAGGTCTTACAGGGGGCTGAGTGGTCACTGATGTCAGTGCCAGCTCAGGTACAAGTCAGCAGGGGGGGTTGGAACAATTTATAAGCCCCTCCACCCCATTCTGAGCCTACCCAGGGTATTTGCTAAAGGCCAGGTGCAGACTGCCTCTCTGGAACAGAAATGATTTGGGTTGATTTTGGTGATGTTGGGCTTCACTTCAAAAACTTGAGGTGTTCTGGTGTGGAAGTTGAATAACAGGACTTCAGAATGAAGAAGTAAAATCCCTGTAAAACTCTAGGAGTAAACTGCTAATTAGAAAAGTACTGGCACTTTTCCATGTTCTGTAGTCTTATTGGAATAAGTGCAAATCATCTTTGGGCTGTAAGTTGCACATGTGAAAGCTTTTAATTTTGTTAAAATGAATTACCTACAATTATATTGTTGTTAATATGTAGAAGTAGACTACTGAAAGACATTGAATATTCACAGTAATTTACCATTAATCAAGGAAAAAAACCTCAAAAGGCAAGTTAAAATCACATTACTGCGAAAACAGTTTATATCTTACACGAGTAATTTGCTGTGTAAAATTCAAAACAGAAATAACAGCAATGTGTGACTGTTTATTGATGAGGTTCCTGTGCAGGTGTCTCTTAACAGCAATGAGAGGTCAGATAGACACTTTGCAGGGAAATAGATGTCCCAAAATTGCCCATAATCCAAAAGGCATGTGTGAAAAATGGTTTGGTAGGAGTTGTTCCCAAGGGGTATGTGATCTGTCTGTCCAGCAGGTTGATATGAAGACCAGGGTGAGTGGGGGCTTTGAGCAAACTGGTCTAGTGGAAGGTTGTTGGAACAAGATGACCTTGATGGTCCCTTCCAGCCCAAAACATTACGTGATTTTATGATTTTATGAAGTATTTAGAGGTGCTGTGGTGAAAGGGGGGAGCGATCCTCATTTAATTGTCTTTCTTCAAAAGCAAAGAAGAGTGAACACAAACCAGTGTTGCACATGTTAGAACAAGCACAGTCTGTACCTTTCTGCACAGTCACACAAAAGCAAAGCAGTGGTAGGTCTTTAGGATTAAGTGCCATATCATGGCCACCCCAATCTTTCACTGTAGGTTTAGTTCACTCCTTGTTTTTATTTACATTTCTTCCTTTCTTTAACAGGGGATGGTCTAGACCTTTTCCATACTCTGCATGGAGCTGCTCACTGGGAGCAATGTCTTGCTGGTCTTTAAAATGTTGTGTTTGTTGTACTGTGTATAATCAGGTTAACCTTGGGGTTTGAGTCATAATTATCACACAGAAGGATGAAATTTTGCAAGGCACAGTGACTTTATTCTAATGAGCACACTTCTGTAAATATTCTCATTCTGTTTATTCTCATTCTTGTGCTTTATTTACAAACAAGACCAAGTGCAACCTTAGTAACTCCAACAGCTAAAATTACAACAAATATACTACGTTTCCTTGAAAAGCAAAAACTTCTAATTTTCTGTTTTCAAAATGCAGAAACCTTTCCTATGGATAGTGTGAGGATATCTAGTTTATACCTGCCCCTTTACATCTCTGTTACTACAAATGATGGTTGATACTTACCATAAGAGTGAATCCCTTGGAGGTTATTTAGTGAGTGCAGATGTGCTTAAAGTTTGTCATGTGCCAAAACAGGTTTTGAATCAGGCTGTAAGTGAGAAAGATGTGCCAATTATTTAAAGTCTGGTAAGCAAATTTAAACCACATGATGATTATAGCACTGCTGCAAGACTGTGAGTGCACCGTTAAGGGGAAGATGTTCCCAGAGCACCTCAGCACTGAAGACTTAACCACTTGCATCATTAAAGAGCCAAGGTGCAGGCACCTAAATCATTCTGGTGCTCCTGTGGGCATTGCTGTATAAGCTGCTGTAACTTCAGATAGCCCCTTATCATTTCCCTCAAATCTGTGTGTTGCTCTGCAGCTTTGATCGCTGCACAAGCTGACAAGTGATGAGAAGGTTTCTGGAGTTGTGATCTATTACTGTGTGGTTTATCTTGTCAAGGGAGCAGCAAAAGAACAAATACTCTGCTCAGTCAGATGGATTTTGCAGGGAGGATTTGGTTACTGTAGCAAATTCCGCTCTGTGATTTCACCTTTGCAGTTTCTCAAATCCTTCCATGTTTCCCATTGTAGTGATTTCAAAACAAAAGCAGAAACACGTTTTTGAATCTGATGATGCGGAGGAATGTTTCATGAATTATATATGAATGTCAGTGATATATGAATGTGCATGCTAAACTGATGGAAGATCCTGAAATATGCAACATGTTTGCATATGACATTACTCAGTTCTCATTTTTTTGAGTTTCGGATTAGGTAATAACTTGCATCAATACCTCAAAACCAATTTAAAAATATTGTTATTAAGTTATGTTTTTATTCACTGTCAGTATATGGGAGCTGTCATGTAATAGAGCATCCTCATGGGATTTCAAAGTCTGGCCTACTGCTCTTTCATCTGAACTTGTTAATAAATGTTCTTCTTGAGCTTAGGCCAATAGTGAGAGTTGATAAAAAATCCTTAGATTTTACTGTGTAACTAAAAGTAGACCTTGAAAAATTAATTGATGGCAACTCTTTGGAAAGTGTTTTATTTCTATTACATGGCAGTGAATTAGGGAGAAGCAAGATATACTAATTCCCATACAGGCAAACACAGAGGTTACATCCTGAGCACATTTATCAAAAAAGAGAGGTAATGGAAAGCTTTTTGCCAGCTCAATAACATGCTCACATTTTTTCTCTTGCATAGCTTTATGTGTTATCTTTTCTGTCCATCAAAGTGAACCATTCTGTGGCTTGAGGATTTTATTAATCAAGTAAGCTCATCCAAATTAGTTTAATTTACTTGAAAAGCTCTGTCAAGACACATGAATCCATGTGATCTCACTGTTTTTAACCAGGAACTGGGATTCTAGATGAAAATAAAAACTACAGCTCCTAAGTCTGGTTAATCTTCCTCTTAAAGATCAGAACAGAAACTTACATTTCTCCCTGTGGTCACTGAAGGGATGTGAAGCCAAACAGGTAACATCCTTCACAGCCAAAGGAACGGAAGTTTTTTGGTTATTTATACTAATTTTCCTTTCACCCTTCTAGTTGTAATTTTTTTCCCCCATCTCGGCATATTTTGCCTTATAAAAATAAACTTTGTTAGAACTTATGGTTTCCTTGTACCACAGCATGGCCTAGGAAAGTTCAAAGGGATATAATTAATCCGAATGCTTGGAAACAGCATGTTCCCCAACTACAGTAAAAACTCAAGATAATCAATTTACCTTAATTTGTTTCAACTGTTTTGAAAGATAAAGTTGATTGTGAGAGCAGCTGGACCTTGAACTTTTATCCTTTAGACATTTTTTGAGGATTTATTGTGGAAAACAAAGGAATGAAAGTATAAATCAGTTATGCAGTTTAGTCCCAGGGAAATATATACATCAAGGCTGAAGGCATTCACTGGTATTGCACTTTATATTCTGACTGTTTTATTGGCAGGCATTGACTTGTGTTTCTCATGCAGCTGACCATTCTATATAAACACACAGATCAAAATTACTTTAAACCATTTTATAATTATTGTATTATTTATAGTGTCACATGGATGTTTCCTTTAAAATTTATGTTTCAATTAGGCTTTATATTTAGATGGAGAAGGGGCCACAGTGGCACGGTGAAATTTCATTGTAGGTTTTAAAATGGATTAGTGTGGTGTTGTCCATTTTATTCATTAAGAATAACAGAGTTGTGTGTCAATTTGACTGGTTTTGAAGCATTTTCATTTTCTGTTCACCAATGCAATTAATGTTAGACTACTTATTACCCTCTGCTGGACTCTAAGAAATATGTTTATATGAATTAGTGAATCAGTGTTTCCATTTTTTATACTGTTACTAGACACTAAAAAAATAAATAAAAATGTATTACATGTCTTTAAGAGCAGTCTTCCAGGAAAGAAGTCCAGTCAAATTGTCCATTTGCAGAATGCCTGGAACAATTTCTCAAATATCAGCCCAAATATCATAGTTTTATCAAATACTGGTTTTGCTGCCTTTTATTGTCCCATCTTTAGTGCCGCAATTATCTGATTTAAGGTATGGCCATATATGTATTTTTATTTCTTTTCACCATTCTCTTTGGTTTTGTTGTTTATTGTCAATAAAATTGTATTATTTTGTCCAAGCTGGAATAGTTCCTCCCTTCAAAGCACTGCACCTGCGGGTTCATTTTATTGAAAGGCATTTTTAGATGTAGACAGTAAAACTTAACAATTCTATTGTTAGATATTGATATAGAAAACCATAACAAAGAAAAGGAAAGCAACAGCAGACAGTGAGAAAAGGAGCAGAGAGTTTTTTTCATCAGCTCTGTCCTGTTCGAAAAGATTGACCTGTATTAAAAGTAGAAAGACATTTTAGATCTTGTAGTCTGCTTACCACAACTATTTTTTCACAACATTTGATAGCTTGCAGCAAATAGAAAGAAAATATTTTGAAATGTTTAAAAGTGAGAGTATTTTAAGTATCAGGAGGGCATTTCCTGATCACCTTGGGAACTTTGAGTAGCCTGGTCTAGTGGAAGGTGTCCCTGCCCATGGAAGGAGGTTTGGAACTAGATCTTTAAGGTCCCTTCCACCCCAGATCATTCAATGATTCTATGAATGTTTTCAGTATGTGAATGTTTTTATGTGGTATAAATCCAATTCCCACACTGTTCTCACCAAACCTAAAAGGAATACCATTGGATTTAATGTGGGAGTATGGTGACTCACACCAATGTTTTGGTTACGTGTACACTGACTAAATAAAGTGCTGCAGGTAAGCTTATGCCACTTCTTTTCAGTCTGGATTTGCTTATTTGGTTGGCTGGTTTTCAGTTGTAAGCAGTATCAGAAATTTTAGGTGACGCAATGTCCATGAACTACTTGTCCCTGCCTTGCTAGTGGTGACTCAGTGTGTTTTTCAAGTTGAGTTCTTAAAGCTGACCTTTGAATCAGGAACCAGCTTGTATAAGAAAACGTGGCCCTGGGGTGACCTGCTTCCCAGACTATGGAACTTCAGCAGTCATAACTGTATTTATAGTTATTGGTAACTTAATATAGGAAATGATTCACCTATTACATCTATTAAGTCATTTCTTTGTGGGCTACTGGCTAGCAAGGTTGTTGGCAGTAAAAAGTGTCTATTCCCTTGCTTTAGTAATGTAAGTAAAAAGGAGTTTGCCAAAAAAGATTTTCTTTCTCCATCCTTTGACAACCATTTTCTCTGGAGCCTTTCTGCCTTCCCAAAGTAAATCTTTCTGTAGAGTACTGAAAGTGGGAGACTGGAATTCTGCCTTCCTCTCTGACCCTTAGAGGCATAGGTAGTTTAGGATTTACATGTGGTACAGCAAAATGCACCAAAGAATGTTCAGGATTTTTGAAGATTTGTAGACCCTTTTTTCACATGACCATTTTCTTGACTTTGGCCATGACTCAGCCAAATGGCTTCAGAAATGGTGTTTATTGTGTCTGCAAGTTTCTTACCTCAGTTCACAAGTGCTGCCTTTATAGCCTGGGAGAGAGCCATGCTATTAATGAGTACCCACCTGCTGACTTTTCAGAGCCAAACAGGACACAGACTTTACTCTGCAGCTCCATGAGCTTCCACGTAAATCCACCAGACCAAAGCTTTAATTCCAAGCTGGACTCCACTCTGATTACTTGGGACAAAAATCCCTTCTCAAAGCAAATATTGGCCTACCCAGGACCATTTCCACCTTATGGGCCATTCCCAATGCTGAGTTTGTTCCTAGTTTTTCAGTAAAGCGCTGGGATGTAATGACTCAAAGTAGGTGCAGAGGCTGACTACACCCCTTCATTGAACAATAGCTCTCATCTCTGTTCAGTAAAGCATTTGCTGAAAAGAAGGATCACAAAATAAAATGCTTGTGCCTGGAACTCTTTGACAATGTTCTTCCTGAGACAGGCAAAGATCAGCAAAGGAGAGCCTGCAAGGGAAAAGAAAATGCTGGGTATCTCAATGGTTTTTACCTGCTGGCCATAGGCAGGAGGAGGCTGGTTTGTTGGGTGTTTTATGGCCTCCTGTGAGGGAATGTCCTCCCCTTCTGTTATCCCCATCAGAGGCTTCCCTTGCCCACGTGACCAGCCCCACTGCTGTGTGATTCTGGCTTGATGTGTTAGGTAGAGTTATCGTGCTTTCCTTGATTAAATGGTTGCTGAGGACCAAGCTCCAATTGCTGATTTGTGGGTGCTGCTGAAATGAGCTAAGGTGGAAATGAATGTGTGGATGGTCACTCAGAGGGCAGTAGCAATTGCTTGGTTGTGTTTCAGTTGGAGGGTGTGGAATGTGTTACTGTTTTCCTTACTCTCCCTATCTCCTCCAGAGTAAAATCTAATTAAAGGGCCACATGGCCATGGTCCCTTCGTCACCTGATCTGTGACATGTTTGGGATATGCCACCAAATAAAAATACTGCCATGGTACCTGCATAACACTTCTCAAGTGGCACAGTGATGACTAAATTACGAGGCTTTCTGTACAGAGAAGATATTTTTGGTCGGATATGTTTTGACCTGTAGCTGAGATTTTCACTTGTGGACACAGTTGTTTGCTAGAACACAAGTGTGGCAGAAATGAGCGAACCTCCCACTTGAATGTCCTTATACCCAGTTGAAACGAGGAGAGAGAGATTATAATCACCAGTCTGAGTCCAGGGTTGGGAAAATGTCTAGCTTTCTGTTTCTCCCTGTGAAGCACGTTCCTGTAACCATGAACTCAGGTATTGTTGGTGGATTAAGAAGTCTTAGTTGGAGTGTGTATGAGGTGTCTCTCTGGCAATGACTGACAAACAGAAGAGGGCTGTGGGGTGAAAGAGGTATCTGATTTTAATTCATCCCAGGGTGCTTGATTGTTTTGTTAAGAGCTAAAATTTAAGGCCAGACCCCTTGCAAGGCTGACTGCTCTCACTAGGCTGTGGCTTTTCGTGACACAGCCCTTTCACAGAGCATGGCCTGTGCAGAAGGGGGTCTGATTTGCTACTTTATCCATGAAAACCTGCTGGTGAAGGGGTTGGGGGAGCTCAGCGATGTCAGGGAGCTACTGCTTGCTTGCTACTACTTTCCACGTTTTCCTCTTGATGAGTGGGTGTAAAAGGCTCCATAAAACAGTTACTATATGCAAAAGAACAAACAAGTGAATTATCAAGAACTATCAGTTGGGAAGGAAAAAATGTCAAGTGTCTTAATTTTCCCGGAGACATATGCTACGACCAGATAAGCAGTTCATCTTCCCAGGTATGTTCCATTAAGTATATTATCCAATCAACTAGGATATATAAGACATATTGCAACTCTAATCTCCTCAGGCAAGTAGTATTCAATTATACTTACCATTTTCAAAAGAGAAATATCCTGAGCATTTAGAGTGCTTGTATTTTTGGCACTCAGTCTTGTTATGTGAAGGCTAATAAAGAACATTCCAACTAAGAAGGAATAAGACAAGGCAGATGAAATATTTAAGAAAATAATATTGTGTAAGTCCTGAGGTGGAAATGTTCACCATCCCTCAAAATGGTTTCCTGATATCTAATGTTTCAAAATAGGCCAAGGATGGAGAACGACAGAGAATTACCATCCACTTCCATGCCTATGGTATATTTTTTTTGTTTATAACTAAAATAGAAATGCTGCTGAATACTTTGTTTACAAGTGTCCTTTCTGTTTTAAAAGTACATTCAATGATTTACATTGTTCTGTTATGTAAATTGCTTTTTGGATTGAATACTGTGCAGACAGACCAATTTTACTGTTACTCTTCTAAGCAAATACTGAAGATGTCAGAAGTCACAGCTCCTGCAAGCTCTCCTGGAAAGGTGTCTGCTCTACCACATAAGATGTAGCAAGTGGCAGATAAGTTCAGTCACGGGCAGCTTCATAATTTGGTAGGAGACTACTACTTGTATTGATTTGAGTTGAAAAGATTCCAACATAATATCTTTGGAGAGTTATGGGAAAAACTCTGCCTCATATCTGTTACTGGAAGGACTCAGCAGCAGTTACTGTTGAGATTGTTTACTACCTTCCCAGACCAAATCGTGCTTTCAGTTGTTTCTCTTTCTGCTAAGATTTAAATATATTGCAGAAATTTTCATGTCAGTTATGTGAGCTAAGCTAAATACTAGGATATTTCTATGAAGTATATCCAATACTTAGGAGAAAGAGAGATTAAGAGAAAATATATTTTTAGCCTCATTATTACTTGTAAATGGTACAGCCTTTCATGGGATGTGCTCTAAAGGTTCAATGAATCAAGGAAGCATTTCCCAAATTCCTTTATGCCTCCATCCCTTGAAGAAGTGACCCATGACCTTCTTAATTCAAATATTAAAAAAAATTTTTGAGAGTACATGTATTCTGTTCTTGCTACTGCCCATGATACACAGAAATATGTTTATTCTTCCTATCCATATTTGGCCAAGGTATAGACATCCAAAAATTCATACATATTTACTAGATATTTTGCTACACTTCAGAGCTTACTTTCTTTATAGGTCCTTTGCTTTTTGCACACAGCATTTTCCATACACCCATGCAAATTATGCACTGTTACTTTCCCCCCTCTTTGCTTTTTGTTCCTCATTCTTCTACCAGCACCAGATAGATGTTGTCTCTGGACTGGAAAGACTGGAAAGACTGAGCCAGCCCTTTCTTGTCTTGCAAGTGCAGCACAAAAGTTGAGGTTGACTGAGGCCAAACAGATTCTCCCATATCTGCCCTCCTCTAAAGCCTTCCTTTATATAAAGAACAGTCTGAGGTGTCATCCCGGGGAAGGTCCACTGGTACAATGGGATCCTTCATCAAAGTTGATGTGCATTAATCTACTTATTAGACAGGAAGATTCTGCCTATGGTCACATACTTTCAGTGTGACTAATCAGAGCTGAAACCTGACAAAAGCAACAAATCTTTAATCAGCCCTTTGCGATCTGTAACTGAACAGTGCACTAATACATAAAAATTAATTGCATAAGAATTTCCATGTTTGCAAGCACAGAGAGAAACTGAGATCCCTGGGTGTGCTCCAGAGGATGTCTTTGGCCAAATTTAGTCTTATATACTCTTGAAATACCTGGTATAACATCCATTCTGAATTTGTTCAGTTAAATAGACAAATTAGTAGAGATATGTCCTTATTCATGAGAAGAAATATATGGACTTGAGCTGAAACTGGAAGCTGACATCCAAGGAGTGATATTGCCCTCCCTGCACCTCTCTGTACCCCATAGTTGTTTCCTACTCCATTTATATTGTTCTCAGAGCAGTTCTAACCTAATCAAGTGGAACACATCTATTTCCCCCCACCCCTGCTAGAGCACAAGGCTATTTGTAAATTAAGGTTTTTGGAGACTGGCTTTTTCCCGCACTTAGAGTTTTTCAGCACAAAACCAAAATGATAGAAAATCTCCTAATGTAGTAAATAGGACTTATTACTTAGTGACATTGCTTTCTATTTCCAACCTCAGGTTCCCAGTGGGTCCCTACATTTGCCTCTCTGGCTAACTTTGCAATGAGGTGTTCATCTCTTTCTGAGAGAAATGGCTTTTCAGAGGATAAGCAGTTAAGACAGAATTAATAAAAACCTCAGTTGCAGCACTTACCTTCTGGTGGCCACTTGGGAAATGCTGCCTTCTTTTACATTACTTCTTTCCTGTATTATGCAGGAGAGAAAAGTATTTGTCTGGCTGTCCCCATAGCTCTTGCAGTTTAAATCAGGCCAGTCACAGATACTTAGGTCATGCTACATGTTTCCTCCTGAATTCCAATTTTTAGAGAAGTTCAAGACTCCCAGCAGATCACATTAATTGGAGAGAGAACTGTGAACCAGTTTCATGACCTACCTAATCCTTTAGTCTTTGTTTCTCTTGTCCTCACTGAATAGTTTGCAGCAATCCAAGTGTCAGGATTTTCAAATAGCCAGTTTATAAATAAACACCCTGTGCTACCAAAACATGCTACACAAAAATTACTTCACTTTTTGTAAGAGTATGTAAGTCCAAGCTCATGTTAAAACCTTTAATCTCTGAGTAAGTTTTAGTGGTAGAATCTGTTACATCATTTACGTGGCTGCTGTTGTTCAAATACAGGGACTGCTGAAGGAGCAGTAAGATTATTTGAAGCAAACAGATCTGAACTGGTTCTGTCACAAAGCCAAAAACTTCAATTAAGCTTTCAAAACTAGATTTCATTCTTTGTTCACAGAAGAATAGCTGTAATGATGGATCTGTAAGGTGGAAACTTTAAAGTAAAGAAACTTTTCTCTTAATTGTTTTTCCCCTACATTTCTATTATATCTTCACCATAAGTGTAGTAGAATAAATACTGTATTGCATTTTTGCCCCTATGGCTTTACTGATCAGAAGAAAATTCAGGTAACTTTTACACAATGTCTCCTGCCTGAGAGACAGTTCATACACTTGGTGAGCAATTCCTGAACTGAAAGTCCAGCTATTAATAAGATGTTTGAATTACGCTGAGTTCACACTTCCCATATATTCAACAGTTTGGTACTTTGTAGTTTATAAGGAATACTACAGTCAGGAAGAGTTAAGCCAGAAATAGTTAATACCAGGAGTCCAATATAAGCTGGCAACTGAAGGAATCCAAACCCTCTGCTGTGAGACTTGGTTGCTCCATCAAGAATATCTGCCTGTCACTACCTCAGTTAATTACTGTGGTTGCAACTGTAGAAAAGGATATTTTTTCAAAGAATAATATCCCTTGATCACCTGCAGTACAGGTCTGGGGTTATCTTTTACTGCCTGTGTAAAACCTCACTATAATTGGTTGTGACTAAATCTCCCATGACAAAATTTTGAAGTGATTTTTCATCTCAGCATCTCCGATGCAGACCACACGTGCCAGATTTTCAAGCCTCAGTTCTAAAATTGTCTGAGGATGGCAGATAGGGTCACTAATGTACCTGAATGGCATTATTAGAAATGTCATTAAAGATAAAAATTATCTGGCCCTAATGAATATTTAACCAGAAGCATATTGATACTTTTTATCATTCATCAAAGTTTATTGTTCATCAACAAAGTAGTTTGTATGATTAAATTTTATATAGAATGTAGAATGCTAAACTATAGAGCCTTTTTTTTTGGTCAATCATAGAATTTAGGAAATGTTCACAGGTTCACCTATAGGAGATTTGCTGTGCTTTATAATTATTTACAGTCTCTTTTGACCTAAATTTCTAGGTTTTGAGTGTAAGGGAAAGGGTTTATCATCTCATACACTACTTTTCTTCATTTCCATACTGCCTTAGCTAAACATCATTGATGTGTGCCCTCAACCTGCCACTCAGGATGTTGGGGTCATGGAGGAAAGTAAAGCAAGGCATGGTTTTGATTTCATGAGAAGCTGCTTCCTTCAGAAACAAGGTGTGGCTGTTGGTCAGTGATCCTGCACTTGTGTGCAAGCAAAATGTCCTGTGGCACCCTCTTAGGTGTGAAAGTGGTGATCAGTTCAGAGCAGTGTTTCCCTACAAGTTCCTGCCACTATCCAGAATGCAGGTATTTGCCTAATTAAAGGTAATGATAATGAGAAAATGTTGATGTTCCATATTTTTAAAAATAAAGTGATAGTTTCATGGTGATCACTGATAACATAATTTCCATCATCTTAATGAAATGACCTTTTCAAGGACTGTTGCTCATTTTCATATTATTTTACAGACTCCTGAGATGAAGGAGGCAATGTTGTAGTTTTTTGCTCTATATACCTTCATACCAACAGCTCTGTCTGTCAGTTTTTATTACATAAAAATAAGGTTAATCTAATCCAGAACAAATACTTTTAACAGAAAGGCAGAAAAAGGCAGAGAAGTCCAAAGTGGATCATATACAAAGGCATTTACTCTGTGTGAATTTTGCTTAGGTGCTCAGCAAGGGGAGGCTCTCTAACTTTCTGATTAGGTTTCTGAGGTTCATGAAATGTATGCTGTTTTAAGAAATAATGAAGAATATTGAAGAATAAAATTTGTTCTTTTCTCTTTGAACAGCAGTTTTAATAGTATATAAAATCAGCAAGCCTTCAGAAAATCTCTTTTGCTTTTCTGAGAAATAGAAAATCTTAACCTAAAGAATTCTGTGGAAAATATTGCCTGGGGATATGAAATTTATTCTGCATTTTAATGAAATCACAAATGAGTCAATTTAAAACTAGTATACCATAAACTATGCTTCCTTCCTACATCTGTTCATAAACATAGAGGGATGTATACCTAGGGGAAACTTTGGTTCCTCTTGCACGCAAGGAGGAAAAATTCTAGCCAGGAATACAAATTTTTCCTCATTCCCTGTGGGTAAACATCACAGAAGGAAAGCTAGTTAAGGTTCTTTCTAAGACACAGAGCTTCTTGTCGATTGCAGTTGTTAATAAGGTTTGGTGGAGACAGAAGTGTGTCACTCTGTATCTGCAGTGTTGCAATTTGCATCCAGTCAGTCGAGCGTAACTCTTGCCTAACAAACCATACAAACCATAATAACAAAAAAAAAAAGAAAATAAGACTAAGAAAAGTCTTATTTATTAACAGCTTGTTTTGCAGAAAGTTTCCTGGATGCCATAGTTTGTTCCGTCTTTAGAGAAACCTTAAAAGGACCAAACCAAAACAAACTTTGAGGGCATGTTTAGTAATTAAATATAATTGAAATAGATATTTATAACCTCTAGGTCTTCTAAATGGACATTTTTGGAAATTAGAACTGGCACGTGCAGAGAGATTACAAATGAACCCTCGTGTCATCGTTGTCTGCTTTTGTCAAAACTGGATCCCCAAACTGCTGAATTGCACCGTGTGTATAAGTATTTCTAAAAGAGTATTTGTGCTAATTGACATAATCAGGCATCAGAGGTTAGAACTGACATCTTGGCTGTCACCCAGGCAGTCACACAATGATTTACTGCTTGGAGTGACTGTTCATTTTGTTTAGAGTGGGTGGGATGTGATTAGGGTAATCCTCACTTGCCAAAACCTGGATCCTAAATCCATGCCTCTTCTGATGGCAGTGACTGATCATACTTGGTGAACAGGTGGGATGTTTTGACCACTGTTAACTGGGTTTTTTGTGACTGAGTACTCTTATTCGCACATTTCTCCTAAACCAACCATCCATAGGACTTCAGAGAAATAGAACTTATGGCAAGACCTGCAAGATTCCCATTCAGGTTATGCAGTCATACTCTCAATGTAAATGGAAGTGTAGGTAGACACTTATGGTACTGCCTGTGCTAGAAATAGAAATATTCTCTGAAAAATGTTACATTTATTCTCACTGATTCAAAACTGTTGCTTTGGTGTATTATCAGGGGGTTTCCTGGCTTTTTTTTGTGCAGTGCAGATGAGTGCAGAATGTAGTGTATGGACTTCATGTGCTCAAGTTACCTAAAGACTGTCCTTCATGAACACAGCCACGAATAAAATACACAGTGGGGTTTCCATTGCAAAAGCACTCTTGTCCTTTTTCAATTGGGTTATCAGTTTTGAGCAGTCCTGAATAACTCTTGAATTCATTTTTATTCCTGAAATGTTAGGAGAAGTATAATTTTCTAAGTGTAAAAGGAACATTGAGAATTAAGAGTATGAAGGTGGACTTCAGTCCTTGCTGCATTAACTGTGGAAGTTTCTTTTCCCCAAATGTGTATATGGAATTAATTGGTCCATGAAGATGCTGCTACACTTTTTTTGTTGCCATAAGTAGCAGTAGAGAAATTAAGAGATTTGCCATCTAAGTGCTGACCCACCTTCATCACAGTATGATCTCCAGAAGGTGTTTTACCAACATTACCATGTAGTGGGAATGTTAGTGATACATTCTCTCCTAATTTCCTGTAAATTAATATTTTCTTAGCATCTCCTAATTTCTGTACTGAATCAGTTAGAAATGGGCACAGTGTTTTAACAGCTTTTTTCTTGTAAAATGACGCTTCTGCTTGAGGTGAAAGTTGTGCTGTCCTCCATCTCTAATTAATTGTGCCAGCAGCCATGACATTTTATTATGTGATTCATACAGCTTTTATTTGGCATGAAATAGAAGTGAGGTGGCTTTGAGGTATGCGCTGTTCCAAGAACAGAATCTCGTATTTAATTCTCTTTAAAATCACCTCAGAAGATATTTAAAGATTCCTTTTAGTCTTGCTCAGGTATTTTTAGGGACTTTGGTTGTTGTTCTCTTCAGAAGGTTGTTAGGTGACAGCTCCAAGATCAGCCATCCTGGTGACATCCCTTTTCTCCTGCACACACTGTGCATCTCCAGCCCTGCTCTGTGGTTTGGCCAGTGGTGTCTGATCTCTGCTCACCACTACATGGTGACAGGGCCTGCCAAAAGGCTCAGGATAAAATTAAGTTTAATCCATACACCAGCCCACTGTCATTCACCTTTTTTCTTTTCTCAGCTCAACACTGTTGAGTGTTGCAGTGACATTGGTCGTGGTCAAAATGCTTATTGAGGAGAATAAACAGTACAAAGAGATTATCAGAACAGGCTCTATAGATCAGCTCTTCTCCTTAGTCTTTGTACAGGGTTTTGACTCAAACCACAGTCATAATGGCTACACCTCTTCCAGGGCATCAAGGGAGAGGACATATTCTAATTACAGAGAGATAAAGGATTTTAGGTTACAGTCTGCTTTCTCTCTAGTGGTAGCAGAGCCATGATTAACAAGTCACTATTGAACACCATCTTAAATATTGGGTTTAATTAGAATTCAGATCATTATACTTTGTGATAATCTCATTGCAAAGATATCTCTATCCAGGATTAGAATAAACATAGTATAATATTTTCCATAGTATCAACCTTTAACTCATCAAGTTTATATGAGATAAACAGGGTGAAGACAGTTTGGTTCTAGAGGTTGATCAGCAAAGTCTGGTCTATTTGGTGTAAACATAACATAAAACAATGAAGGGGAGGAAAAAAACCTATTTCATGATTGAATTATTTGACTTAGAAGGCAGAGATTTAAGAAGCTACCTAACATCATGTTAATTCAATACTCAAAAAAACCCCAGTAAAGGGTTCCAAAAGTAGATGGTGTTAGATCACTGTAGTTGCTGAAACAAACAGACAAAAGTGGAGTAGCAATGCAGCATTTTAACACCCAATAGCACTGAGACCTTAGCTCTGGTTCATGGCAGCACAACACAAACCATCAGGCTGAACTGTCTGTTTTGGGAGCTTTAAGAACTCATCTCTCCTGTCCATGTGTAGCAACCAAAGGGAGAGATTAATCTTTGGCTCCTGTCACGCTGACACCTATATACAAAAAGTAATTTCATTGGAGAACAGTTACTATTCACCCCTGTGGCTATTACATGAATATTTAACATAAGATCAAAATGCTATAACCATGTTCTTGCTTCTGATTCAAAACACACTATCAGGAGAGATTTGCTGTTAATATCAGAGAACCTCTAGGTGACAACTGCCTTTCAAAAAGTGGCACTCAAATGCTGTCTGATCTGCAAATGTGGAATTCTCCAGGGCTTTCTATACAATAACCTCAGATACTAAATACAGTTTTGTATTCCCAGTCGTGTCTGTGGGAAATTCTGTGCTTGCAGTCAGTTTTATTTGTTTTATTTAACTTACTGATGTAATTTTTCAAAGCAAATTCCTTAGACCGTTTTAATTTTTAGGATCCATTGATTTACCGAGAAACAACTTCAGAAAAAAAAATTCAAACGTGGTCCCAAGTATTAAAAACGAGGTAGCTATGGAAGAAAATGTCTTTGGAAGTAAATGTACTTTGAATTAACAGTAACACTTGGAAACTAAGGAGCTTTGAGCCAAGCATAATCCAATTTATATGTATACAATTAATGTTTGAATATTTCTTTCTATAAAATTGTCATTCTGATATTTTTGTGCTGTCATTCAAAACTATGAGCTGGAATGCTTTGGGTTGGAAGGGACCTTAAAGATTATCTCATTTCAGCCACCCTGCCATGGGCAGGGACACCTTCCAGTGGACCAAGTTGCTCAGACCCTCATCCAACCTGGTCATGTTGTGCCTATTTTCCTCCCCTCTTGTATTTTCTCTTAAAGCTTGGTACTTATTGGGAGGATTAAGACTAATAGGATAACACCAAATCAATGTCAGTGACTTTGGTGGAGGGCAGCATATCTTTTTTCCTAGTCCAAACTAATTATCTGTCTAACAGACACACACACAAAGTTGAGTGAATCCTGCAAGTGGCCTATCTGTTTGCAGAGCCAAGAGAGTGAGTGACAAATACATTTAACTACTAAATGTTTAACCATATTCCAGTGAGGATTGCATTGTGGAATGGACTGTAGAAATTGAGGAAAATTGCAACATTTGCTATCAGTACAGAATAACTCATACTTTACTTTCTTCTGTGCACTTCTCTATCTTTAGAGCTCTGAATATAGCAAAACTATTAACTCCTGAGAGAAGAGTTTATCACATTGAACAGCCAGAGGAGTCTTTTACGAGCATGGCAGTGATTTAAGTATTCTGTAGGCAATTTACTTGCTTTTAAGCAAAACTGGTGGTAATATGTGATGCAGTTCCTCAAATGTGTGTGTGCTTTCAGGTTTATGCAGAGATGTCTGAGTGCTTTGCTGGATGGGGGTTAGTGGCCAGTGCTGAGTAGAAAAAGACTTGGGCATATCCTTAAATGTAAGCACACAGATATGTGCTTTCCTGATTTGCCCTAAATTCACTACATTGATAAATATTACTTATTCCTAAGGAAAGATTGCCAGGATAACAAACCATAAATGGTGCCTTTCCCAAGGGTATAATGCCCTTTATAAGATCTTCTAGTGCAT
The DNA here is from genome assembly GCF_003984885.1 of Neopelma chrysocephalum. NCBI lineage: Eukaryota > Metazoa > Chordata > Aves > Passeriformes > Pipridae > Neopelma > Neopelma chrysocephalum. Next base: position 4,726,558 of record NW_020897767.1, read on the forward strand.
CTCTTCAGAGGTACATAGCTTTCTGCTTATTACAGGACATTTACCTTTGCCTCTGACTTAAATGGAACTTGTGCCTAAAGATGCAGTGCAGGTACACAGAGGTAAAATAACAGAGAAAGTCTTCTCAAGAAATGATGTAGATCAGTAAATGAACAAAAAAATGACTGCTTAAGTTTGTGGACTCTATAAAGTAATATATAAAGTAAGAAAAAAAAAGTTATTTCATATAACAAAATATGATTTCTTATCCCACATGAAAAATCTCACACTAACCATCAGATTATGAGCTTTAACAAGAAAAGTAACCACTTCCTATTATTTCCTCAAAAGCAGAAAATTCACGTGGTTGGATATTCCTATGAGAAGGAGGGTTATCCTTCTTTGGAAGCATCACTGGAGTGTTTGCTGAGGGTTTACCCCATGCCTGACAGTGTTTGAGGCATTCAGACAATGTCCTAATAGGCTTGAATTTTTGGTCATCCCTCAATTTGTCAGCCAGTTGGACTTGATGATCGTTGTAGACTCCTTTCAACTGAACTATTTGACGAAGTTCGACTATCCTATTCTTTCTATTTTCACACTTAAAACTCAGCCCAGAAAGAAAAAAGAAGATCAAAGATGCGTAAATAGTTCTAATGAAATGTTGGAGAACATTTACAAAACCTTCAGTTCAGTTTGGGAATTAGATTTGGTCACACTGAATTCTCTTTTCATACTATTATCTTCTTACTTCTAAAAAGAGTGTTTCTAACCACCGTAAGAGTAGGTTCATGCACTGCCTTAAACAGAAACAAAGGCAAAACCCCCACTGATTCTAAGTAATAATTAAATTATCTGTAATTATTGTTTTAGTGAGAACACATATTTCTCACTGACAATTGGAAATAAGGCTATTTTTTAATTGTACCTAGTAAAATAATTTTTCTGTAATATCCTTTAGTTTTCAAACCAGAACTTGATTACTTCTTCTGGAGTAAACAAAATAGGAAGAAGCATAATCTTCCTTGATTTATTTTGATTAATTGCATTTATATTCATGTACATCTGAGTCCACCTTAACCAAAATAGCTGACAATAGTCCTCTCTGCATATGTCAGGGTATTTTTAAATACTGTATTTGTTTTCAAATGTGCTTAAAATTTAGTGTTGGGCTGCATACATGAAAATCTCTAGGTAGTAGATCATTAAATCAATTTTTGAAGGTTGACTGAAAGATTCCTCTGGTCATGTGAATTATGATCAGCCCTAATAACTTTCTCAGCAGTCCTTGGATTGTAAGTGAAGCCGGTGTGGTGCTAGCACTGGTGTGGTGGCACATGCAGGGGGTGTGCAAGTCAAAATTATTTATTGATACATACATCTTACTAATGAAAAAATACAGAGCCAGAATTTCAGTGAAATATGAACTTAAGAGGCAAATAGTAAATATACACTTCAATGTAGAAAGTGTTATTTATGTGCTGGAAATTGAAAAAAAAAATCTAACGGAAAATAACCCCTTTTTGTAGCCAGATTTGAAAGGACAAGTGAGAGGACACTGGCTTTCAGTAGGGCTCATTCAGAGACAGACCCTGTCACCTCTGTGTTATGCCTACAATTGCACTTACTTTTTGGAGCTGCTTCTCTTATTTTTCACCAATTTCTGACTCAACAGCAATTACCTTCAGTGCAGGGCAGCGAGAGGTGCCCAGGGAAAGCAAGAGCATTTCGTACTCCTTGTGTATTCCTATGGATTTGTGCTTTTATTTCACCTGACAGGAAGAAGCACAGAAGATAAAACAGGCAGCATTAGGCTTTGATTTGAGTTTTTTTTCATTTTAAATGTCCTGAGACACTAACGTTGTTCAGGCTGTGATATTCAGATTTCCAACACTTTTATTTCAAGTGTCATGGCTTATCATTATGATAAAAAGACATTGCCACTGAGAGAAAGAAGATAGTCAGCTCTGCATATTGTCAGCCCCTCTTTCCAGTGGATATTTTCAAACACAGGGTCCTGTTGAATTTGGAGTGCAGGGAGGTTGATTGATGCTGTAATTGATTTAAAGCTGATTTCTGTTAGAGCTGTCATTGGAAGAGTGGAGGTGATAACACAGCTTTCATGATTAGCACTGCATATGGTTTGCTGATAAGGAAGTTGGAGAGGAAATACTGTATTTAAAAACCTTCAGAATGGAAGGAAGAGGAAAGGAAGGTAAAAGCTCTGACACTGTTAATGTTTCTGCTGGATCCAAAGCAGCACAGAATCCTGCTTCAGGGCCAAAAAAATGCATGGAAGACAAAGAGCTGGAACCCACAACAAAGGAAAAAGAAGTTTTCGAAACAGCAGCATTTTTTAAAGAAAAAATTAATATCAAATAACTCCAACATAATGGTAATTTATTATAAGACTTGAATATTCCTCCAAATATTGTGATAAAATCTTCTGCTGTTGATTTCCAATTTACCTCCTGCAGTCAGTTTAGCCCAGCTGAATTGCACTGAAATTCTGACCTACAGATTTTTACCTATATCCATAATGTCTGCATCTGTGGAGCTCTGAGCAGTCTGGTCTAGTGGAAGGTGCCTCTGTCCATGGCAGTGAGTTTGGAATGAGATGGTCTTCGAGGTCCCTTCCAACCTAAATCATTCTATGATTCTATGGGGAGCGTGTATATACAGGTATATATACACATATGTGTGTATATATATGTATTTGTATGTGATTTTTCATTTGAAAAGACAGATTATTTTATGCTTTCTAGTTTTGGTAGCTTTGCTTTTTAGTTTTGGTAGCTCTTCAGGTGCCTGAAAATTGCACCTGTCTCTATTTTTTTAATTCTTATGGTTTTGTAAATTGCTCAAGTTCATTCACACCTTGAGAACAGCTTGAAAAATACCTACCAGTCTGTTCCTGAAATGTTTCTGGTACCTGAAATGGGAAAACACAGTAAAACTATCCTGTACTTTTACAAATCTTAGGCTGATGCATCATACTATGAATTAAGTGCAAAAGTCATAATATTAAGCAATTACTGCACTGTATTGTTTTTTTCAATGATATGATGAGTATGAGGAAGATAACCCTCACAAGATTTGTGCCTTGATTCACATATCTGTCTGAAAAATTGGGATTTTGGTTGTGGAATCTGTCTCTTAAGTGCAGCTGGACATATGTAGTACCAGCAGGGGCTATTCTGCCTCCAAGGTTTTGATTCTTTATATGTCTGCCAACACTTTGGGATCCCATATATAGAAACACATGAGGTAAGCAAATGTTATTTATAGCATTTAATATGTGTGAGGTTTTTTATTACTTTTCTGGTGGTTATAGCTCTTAGAATCATCTTCTGCTATAAAACCAAAGAACAGAGATGATTATGTCCTTTTTATGCAAATATAGGTAATGATCCATTAACCCATGGTGTCAGAGCTGTTTGCAAATTCATCATTCAGTGACCTTCTGATATGGGCAAAATAAATAGTATTCTGGCCTATTTGTCCAACTAGTCCATTTTCAAACAGTTTAATAATTAGCTTGTGGTAGAATAATCAAATTTTAAATGATGGGTGAGGAATGAGGAGCTTAGTGTTGGACACATAACACCCCCAATTAAAAACCAACCAACCAACCAAAAAAAACAAACAAAAAACCCCACAAACAAAAACCTCCAAACAAACAAAACCCAAAAAACCAACCCAAAAAACCCCCAAACCCAAATCCCACAACTTTAGAAGTGAAGTGTTTTACTTTTGGTTTTGGCACTTGCATGTCACAGTGTCAAGAGGAACAGTGAATCACAATTAACTGTAAGAGTAAAAAAGCTGTTGTAAGCATAGTACATAGTATTAAGAGACAATGAAATCAGGGTCTCATTTTGGTTCTGTTTTTTTTTTTTTTTATCATTTTTTTACCCATATGTTTATCTTTAGAATACTTGTGACTGGAAAAGGTACCTGCATCTTCTGTTTTATCCATATGGTCCCATAGTAACAGATGCCTGAAATGGCTTAGGAAAGGTGTGACTCATGCTATCTGCTGGATTTTTCCTGGCATTTTTTCCCTCGATTTGTCAAAATATTGCACAAAAGAATGTTCATTTTTAGGATTACAGACCAAAACCTACATTTAGAAATGCTGTCATAAATGCCTGCATGCAGTCTGGCTTTACTTTCCTGCCAAGGACTGTTAATGCTTAAATTAGCCACCTGATGGTCTGGTGCCTTGTTGTTCACAAATGTCAACTGCTCGTGAAAGAAATAACAGGTTTTTTTCCCATCAATTCACAGAATAACATTCTGAGTGAGCTCATAAACCCCGCTAATTGCTGGCAAAAATTTGCATGTACTTTCTTTTGGATTGTTTGGTGCTCCATTGTAGGTGAAATGGCAGCACATGGAGCTGCCACCAAGCCTGCAATGGGACTCTCCAAATTTTTCACTGAAGGAAAAAGTGACTGAGACAAGGAAGCAGAAAACTTGATCTCAGTCATGTTTCTGGTTATAATTGTTCATAATTAGTAGGCAAGGAGTTTAAATTACAGCCTTTTCCTCTATACAGAGCTTATTCAGAAAAAAAAGGCATATTAATTTTCTGTAGTTTTTTTCTACTGAAGTATACTTAGTGTTTAATATTATTTGGCGGGTTTTTTTGTCCTCTATCTACTCTTTGCCCTCTCCCCTCCAGCTTGGCATGCTGCAAAATTCAGAACCTATATCAAAGTTCACATGAGTTTGATAGATAGATAGATGGATATAAGCCCCCCCACTTTCTGATTTGCAAAGCAGTATTTAAGAAATTTAATCGTCTAGAAAATTTTTTTGGAGTTATCAAAAACACACAAAATTAAACTGTGAAATGTTTCCTATAATGCGATCTGATTTCTAAAATCATGTTACCAAGAGAGCTATTTAATTTGTACTTTTCAGCAATTTTCAACTAGTTCTCTACTGTACTTTCAGGAACTCTTCCTCAGAACATAGTTTACTTCAGACATATAACTACCCCTTGAAGCTCAGATGTCCTCAGTCTGATGAAAACGTGATTTTTAGAGCTCTCCACCAAACTATTCTGAGAACTAATGAATCAGTTTGAGTAGCTACAAATATCTGGAATTCCCGTAGCTCAGCAGCAATTCATTTGACAGGAAGCAAATAGAAATATTTTTAAATAAATAGGGGCTTTAATGGAAAGACTGAGAAAACAGAATGCCCAGTTGAGATATTGTCACCACTGATGTGTTTCTGTCAAGCACAAAGATAAAGTTTGCCTCTGCAGATCTCCAATGGCAGACCCTGCAGAGATGTTCTTTAAATCTCTGCCTCCTGTTCAAGGAAGGCTAGTCAGCATAGTCAAAATTATAACATTCTTTTATTGAACAGTTTCACAAAACCAAACTTTCAAATAATCAGAATATGGTGAGAACATACGCTTACAAAGGCAACTGGTTGACACGGGAAGTGCTTGAGGGGACAGGGTCACCTTGGAGGTAGGAAATTACAGCAATCCTTGGAGACTTGCCTTGTTTGCAGTGGGAATATATTTCCCAGAGCACCTTCTCACAAGGGACGTAAAAGAAAAACTTCTCTTAAATTCTACACTCTTCATATTTTTTTTTTGTTTCTAAAATTCACAGCAGCTAAGAAAAGTTAATCTTTCAGATTCTTCCTCTCAGAGCACCATCCCTGGGTTCGGTTTTGCCCTGCTCTGTTTACAATCACAGAATCCCAGAATATGGTGAGTTGGAAGGGACCTACAAGGATCATTGAGTCCAGCGCTTAGCCCTGCACAGGACAACACCAAGAGTCACCTCCTGTGCCCCAGAGGATCATCCAAACCCTCCTGGAGCTCTGTCACCCTTGGTACTGTGCGACTGCCCTGGAGAGTCTGTTCAGTGCCCAGCCACCCTCTGGGGGAAGAACCTTTTTCTTATATAAACCTAACCCAGCCCTGACACAACTTCAGGCCATTCCCTTGGGTTCTGTCCCTGGTCCCCACAGAGCAGAGATCAGTGCCTGGCCTCCTCTTCCCCTCACGAGGAAGTTGTAAACAATGACAACAGGTCACCAGAAAAGGCAAAAGGACCCAAGTGTGGCTCTTCCCAAGGTGCAGAACCTACCTGGGACAGGCCATGAGGATTGTTGCAATACAAAGAAGATATTTATTTTTGCTAACTGACAGTGAAGAAGCATTTAAAGTGGTTATTTTACTTACCCAAGAGGAATTTGACCAAGGCAGACCGCACTTTTTACAAAGATTAAGGGGTTGGTCAGGCAGAGACAGCAATTAGCTGTTCCTGCACATTGTCTGCTGGGGGATAGTGAAGCATCTCGCTTTCAGAATGTGAGGGTATGAGCCAGCATTTAAAAATGAAGATGAGGACTCGAAGAGATCTGGTGTTCACAGCAGGAACTTCAAACCTCGTGTCTGGCACTACTTGCCTTTTAATAGCCTGTGCTCTGAAAATCTGTTAAAAACTCGTTAGATTGGTTAAAACCAGGCGATAATGAATCCACAAGTAACTGTTTGCTTTGAGCCAGAACGGAATACAGCAATTTCCTGACCAGGCTCCACCTGATGAAAATGTTCAAACATGAATATTACGAACGCAGTGGGTATTGAGGGTTGGCAGGGGGAACTACCCATCTGATATGAACAGGGTACAAAATGGTTGTATCAAAACACAGCCAATCTGAGGGTTTTGCAGCGTATCTAATCTGTGTTTGAGCTGTTTTTCTTAAGCCATATCGATTCCTTAAGCTTGTTAAAGTTGTAACTGGTAATTAGCAGCAAGCTTTTAAGCTAATGTTGTAGTAATGGAGTAGTTTCTTTTTAGAAGGTACAGGACTTTGTATTAAGTTATATATATGACAAGTAGGCTTGACTAACTTTAGCTACACCAATCTTTTGGAATCAACGTTTTTACCTCTTTTGGTTTTATGTGGTTATGATAAGAGATTACCAAGGATTTCTGGAATAAGTAGTTTTCTTCTTTTTTTTATTCCCCTTTTCCTAGTCTGGATTTCTTTGTGGCTAAAGACGACGTGACTAGAAGACTTCTTTTGTTTCATTTTTTGTTGTTGGGGTTTTCTTCTGTGTTCCACAACCCTACTTTCTAATATTCTAATTATCTACTTTAAAAAAAATATATGTATATTAGAGTGGTGTGGTCTAGACAGGGCTTCAACTGGTATTTTGGTTTGAAGGAAGGATGGAGTTTCTTGAATATTTAGTAACTATTGTCTGTGGCTTGGTATAAGTCAAAAATAGCCAGTCATCCTTAAGTTGATTTGTGAACATTGTTCTATTTCTTCATAGTGAGGGTAGTGAGGCCCTGGCACATGTTCCCCAGAGAAGCTGTGGCTGCCCCATCCCTGGAAGTATCCAAGGCCAGGTTGGAAGGGTCTTGGAGCAACCTGGGCTAGTGGAAGGTGTCCCTGCCCATGGCAGGGAGTTTGAAAGAGATGAGCTTTAAGGTCCCTTCCAACTTAAACCATTCTATGATCCCATACTGCACGTGACTTTAAGTTTATTTAGATGACCCGCTGTGCTCCAGCAAAGTACTGGAGCCATTTCATTATGCATTAAGAATTAATAGAAAAAACTATTAAACATTGGTTTCCTTGGAGAATCCTGATATTGTGATCTTTTGTTCTGCATTATTTATGTGTGTTTGTTATGGTGGTGAGTGAAATGGAGAAGCATTTAGCTTTTTAACACTGCATTGAGCACACTAAGGTAGGAGAGATTTGACACGTGTTGAAATGACTCCTGTGCCACATATTCACTTAAATGCAAACAGCTCGTTGTCTTTGTTGTATTGTGTGGATTAAAAGGTTTGGAAACAATACAAATTTTTCCCTTTTGATAGACTACAGGGCATTTCTTAGGAAATGAACAGAGTTCTCTTACTTTGGGACACAAGTCAGAGAGACTGCCACCTCATCTGATGTTTCTTTGAGATTTTTCTGAGGCAGAGTTGGAAAACAAGTACAAGTTTCAAAGATGCTGCGTTCTTTGTGTCAGGGCAGAACATTATTTGATGTGGTTGAGAGTTATTATACAATTTTGCTGCTGTTTTCAGTGAATAAAAGAAATAATAAAAAATTTAGGCACAGATTAGCAGTGCCTAAGAAAATGGTTACTTTCAGTGGTGAAAGGCAGTGAAGAGAAACTGCTCCTCTGGGTATTGTGTACTTTGGTTTTCTAGTATTGCTGCTTCAAAAGCTTTTTAAAAAGAAAGGAAATCTGCTGGGCACTGTAAAGTTGGATGTCTTAAGCAAAATATTCCATATTTTGAAAAATTGGCTAATAACTATTGTAGTTATGTCTCTGATATGAACATTTTAGGGAAAAGCAGTTAAATAATTTACACTGATTCAAAATACTGTATAGTTTCTAGAAGACAGTTTACTTCTCAGAAATTTTGGATTAAAAAAATTAGAAGAGAGATTAACACACACCAATTTTCTATTCATTTTTGACCAGAATATGAACTTTTACAACGTCTAAACTTTTTGTTAGCTCCCAGCTGTATCAGTGCTGTCTTCACTTACAGTCAGTTTACATAAGCTCCTCATTTTTTTTTGATAGTGTCAAAACTTTTCATCTTGACATCCGCAACATTTAATTTTTGCTTCATAATTTTGATTCTTTTATCTAGAAGTATAAACTAAGCTAAATCTATACTGTCACACCTGTTTTTTAAGATGATAAATGGGTGCTTATTCTACATGACGCAGTGCAGTATAACATCCAGAAGAAACAGAAGGAAAGTGAAGTGACATTTCATTTGGTTTAGATCTTCCAATGCACCTCATGTTCTACAGGGATGTCAATTTTTATTTCATTGTGGTCTTTATTTTTAAATGTGTAAATATATGTGTGTTTGTGTACGAATATATGATACACAAATATATATATATGAATGTAGCTATGCAAACATAATTGAAGAAATTTAAGGATAATTTCCTTCTGGATGTTTTAAATCAATAAACTTCTATGTACAGTGTTTAATCAATAGTTTCTACCTACGTAATCCATAGAAAATGTGATGGCAAAAACAGGTGGAGTTGCACAATACCCAACAACAGAACAGCTGGGAACCCTCCAAGGAAGTGTGAAATAGGGATTAAAGTCTCCTCAGCTGGAGGAGGATATGGACTTGGACTGGGATGTCCCATGGGGAATGTTTTGTCAGCAAGGTAGGCAGTAGAGGGCAGGGGGACACCTTTTTTCCTCTTTTTCCTGAAATAATCACAGCTCATCTACACAAAGAGCCTGACAAGTGAAAGAGCTGAATGTCATCTTGCCCTGGTGGGTCTTGGCCATAAACTTGAATATTTTTGGACCTCATTTTTGTGCCCACTCTGTAAGAAGAGCTCTGGGTACCCATAATGTTTGGATATTGGATGTATCCATTTTTATGGATTTTGGTTGCTAAGGCTTCTTGAAAACATATTCTAGAGTTTTATACCAAAAATGTCAAATGAAAGTTGCTCCAGCAATGGTATTTTTGTTGTTTGTATGGGACTCTCCTTTGTAACAGCTAAAATAATTCATCTGGGGAAGGCACAGATGCCAGACAGAGGGATAACGTTTTGGTGATATTTAAAAAGAGTAAATGCTGATCCTGGTGATTGCTGGCCTGTTAGCCTGATATTGATCCAGAGCAAAATAATGCAGTGGTTGATGCAAGGCTTGCTTAATAAAAATTTAAGGAATGTAATGTAATTAATGCCTAACAGCATTGGCTGAGGGAAAATAGATCCTACCAAACTACCTTGATATTGTTTTTTATGAGATTACGAGTTTGATTGATAAAACAAAGATGCTGACATTAGTTATATGCCTTGGAAAAAGTATCTGTAGCATGTGATGCCTTAAGAACAGCAGCGAAACAACACAGTGCAGTAGATTTACAAAAAAGCAACTGGTAATATTTTAAAACAATTCTTTAAACAATTTTGGCACCAGAGTAGTTATGTTTTGAGGTTCTTTTCTCTGTACTATTTAACACTTTTTATCACACATAATAAATATAAAGTGAGTGTTCATAAAATTTTCAGATGTCACAGGGGTTGGGGATGTGGTTAATGAGGATAATGATGGATCAGATTTAGAGCAGCTGGAATTTCTTGTGTGGAAGGAAGCAGCATGGAAAAAAGCCCCTGCCTTGAATAGAGTCACACTTTCAGAAAGGAATATCCTACCTACGAATTTATGAATCTTTCAGGCTGTTATTTTGATGGAAATGAATTAAATATGAGTTCTTAGTGCTATCCCCTTGTATGTGTACACAAGATATGTCAGGTAGGAATGGAAAAATAATACCTCTGAATTTTTTTCATGTATAAATACTGTCAGAAAGTCTCCCAACTCTGTCCACAGGCCAGGGCATGTCTTGACAATTAAAAAAATATTCATAAAATACTACTTTCCCTGAAAGATGAAAAGTCTATGTGACTTCTCTTTAATGGAAAACTAGAACAAACTGAAAGATCATCATTTGTCCAAATTGTAGAAGTGAAAGTTAAAGCTTGACTTTATTTTTTTCATGGGGAGCAGTTATTTGACAGAAAATAGCTAAAGGCTAAAACCATAGATGTATGTTTGGCTGAATTTCTAAATAGTGGAAAATTCAAAATGTTTTTTAGCTTGAATTTACAGAGCTTTGCTGGGTGAGGAAATCAAAGCTTGTTCCAGCAAAAATTTCCACAGGGTGCACTTTGGGTAAATATGCAACTCTCTCTCATCACATTTCTGTCTTAATGGTGATGAAGTGGGAATTTCTGATAGCTAAAGATGTCTTATAAAATTCCATGCACAAACAGAAGGGTGGATAAATTTTGGCTGTGCTAGTATTGTCTATAAGATCAGGGAAATCTCTATCAAGCTGAGGAATCAGCAACTGTCAAGAAAGAGCAATATATACCTTACTGGTATATGTATTATTTGTGAAGCTTCAAGACAGAAATGACAGTAAGTGGATTTTTAGAAGGTGAGAAAGAAAGGGAGATAGACAGAACAAGCCCCATAGTCGAGTTAAGCAAGACAAATTCCCAATTTTATTTTTAGCGAGATAGAGCAGTCGTAGAGAACAGAGCAATATGCTATAAATGAAGAGTGCTGACAAAGCATATGTTGTTAAAAACTAAGGATAATGAAATAGGACAGAGGAGGCTGAAATTGTGTCAGCATTCCATAATGCAAATGAAAAAGACATTACAGTTGATCTTCCTTGAGGATGTGGTCTACATATATTCATTTCTTAAATAAAAAAAAAAGAGATTAAATGCTTCAGTAAAAAATGTGAATTTTCTACATCAGTTTTTGTGAGTATCCTGATATAACTACATTTAGAGTTCTACAACTAGAAGAGATTAATTGGAGATTGATTCTTGATTTGGTTTTTAATTGCTATTATCGTGTGTTAAGTTCTGGTGTAGAGTTAAAAGAAGTGCTTTTTGGGAAAGGGAAAAGTAGCAGATGATCCTGTCGGGCAAAGTGGAGAAACTGGTGTTAGGAAAGTAAGTGCTAGTTTTGAGTATAGAGTTGACTTAGAATTTCTGTGCCAAATTCATTTTTGTTGTAAGGGCTAACTTTACTAAGATATGCCTCTGAAATAGGATACTAGACAATAATCTCAGACTAGATTTTCAGCACACCTAAAATTGCTTTTCTTTTCTGCTGCTTTGTGAGCACATAAAAATGAATAGAGTTCACTCAGTGTTCACGTGGTCAAATAATAAGTGTTATAAATCAGTGCTCAGGTGTGTGTCCCTGTGTGTAGAGCTCATCCTCAAGGTAGTCGTGCTGTTATATATTTTTTAATTATCTTATTGTTTAGTGTACATTATCAAGCTAGATAAATTCTGATTGTCTTGAGGGTAGTCAGGATAATAAACAAGAACATTAGTAAACCCTGGACTACAATTTCAGGTAAACTTGAAACAAATATAGTTCAATGTTCCTAAATACTTGTATGCTTGACATAGTGATAATATATTTTGTTTTTACAGAATTATGTGCTTTTGGTTCATGACCTTGGATTTTTGGGGTAAGGGGGAAATGGTTGAAAATAATCTAAGGCTTGTTCTATGCTTAGAAGTATGAGGAAGGCTTTAAATCTTTCCTTGGAAGCAGCCTTCGGAGTTTCCAAATTTTTTCTCTTAATAGGAGATTCTTCTGAATGCCTGAAGCACCAAGGACCTTCTCATAAATGAGCCTAAGGCTCAATTAACCGCGTCTCTTACTGGTATTGAACAAATATTTAACTGAAAACAAAAGTATTTTTCAATTTTTTGACACTCTTACTTAAAGTGAATTAAAAATCTGGTTAATTCTTTATCAGTGTGACTTAAACATGAACACATATTCATCCTGCCTGGGCCTGGGATCCCAGCAGTCCCCCTGCCCCAGGCTGGCTAGCTGAACAAAAGGAAGCCTTAATTAAATGATTACATAAATTCCCTTTGGAGAGGCTGAATAAAATTCACTACATGTAGGATTTCCAGCTCTGAGCAGATGTGAAAGGAAATCTGGAAGCCTGGTGAACTGGCGGAGAAATCCCAAATCTAAGCTATTGAAATGTGATGGGCCGAGAGATGATTATTTTTGAAAGAATTGCGTCCCCTTTTGAGGCATTCTTGTTTTTTCTCAACCTAGCTTGTGTCAGGGAGGCTTGTTTGGATTTGATTAAATACATTGTTCTTATGGCTGACAGTCTAGTTGGTGTGAAAGAGGGGAGCATGTAGGTTTGCTGCCTCGGTGCTGCACAGTGTACAAACTTGTCAGAAGAGAAGCAGGGAAACATCTGTTTCTCTGACATGACAAGGTGCTGGTGAACAGCAAATATTATGTGTAGGGATTGTTGGCTTTGTAAAGCCAAAATATTTTGCAGGGATCTGTCAGTTTGATATTTCGGGTGAAGAGGGGAAGAGGAAAAAGGACTTTCCAAAATACTGTGTAAGAACTGTGCTGAAATAATCTAAAACAACTATGTTTGAGTGTCCTGAATCAGGTGCTGGGAGAGATGGAGAGCAGAACCTTGGACATGGGCTCTGATGTGCTTTATATTTCTCCCAAATACCATCTTAAACACATGACAGTTGCTGAAACCAAGGAGTGCAAGAATAACTTTGAAACAAGACAGTTCAACCTGCCAGTACTGAGTAACAGCTCAGGACACTTAGTTTTTCTCAGTTTAGAACAATCATAGGTTTTGAAATACTAAAATGCTGTGATAAAGTATTGCTACAGCCTTGCAAGGGTTTAATTGCCTGCCTGTGTTTGTGGTTTCTGTCTAACAGAAACTATTAATGAATGGATTTAGGGTGTTATTGTTAACTGTGGTATCCCACGGCTTGTCATGAGTTTTGGTGGAGGAGTCATTTATCCCATGTCAGGATGGAGCTCTGGAGCCCAAACTCAAATTGCTGAGTCTGCATCTCACCCCACACAAACCCATTCCAAACATGCTGTGCATGGTGACCACCAGTGTTACATCATATTTAGTTGCCAAACAATGGGGATGTGCCTTTACAGGATCTAGTCTGGTGATAAAAGAGTACAAAACCTGACAGCAGCGTGTTCTTTTGGTTCTCCTGCACCCTCTTAATGCTACCACAAGTAGCAGAGACAACTACTCACTGACTAATTCAGTTATTTTTATGTAGTTGGACATGTTGCTAATGCTAATCCATTAAGATCTCCTTGTACTGCTGGCAGGTCTTTATTTATCCATGGGACTGAAAGCATTTTAAATCTCTTCAGAAAAAATATCATTCTAGACAGATGTGAATAGCCCTGTGAAAAGATGAGGAAAACTCCCACATTTTCCTCTTTACTAAGGACTTCTTAGTGGCAATGAGATGATATGGAAGTATAGGCTCTTGTTTTATACTAAATAATGATGATGATGATAAGAATAGAGTGAATCAGACTATTTGCATATGGTTCCTCCAGCAGCAGTTGCTGTTGTTTCCTTCATTGCTGTCACTTAAAATCTCTCTGTGTGCACAGTGAGCTGTGCTGGGAGCTGATCCGTCTGCAGACTGTGTTTTTCCATCAGTAGGGTTGGTTTTGGCACGTTCAAGCTTTCTGTGCAGTCTGGGATTGTGCAAGTGCCAGTGTTGGCAGCCGGGAGGAGCACAGCCAAGCCTGGCTTGCAGAGGAAGATCAGGAGCAGATATTTTAAACTGGAATCCCAGTGCATTGTTTGAGTGCCCTGTGTCTTGAATGGGAGTGATTTAGCCATTTGCTTGGTAAGTTATTGTTTTAGAGGAAAATACTGGATAATACTGTCCAGTGACTCAGAAACTCTGCCTGTTGATTTCAGTCCTTGACCTTTGCCATGAAGTTGTCTCTCACTTTCTGCAGTACAGCAAATTTCCAACCAATTTGCAGCTCTGGGTTAGGTAACAGTGCTGCCTGAGGAGGTTCACACTGGATTAAATGTTATCTCACTGCTGACCTGTGGGCAGGGTGCTCTCAACACCCCCTTTGCACAGATACAAATTTTTGAGAGGGGCAAGGAATACGTTCCTTCTGCCTGTCACATCATGGAAAAAGGAGTTTAAATACCTTTATTTTGGAAAGCTATGAGAATGCAAAATAAAAAAAAATAAATGGAGAAGTGAGGAAAGGGGGAAAAATGTTTGATATTAGGAAATAGCTTTGTAATGAACTCTTGCCTTCTAACTATTTCGACTAGATAACTTATCCAATAATAAATAAAATAAAATAGTAGCTAAATCAATGGTCAGTTGGATCAGGTACACATGAGTAATAAATAGGATTTGGAAGCATAGACCAGAAGCATAAAAACCTTTGTGATGGTGATACCAAGAGTCCAACCAATTTAATAAATTCTTTTGGAAAGTGGCCAGTAGAGAAACATGAAAGATCCAGGACACATGGGGACTTATCCAGCCTTGGGATACTTCACAGGTTTTAATTGATAACCTAAGGACAAAATAAAAAGCACTACTTAGCTGGAATTCGTATTTGCACCATCATAACTGGTAGGCAATGACAAACTTGACCTGTTTTTAAACCTTTTGACTTTCATCTAATCCTACAACAGTGTTCCAAAACTATGATTTTAAATACTAGTTTTACAATATTCTTTTTAAATTTATCCTCCTTTGTGTGCATGAAACACGTGAAATAATTATTTTTTTCCAATGTCATCATAAGTTTCATTATTTTATGTAGTCTGCTTTTATTCCAGTTTCTTTATTGGTCTGAAAAATTTAGCTCTACTTGTGTTGTTTTTTTTTTTAAAATATATATATTTTCCTGTTTAGAAACTGTGCAGTGTATAATTTTTTTTTTTAATTTTTTATTTTTCCATAGTTCTGCTCTAAGTCTGTCTTGAGGTTAAGATGCCTGGGATTGCCTGGAAAATTCCAGACGTACATCATGAATTTATACAATGGCGTAATGATGGATTTGAGATATTCTTAATAGTTTTCTATTTGCCTTTTTGAGAGCTACTGAGCATTAGGCTGACACTTTTAAAGAACTGTCTGACATGACACCAGATGTCTTGTGTGCACGGCAATGTATTATCTGGGGCTTATTATTGCAGTAGGTAGGGTTATTTTTGCTTGTGTGCTGCCATTGAGCTGTATCTACCATTTTATCACCAGACAGTCTGTGTTGTCTGTGCCTTTTCAATCAAACTTATGTACAAACTTTCAGACTTGCCACATGATTTACTTAAATGTTGAATATCAGGGCTCTGAGTGCTGATCCTTGAAACAACCGACATCTATTATGGAAAAAACCAAAAGTAATTCTGCCACATCCTTTTAGTCTTTTAGGGACTATTTAATTCAGAAAATGACCCTCTCTCTTATCTTATGATGAGACAGTTATTTTAGGATGTTTAGGTAAGGGACACTAGTAAAAAAGGTTATAATATAGACATAACTTACATTAATTATTCTATTCCAAAAGCTTCTCGCCTTCCTAATAGGCTTTTATAAACCTGAGAGACACTTAAACAGTATTTTAACTATTTCTCAATATATCCTATTAATTATCTTATCTGTCTGTTAGTTTGTTTTTTTAATACAATTTCCATCTGTTTTCAAAGATTAGAAGTTTCATTTTGTCTCTATACCAACTTCTGTTTTATGTAGGTACTAATAAGATACTAATTACTGTGATACTCTACCTCCTAGTAATACTTCAAGGGTTGGGAGTATGATCTGTCATATGTAGGTTGTTCATCAGTCCTCAAAACCAAAAGAAATGGAAATACTTTAGTGTAGTGCACTGCATTGATTTTACTTTGGGGGATGTTTGGAATATTTGATGATTGTGATTATTTATTTGCATGAAGAGGAAAAAAGTTCCCTTAGCAATTTTTTTTTAAATCTGAATTTTTATGGAGCTCACATTATGAAAATGACTTGCCTCTGAAGAATTGTTCTATACAAATTTAGCCTTCATGATTAAATTTAGCAACATAGTGAAACAGAATTTTAACTCATTTAGAAAATCTCAATCCATCTCTTAATGAAGTTTCCATAATCAACTTATATGGAGGAAAAGAAAATTAAGAAAATTCAATATTTAACGGTTCAAATGTGACACTGTGCAGACCCCAAGACACTAAGAAGAACAAAGTCCTGCTAGGCTTCCCTTTAAAGACCATTTCCCATTTCTTTCTAGAAGCCAATTTTCTAAGTTCATTTTCGCCAGTGGAGTAGCACTGTTTTTGAATGGCAAAATTTGATGGTTTTTTTTTATTACTGCTACAAAACTTGCTCAGTTTAAGCTAAAAAAAAGATGTTTTGATACATTGTCTTTCTGAAATAAATTCCCAGCAGTGAGAAATTACAGGTTAGTGTCAAATGATGATTCCCTGTCACTGAAATATGTTCTAAACCAGCAGCTCTCCCAACACAAAGCTGTCTGGAGTGGTATTATGTACTACCTCAAAGACTGTTTTTTTGAGTTGTTCCTGGGCGTGTGTAAGAATTAATAACCTACACTGCTTTTCAAAAAGATCTAATTTTTCTCTTTTTTTTCCCCCCTCTCTTATTTTTTCCCATTGTAAGTTCTGTGGCAAAGTAAAAAAAAAAAAAAAAAAAAAAGAGATTTGGTATTAATAGTATTTCTAACCTTCTGAATTATTAAAATTTAGATGATGACTTAGTACAAGATTATTCAGTTCTTCTGATTATAGGACTTAATAGCAATAATGAACTCAAGGTTAAATAACGCTTATATTGCACTTTTCAGTGGGGGAGTTCAAATGTTATATACTCATAATTAATTGTGATGTAGAAGATAACTATTACAAGCATGTAAATAATATTAAGGAAAAGCAAATGTTCTCAAACCCAGTATTTTTTCACACTGTGAGTCGGGAAGATGGAGATGGGGCAGAACCAACCAGTCTAAGTTTCAGACCCTGTCTGAATCACTAAGCACAGATACTGTATTAAAACCAAAACATACCACATTAAAAATGAAAAACTGGTAACTCTGCACTCAAATTTCTCTTCTGTTAACTTCAATTAGCTAAATGGGGGGTTGGAGAAGTGAGTAAATGTGAGTAAAACTTTGGGGGAGGCAGATGTTTCTATCAGAATGTCCCTTCAGCGGCACTGTATCGAGGTGTGGGTGATGGACACAAGGAGAGTAAGCAGCAAAACACATTTAAGTGCCAGCAGAAGGTGAAGGTACCACTCAAATATCATTATTTTATTTTATTCTGATTTCTTAAGAGCTTTGTTGGTGAATAGGATTTTAGTTACTAAAACAGGAAAAAATAGAGATGTACATGTCACAACCTGGATCGTCCTTCCCAAAAGCAAAAATAAATATGAATTATACAATATTTGTAATTACTTCTTCTAGTAGACATGGAGAGAAGGTGGAACAGGCATGAAAAAAATTTGCCTTTTGGAAGAAGAGATATGGAACTGTCCAAAATAATGGAAAATCAAGTCCTACAAAAGGAGAGAAACTTTTTACAAGGACATGCAGTGATGGGACCTTTAGGCTGATGGAGGACAGGTTTAGCTTAGATAGCAATAAGAAGCTCTTTACTGTAAGTTTGGTAAAGCACTGCCACAGGTTTCCCAGAGAAGCTGTGGCTGCCCCTGGATCCCTGGAAGTGTCCAAGACCAGGTTGGACAGGGCTTGGAGCAACCTGGGATAGTGGAAGGTGTCCCTGTCCATGGCAGGGGTTTGGAACGAGGTGGTCTTTGAAGTCCCCTCCAACTCAAACCATTCTGTGAGTCCATTAAAGGTGTTTTTTGAAAGTCAGTGAGACAAAAGGTTGCATTTCACTGTTTTTTCTCCCAGACCAAGGCGTGAGGTGAGAAGTCAGCCAGTACCCACTTAGTCCCATGACAGGGATCTTGGGATCCATCAGGCTCGGAGGGTTTTACACCCCTGAGCTGTGAGAACCTCTTGCTCACATCTGCATGAATACTTGATCTCAGGTGTATCCCAGGCTGTGGAACACCAGGGGATGTGGCACTCACACACACACAGAGCCACGTCAGGGTGTAATTCCGATGGGATTCTGGGAACTCACCTGTTCTGGCCCTCACCTCCCTTGTGTCTCCAGGGAGAGGGAAGGTTTCCTACACTCCTTAGTTAGCTGAGAAGCAGAACACACAGCTCTGGCAATTCCAAATGAGTGCAAATTAAGGTAAATTAGAAAATCATGAACTATTTAATCCTTCTATTTCGACATTATTTATTCAGAAGAAATTTCTATTAACAGTGCATGGGACTCACAAGGCAATTAACTCCCTCCCTTTCACAGATCGCTCTGCAGATACGCTGACATGCTCTGCAGAACAAAGGATTTTGATCTTTGAGGAAAAGATGCTGCTGTGTTTTGTTTGAGTTTTTTTAATTATTATTTGGGGGGGGGTGGTGTTTGTTTTGGTTTTGGGAGGGGTTGTTTTTTTTTTGTTTTTTTTTGCTTATCACTGTGTTAACACATGAGGGAAAATGATTAGTTACATTGCTGCAGTTTGTGGAGACATAGGTCAGGAGGATGTTTCTAGATCCACATCCACTGCAGAATTGTTTTCCATCACTACTGTTCAAAGCATCCAACGTGATTGTCTCTTCTTCCAATCTGCTCTGCCCTTGTCTTCCTGAGAAATAATTACTGAGTACACAGCCTGTGAGTTCTACATTTAGTTTAGCACCTGATGAGATACAAAACACAGATGATGGCTCCTCTCACAGAGGACAAGTGTAGCCAGCTCAAATCTCAAGTATTCATTGACAAAAAGGTGTACTCTTTCTCAATTCCATGGGGTTCAGGAGTCACTTCTGGGATGGTGGATGCAAAGTTGTTTGTTTTCTACATAGCTCTAATAAATGCTGAAGTAAATGCACACTTTATTCTAAAACATAATTTATGCATTAGTTTCCATAGTAACTTGTCATTGCTGTGACATGGTTGGAGCTAGTGACATTTGTGAGTCAATTAAGCAAGGATTTGCAATGTAGTGTTTGTTTTCTCAAGTAAATATTGAGGTTTTTTTGTTATGACCAGCTGCATTTATATTGAAATTTTTATATATTCCATAGGTATGTAGTAGATGGAAAATTAGTCTATGAGGTCACTGTGTTTTAAGCATTAAAGAAGTGTAATTGAAACCTGTTTCTGCAGAAGGCTGTATTTTCAAAAATACACTACTTTGACACATGGGAATATTGTTTCTTCAGGGCTTGCTCCACTATTAAATAAAGATTTAAGTGTTTGGCTCTGAAGGAATCATCATTTTCAACCAGGGACAATTCACTGTGCCAGTAAAAAGGTTGTGCACAATTTAGAAAGGACCAGAAAACAATGTTCTTGGCTCTAATTAGTTTTCTTGATATATAAGGTAATATATTTTTCAGAAGGATATAAATGATACTAACACTTTTATTTTGACATAATAAGCCTTCTAAAGAATTACTGAGTTTAAATGAAAAATGCATACAGTACCAGCAACTTCTGCTTTCCACTGTTACACTTGCATCTATTGCATATATCTGTACTTGGAGGAAACTCATGGATTAAACTATGAGCTATTGTTCTTGCAAAATTACTTTTTTATTAGGTGTCTTTAATAGATTATGGGAATCTGCAGTAGTAGAACATCTTGGAGAAGTGCTAGTTCATCCCAGAGTGGGTTAGTTGGTGTGGAAGAGAAGTGACACATAAATCTTTTCTTGATTATCTAGTTTCCAGATTAGTTATCAGGAAGAAATTCATCCCTGTGAGGGTGGTGATGCCCTGGCACAGGTTGCCCAGAGAAGTTGTGGCTGCCCTATCCCTGAAAAGTGTTCAAGGCCAGGTTGGACGGGTTGGAGCAACCTGGGGTGGTGGAAGGTGTCCCTGCCCATGGCAGGGGTTTGGAATGAGATGATCTTTAAGTTCCCTTCCAAACCAAAGCATTCTAAGATGATCATTCTCTGCTGATGGTTACAGAATCTGACAGCTGCAAACCCACAGTTACCCAGGAATGGTCTTGAGAACGACACCACAGTCAATGTGGTTGAGGTTAGAATGCCAAATACCCATTATTTGATGTAGAAAAGGTTTTGCTTATAGATTCACTAGATTCTCTTCTAGTGCATGGCATAAAATCTTGGCTATATTGCAACAGTAGCTTCATATTTGACCTTTTTGTTATAATGTCAGTTTTTAGAATGTAGGTGAGTAGTTATTCAGTTAGAAGAAGAAGGATACGATGAAGAGTAAGCACAGGTGTGACTTAAAAGGATTTAAGGTGAGAAAATACAAACTGAAGGGGCTGGTGGAGGATTTCTACTGTGTGTATTATTGCAGTACTAAAAAGATCATAAAAATAGCTGGAGAAAGGCAAAGTATGGAAGACTACTGAGGACTGACTATAACTTGGAGACAGTGTGAAAACAGCAAAAGCAGATTTGAAATGAAGAATCAGAAGTTTATCTGTCACCATTTTATTGTAATATCTCACTTATTTTATCTGTAAAATGAGGACAGTAGGATGTCTCTTGGGTGGCACGGTCACAATTATGGCCACGTACACAAATTGCAATGGTTCAGGAATTTACTTCTTGTCAAACGAGCAGCAAAAACTGTATGAATATTCCATCATGTTGGAAAGTAAAATGTGAGAGCTTAACCCGTGTGTGTTATCCTTGGGAAACGAGGGGTATTTCACATCCACACCGACTACACACACAGAGAGTTAATGACTGTGACTTGACAGATAAACTATAATTTAACTGTCACCACGTGAACGTGACCGGTGATTCGGATGCAGAACCAGCTTTTGCAATTCATGTTTTCTAAATATCCAGACACACACCATATGTGGATGTTCTTATGCCAGAGGAGAACATTTAGGCTCCAGTGCACATACGCTGTTGGTAGTTAGCAGGTTTTATGCACGTGCTTTTTTATGCAGTGTTAGTAATGCTGTTGTTAAAATTGCAGCTATTTTGTCTAAATGACTGAAATGTTTTCCTTGTGGCCAGTTGCTTGAGCTGTTTTATTTCTTCACTTTGCTTTTGTTAACCGTGATTCTAAAGGAATCCAAATATTTTGGTAGTGTTTTGTCAATACTACAGAAATATTTTTGTTAACTGGTGCAATGTGCTTTTCCATACTTTTGGATAGTAAATTCATATCTGCGGGCCAGAAGTTTGAGTAGCATGCATTTGAAGCACTAGGGGAAAAGTTGCCTTTCTCCAAACTAAAGCAAAGTTCCTTATTCCATCAGTAGCTTAACTCTGGGTGGATGACTTAAGGTTCTTCAAACTTTTGGAAAACTCTTTTTGATGGGCAGGTGTGCCTGGCTTTGCTTTTCTGTGCATCCATAACCCACCTTAGCTAGAGAAGCTAGGGATAAACACTTATCTAAGCTTGGCAGATGTAGTCCACAAGTTAGATGTAGTGATAATCAAAACTTCAGGGATGCTTTTATTAACTTGGTGCTTGAGGTGTTCCTGCCATCCCACTAAGCTATGATGGCTTAGCACTCAGCTCCTTTTCTTTTTGAAGGATTCATGTCCATGCCTACCCCAAAAGACCAGGGGACTCAGTTTTGTTTCAGTCTTAGACATCTTTAAACTGGAAACTAATATGTAGCCAATGTTTCTCTGTGCCTCTTTGCTCTGTGGGCTCAGAAGATCCTTTGGGAGTGTCACATCTTGCATGACGGAGAGACTACAGGGTTTAATTCTTGGTTGTGGATTCTACACTGCTGTTAGATCTGAGATTTCCTAGAAGAAAAAGGAAACTAAGGGGAGGAAAAAAAAACTAAATCAATGGTTGAGCACAGCTTTAATAAGAGAGAAACAGCTAATGTGAGATGGGTTCTCAGGGTGTTTGTTGTCTCCTCACGAATGGGGGGAAGGACAATGAGAATTTCCTCTCTAGTTTCTCATCATTTCTCATCTACAGTTGCAGTAATCTTGCTCAGTTCATGGTTGGATTCTGAATTAAACTCTGGATTATGTTTTCATTTCAGTGAGCTGCATTAACATCTGTTTCCATTACTGTACAATTCTGCTACATAACTTGTCCCCATTTCTGAATAAACAAAGTTTTCTTCATATCTGAAGGGATTATCAAAAGCATCCATTTGGTGTCTGAAAGACTTAGATGTTTTAGACCTATTTTTAGAAATTAATGAAATACAGCATATGAAAATCTGCACTATATAAGACTCATGAATCACTGGATACCATACAAAAGTTTGTAAAATATCTCTATTTCAGTTAATTATAGTGTTGCGAGTCTACATAGTTATCTGAAAAACTATTTGAAACAATGAAAGGATTTTACTTTAGCAAATTATTTATTGCACTGTGATCATTAAGATGAAAAGAATTTTAATGCATGTTTAGATTTCCATTGCCAAACTGTGCAGCTTTGAACAGCATGCACAGCCAGGTCCTCATTATTTTCCATATCTATACACATTAAAAACATATGTAATAGTGAAAACCTATCAATTTTCACCACATATATCTTTATACTGCCATGCATTGGTGATTGCTGCATCATTTTTTCACTAGGAAAAGTGGTATATGTAATTATGGGGGAAGGCACAATTACAAATTGCATGCAATTACAGCCAAACAAGTAAACAAAATAAAACTACATTCAGCAAGCTAAGGAGTAGCTGAAAGCCTTTTAATGGAGATGCCAAAGATGAGCTTTTGCAGCTCTACAATTTGCCAGTCAGATTGTTGTTATTTAGGAGAACTTCCTCACAGAAGCTCAGAGTAGAGCAAGTGATTGGCAAATTGTCTTTTGAAATTGGTATATACTGTTCTGATTGGTTTTCCCCCATTATTCCTTGACAAGATCTTAATATTTTCAGAGTTGAGAGGCTTGAGTATCTTTCTTTCAAACTGAACTTTTCTATTCTGTGTGTCTCATGAAATGAGGCACATTCACTGTGAGGGGCACATCTCAGGAAATCAGTAATATTTGGACGGTGTGCTTGTAATAAAAAAGCTTTATGAGTTTTTTAAAAAGATGGCACAAAAGAGGATAAATGCTGCATCTACATTGTTCAGGAGTTTGTCACTGAAATAAATTCTATCTTTTGGATCTAAATCAATGGGTGAAGTAAACAAAGCTGCAGAGATAAGGTTGTGTTCTCAGCTATAGAGAAATACCGTTCTAAAGAAATTAAATTCTGCTTGTGACCAACTGGTGAGAATTTCTTTGTTGCCTTGTGTACAGTGACCAGAGCTGTGCTGTAATTACTGTGCTTGGGGCTGCAGGACACAGGGATCAAACAGATCTTTTCTCTTACCTTTCCTACCATGATGGGCAACTGCCTCTCACCCAGAGCTACAAGTGCCCTAATGGAATTTCTGATGCATTTTTTGCAAAAAGGGACAGATTCCCACAGAGGGAACTTTTTGACTTATCATTTTTTTTTTACGATTAAAAGTTATGGAGGAGTTTGGATAAAAGGAACAGCTGGCATAGGAATTCTTCCATATCTTTTTAACCAAAAAACATAATTAAAAAATGCTCCTCATCCTATCCAGACACAGTCAGATTATTTTCTGATAACATGGAATGTGTTCTGCAGCTGCATCCTCTTGACAAATAACCCTCCCTCTCCCCCAGCAGCATACTTCAAGATAATTGGCTGAAATGTTCTTAGCAAATAATTATTTGACCAATTAACGCTGTTAGTCTGCAGAGTAATGAACTGTGAATAGAGTTTTAATTCCTGTGAAATCCCACATTTTTACATACGGAGGGAAGATAAAAAGCATCTTAAAGTTGTTGAACAAATAACTTCTTTTGAAAACACTGAAAAGATGCAAAAGTTTTTCTTTCTGCAAACACTTATGGAAACCTAATGCTATTCAGATTGATGCTTGAGGGAAAAAAGCTATAAAATGAGAGATGAATACTGACATATCAAATTTTTATAGTTTGTTCAGACAATTTTTATAGTTTGTTTATAGTTTGAATCCTTTTTGAATTTATTCACACAGAATCATATAGTGAAAGATTAACTGTAGAGGTCAAGACATTTAAGGGCCTACCTGCTCTGTGAAGAATTTTCCATTTAACTCTTACTCTGTTTTAGCTAAATTAAATATTATTCAATAATCAAATACTATATATAGCACATTTCTTCTGTGCCTGCATAACAAATAATCAAACAGTTTATGTCAATATTAGATTAACAGTCTGTGTTCAAGCTATGGGTCATGTTACCAACTCACTGGTTTGCCAGCTCAGAAGAAAGCAGAAATGGAGGATCTTTGAGATGGAACATCTTCAAAAAGGACTTTGTAATTGGGCAGTAATACTCTCATAGTTGAAATATATTCCTTCCTGACATTTAAGCTGAGTTGTCAAGCTACAGCAGTGACTTGGATTAAAAATTCTATTGTGGAAACCAAGAGAAAAAAAATAAGAATCAAACAGATATATGGGGAGAAAACCTGTGTGCTTATATATTAAAGAAAAAAGCAGATAGCTAATAATGTGGGTGAGGAAAAAACCCCCATCGAATCTAAGAGTAGATAACCAAACCAGGAGTATTTGAAAAATAAATAAGATAGTGGGTGAAGGAGTATTAGCAAAAGTAGCAGGAAGTAAAGACTAAAGCCAAAGTATTTTAAGTGAAGGAGTGGAAAAAGTAGCTGAAAGCAAAGCATTTATCAGACTGAAACAATGACACAATCACACCATCGTGTTCTGAAGTAATTTGCCCGTAGGACAGAAAAATATCTTGTTTTGAAATCACATGGAAATTAAAATGCAGCACTGTCTCGCAGGTTCTTTTTTTAGGTAAGTTTTTTTGACAGCTACCCATGCCAGAAAAAGCTTCCTACCTTAGAGTCTGTAATTTGGATTAACAAAAATAAGTGAGTTGTAAGACTTTGATGAATCTTGTGCCAGTGTGTACGAGTTTCTTGGATTTCAGTGGTATGAATTTTATTTAAACTAAAAGTGGTTAAAAAAATTAAATATGTGAGTACAGATTTAAAATCAACAAGCATCTGAAAATATCATTAAGAAACGTCACCTCGCTACTTTTACTTAGTGTCACATTAAACAACTGAGCTTAAAATTTTACTAAATGAAAATGGTTTATATTTGGTTTCTGCATAATTCATTGGTACCTTGATTTGAAAGCGTTCACCAAATTGCCCCCCAAAACCATCCAACTGAATTTCACCATTTCTTCTCCCAAACTTTCAATTTGCATAGTCCTAAAGTATTCTGCTTTGCTCTGGCTGCAAACTGTTCTGCCATTGAAATTGTGAGGAACAGTGGGACGTGTCACATGAATAAATTCAGTTAAGATCTTAGCTTATCCAATATAGTACCAAAGGGATTCCCCTCCAGTGCCCCGCTGTCTCCATCCTTATGCTCTCACCTGCCCTCTCTGGGAGCTCACACAGAGACAGCAATGATTCTGCCTCACTGCCAGGCTGTGTCTGCATTAATGGTTTAGTTCAACTCAAGTGTTCTAGGGGAGGTTTAGGTTAGATATTAGGAAAAAAAAAATCGTGGAAAGGGTTGTAAGGCATTGGAACAGGCTGGCCAGCAAAGTGGTGTGGTCACCATCCCTGGAAGTGTCCAAAAAACATGTGGATATGGCACCTGAGGATGTGGTTTAATGGTGAGCACGGTGGTGGTGCTGGATTTGACAGTTGGACTTGATGATTTAAAGGTCTTCCCAGCCTTAAAAATTCTGTGATTCTATGTGCACTTCTAAAGTAAATAAAGGAGACCTTCCAGTGTTCTGGAAGATCACTGATTAAATACTAGCATTTTTTTTCAAAATTAGTTCTGTCTATTCTATCTTATAATGTGCATCTGTTTAAATAGAGGCTATGTGGAAGTGGTGCAAATTTTCTTAGGCCCTTGTTACTGGTATTTTGTGATTATCACATGTAATAGGTTTTACAACATTTGGGATGAAGGAATGGAAGCAGAGGTTCAAGAAAGATAGAGAATTTTATTTCTCTCCTCTCCTCTTGTTAATCTGAATAACAGCATACAGAATGTCTCAAACATGAGGTTGATGTTGGGCTGCTTAATCCTGTTGTGGAACTACAGAATAAATAGCAAAGAGCAATATGAAAGTTTAAAAGGCAGTTCCTACAGCAGTACAATCCTTCTTTCGCCCACTCAGTTCTCAGAGGCTGCAGCTTTAATTAGAACTGCAAGTAACCTTGATTTGATCTTTAGTTAAAAGTTAAAAAGTCATTATATATCAGCAATTAGAGCAAAGCAAATATTGCAAAAAGTTGTTTTCCACCCCAAGTTGCAAGAAAATCAAGGAATTATTTTGTCGGGTTTTTCTCATTCATGGGGCCTTTTATTTTCTCCTTGCCAGCATAATAAAAACTTACTTTTATTCACAAAATTGTGCAAAGGAAATGTTATGTATACGTTTATTACCTGATGTTCACAGCTGGTTTGATTGAGGAGAGATCAAAGCAGGGAAGGAATGTCACTGGAATTCAGGAACTAATTGTGTAGCACCATGGGATACATAAATAGTCAAATGGCTTGTAAGAAACTTATGCTGGCAAGTGCATTGCATTAATGATTAGTCTGATTTTGAATAATGACTAAATATAATCATTCCTGTCAGGGAAAAAGTTCTATATTTCTTGGATACTTTGCTCCTGGGAAATAGTGCCCCCATCATCAATCATTTTTTCCTACTTGAAAGGCAGCCATAATGAGCCTTTATTCTAATGGTGTAGGTCATCTTTACCTGAATCTACTTTATAGCCCTGTAATTGCCTTGATTTCTGTGAACTTACTCTTGATTTATGTTGCTATAAATAAATAAAGAACAAATATTAACTAATAGAGCCACACAATCTCCGTGTAATTATATAGATGTTAGCTGAATTAGCCTCTCAGCATCAGGCTTGGGAGTTTGGAATAAAGAACATCAAGAACTTTATAGAAAGGTTAGAGAATATTAATAGCTCCAAATAGAAGAAAAATTTCAATTATGTGTCTAATAAACAAATTACTCAAAAATGTGTTGTGCATGCCCTTAGTATGTAGTCAATTATGCATGTTCTAGCAGGCATTTTTTGGTTTTCCTGTACATTCAATTACTTGAATTTAATAATTTACATACTCTCCATCAACATACTCTCCATCAACATACCCTTGAGAACCCTCATCTGATGTTTTCCAATATAAAGCCTCATTGGTTATGTTAAATGCAGCTAAATATGTATTTCAGAGAAATGAGAAGGACATACCAATATTGACATCCCCTCCTGGAATTCAGGGACTGGAATCAAAATCACGTTGAAATCTTGATCTGCACCTCGCTGGAAGATTTTATTTCTAAATCAAACTTTTATGTTTTCTCTATTACTCTTTCTTAATGATTTGTATAAGTATATGCATTTCTGGGGGGAATTACAGGGTGCCATAGTACAGTAAACTCTTTATTTGAAGCAGATGGTGACTGTGAAGATCATAAATGTATGAAACCACATTGTTCTTATTTCATGTGTGAGGTTAGTGTAGAGGAGATCTGTTGCATAAAGATTACAACACAGTACCTATTAGTTGCATCTTACATACTATGTATTTAGTAGCAACATTTAATTTAAAGGCAAGGAAGCTCTGGTTCTGCAGGTGTTCAGTTCTAGTCTGTGTGTTCCACATGTAAGTGAACTATTTGGTAATTGTGTATGTAGTTTCAAACTGGGAATTTGTCCTTTTAAACTTCTTTTAAATGGTTCTGAATGGGTAGAATAATTAATCAGGCCACCACAGAGATGGTGTGTGCAGGATTCCCAGCCTGGACTTTTCTTTCTCATTGCCATCCAGGCTGTCTCCCTTTATTACACCTGAGCTTGGATGTGAAAGCTGGAGTGTACAATCAGTGTCATACCTAATACATGCTGTGTGCTCTTCTTAACGTAATATTATTGCTGAAAACTGCACGTGAGGTTTCGTGCTTTTAAATTTTAGAGAATAATTATCTGTTTCAGAAATGGTGTTTTTGCCAAGCACATCATCACCCAGTTTGTAAAACCCTTGATGCTGCCATCAGACCTGCATCAGAGTCAGTACAGGTGTTTTTTCTCTATTTTCTTGCAGTGGCTTCTACTTGCTACTTCACTCTGGCTTTTTTTTGGACATCTGATTTTGTTTTAGTCGTTGTTATTCCAAGCTAGTGACTTTTGTCCTTTGATCACATTGTCTCCTTGCTCAGATTAAGAGTTTTGCCAAGTACCAAGACCAAGTGTCCATATAGAAGGATGACAAGATTTCACTTACAAATACACGAGGAGCAGCTTCTGCTGAGTGACTTAGTAACAGTTTTCAGAAAAGATTTCTCTGGCCAAATGTTGATGGCCTTTCATTAAAGGGTCAGCAACATAAAAGCAGCTGTTGCTCTTGAATATGTGCCCACTGAAAGACTTAACAAACCCAGTGCTCTCAAAACTTTTTTTCTAAATGTAATTACTGTTCTTCATCCTTCCTCTTCTTTCTGTTCATCATGTTCTTTAAATGATTTCACATACGTTTTTGCTGACATTTGCCTTTTTTCTTTTTGAAGTCTCTGTCACTGTAAAATGGTGTTTTCACATGCTGTCTTCATGCCTCATCTAATACAGAAAGAGAATAATCAATGATGGAAATGCTTCTCTACCCACTCTGTGCTCTCCCTTCCTTTCATAATGTTATTTCTTTTGACATAAACTCAGCTAATGGAACAAATAAATAAAATATCCCACTTGTCTACCTACCTGCCCACCAATCTGGCCACCTGTTTGCCTTTCTACATCCCAGAATGGACAAGATTCATTCCATGTCCTGAAGACTACTGTGATATCCTTGCTTTCACTTACACCTTGTAGTTTGCAAGGACTAACATGCGGCTTTCTCATTTCGTATGAGATTGAGAGGGGTTTTGAAAAAATTAAGTTAATGAACTCAATAAGAATCAAATCTCAGAGTTCTGTGATAATTTGGGATAATTTTTACTTACTGCATACTTTGATCAAATGCAATTTATTTATAGAGTTTATTTGTTGATGTGTTTTTTTTTTTTAATTTACTTTTATCTGTATTTTGTTTGTTTATTGGTGATGGTATGGGGTTTAGATCAGAGAGGGATAAGGTGTCTTGCCTTTTTTTTTTTCCCCAGGGTTGTTTTTGTATCGAGCCCCAAAACAGGGTCAAAGCCCAATTGTTATGCTGACCTAAAGAATTAATATGAGCTCATGTGCACTGAGGGGCTTGTTCTCCTGAGACTGTGTTCAGCAGCTCCTTGAAGCTCTACAAAAGACCGATTACAGTCAGATCTGACAATCACTTGGATCTCTGTGCATGTCAACACCTGTCCTCAGATCAAGGGTGACAGGGAGATCTCTGGCTGTACGGAAAGAGATGTCAAGTCACTCAAGCAGTCTTCCCAGTTGTTGAACACAGATAAGTTATAAATCACTTCAGGTCAAGGGAAAAAAAAAAAACCGCTTGTGAGAAGGCACTGGGAGAGATAGGTGAAAAAGTGAGATAACAGCTGGAAAAGCAGCTTGTAAAGGAATTCAGTTCCTTCACAGTATCAATAAGTATAATGGAATTTGGATTTTCTACTGTAATTAATGCAACTGCTTGTGACAATGCAGCCTTCAAACGAGTAGTCTGGCTTTAGAAGTTTTCATCTAAGGGATGGAATTAGAGGTTACAGCATTGCCACCAAAAATGCTGTGGATTTGAAGGATGCTTGCCTGAATAGGGGACACTTGCATGAATCAAAAGTGATAATCCATTTCTATGACACGTGGGGCACTGCTGTGTTCCAGGATGAATGTGATCAAACTTTGCCATGCAACTCAGACATCGAGGGATGTCTGAGATTTCACTGACTTCCCAGCATCAGCACACCACTGGATTTCAGTCCTATCCTGCAAAAAACAGGAGGCATGGTACCTGCAGAATTGGGTATGGCAGGGACAAGGGTGTTAATTACTTATAGCTTTTACTGGGAAGCTCTTAGAAGACATAACAAGCATTAAAGTATTTGACTGCCAGCTCTGTGAGTGCATACATTTGACTGTGCTTTGACTTTCAAACAGGCTTTGATTGGGAGAACTATCCTTCCATAAAAACCAGACAGAGCAGAGAAATTTCTTTTTCTTTAAGTCATTTTCAAAACTTGGAAGAAAAAACAATACTCTTTTCTTTACAAGGCAGTTTTGCCAAGTTCACTGCAGGCATAAAATCAATTTCTCCCCATTGAAAACTGCTTTTCATTTCACTGAGTTGTAACGTGTCCATGAGGGGCCAGGAGGTGGAGTTGTCTGTCAAGGCTGAAATAACTCTTGTTGCATCACTTCTTCTTGCTCTAAAAGTTGCCTGCCTGATGACACTACCCACTGTTCATATCAGAAATTATGAGAGGGAGCAGAAGGTTCCAAGACTTTATGGTAATTGCTTATTTGTTTTCTTAAGTTCACTAGATGCTGTATTAAACAAAATAAATAAATAAATAAAAAGTAGAATAGTTTAATAGAAGAGGATGATTTCCTGCAAGTGACAGAAAATATGGTTATAAACCAGGAAAGACTCACAGTGTAAAATAAACCAGAGCTAAAGGATGAATTGGGTAATAACCACCAAGACTCTTTCTGAGAGTATTTATCTGTCTGTGGCATTTGTCCAGCACAAACCAGATGGTATCTGAAATGACGAACAATTTAAGCTACAGGAGGAAGAAGTCTCAGCTTGCTCATTAAAAACAAAGCAAAACAAAATTATTTTACTTGCTGATCTTACCAATGCTGTCCAAGAGCTGCAGTAATGGGCAGTGCAGATACTTAAGTTGAGAGAGTTAAGTTGCCATGTTAGGAGTTATACGTTGGAATATACAGACTTTGGTGAACAGGAGATGCTGGATGTTGAAATAGACACAGTGCATGGAGAGTATTAGTTTTAATTAAATGCTCTTGAGAAAATTATGGTATCAGAAAGCACAGAATAATCCAGTGGCTAGTCATCAAAGGTGTAGAAAATTCAAGTTCACATGTTTCTTCTGCTCAGTTAAGAAATCTCAACTCATTTACAGCAGCATTCTGGGGACCATTTTAAAAAAAAACAAAACCAATTTTCTTCTTTCTGTTGCATTTCTATTTGGAAATAAAAAAGTAAGCTGTAGCAAAACAGCTAATGAATATTAGCGATAGAAAACCTGGGGATATTCTCAGTTAAAAAAGGACAAATTAAAAAAGCCATAAAGCTCTATAAATTAGAAAAAGGGGTCACTGAAGAGTCTGCTTGCATTTTGTTACAAAAATCTTTGCTTTTCTTGAGATCGGCTGGGAAAATCTCTACTTTTCTAGAAAGTGAGGGAAAGATGTTAAGATGCACAGTCTCCCTGGAATTGCTGTGGCACAGGGACTAACTGCAGCTGATGAAAACAAAGATGCAAAAATGTTCAGAAACATGAAATCTTGGTGGTAAACAGAGTTTTAGAAGTGAGATAAAATAGTAGGTCTAAAGGAAGAAAAAGGACTATTAATAGTGCGTGTGGTTGGTGGACTAAGAAGACTGAGGCACCATTGTGAACACACATCAAGAGGAAAATTGTATTTAGTTAACATTTAGATTTCTTTCTTCAGATATAAAAGGACACTAATTGTATAATTCACAGTTCGTGTTCAGAAAGGGAAGAGATTTGCTGTGAACTAAAAGTCGTGCTATGAAGCAGCCGGGCAGGAGCGAAACCGGCAGTTCAGCACAATAGGCCAAGCATGAATTCCATTACCCCCGTGGCACAGCCTCTCAGAAAGCAAAGCTCTCTGTACACTGCCCAAAACTGGGGAAAAGTCAAGCTGTGGAACAGGGAAGAGGATGTTCAGTGCAGCAATTAGTCACCAAATAATGGGATGCCCCTGAATGATGAATAAAACGCTCTACCCGTCTTGAAATCCACTTGTTAGACCAGTTAAAATCCAGGCAGTGGATGTACAGAACTTCAATAAACTGAATTCAAACATGTAAAACTTGAACTTTGAATAATTTGTTGAGAACAGAGGATTTTTGGAAACTCGGAGTGTCTCAGACTTTAGGTAGCTAAAAAATAGCCTTCTGCTTTGAGGCACTTAAGTCTAGGACTTCTTTTCTCAGAAGCCATGGCAGGTTCTCTAAAAGCTCAACTGGGAACTAAAGAAGTTAAATTAGACCTCAGATTGAAAATCTTTCAGGTAATAGCTGTTTGTGTCTGCACACCAGTAAATACACCAGCAAAACAATGAGAGCACTGACAAGGTTTTGGAACTTTTATGGAGCTCTACAAATCTTCCTCTTGTTTATCTTTCAACATATAAAGGTGCCTTCATGGAAGTGAATAAAGGATCCATTTATCTATTTGTAGACATACAAATACATTAATTGAATATATAGATATGTCAGGCCTTATTTTTTCAACTCATTTAAATTAAGAAAGAAGCTATTTTCTTACTCATCAATCAAAGCCTTTCAGCAAGCTTTGTATGTCTTAAAGAAAAGAAGTGCACAAAAATGTTATAGCAGATGTAGATCTTTAGGGGTTTGGCCTTTTTTTTTTTCTCTTTGTTTTCCTTCCTCCATTTGCTTCATTTGTCTGTTGCCTAATTTCTCTCCTGGTGGCATCCCTACCGAAGGCAGGAGGGTTGGGACTTCCAACCCAGACCATTCTATATTTTGTGTCTCATTCTGAGTTATGATTCCAGTATTACTTTGACTATGCAGATATATTGGTACCAATACATTTCTTTATTGTTATTATTATTAATTTATTTTTTTTTAAGCCCTGATATCTATACTCATTGGTGGATTCTGTAACCACACTGCAGACAGTGTGAGGGGGAGAAATTTTTTAATCTCATATTCACATGAGCCATTGCCTGGAGCAAGGAGCCTCACAACTGTTGTTTTATGAAAGTAAATGGGAAAAACACTTCCTTTTAAGAAAAAATTAAAGTCCTTGAAATGTATTTGGGTACTGGTTCATAGACTGGAAGGTTTACTGGTTACTGTTCTGCTCTAAGAGAATTACCTTGGATCAAACCTGGTACAAGCAAAGTTGGGGAATAAGATTCCGAGGAACAGATCTGAAAATCAGGCGATGTGTTTGCAAGGAAAAATGGGGCCAATACTTTTATATTGCGATCTCAGCTTCAATACCTTTCTTTTAATGTGTAAAATAAATGCACCAGGGTAAAACTAGTGACTGTAAGAGAAAGGCATGTGAATAGCAGAAAATGAGTCAGGAGTAAAGAAGCACTGAAAAGTGGTATTTTTTTGAATAAAAACTCAAAAAACATAGACCACCAGGAGGCAGAGATAACAGAAGATGGAAGGTCCTCCAAACAGCATTTTTTTTTCCATTAAAGCATCCATAGGACAATAACAGAGAGAAAAGGAAACCACCTTTGAAATACTTGTTGCAGTTAAGAGGTCCAGAGGTGGAGGCTGTTCTTCATGGTGTGGACTTCTCCTTTTTAATCATTTTTAGCATGTGAAAAAGGAAGAAGCTTCTGTGAGAAAGAGCATGAATAAAAGGGACATTTAAAATACTTCCCTTCAACTCCATTGTTTACTTATACTCTTTAAAATTGAGATGTACAGGTCAAAGATCAGGAAAAAAAGAAATTTCTTACATCCTTCTAAAATGGAAACAAATTTCAATAGTGCAGGAATGAAACATCATTTTTGAACCAGCAAAATGGGGATTAAAAAAATCATCTCAGCTACTGATCTTCTTAACTGATCTTCTTGGACTTGGAAGGACATAAAAAAAATTCTCACACAAAAACAGGCGAATCGACCGCCACAAATGAGCAGTAAAACCAACACAATTGATTTTGGTCTCTGTTTTTAGTCAGAGGACAAATGCAAGTTTCTCCATGGAGAGGTTCTGACAATTTTTTTCCTTTTTTTTAAGCAAGACTAACAAAGTAAAAATGGGTAGTTGGGCACAACATTGGATCCCTACAGGCTTTGTTCTTAAATATTATGCATTTTCAAAGAGCAAACCACTGTGGAGTATTTTTGCAGCACATGAACAGCTCTCAAAAAGAAAGCTGTGATAATGTGCCTACCTCCATCTTTTTCCAGTAAAACACAAAAGTACAATACAAATTCTTCAGTCTATTCCAAACTTCTTAACCTGCAATTCAGTTTATTGGCCAGGAAATAAGAAGCAATATTCAATTTCCTCTTTGCCTTAGAGCAGTAAGAGCCAGCATTCATGTAGGTACAGCCCTCAAAGCTAAGGTTGATCCCAGCTGGAGTTAATGGTCAAGATAAATGAATTTAAATTATTTTAAAGTTTGTTTGTGGCAGCTGATGGTTTGTGGCACTTACCATAATGATTCCTCATGCTATTCAATCACTTCTCTTTTGAGCTAACTCAGGTGTTTCTACATAGCAGTGCTTGGAAATGAAAATGAATGTCACTCACTGAGTTTAGAAGACTTTTTAAGTCCCAGTATTGAATTTCTTTTGTCCAAATTTCATCTAATTTCACTCCACGTGCCTTACATGGTCTGGATCTAGACCCAGGACTTTTTGAAGGTGTGGGAGGTAGTAAACAGAAACAAAATTAAGTATTTGCAAAATGTTTTTAAAGCAAAATACCTGCAACACCGTGGGTTACTTTACATAGGAAGGAAATAAGAGATGTTTAGCTCTAAGAAGCTGAATGTTAAAAATATGTGAACCTGTGATAACTAAAATCACATCCTGCTCTTGTGGATTTGCTAAAGGTTAATAGGAGTTGAGCTAAGCCCTGCTAAGAAAAAGAACACAATTATGTTACCTTTTGCGCTCTAACCCAGAAATATATGGCACAAAGGCAAACTATGGAGATTAATAAGATAACATTGTCAATGCAGCAGTCTCTAAATGGAATCCTTTAATATATATGTCCTAAAAGTCCTTAGGAATGTATTCAGGTAAAATATGAATATTACAATCTTTTCTTTCTGAGCTGCTTTCATCAGAATAAAGTGACTTTTGTGCTTCACTAAATGCCAGAGCACAGCAGATAGGTTCACTAACCACAAAAGGAATTTCTTGAAATTATATTTAAATAGATGAACTACTCCTCCTATAAGCTGACTGTAAAGGGTGTAAATAATTCTGACAGCATTCGAACTCACCCATGCATCTTCCTGAGATATCAGATATATACTTTGTGTCATTATTTAGTTGACCATTGTAGACTTTCTTTAGAAAAAATCACCAGTGTCTGTCACTTTCCTGGAAAATTTCTGCTTTCTGTTTAAAGTGAACAATAAATGTCCCTACTCTAAAGATACTTAAGTTTCAGCACTTACTCTGATCTTCAGTAAGCCTACCCCTTCTATAGGTACTGCTCATTCTCAGCAAGAATTACTGAACACTCTAAGTGTTCAGCAGTATTTAGGAATGACATCTTAAAAAATTTTGTAGGTTTTTCTTTGTTTTGTTTGTTTTGTTTGGTTGGTTTTTTAAAAAATATAAACATATTAGAAAAATAATCAGTTTGATGTCATTTGTACCATCCCTGTTCTGGAAGGGCAGGATTCCGTGCCCATAAATGCAAAGGTCTTTATAGAATTGAAGATACCAAGCTCATACTAGAAAATTCTTCCATATCAACATGTCCTAGGTCTCCATTTCTACAGGTAAATCAGTGGGGAGGACACTATTTCTCCATCACATGATAAAGGTTTATATTTTTTTAGTCATTGTGAAATTGCAAGGACAACTGTATGTTTTTCCTGCCTAAATCTGAAACTGTTTTTGTTACAGATCTGTATAAGAACTTTAGATTGTTTTTATAAATCCAGGTCCAGGGTTAAAAAGTGTTTTTTCCATGTTGAAATTTCCTATAACTGTTGAGGCACAATGTATTAGCACAAGACAGTAGAAGAAGTTCTAGACAGAAACTCCACTTTTATTTTGACAGAGTACCATGTTCTAAAGTTTAGAATATTATATATAAAACCAGCATACAATATATTTTCTTTATAAACCATTTTGACACTTTCTTGGGTTTGATGTTTGAAAACATTACAACTATTCACCTGAATACAGTTTTAAATCTTGATTCTTGACAGTTAAAGCCCAATATTGGAGCAAATAGTCTTAACAGCAATCATCAGTCCAGCTCAGCACACTCTGTTGTGATTATCTGGAAATCTCTTCACCACCTATTGTGAAAGAGATGAAATACTTTCAATAAACTGTTTTTTTGTGAGTGTTAAAAATACAAGCATATCTCCATTTCTATCATCAACATGCTAATTTTGCCTAATTAGTTTATCACCATAAAATTCTAGTACAGATGCATAAAATCTTTCAAAAATGGTGTGTACATATGTCAAGACAAGTTGTGTTCTATGTCCATTTTAATTTGTAATGTTTTATCTTTTCATATAGACTTATGTGGAAGAGGTTTAATTTTAGTTCATATTTCATAACAACAAGTTATTTTGTTGGGATTTTTTTTTTTGTCATTCTGATTAGGTTACATACCTAGGATTTTAATAATGCCTTGGATCCCTTTAAATATATTGTTATACAAAACAAAAGGTTTTTTATTTTTCTCATTTTGGAGTATGGTTTTTAAAGACTGTTCTATGACATACACACCTCTTTGCCAGACCTTGATGAGCACCAATAAAGGCTGGATGACTTAGTAAGCACTATCTCAAGCTCCCCATGATGGAAGTCATTTCCCTGGTCAGAAATTATGAATCTCGTGGCTTAACAGCACTACTGTATTGAAGAGAGGAGACAAGGCAGATTGAGATCACAGAATAGTTTGTGTTTGAAGGGACCTTTAAAGCTCATCTAAGTTCAACCCCCTGCAGTGAGCAGGGACATTTTCAACTAGATCAGGTTGCTCAGAGCTCTGTCCATCCAGAATTTGAATGTTTCCAAGAATGGCACATCTACCATTATGAAGTATGACATGAAATAAAAAAAACAACTGCTTCTCTTTTCTCTTTTAAGCTCTTTCTTGAGAATAGGTGGCTTTCTTCTCTCTCCAGTACCTCCTCACAACGTGCCTTGAGTCACACCTGAGACTTGCACAAATTGCTCTTACATTGTAGTGATGAATCACACTTGAGCATAGCAGTTGTTGGTCAGAGTTTTTACATCCCAACTGTATCTTTTTCTCAGGTTTATAGCACTATTACTTTTAGAAGAAATGCTGCCAGATATGGTAAAAGATGAAAAGTTGAATGTATTTTGGGATATTGTCTTCAGCCTTCAGTAGATATCAGCACTCTGGTGTTAGCATTCATTTCCCTGTGTCTCAGCCAAAGTCCCTGTGCTTCTGGACTCCCTTTTCTCTTGAGTCTTCTGAAGTGTTCAGCTGTTCTAGGGCATGATGGAAGGCTTAAAATACACTATAAGCACTGAAAGTCTAAATACTCAGCTCTGAGAAGCCGTGCTGATGTGGGAGAAAACATCTCCATGGTTCTCCTGAGTGAGCAGAATTCAGCAGGCAAATAATCCTTTTAACCCCACTGTATTTCCTCTGTATTTCACATGAAATTGTTCTTGTTTCTTCAGACTGGCCATACTTTAATGCCCCCATCCCCTTCACTTGGCGAGGATTCTGTTACAAGCCAGGCATAGTTTCCTGGAAATTCCACTCTGCTGGACTATTATATTAGTGGTGAAATACCAGTTTTTGCTTTGAACAACATTATCACACAGAATTGCACTGAAAATGACATTTTAAAGCATTGCTTCAGATACACCATGAACACTTCAGCTCTTTGCAGGCTGCCCCTGCAGAAACTTCCAAGAGCTGCTGAGCGGGTGGATAAGGATCACATCTCCAGGTGTTTGTATTGAATCACAGTGGAGGCAGCCTGGCCTTAAGTTCAGCAAAATCTTGTTTCAAAGGGAGTGGAGCTGAATGAGCTGGAAGTCTCCCATTAATTTCATTAGTACATGTCCAATAATGGGGGATGATCCTGCTTGAAAGGGCTGAGATTTACTGGGGGTGCGTCTGACATGGGCTCTTTGTCAGCTTCCACCCCGCTGTTAGCAGGAGGCATTTTGGGTTTTGTGTTGGGAAACAGATACAAGCAAGGCTGAATCATGTTAAATAATGCCCCTTCAGAATTATTCTAAGAGTACCAAAATGGGGAGGGAAGGCTATTTTATTTTGTAACTGGTAAACATGTGAAACTAATCTTCTCTCCCAATTGTAGTACCTATAACACTGCAAAGCACTTTAGAAGTCTCTAAGAACTACTATTTTAACACTTCCTGAAAGTAATACAGGATTTTTTTACCAGTTGTTCTAATTTTTTGCCCATCTGAGGTTTTGTTCACCTCTTTTCATTACATGGATACATTGTGAGAGATGGAAACTGTACTGTGATATACACTACAAGATATGTTATGTTTTGTTCGAAATGAAAAACATTCCAGGTAATTTTACAATTATAGGCTAATACCAAATCAAATAGGACCCCCAGTGTCTACACAACATGAAGCCCTGTAATTTTTATCTTTCTGACACAGTCTAAACTCCAACAAACCCGATTCGATATTTTATAGTTTTATATTTTGTACTTAGAGCAATTAAAATTGGTTCTCATCATTTCAGTGCATGACTGCATAAAAAGAAACAAGATACACAATTTATTTTAATTAGATGTAATTTACACGTCTGTTTACAAAATAAAAATGAATAAATTTGTGATTGCAAACTGCCTAGCTCAGTTTAAAAATGCATGAGATCTATTCCTAAGTTTCTGCATTCAAGCTGAATTAAACATATAAGATAATCTTTAAAATGAATAAGTAATACAGATTTAATAACTTTAAAAAAAAAAAACACCCTCCAATACCTGGAAAATGTTGGCCCTCTAAGCTAAACAGTTATGCATTTTAATGGTAAATTTCTATCCCAAAATCATAAATAAAACATGCATGTTGATACTAACATCATCTGCTGCAAAGTCTTAATGTATTGCAAACGAGATGAAAACTTCATGTTTTGCTGCTTAAAGTAAGAAGTTAAGGTATCAGTGTATGTTCTAGTCCTTTCTTGTTTTTAAAACAGTGTCTTATGTTATAAATCTCATCAAACCCTGTGAAATTTCACATTATTTGGGACTTGAGAACTATTTCTGGGTTTGAATTCCATCTCTGCTGATGCAAACATGAGCTTGGTAAATTCTTTCTCAATCCATAGACATTTCTGAGGTTGTGTGGGGGTGCATAAATGTTCATAAGATGTGGGCCATGGATTTCCATCAGAATTTCCAGAGCTTGTTACAGATATGATCCAGTAAAAGTCTCCTTCTCTCCCTCTATTTTAATAGAATTTCTGCATTCTAATGAAGAGTCAAGCTGGAACATGATGGAATGGAATATAAAGAGAGATGGATGATGTAGATATAGTCAAATAGATTTTTATAATGTCTAAAACAGCTGCTGTGCTGCAGAGGTTCAGGTCCCATGTTGTTGTTGTATCCAGCCCTTCCACTGCACAATTACCTTGTTTTATAAAGAACATCTACATGCATTTTTCCACGGACATTTATACACTTGGGCTATGTAAATATCTATAACATAACTGTTGAAGTGCTACAATATTGCTAGTATGAGGTGCATTAATTGTTTAAGTAATTAACACTTCTTTTGTTCACCTCATATAATTTTTCTCAAACTGAGACTCCATTAGCCTGTTCTGTATTGTGTGCAGACATCAAGTCATTACAACAGTTGACACAAGAAAGTCTTGAGATGTGTGACACTAATTAAATCAAAATCTCCAAATTAAAAATAGGTTCCTTATAACTAATGAGGAGTGACCATCTATATGAGACAATATTCATTTTTTACTTCATTGATCATAAATTATTTTAGTGGGTTGTAGTAAATCACCTAAAAAATCCATTAGCAAAGCTTTTCTGTCCCTGCAAGTACAAAGAATATTAATTATTTTTGCTTCCTGAAAACACACTTTTTTTTCTTCCTCTTCCTCCAGTCTTCATTGACAAATGTTTGCAAAGCCGTTCTCCAGAAATAACCAGGGATTATAAATTTGCAATGGCTTTGCTTATGTAGGTACATACAAGGACCTTCCTTTGTATTCTGATACATCCTATGTGCGAGAGCTTAATAAAAGTGTGGTTTAGGTTTTTAATTTTTAGGGACTGTAGCAAAGAGCATAAATTCTCTCACCTATATGGTAAGTTTTACTGCTCATATTGAAGCTGTGGTCACTGAGAGAGTATATAAAAATACTAAAACTCATTGATCTGTAACTGTATTATGTCGGGCAGTTGTGATGTAAAATTATCATGGTGAGAATTGTTTTTTGTTTTTAATCAAAATCACTGCCATACTGAGCCTTGGCAGGCAAGATAGAGACTTGGGTTTTATGAAAAATTCATGCTAGATGTGTCCTCTTGTGGGTTCTTCATTCTTCTTGCTTCCAAACACCAACCTGATATTTTTATTAGTATTTTCTGACTGCAAAGAGCTTTGTGTTTTTTGCTAGCTTGTGTGAGATAATGCTTTATCTTCCATACTATACAACTTTGCAAGGTTATATTATTCCATTTATGACAATTTTAAATGAAAATTTTAAGGTGAAGGGTGAAATTTAGGAACATTTAAGAAATACCAGAGGTTTAAAAACTGTGTGAGACCCACTTCTAATATTTAAGTTCACAATTCCAGGGTATTATAAGATGGGGAATGGAGAAGGTGATGTATGGTATTAGTAGGTCCTATGTGCATATGAAGCAGTAGAGAGAATAGAATGTTTTGATTTAAGCATAATGGCAAAAATTAAGATATTTACCTTAACTTTAGTAAAGGCCAGGTATTTAAATCATAAAAATATGTAACTTTTGGACTTTTGGTCCTTGTCTGTTCCTCTGTAAAGTAAAGTTAGGTGTTTTCATTACCCTTTCCCCTAAACCTAATTTTCATTCTGGTACAGTGTGGCAGTCTTAAAGCACTATGTATTTATTAATTGATTTATTATATTAATCTTCTGACGCAGAGGGAAAGAATATTGGAACTCCCCAGGCTACTTCAGTCTCATTTCCTCTCCACTTCTCTTTGCCATCATTTGTTCTTTGGTTTTTCTGTAACTAGAGAGGCTGCAGAACAGTCAGTGAGAAGTAAGGTTTGGTGTTGCCTTTGTGGCCATGGATTTCACTGATCAGCCTTAAACTTGTTTAAAAAAATAATAAAACAAACAGTCAAAAAACCAACCAAACAAAAAATCACACTGCCATGATATTCAATCCAGAAATGGTTAAACTTAGCACTGCTCAGTGGAAAATTACTCCAGTCTTGTAGAATTGTTATATTAGGTGGTTTTTGGCTGAGGAGGTCTTTTTTTCCTCCCTTTTGCAGGTGAATTTTCCATTTGAGATAATTTTGGGATGCAAACTGTCCACCTTAATTTAGGAATACAGGTGGACTTGCTTCTATGAGCTGATTTTACTGTTATCAGTCTGAATACCTCCATGGCTTTTATAGCTTTATTAGGAACATTAATGTTAGGTGAAAACCACTTTTAATTCAGGTCGTGATTCTGGTGGATGCTCTTGGCCTGACCACCCAGAAAACATTATTCTGGCTCCATCTCAGCCTGTGTGCCCTGAGGGATTTTGGGATAATGATCCAAAATTGAGTTGTTTCAGAAGGATTTCCTCTACCTCTTTTTTCCTCTTCATCAGCCTTTGTGCAACCTTCAGCGTAGCTTTTCTCCTCTCACTGGTGACTATCAGCTCCATTACAGTAGAAAGGATGAGTCCTGTGGCTCTGTTAATTATTTACATCTGTGTAGTGAAGATGAGCAAGAGTCTGACACACAGAAAGCAGTGATCAGGAAAAAGATGGCCAGAGGGAAAGTGTTTGCTGAGGGCCAACTTAAACAGAGCTCCTGACAGAGCTGTTATCGTGGCAGTATGCAAACAATGTTCATGGTTTGAAACCAAAAGAAGGATTTTAACAATTAAAGTTGTATAATCTTAGATCTTGACTGTCTGCTGTTTGATTTTGTGTAGCCACACAGAGAAAGAGGTAAAGGCAAGCAAGTGTAGAGCATTATAAACCCAATATCCATATGCTGTGTGTTGCACCTGTGAGTACATTTGTACATAATACCACTGCTGGTGCTAAAAGCCTGTCACAGGAGTATAGAAATTGGAGTTTTGTGCGTCATATGAGGCTCGTTTAGCTTTATAATTAGATAACCTTTTGAACTATTTTGTCTACCGTAACACACAAAATTGGAACCCATCCTTTGGAACGGGATTCTAATGTGGTTTTCTTTTTCTCTTTTTTTTTTTTAATTACGAGTTTTTGACAGACCAAATTTTATATCATAGACTCACAGAATCATTTAGGTTGGAAAACTCCTCTAAGATCATCGAGTGTAACTGTTAACCCATTACCACTGAGTTCACTGCTAAACCATGTCCCCAAGTGCCACATCCACACACCCTTTAAATATCTCCAGGGACAATGACTCCACCACTTCCTTGGGCAACCTGTTCCAATGCCTGATCAGCCTTTTGGGAAATAAATTTTTCCCAATATCCAATCTAAACCTCTCCTGGTGCAACTTGAGGCCATTTCCTATTGCTCAATCCCTTGTTACTCGGGAGAAGAGACTGACCCCCATCTCACTACAATCTCCTTTCAAGAGAGTTGTAGAGAGTGAGAAGGTCCCCCCTTGAGCCTCCTTTTCTCCAGGCTGAGCCCCCCCAGCTCCCTCAGCTGTTCCTGGTACCCCAGACCCTTCCCCAGCTCTGTTGCCCTTCTCTGGACCTGCTCCAGCCCCTCAAAGTCTTCCTTGTAATGAAAGGCCCAAAACTGAGCACAGGATTCCAGATGTGGCCTCAGCAGGCACGACCAATGCAAATCCTTGATTGGATTTGGGAAACTTTGGCTTGGATAGCTGTTTTTGCTCTCCCTGTATAAAGCACAATGAGTCAAAGCCTGTTGACAGTCCTGCTTTTATAGAGAGAGGGCAGAGATGAGACACTTGTTGCTGGACGCGTCAGGGCTGTGAGTCAGCACCGATGACTGGTTTTCAAACTGTGGTGACTCAAAACCATCTTTTGATTTCTGAAGTTCTTAATTTCCTCTTTTGTTTCTGTTTGTTTCAGTAGTGCTTTCTACAGCCTTAACTCCTCTCTTACCTTTGGCCATAAGTTGTGAGGGTGTGCTATAGATATATTAATTCATTTGTCACCGGTTTTATTCTTTCCTG
This sequence comes from Neopelma chrysocephalum, assembly GCF_003984885.1. Taxonomy (NCBI): domain Eukaryota; kingdom Metazoa; phylum Chordata; class Aves; order Passeriformes; family Pipridae; genus Neopelma; species Neopelma chrysocephalum. The sequence goes on from NW_020897767.1 coordinate 4,770,295, forward strand.
TAAATATTATTTTGCAGTCAGTATTCTCTGTCTGCGAGGTCAGAGGCTGCAAACAACACAATACTTCTCCTACTTTCCTCTTCAATTGTCCACATCTTATTATGTTTAATATTCTCCTTCTTTCATGGACTGCTGAATACCTGAGTTAATTAATTGAAGGTGACTTCAAATTTATATTAATTATCAGTCTACATGGTTGAATAAAGCTCATGGATAAAAGTAGCAATGAATAAGGGGTTACTTATGATGGCTAAATCCTTGTTAAATATGAAATCCTTTCTTTGCATATATATGATACCAAAGAGTAAAGATTTTAAGTAATTTCCATACGTTTATCCCAATGTTTCAAAGATTTTGAAAGTGTGAATCTTGTCTGTGTAAAAAATTACTTTTTTAAAGCAGTTATGAGACCATGCGTGTATCTATAGAAATTAACATGTAGTATTCAGCCTTTTGGAAGATTTCAAAAGAGAAGTAGGAAGATTTCAAACATTTCACTAAAAAAAAAAATTAATCATGGAAGTATAGTCTCTTTTTCCAATTAATCCTCAATTTTCCCACAAAAGCAACTTCTAATGGCCATAACTTAGTTAACAGAGAGAAAAATCCTCACAATCTTACATGTGTGTTTGACAAGCCACATACTGTATTGCACCATAGTGCTTTTATTTAAGCCCATATTTACCCAGAGAGATCCCAAAATTTGTGTGGATTATTCTTCTTAAGAATAGAATTGAATTCAAGGGCTGTGGAATAAGGTTTTGTTCAGGATAACAGCTCACTGTGGAGAAGATTCACTCCATAAAGACACTTAGGAGAGCAGGAAGGATCTGTAAGTCACTGATGTACAGCAGAAATGGGAATTTTGAAGACATCCCACAGTTTGGTATAATTAGTTCTTATGACTGAGGACGGCTCAGGATTAGAGCTACTCAAAAGATGCTGGTCTTGAAGTAAATTGGATGCAGTGATGTAAAAGGGATGTACCACGTTTGGTTGCCTTGTCTTTTAGTTAAAATTCTAACTAGTGGCCTAAGATGTTGAAGGGAAAAGCACTTTGTAAAAACTCAGCTGAGAAAGACAAAGATGAAAAAATAAACAGAGAAGCAGGAGATTTTATGTTTTTTTTGGTCACAGTTGTCAAATAGGAACATCTCTAAATGAATTGGCAAGAGGTGGGGAATATGTTTTACTGTAATAACATTTTGTGGACTTTGAATTTGTGCTGGGCTCCCTAGTATGTCTCCTTTTGCAAATATCTTTTTTTTCGTATTTTGTAACCCCTTAGTAAACTTAGCATAAAAACTTGTACCTTTACTTGCATTAAATTAGGGTATTTCTAGAAGAAGGAAACATACATCATGAAATAATGTTCCTCCATGATTTTTTCTAATAAACACTTGTATATTGTTTATGATAACAAAAGTTAGTGGAAATAATCAGCTTGCAGATTCTTGGTTGTATTCTCTAGTTTGAGATTTAGTATAACACTGCCTGAAGTGAGGGAATTTCAGTTTTCATTAAGCACAAGCTTAAGGCAGATACCATGTCAGAAGGGAATGATAAAATGATGGTTCTGGTAGGGACCTTTAATACTTTCTCATGATGGTTCTTTAGTGTGAAACCAGAGCTCGCGTTTGGTTGATCCCATTGTCTCCTGCTGGAGGATTCACAAGGACTCTCTTTCCATCCTTCCTGTCGTAAGGGCACCTTCTCTGAAGGGACTTCAGCCTGTGAACTGCACAGGTATTGCCAAAACATGATGCAATTTTCCTCCATGCTTTCTCACATGCTGTGAACAAGCAGCAAGCGTGACACGGTGTGACCAGATCAGAAATGGTGTCCTGGCTGATTCAACAGCCAAAGAAACCCAGATCCAGAATTAATCTCTTTCCTGTTCTTAGCCTGTCTACCCCTGGGCACAGGCTGCTTTCTGGAGGATTTGGGGAAAGGAGCAGTGGTCTGTCCACATGGCCATTCCAGGGCTGTGCCTAACCTTGGTACCCTCACTGGGCATAATCCTGACCCCCACCCGTGGGTGAACACAGTGCCTCATCCCTGGGGAGGTGCCCAGTGCTCCAGTCACCCTCCACTTGGGCTGGGCCTGCAGCCCAGGGAGGAAAAACCCTGTGGCCCTGGCTCAGCTCCTGCCACTCTGCTCTTTTCCCATTTCTCAACCATCTGTTGAGAGACAATGACTCAAGGAGACAGCTGGATTTTCTGCTGCCTGACCCAGTCTCTGAGCTGTGCAGCACTGCATGAGCAAGGCTGCTTCCATCCTCTTTGTCCTCCAAGCAGCATCCCAGTAGGAGCGTTTGAAGCATCGAGATGGTGTATTACCATAATTGCAGCCAGTAGTTTTGACTATTTTTCCACCAACTGGCAAGGCTAGGAATTATTATGTCTCTTGAAGGGAAGAAAAGACACCATCCGTCTTTTATATTCTTTGTATTCTTGCACTGATGTAAAATACACTGAGATTATTTTGAAGAAGAACACTTTAAAATTCCTTTTCCTGAAGTTCACTTGATAACGTTGCCAGAAGTGGATGTCTGCTAAAGGGAGAGGGAAGAGGAATAAACAAGATAAAAAGCTACTCATCTTTATTTGCATTAGACATTTCAAAAAGTGCAGCAGCTGGGAAGGATTCAGTGGGAAAAGCAAGTGCTGCTTCAAAGTATCACAACATGCAGCTTGCTTTGGCTTAATTTTTTTTTTATTCAGTGAAGGTGGCAGGAATTGTGGGCAGAGTGTGCTTGGAACCTTCTGTCTTCTTCCACTGTTATTGATGATTGAGACCTGTTAACTTTTAGAATCATTTTAAGAACAAAATAAGTCACAAAACTTCTATAAAACTGGGCTTTTTGGGACTGAAGTTCATTTACATTTTTAAGTCAAGTTGACTTCCAAAGCATCATGCTTGTAAACAAACATAAAGTACATATGAATTTATCTTAATCATATGAATAAGTTAATGGCTTCTAATCTTCTGCTTTCACAAGTGGTGCACAAAATTTCTCTTGGAGAAAAAAAACATTATGAGTAATACTTCCTGAAGCATATTTCAGTTTCCCCTCCTATGTTCCCAATCAAAGAAATCTAATTAGGAAGCTCCCCTACTAGTACTTTGAGTTAGAGAATATATTTAAAATCGCAGGATGTTTGTGTCCTGAAGGAATATTGTATTTTAAAAGTAAGAAACATCAAATTAAAATTAAATCCCAAAATCTTGATAGACAGGAGCATATCAGACTAGACTATTAAGATTTTAAATGCTAATTAAGAGATTCATTCTTTTCAGTCATAAAATTTAGAAGATATATATATTTATTGATATAGTTTTGGTCACAGATCTCAAGCTTTCTGTTTTATAAGGTATGAAAGCCCTTCAGCAGTCTTGGGTTTATATGTAAGTAAGTAATGCAAGTACCATGGTTCACATGTTCACAGATCTAATTTTTTTTTAATGAATGTTCCCAATTTTAGAAGAAAAAAAGATTTTTTTCACTCCTGACCCCCTATCACAGTTACTCTAACACAATAAATAAGCAACTTATTACTGGCAAATCAGAAAATTAGTTTGGTTTTGTTAAATGTGAGGTACCTTCAAGTCCTGATACAACTGAAATGGGAACCAAACTAAACCTTTCTGTTTTATATGACCAACCTGACATTGAGCACTTGGCCATCCTACACTGCTTTATTTATGTTCTTCTTTGAAAGCTCTGCAGAGTCAAACAAGTCCTGAAGGAATGTTGGGCACTGCCAAGGGTTGTAGTTACTGTAGGAAGCTTTACATGCATGGGATACTTCATGAGATGAAGTGTTCGACCTCCAGGTAACAGAAAGAAGAGTAAAATACCCAAAGTCCAAGCTTCTCTCTGGTTTTCTGCCTCTTATCACCATAGTCTTCAAATCCTAACATCTACAATAAATTTTAATCATCTTTCAACTTTCTGTTGTTAATTTCTTCCTACATTTTGCTGGAAAATACAGGAAAAATGTGTTCTTTGTGAAACATTTTAATACCTCTACATTTGCTTTGTGTGTATTTAACCACAGTGAGAATAGTTTATATTTCCTTTGAGTTCAAAAATTATTTAGACCCCTGAGCTTAGGGATTTTTATTTTTTTAACTGTGTAGCATGCAGCCATATTAAAAAAGTATGGTTTTTATTTTCATTCTGGAAGCAAACAAATCGTTTGAGACATGGTTCGTTCATCCCTATATACATTACCTTTTATCCTGATTGCCAGAGTGCTGTGTTTCTGTTAATCAGGAATTCCTCAAGGATGGCATTGCTGTCCTTCCATGGCTGCAAGGTGTGAAGCTGTGGAGGTCAGAGGAGGGATCAGGATGCTGTAAATCCTGCCTTCCTGCTGTGTTAGGGGTGCTGCTCTGCTCACCTGCCCTGTGCTGGTTAGGGTTTTCTAACTGGTACAAATGTGTTAGGATTTTTCTTTAATGGCCTTTACTAAGAGCCATCTGTATTTGTTGTAGAAGTTGTAAATCCCCCCCAGAGCTCTCCTTTGGTTTGTCCTGCTGAGTCCAAGAGACAAGATATGCCAAAGCCGAGGTTTTCCCACTTGTGAGGGAGCTTTCAGCTATTGCCTGTAATTTCTGTCCTTCCTCTTGGAGTTTGTGCCTCAAAGAAGGTGAAAGCATATTCCCCCTAGAGCACAGTGCATCCTTGGATAGACTTCCCTAAAGGACTGTTAGAGAGTTTAGCACAGACCTAAGGCTCCAACACAAACAATCAAGGAGATTTAAGTTGTTTTCCTGAAAAATTTCCACGCCTTTGGTCTGTGTGTAGCTAATCATATACAATGTATAAATTATGATTCATCCCTTAAATGAGCTGAACCCCTCAGACCTCTAAATGTTCTTTACAGTGTTAAAAATCTCAAAGTCTTTATCATGTCTAATTTTGTTTGTGGGGTGGGTTTTCGTTGTTTCTTGGGTTTTTTTTTTAAATCAATCAGAACCCTTTCTAAGAGATAAACAAAGGACATCCCTGAATTCCCTGAAAAATCCCGATACCTAACCCTGCAGAGATAAGGGGACAGAGATAAGTGATTGCAGCAGGGGAGGTATCCCGAAGGGAGCAGTCACAGCATCCTTATACTCTCCCTGCCATCCCGGGCTGTGCAGTTCCAGAGGCAGACTCCTGGGATGGAGCAACAGTTTCTCTGATCTAATGCAGCCATAAATATGTGACATTTATATGTAATTTCATAAATATCTACAATTATCTGCGTAGCACAACAGTGAAAGTAAATACTGGTACCTATTACTCTTGATATGATTCTTGATAGGCTATTCACAGGACAATTGAAAATCTTATGATGCCTTTTAGTGTCTGCAAAGCTTATTTCAGCAAATGTAAAACACCTGTATTTTGGGAAATAATCCTCTGACCCATTGATTTCCTTTTAATTACAGTAATCATTTCTTGATGACTTTAATTCTCCTAAATACACTCATGACAATGCAGTAAAATCTGCAAAATTAACTAATACATGGAGTGATGCCCTTAGCTTTAACAAGGGAATGAAGTGTAGAACTTTCTTTGTCTTGTTGTGGATGTAAAAACACGTATAAGAAATTTTCTGTCTGTTTTTTCTAGGTCCTGAGGAAGCAGATTTCAAGTGCACCCCGAATTTTGTCAGCTGCATTGGTACCAACAAATGCATTCACTTGTCCCAGCTCTGCAACGGTGTCTATGACTGCTCTGATGGGTATGACGAGGGAGTTCATTGCAGGGGTGAGTAAATGTGCTCAGGAAAAATTACTTTAAGCTGAAATCTTCTATTATATTTTAATTTTGAATTCAAAGAGAACCAGAACTTACTTCTTTGGAATACATATACGTGTATATATATATGTGTGTGTGTGTGTGTGACTATGCATGTAACAACCAAAAGCAAAACTCACAGAGATATATTTTAATATTATTATTTTAATGTTATTATTTTATTTTTATAAATATTTTGCATGAAGAAAATGCAAGTAAAAGCACAAGTTTTCAGACTTCATGAGTTACTAAGCTTGTCTGATGGAGATAGTTATATCAAAAGAAGGATGAGGAAGCTGTTTTGTAGTGAGCAGCGTTTGAGCAGCACGCTGTTTGCTAGGATTTTTTTTTTCCTTATAACTTTTTTTTAAACAAAAAAGCCAAAGAAAAACACTGAAAAATATATTAAATTTGCTAAGAGTATTATTTTGGGTTGAAGACCTGCTTTTGGGAAGATTTTACTCTAATGATCTACTGTTTAGGAGTGTAGTTACCAAATTCTGACAATGAGAAATCTTGAGCAGAAGGTGATGGAGGTCAGCTCTTTTAATAGCTCTACTGCTCAGATGACTTACTGAGGTCTGCCTTGGGGATAGTTATAAGTCCAAATCTTCAATACCATAAGTCAGTTTTTTTCTATCAGTAGATTTCTAGATGAATGATTGTTGATGAACCTCAACAGATCTCATGTTCAAAACCAGAAGCTCAGAGACAGGTCCTGGGACTTCTGCCACAATCCAACATGACAATATACAGTAAAAGATACAATTAATGGTATAGTTCAGAAAGTTAAATTAGAATTTAAAATTTCATGTGGGCGTATTTTTGGAGCTGTCAGAGTAAAATCTAAGTCGGCACTGAAAATAAGCCACATGGAAAAAACAAATTAAAATAAGAAAAAACCCAAATGCCATCTGGAATTAGTCAGTGTAATACTGCTGACTTCACAAAACTACAAATGGTTATTTTTATATAACCAGGTGAGGATACAGGCTGTCATAAAATATATGACAGTTCTTATTCACAGTGATAGGAATCATTTCTCTTCTTGAAGGCTCAACTTTTGATTAGTCCTTGTTCAATGAGCATTATACAAAATTAAAATTTGTGTCAGCATATTGGTTTTAGCACTGGTCCCAGAATCCAAAAAAACCTCATAAATTAAACTGGCCAAAGCAGTCTTTGGCCCATACTGAAGCCTTCTGTTGATGCAGGTGAGTGTTTTTCAGAGGACAGTATTAATCCATTAAGCACTGTTTAAATGTATATAGTCTTAAAAAATTCATGTATGTATAAATTACTCTGGGTTAAATGGCAGAGGATTAAAAACTTCCGGTGCTGAATAATCATTGCATTAGAACTGTCTTGTATTTTTATTGTGTTTTAACTCTTTAAATCAGGACATTAAAGTAATTAGATATAAATAGGCTAAAAATAAAATCCTGTGTTAGTGGAAATGAAATACGTTTGCTTTTCATTGTAACATTTTGTACATGTAGCCTGTACTTTGGAATGGGATAGCACATAAAATACCCAATCTTTATTCACGTCCTTTTAATTTAAGCTCTAATGCACCTTGTAAGGTTGATGTTGATTCCCACTCCTTTCTTTATTATCATATATGAATATGAAAACTGCCCAATGGAAAAATTAATGTCTGCTCTAATAAATCACTATAGAATTTAGTTAAACACACTAAACAAACATTTAGTCTCTGCCACCCAGAGCACGTAGGTAATGAAGTCTCGCAGTAGCTCATCTAGGAAATGGTTAACAACTTATTAATACTGATTTTTGTGGAAATTACATATTTTGACTTGCTTATTAGAGGCAGTACTGGAAATTATCAGTGGACACATTTCTGTCAGCGCAGAAAATAAATACGGAAAACAGTAATTTTACATTATGATCACGTGATTTGATACAAACAACTGCTACTAATGTCTCATTACGTTCCTATGTATTAAATATTTGGTATGAATATTTTATAGTTGTAATTGTTCTCTCTACATATATCAGAACAATGCTTGGGTAACCATTGAATCATTCTGCTGTACCTTCTGAGTCTTGAACACACAAATCATATATTTAGCTCATCTGTGTGGCCAAAAGCTGCAAAGTGACTTCAAATACCCAGCCAAATAGCTTTTTCCTTATATTAATCACAAAAGTGGCATCCTCAATATGTTCCACTTTAATTAACATCTTTCATGTGAAATTAGTGATTGAAGAAGATAGCAATTTTCAATATTCAATTGCAAACAACTCAGTTGGTCACAGAGCTGACGATTTTAAAATAATCTATTGCTGGTGACACTGACAGTGCTCTGTAAAGTCACACTCCAAGCACCAGGAAAATAAGTTATGGTGAAATATGGGGGCTGTGACCAGGGTAAAGACCATTTCAGTGCTCAGGTCACTCTAAATGGGTGAAAGCTTCTAGTAATGGTTAAGAACTAATGGAGATTTGGCATTCAGTAACTGGAACTATTCTAATTTCTTTCTTTAAATTTAACATTCTTATGTTAACTCGTTATATTGCAAATTTTAGGGATATGCTCAGGCATGCACTTTTCCCTGGCAAGTGAAAAAATGGTCATATCTGCAGTGTGAAATGGTAATGTGTGGGAAATTTCAAGGAAATAGTAGTAAATACAATGACATTCCTGTCTCATCATCTTTTATTTCAGACACATATACGTTTTTGCTGGTGAATGTAATGCATAAATTCAGGAGGGGTTGTGGCAATATGAAATAAAAAATGTTTTATTATGTATGGTTGTTTCAGATTATGTGATTCAATGTCCTTCTGAGGAGAAGGGGGCGAGTAGTTCACTGAATTTGAAACTCAGAGCATATCATAGTGATAAGACATCTGTATTTGGATTCCTTGTTATTTTTTGACTGATTAAAAATCCTTTCAAGAGTCCGAATAAACAAGGGATCAAAGTATCTACCAACCCTTTCTATAAAGCTTAGACTGGGATGAGACTGTTAAGCTTTCTCTGATTTATCAGATAGTTGTTTCCACCACAATCCAGTCCTGCTCAATGGAGGAGTTCCTGCCATCAGCTCTTTGGAGGGTTGATAAGGCTCAGATAAAATTTACCAATGCCAAAACTAAAGCCAAGCTCTATTAGTTCTAGTAGAAGACAGATCCAGAGTTACTCTTGACAATTAAGCTTCTTTCTTTGGCACAATTCTCCAGGTTTTTTGGGTTTTTTTTGAGAGCCAGGCCTTTATTTCAGTTGCATTTGCAGCCACTTTTAAAGCTCAGCCATGCAATGAGCTGAGAACTCTTCTTGCACGGGGGAGCTGCCAAATTCTTGCAAACTTAATTGTTTAGCTCTGAGTATTTCCTTCATGTCGTTCATCCCAGTCCTGCGTCCGTAAACCCTGGATGAGCTCACCAGGGGCATCCCTGAAGGGGGCTGGCTGTGGTCAGTTAAAGCTGGTGTCATGTGGCTGCAGCTTGTGCCAGTCTCTCATTTTGAGGTCTTTTTGAAGGTTAAAATACTTCTTCTTCTTCTTCCCTTTTTTTTTCTTTTTTTTAAAAAGTTTTAGGAAGAGCTTAGGCAAATATCCATCACGGATTGGTTGTAGTAACCTGGCCTTGAGTAGGTAAAGGATTAGATTATTAAGGAAAAAGTTGTTATTATTATTAATAGCTACTGGAATAGCTGTGCTAAAATTTTAGATATTCCAGCCAGAAAATGCTAAAAGAATACTGAAAAAAATACCAGCACAAATAGAATCCTTCCAAGTCCTCAGATTATTTGGATCTTTATTTGTGATCTGAACCATAATCTATAAAATCTGTAATCAATAAAATATTAAAAAAACAAACTCTGGATCATTTAGTGATAAAAAACTGCAGAACACATAGAGAAGATTTGGCCGAAAATTGTTCTGTTTGTAGCTGCCTATAATCAGTGTATTACTTGCCTGTTTAGGCTCTTTGAATGAATTGTTATCATAAGATGAAGATAAATGCTGCTATTACTGAATCATGTTTTTGTTCTGGTCCTTCTACAGCTTGAACACTGAGAAATTTTAAGTAGGGTTTACCAGAGGGGAAAATACAAATTTCAGAATTTCATGGAAACTTCAGACCTTTGAAGAATAAGGAAAAAATATAGAACTGAAAGTTATGGACCTTTATTTAGATCCTAGTCTTCCTTGTTTTTTAAAAAAAAAGCTTTTGGTTTGGTTTGGGTTTTTTTGTTTGTTTCTCATGCAATTTTGTAACAAGGCAATAAAGAAAACCTAAAATAGTCAAGAATTGTAAATGTTGCTCCATTTGCTCATGTGACTGTTTCTGGAAGGAAACAGTCCTTCCAGAAATGCACACCAGCAAAAAATTCCCTGTAAACTCATTTGGTTTACTCTGACAAGCTTTAAATCACTCATCCTTTAAGAATGTGATGTACAAAGTGTCACATGAGGTTACTGAATCCTTGGGGCCCCAGGAAAGCTCCCAGTGCTCCTGATTTACCAGTGGAGCTGTTAAAACCGTCAGGTAACGTTGGGAATGATTCCCACTGCAACTGCTCTGTTTTCAGCATCAAGGCTTTTACTTGTGGCTGAGAAAGCAAAGAGAAAAAAGTGTAGGCACTAAAATAAAACAATCATAGGTGTTTTCGCTTTGCAACAGGGCTGCTAATAAGGAGCTACATTTATCTGGGTGAAAGCTTATTTTGTGTTCTTTGGTATCTCCTCATTTCACCATCCAAATATCCAATTTCTTGTACATTACTGTCTTTCCCATCCTTTTGCCTTAATAGAGCATGATGTGGCTCGTTGAAATTAGCCAAGGTCATTTAGTCTATTCTGCTGTCAAGACAAAGAAGTGATGGGCTTGGTGATTTAATAACTTTCCATCACAAAATCCTGTTGCAGAAAAGCAAATTAAAGGAGGCTGGTGGGGGGATAGAGCAGTGGAAGACATTTGAGTGATGTGATTTCATCCTACCTTTATGGCCTGTTGCTAAAGAGATTTTTTAGGCTAGAATTCACAAATGAACACTCTTGTTAAGGTACCAACATTGACTATGTGGCAAATTAAGTGTAGGATTTAAATGTTTGGCCATATATGATAATAATATATGATAGCAGATCATTATGTAGTGCATGGTTTGTAGAGAGTGTTGTTGTCCTGTCCACTGAGGGAGAAATGTATATCTTGTCTACTCCCAACCAGTATTTCCATTTCAGTTGCAGTATCCATTTTCCTGTGAGAAAATGTTGAATACTGTTCCTTACTGGCAAAATCAAGTGTTGGTCAGGCATGGCCTCCCTGAATACAAACACTGGTTAGTTTTCCTATTTTGAACGCATATTTAAATACATAAAATTTCTTCAGGTCACAGAAACCACACTTACAATGGGAAATGCAGTGTTGGATGGTCGCACCATGGAGTTCTTTGTTATGAGAGAGAGGAGTAAAGATTTTAACTCAAATATTTCAGTTTTTCTGTGATCCTGCTGCCTAATAAAATGCACAGATGTAGCAGACGTTTATCTGTCATGTTTGAGACAACATGATGGTAGTTAAGAGGTCCAGTTAGTCATGATGGTAGTCAGGCTCATCTTCAGGGCTGCACAAATGTGATTAAAACAGCTACAGTGACATAGGGGATGTGATGGAATGATCAGAGAAAGCTTTGTTCTACTTTCCAGGGATTTAGGTTGAATGGTATTTATTGTTGCCTGCTGTTTTGAGGCTGCCCTCTGAGTAAACAAACATTGAAACTCTTACTATAAACATCCCCTTTTCAGTTTTATTCAACACTTTTTATGATCTTTCTGTTGATTAACTGTGTAGAGTTACCTGATTATTTTTGCCTGTTAATAAACCGATTAGCTAATAAAACTCTTTAAGGAATTATCTTACATAAGAATTGTAAGATGCTTTTTGTAAGAATAAATCTCAAAATACTTCTATGAAGATAAATACTCTCTGGCCATAGCCTCTGTATCAGGAGTTCCAGATAAATTCACATGGCAAAAACCCCTGACACTCACAAACTCAGCCTGTGAGCAGGAGTTGTAACTGCTGCCTGGCTCCCGTTAGTTCTCATCACAGGGTAAATCTTAATTGCATTTTCAATATTTAGGCATCAGAGTCAGCTTTTCACAGGGGAGAGATTGAGGCCAGGCACCAAATGCTTGCAAGACACTGGTAACCTTGAGGCATAGGGAGAACGAAGCACTAGGTCTGTCTTCACTATCACCTCCAATATTCAGGGAGCGGGGATAGCTTAGACATACTGAATTCTTATTTAGAAGGAATAATGCTTTTTTCAGTTTCCCTTTGGGCATTTTTTTTCTTTGTTAAGGTATACAGAAACTATTAAATTTAGACCTATAGCAAAATAATTTAATTAGTATTTCTTGCATTAACTAATAGTAAAATTATGTCTGCTGAATAAAAACACATCTGAGGGGTCTGTCCATCAATAAAACATGTCATTAAATTCCCATGGCCTCTTTTTCCAGTGACATTATTTGCCTATTCATTGCTTCAAACAACAGTTTTAAAATAATTGGGCAACCTGGTGTTTGAAGTGAGGAATAAAAAATTGACAGGCACATGTGCTGAAAAACGTGATTTGGGTCCTCCTAGAGCGATTTATAATGTCAACTTAAATTTGTAGAATGGTATCAAATTGAAGACAGAAAAGGAGCCAGAAAAGAGCAAATTCCGGGGCTAACGTCACATAATTTGTCAGAAGTGCAGTTGTCAGTTTTCTGCCTCCGGAGCCCTCAGCCAAGCTAAGTTAGGAGACTTGGTTTCAAGTTCTTACACTCCTTGCCTGAGGGGATTTGACTTCCCAGCTCCTTATCTTCCCAAGGTGAATAAACAAATGAGCAAACTACAAGCTGTTCTGCGTGGAGGGTGCCTTTGCTCCTGGGGCACTTTTCCCTGTGCAATAAACAGTTAAACATTTATTGTAGCAAACACTTGAAGCTCCAGGAGACTTTTCATTTGCATTCTCGTGGCAAAGAGTCAATTCCGGTCTCTTGCTTGTTCCCAGCTCGGCAATTAGTTGTGTGTTGGTAACCAAAGTGGTAAATCCTGGGAGTTGGAGTAGGTGTATTCCCACCTGGAATATATAATGCCTCTACACAACATCCACCTGCCTGATCACCTGTGTAGGGAATATAGCTTATTCTGACTTTTCACAAAATGGAATTTATAGCTGAAAAGAAAAAACTCATAATTTTGTTCCTCTAGACAAGGGCTTTAATTTCTTACCACTTCCCAGTTCTTGCATTTTTCAGTTTTAAGCTCATGAAGCCGTATAATCAAAAAGTCTAAGTCATTTTCAAATTGCGTAATATAGTTTAAAAATTAAAAGTTGCCATCATTTCTGAGACTATGATAAACAAGTCAAGATGTCACCAGCAATTTTAAGTGAGATTGATACTATTCAGTGGTGTGAAGAAGTTTGCTTTGACACATTGAGAAATAACTCTTGCTCTTCCTCTCAGAAGCAAGAACATGCACAGAGCGTACAAAAACTGGTTTTCAGAATCCATTACATCCTCTCAGATTTCAGTCATTTCAGTTCTCCACAAAAATCTGTGTTGAGAGAGTGTGACTTAATCTTTAACTCACAGGAGTAATGCCTATAATTTATCTGTCAAATGTATAGATTAAAATACTGTGAGATGAGATGGAAAGAGTTAAAAATTGTGGGAGAGAGGGAAAAAAAAAAAGAAGTGGTACCATGGGAAAGTACAGACAGTAAATGGCAAGTAAAAAGAATGACTGGAAGCAATCAAGTAAGAACAGAAACTGGGAAAACACAGAGACCAGTCAGTAACAAGATTCAAAATAAGCCTTTATATGAGGGATAGTAAAGCAGACCTGTTTTAAGTCAGTATTCTCTGGGAGTAAGTGCATCAAAGAGTAGGAACGTGTTCCCACTGCATTGACTCATATAAGGAAAGAGTTTACCAGTAGATCCCATAACCTAAGAATATTTTGTCTTTTGTAGAAATGGATGTATTGAAAGCATCATTGTTGTGCACGGGCAACAGCCTGTAAGCAGTGTGCAAATAGAGAAAAACATAAATTGTTTACAATGACACCTGAATCCTACTGGAATGTTAGGCAACATTTTCTTGATTTTAGGTTTCTGGACTGGGCCTATCTGAATCAAAAATGTACCTTTTTTTTTTTTTTAATCATTCATATTCAAGTGCTGTTTAAGCATTTACATATGCAAAGGTGATTGATTTGTTGATTTGGGAACTTTTTTTTAAGACAATACTCCATGTGGAGAAGAACTAGCTATATTTAAAGTTCAGGTTGTGACCTGACCCACTGTGCAAATCAATAATGTTTCCTGTTGAATAAGGATGCTGTAGTTGTATTGGCTGCTCTCTGTCTCTTTTCCAAGGGTGGGATATCATGGTAGAACATATCCTGTGAAATCAAACTTTCTGAGACTATATTTAGCATCTTTCTAAAATAATTTTTGCCTATCTAGTGCTTTTTAAAATCAGTTTACATGTAGCAAACTGTTAAAAATGCTGTTTGGAAGATAATGTGTACATGGAATGGATTATTGGAACGATGCACCATTGTCAGCCTTCCCATTTTCTCAAAGAAAGTGATGACCACCAAGATTAAAAAAGAGGAGGAATTAGCAGCAGAACATATAATGATTCCAAAAATAGGTTTAGCCAGTGCAGAGTGACACTTTTCTGACTTTTCAGCTTGGTTTCCACCCTCATGTGAGGTTCCTTAAGAGATGATGTCACATTCCAAGATCAATAAGAGAGAAAATGTCTGTGTTTTAAAATAAAAGAATAATTCATAATAGTTTAAGCTCCAAACACATCTCTTTGCCCCACTACAAGGAAGGTCAAAATCCTCACTCATTAAGAACTAAATATGGTCTTTTAAACAAATGTCCTATTTAATTACCAGCAGGCAATCCAGCACAATTTGTTGCTGTCTAAGATACTTTCTAATGGTCTTGCATATTTGATAGCCTCTTTCAAAATCAGATTGAAGACATGCCACTTGTTTAATTGACTTTTTCCCTCTCTTAATGATGTGCATCTCCTAGAATTTTAGCAGAGGTGAGTCCAGCTACAGCTCTTTGCATCAGTTCTGTGCCCTTCTCACACAACTACAAAGGCAGCGGGGTCCCAGCCAAAGCCTGCTGACCCCCAGGGGTTCTTTTTGGAGCAGGGGCACAGGAGCTGTGACCTATGGACTTTGAGAAAAGTGGACATGTAAGAGGTGAACTGCCTTTTGCTGAAGGATGGGAGCTGTTAGTTGCTCTGCCCCATTTTTCTGGGAATCTGGAACACACACTGCCTATTCAGAAATGCTCCTTGCATACTTTTTTCTCCTGCTTTTAGTGGTATTTTACACAGGCAGATAGTGATAGGACAAAGGGGGATGGTTTCAAACTAAAAGCAGGTATCCCAAAATAATACCTTGTGCCCTGGACTGGTTGTGCCATCATTTTTATAATAATTTGTTTAGTTACAGGCTTTGTTATTGACTTATCATTTATTTCTTAAAAATAAACATCTCCATTTAATGAGCATTCAGATCTTGTTTACTTACTAAAGTAAATTCTTGAACGAAACCAATATGAAGTCACATTATTTGTTCCACTTTACAATATTTATGGTAGAAAAGTTCCAGTTGGATTCAAGGTATTGTGGAAAGCGACATGGGCTTACAGATAAAAAAAAAGAGAATAGTTCACAATTCTGAAGTAGCAGAACATTTAGTTGTCTTTTAGCAAATTGAGCTTCTTTAATCCATTGAAGACAATGAAGCAGAATTTCATGAAACATTTATGTGCAGGTAATTTTTAGGTTTCTACAAGAAAGACATGAATATAGTTTTAAATTCTCAAACTAATGGCACGCACTGACACCAAGAGGATAAGAAAGGATGGGAGTAAGTTCTGTTCTGCAAATTGTTACATAAAATGAGCACAGTTACATTAAAACAAAACTGTTCAGACATCCTGAGGACTCACATTTAAGGTGTGTGGTAACTAAAAATACTTCTGTGAAGCACAACTGTTCTGCCTTCTGCCATGAGCTGACACTTATAATTTATGTTAAAAATTAATCAGTGAATTGCTCATAAATTTAAGTGGGCACAGTTTGGGGCCCATACTTCTGCTTTTTGGTAAACTTGGATGTCCTATGATGGGGAAAAAAAAAGTAAAGTGATATACTAGACCTTCAGGAAAACCTGGGTTGACTTCGTGCCCTTCACGTGGGAGCTGGATGTTTTGATTTTTAGTGAAGAGAAAAAACTCCAAACCCTAAATCTGATGTTGGTCACAATGTCTGTTAAAACACTGTGCTCTTCAAACTATAATTTCCCCCTCTTGAGCTTAATGGAAAAAAAAAAAAAGCTTTAAATATCAACATGGCTTTTAGTGACATGATGTGGGTTACTATTCAGATGAGGTAAAGAGGATAATGGATGCTTCCTCTCACACTGAAAAGGTTACTGGCTCCTACACATGTGTCTTGTCTGGATTTACAAAGGAGAACTAGATGAAAGACAAAAAAAAATGCCCTTACATGATCCCCACAGAGAATCAGCCTTTCTACTGTTTGAAAAATTTTGAAGTCCACCAATATGTGCCAGATATCTTGATGTTGTCTTAAAACTGTAGCAAAGACATGAATCATTCCAGTGCTAAAACTATTAAATTTGTGGGATACAGATTTTGTATCAAATGCAGAAATTTACAATCTTGTGATTTACATCCCTTAAAAAGTCCATACATTACTTGTAATAAAAAAATTGTTCTGCCACTCCAGGAAATTTTTCCTTTCTGATGCCAAAATGGTTGACAGCTGGGAGGAGCCATTTGGAAAATGCCTCAGGTTTTCCAAGACTCATCACAAAGTCATAAAGAACCCTTGCTGTGTATCAAAGGATATACATTGTACACATGATACCTCCCTAAGGATGGACATAAAATCACATGCAAGTGCCCAGAAAGCAGCCAGAGAGAGAAGCTGGGTCTGAAGTAAAGTCACACAGAGCTGCCCAGCAGCTGGGTGGTTTTGGACACCAGCTCTATAGACATCTGTGTCCATCCTGATGTAAAAGAAGCCATAAATGCTTTCAAAGTCTTTTGTCTCTCCAGTGTCTTTCCATGTGGAAAGTCAGCCTGTTCATCTTATAGAACCACTGTCGGTGTTCACCAAAGAACCCAGGAAGCTCTTTTCAATATGTGGACTGGAAATTAAAGTAAAAATTACTTTTGGCTCACATTAGCACGAGTTACAATCATCTCCTAACCAAAAGGAATGTGAGTGAAATACAGTTCTTGTTAACTGGTGCATCTGCAGGCCTTTGCTTCTGACTTCAGCTGTGAAAGTGCTGCTCACATCGTTCTTTTTCCCTAACGAAGGCACAGCTGTGCATTTAGGGGCTTGACAAAGAGTGTGATTAGGAATTCTAGACTTCCAAAATAATTTATCTGCCTTCAAAAAGAGTTGTTGTTAGCGACTAATTCTTGGTGAGATTTGTTATTTTCTCTTGTAGAGGGCATTTTTGGTGGTAGAAGCACAGAAAAGATTAGTAGCAGTTTAGTGAATTGTTGCATTATCCAGAATTTATTTGGTGTTTTGTGTGATTTTGAGGTCTGGATGAGCAAGTCACAGACTCCATAATATCTAAAACCATTTAACTCAAATAGAAATTACAGGGGGTTTCTTCGGGTTTGGTTGGAGTTGTTTTGTCGTTTCTTGTCTCGTCGCTGGTGGTGGTGCTGCCTCAAGGAGAGGTGGACTCAACTCAGCCATCCCATGCTGACTGTGCAAGAACCCACTGTGCACTGATCTCCTTCAGCTGTAATACATGTTCCATCCTGAATTTCTGCTCAAGAGCTTGTCTCCCTGCATGAAAGGGTTATTAATGGAGACAATAATCTATTTGGACTATGTAAAACGTGTCAGAGGTTTCCAAGGAGCTGACAGTGCTGATGTTCAGCACTGTGAGTTCTGCTGGCAAGTAGCTTGGAAATGTTGATTATAGTGCTAAACATACATCAAAGATGCATTTTGTGCCTTAGGTGTAACAGAGACTGTTTGTTGTGCTAAGCTGACCTGTGCTAGAGAAAACGTAGTTTTAATTTTAAAAAGCCACTACTCGTTGCCTCTCTTTGGGCAGTCCCATCATGCCTGGAAGTGTGACCATAACTGAGGCTTGCATATTTGTAATTCCAGTATGGGGGAAAACTATAATCAGAACAAAGTTTAACATTAGTAACAAGCTGATAATTAGGATTTTATAGATTCTACTGCAGTTATACACGTATTTCTAGAGACCTTAGTGCAAGTAGGTGCTGGGGTTCAGCTGTCAGTCTGCAGCACAGCCTGAGTACTTAGTTTGTACTTAGGTTTTTCTCAGGTGAGCTATGAGGGAGCAAGACTCTTACACAGGTATTTTTGGCACAATTAGTGGTTTTCTTGAGCAAAGCCAATAGAGATATTTTTTTATCAGTGGAATTTTCTAGTTAAATTTGGTAAGGAAGGTACTTGCATCTGGATGTTAAAAATTACATTATTGGGGGGAAAACTATAACGTGATGATTGATTTTGTTCTTTCTTAATAAGCATTGGCCAAAAACTTGGGGAGTTTTTAATAAAAACTAATCTTAATGGTTTTAAATTTTGCTGTATACAGAAGACTAGAATATTTGTAAATTAAAAAATTGAAATTTTAAAAACAATCTGATATTAGCCCTTTAGCAAGACATCACAGAGACTCTGCCCTTTTAAATATGAATGTAGGCTTTGCTGGTTTTCCAATGCTATGTATTTTAAGAAGAGAGTTGCAGAAACCTCTACTAAATCCATTCTGTATGGAGAGAAAGGTCAGACAATGTTATAGAATTAGAGCATAGGATTTTAAAAAAATTGATTTTATTGTGATATAGATTTAAAATAATTACTGGAAATTAAGAACAAACAAAACATGATTTAAAAGAAAAATAAATTAAAATTTGAAGAGTCCCTGCATTTGAATGAGAGGCATCTCTGTGATCTTCTCATGGTAACCCTCCTGTGCTACCTGCAAAGCACAGGTAGTTGATGAACCTGGGAAAAAACAACAGTTGATCAAGTACCTTCTGGCTGTGGAGGGGGGGAAGGTGGTGCTGAGATGCAGGAGACCTGTGGGTCCAGGCAGGAAAATGCCCAAGGGAGAAAGAGAGCACTGTGCTTCCTGAAATCACAGAGTTCAAATGGGGAATCTTCTTCAGAGATCCTCGTTATTCTTCCTGGGGTGTTCTCCCACCCTTTGCTCTGGACAGAGTGTCCAGTGGGCAGGAAATAACCCCTGTGCTGATACATGAGTATAACTGGTCACAACCTTTGAAAGCACATCTAATGTTACCTGGAATAAATAGCCATGGCATGGTAAAGAAGCTTACTAATTCTTTTTACCTCTTAAGCTTTTATTTAAAAGAGATGTGTGTCAGCAGCTGCAGTATAATTTACTGTTAGAATATCATGCTAAAACTTCTCTTGTCTCCTCAGAGAGTCATCTAAAGACAGATGTTTTCATGGGAAAAAAAAGATACTCATTCCAAAACACTGCAGGATAAAGCTTTTATTAGTGTTTTGAAGTTAATTAGAATTCATGGTATTCATTCATATTTCTTGTAAAAAACGTTTTGAAAATAAGTTTATGTTAAAAATTGTGGGTGCTTGATACTTTTAAGAAAATCAGGAGGTTTATTGATGTTCTGAAAGGCATGAAAAGGTCTAGTTAGTCTGTGTGAAATGGAGTCCTTGGCACATGAGGCAATGGCCTCTCATAGTGGCCATGGTATTGGCTGAAACTTCATTATTTTCCTTCCTATTTCCCTGCATAGTTGGTTGCTCAAGGGTTGGAAGTTTTCTGTGGCAGAGAAAGCTCTGACTTGATAGAGGGGATCTGGTCTGTAGCTTGAATTCCTGAGTGCCAAGGTAATAATGATTACCTTATAATAATTGTAGCTACTCACTCCAGAGACAGTTATCACAGGCTTAAGTATGTATATAAGGGAAAACCTGTTGGTTATTACAAGGAGTCAGGATCAATGAGCCTGTAGGGTACTGTAGTATGGAATACAAACAATGTACCTGCTGTATTCAGAACACTCAACAGGCCCTTCAGTGACAAAATATGCCAACAAAGAGTACAGAAGATGCTGCTTGCTGTGCTCAATGAAAAACAAAATAGTTTCTATGAAGTTTGATTGATCTGCAAAATAAAAGAAAGTTCAAGGGGGAAAACATAGCACAGACTCCATAAAATTTTTAACAGTGCTCAGAATTTCAGTAAGAAGGATCACAAGTTAAGGAAGAGATTTTTAAAGGAATAGTTTAAGCGTCTGCTTTTTCTCCTTCCCTTGGCAATTTGTGTAGTAACAATCAATGGCTATTTGCCTTTTAAGTTCCTGTAATCTCTTCATGGAATGAAAATTTGAGAATGTGTTTCCCTGGCACAGTCAAATGCTTTGTGGATTTATATTGATGAAGATCTGCAGCCTGTTTGCAGCAGTGATATGTGCTTTTAATCCATCCATCTTTCAAAAGTGACAAAAAGTTGCTCTTCTCTTTTTAATCACAAAGTTAACTTCAAAAAGGAGATGTCAGTAAGTAAAAGAAAGTGATTTTCATCTTTTAATATCACTAAAACCCCATTTTTTATTGATAGGTGCCAAAAAAGGTTGCAATCATTTTGCATGGCTTTAAAACAGCGAGAGCTTCACTTTGAGCACATTAAATCTGCTTTGGTGACTTAAAGAAGGCAGCAATTACCACATGGCTCTTGTTCCTCACAGCAAGGAAATGATCAAGTTCATAAGTACAGGATTAGGTATTTTAATCATCAACAGGAATGCTTAAATCTATGAATCATTTTGTTGTTGTTTGACTAATGTTCTATTGTTGGGCTTGATTTACCAATGCATTCATTTGTTGCTTGTTATTTTGTCATTGAATTATAATTTCATTATGCTCTGACCTTCTTCGTCCTTTGCTCATGCAGTTGCCATGTAAGGGTGGTTGATGCCATTTGGATAAAATAAAGAACAATCCAAACTTTTGTTTTCCAATGTAACTGCATGGAGCATAAATCTTAGTTAGGTTGAGCTGATTTTCTGCTGTGATTGCAGCCATGACTACTGGCAAGGGACCAAACACAATGAGACAGTCCAGCCTGGAGGGTACCTGGGTAGGCAAGGAGCATGGTGAGCCAGACATCTCCTTTGTCATAAATTTGCTTAAACTGCAGTTTGGGGACCGTTGAAATAGTAGTTTGAATTGTTTTAAAACTAATGAGCCAGATATGTTGTATATATGCATATTTTTATATTTCTATTACTGCTTCAGAAGTTATTCACAGCAAAATGAATTGGCTTTTGTTTGACTGCAAAACATCTGCAACACCTTTCCTCTTCTAATTTGGTGCTGTAGATTGAAAGTTCAAGCTTACTTTAGTTTTAGAATATTCCATACACTTTAAAACTAATAGAATAGAGTAGTTATTCATGGGGGTAGAGGGCACTTTTTATGCCCTAGTTTCCAATACACAGGGAAAAGCTGATGTAACGTTTTGAAAACAGGAATTTAGTGAACTTCAAAATGTTTGCATTCCAATCTTCCCCATAGTTCAAGGTTACTATGGTGCATGGATTTAATTTTCACCCACTATTTATATTTTATGCTAGCATGGAGCCAGATGTACTGAAAAGTCTGCCTGGGAGGGCTTCAACTTCAGCTGCAAATTAAATATCCTGAGCATTCCTATATCAGCATGTGTATCTAAACCCAGACCAAGCTGATCAATCTTTCTACCTGTAAGTAATATGACGATAATGATAATTAGTAAGATAAGGGATCTAACACTTGTGTGATAGACTTTTCTTTGGGATAATGGGACTGTGTAGAAAAAAAAAGAAAGAAATAAAGAACAAAACCTTTCACCTTCGAGGGATTTTGTATCATTTAAATTGGAATCATATGGGAGATGAGGAGATGAGAAACTCTGTCCCTCTGTGCTCTGATAGCCTCCAAGGTGACACATTTTTATGATTACAGAACTCACCTGTTCACCAAGGTTAATAGTGGTTTGAAACAGTGGCTTCTCTTTGGTGTGTATCCTGTACTGCAGCAGGCCTGTTAATAAGTGATTCTGTCTGATGGCTCTATCTGGGCTTAAAGGCTTAAACAGAGAGTCCATCCCCAGCTCAAACAGCGAGTTTGTGCCTCCCTTACATTGTGTGCCTGTGTTCTCACTAATGGCCAGGGCACCCACTCCATGCCTTAAATCTGCAGCTCCTCACCTTATATCTGGATTCGGCTCTAACCCTGCCATGGAGGATGATTATTATCGTGGTTAGTTAACTGCCTTCTCCATCTGTGCATCAACTGTGGGGATATCCTCCCAAACAAAAACAAATCTGGTGGCTGCCTGGAAATTTCAAGCAACTGTGTCCTATATAGGTAGGGCTTTATGTGTGCTACTGCTGAGTGCTCTGTGGAATACACCACCACTGAGACCAGTCCCTGGCTCAGGGTGCCTTGGGAATGTGATCTGTTAAAGAGAAAATTAACAGCACTGAATATTTGCTTTTAACAGTTCTTCTTTTATCTTCCTTTCAGAGCTTGTTTGTGCTTTGTCTCCTTCATGTTATGGCAGAAGTATGAATGTTGATGAGCTAGTGCAGATCCTAAAGTATGTAGTCTAGGAACCCTTTACTTATTCACACAGTGGAAGCTTGAGTCTGAATCAGTTCATTTTACACCATTTATTTCCTAAAATCTGTCTACAGGGTGTTTTGTGTAGCACAGAGAGCAGTTTGGTTTGAGCAGGATCACAATTTTTCCAGTTTTAGCCTATGGGTCGCTTTTATCAATGTCCTTGGTTGTTGAAAGGGCACCAAAATGTGCCTGTTCCTAAATGGCAGTGGGCTAAAGGGAAGCATGTGAGATGCCAGGTGGGTGAGTGAAAATGGAGAGGAATGGTCATGCCAAAGGCCGCAGGAGTAACCAAGTGACAGGCCTCTTCTTCACAAGGACTCTGGATGTGTCATAACAGAACTAGACCTCTGTGTCTCAGGTTAGGAAAACACTTGGTTCCTGCAGTGTTTTATTCCAACGTCCAGGCGTGCTGCATTTGTTATCTTGACTATAGTTGTTCTGTGAGGTCTATTAAGATTTAACTTTCATTAGATGCTATATATTATTTTATCCTGAGTTACCACTATTAGAAGCACTAGGGGCTGCTGTAACAAATTCCCTGCCCTCCATTCAGGACATGGGTGCATTTCAGCTTGAGGATGACTCTTGGATATCTGACAATTACTTTATGATACTTTTGCACGAAAAACTATTACTGTTCAGCACTGACATGAATATTTTTCTTGTGTGTTAGTATATCTGCTTTGCACTTTGAAGTAAAATTCAGATATAAAAGCATAACCTACCACACCAAAGAGGTGTAGTATTAAGAAGTTGTAAGAAACAGTTGTGAAATCATAACGTCCTGTTCATAACTTTTGATTTTTGGGAGACTTACACATTGCTTCTGTGCCCAGCCATAGATTTGTGTGACATGGGAGCTGCTGTTCTCCTCCTGGAAGCCCTTGGCGCACATAGGAGGGAGGAAGGCTCAGCACACAGGACTCTCAGGTTGCTGCACCTTTCCTTTGATGGTTTCTCAACAGTCCTCTCACTTTTTTCCCAAAACATATTTAAATCTTCTGCATAGAAATCAAGTAGAAAATAAATTACTTTCATTATGCTGGTTTTGTTTGTTTTCTGACTTAGTCTAATGCACAGGATTATTCTAGCCAAAGTAAATTACACATTAGAAGCAGCACAGCAAAGGTATGTACAGTTTCAATGGAAAGAAGCTGATATCAGCAAAAGTTTATAAATTTGAGAGAAGCCCAGCTGTGCATATTAAGAAGACAATAAATGAAAGTAGGCCATTTTTACACAGTTTTTGAACAAAATTGCTGTTTATTACTGCACTGTCTGTGCTTTTGTCCCTTCTTCTGCATTCTCCACCTCCTCCTTGGTATTCATTTGGGGAATAATAATAATAATATTCTACAGAAGAGGGTTTTGTAGTTTGTGATTACAGTTCACATGCTTCCTTAAGAGCACTTTGCCCTTCTAGAGTCATGTCACCCTGGCCTAGAAGTGAAAGCAGATTTTCTTGGTCTTGCACCCTGTTAAGCTGCATAATAAAGGTAGTGGAGAGCAGCCAAGGCATCAAAAGCAGCCACCATCCACTCTGCTGTCAAATTCCTGACTTTTTTATTTCTTTTTTTATGGCAATACTCAGAAATAATCAAATGTATTGTTGTAAATATCAGTGTATTATTGCCGTGGATAAGTTGTACTGAAAAATCTATATTTCATGGCGTTTAAATTGTGCTGAATATCCAGAGATATTCACTAGCTGCTTCTACTGTTCCTACTGGGTTTTTTTATGTACTTCAGGGAAGTCATTTAGGATGCTTGAGTCACCAAAATTTAAGGCAACATGACAACCCGTAAAAGCATTTCAGTCTCCCAGAGACACATAAGAAAAGCAGTTAAACAACTGAGAATCTCGATGCTGATTTTGTCAATCATCCTTACTGTCTGCTTCCTGGAAGGGCTTCACAACTGAATATTTCACACCGATGTATTTCCCCTCTTTGCCCCTGAATGACCAACATAATTGTGCTGTTCACTCCAGCTCAGTGAAACCAGCAGGGAGCCACCGTCTGTCCTCCTCAGGAGTGTTAACCTTGAGGGTGACCCCCTCCAGCACGAGGGAGAGAACAAATGGGGCCTGTGCTGCTCTAATATTCCATACTGCACAAAATTAGAATCTATTTTAACGATGTTCCATTTTTCTCATGTCCACCCCAACGCTTACTCATATCAGATGTACTTTCTTCAAGGCTGAGCTGCAGGGTCTTTTTTCTGTTACAAATTCTAAAAGTTTTGTGGGTTTTTTTTTCTACAAAGCTAGGACTCTAGAAGGAAAATCAAAACTGTTTCACTACTGATTTTCTTCCTACATGGGAAAATTTGCAATCTGCTACTCATGCTAGGGGAAACTCATGGGAGCAAGGGCACAGGATGAAGTACACTATCAAAAGAGCTCGTTGGAAGATGCCTGTCATCTTGAAGATAGAACTGTTCTGTTACTAGAGTATATATGCTGGGGTCATTTTCCAAAAAGAGGAGATTTTTCCAGTCCATGACCTCTAGTCTTGAGCTGGACACGCTCCAGGTGTTGCTTTCACACTTCCAGGCTGTGCCTACTGGGTGCCAACTGTCCAGTCATTCTGATTTGAAGTTTCCTGGCCAAACTGCCAAACTACGGTGAATAAAATGTTTCTTCACAAGGAAAAACACCTTGTAACACATTATAGTTTTTATGTTTTCCGGTTGCTTGCAAAGCAGATTTGTCTGCTTTAAATCACAAGCAAATGCCAGTCTGTCTCCTGACCATCCATTTGATCTGTGTGTCTTGTCATGTTCAGAAGTGACTTGTTTTAGCCAGGTAGTACATATGCCTGGTCAGAAGTACATATGGCAATCTATGCATGGAACTGGTTTTTTTTATCTTATTACTACATTTCCTTTGATATCTGCTTTACCTCTTGGGAGAGTTCCAATTTCTAAGTTTTCCTTTCATTTTCTCCCCCCTCCCCCCTCTTTTTTTTTCACCCCCTTGCAGTGTCCTAACACCCTGAGTGTTTCTTCTGACCTTTCCCAAAAACACACATAGATGAGTCAGTTCATTTATCCGGCGCATCACCTACACAATTACAGCTTCTTTACTCAGTCCCATCACAACTACTTCACCTCTCCCTGTTGTTTGTAGTGGTATTCTTTGTTATATATTTTAAAAATAAAGTATGTCCTAGCAGTTTGCTCCAGCTAGCACTGGAATTGCATGAGTTGTCATGTTTTCTAGAGAAGTACCCAACTGAAATATATTCAAACCTGTTTTGTGTACGTTCTCCTCTTTTAAGCGGCTCATCCTCTTCTCTTACCACATTTGGAGTTGTCCTTTCTGTTTCCTGGTGAGCTCTAATGTTTCATGGCTCAGAAGCTTCCACATTGTAGTCCATTGAAGGCTCATTTATATGCATCTCTCTCCATTTAATCATCTCAGTCTCACCACTTCTTAGATCATTCCCAGTAGTCTCTCATTAACTACCACTGATAACAGCAAAATTCTTCTTATAAACTGTCCTTTCACTTCAAGGCAGTTTCTAAGTCTTTTGCCTTTGTCTGCTCTGCTCCATTGTCTAAAGTTGCCAATAATGATGAGCAGATTTCCAGCCATACTCAGGACTTGCTGAGTGATGGTGTAAAGATGTCAGTGGGAATCTTCTCCTGTATTATCTTCCCTGCAGACTATCCCAGTCAGTGGAATAGATTTGCTGGCTTATGTGACCACCACCAGTTTCTGTAGCTTCTCGTGCACTAAATCCAAACAACTTCCAGTCTTTCTGTTGGGTAGATCCAATGGACCTGAATAAAAGGTCTCTGGGGCCATGGTGTGTCACAGCAAAATAGTCTGAAAAAGCTGCTGAGGTGTTGCTAAACTGTGCTGCCTTCAGCTGGGGGCAGGGGGCAGACGTGGGGCTTAATTTTCCACGTGGGTTAAGTTACAATTTCAAATTTGGCACAAAATTTTAAAAGCAGAAGTTATTTTTGCTGGTGGTTTTATGTGTATAAATGTCCGTGTAATGATGCCTTGGTTCGTAACTGCCACTTGGGAGACTTTTTCTACTGTTACTCCAAATCAAATTCATTCTGGGAGAAAGCCTTTTAAGAATTTTGCTTGCAAATTTGCCTTTCCCCTTCCATTCCAATGTCATTTTTTTCTTTTTTTCTCTTTTCCCTTACATATTTAAAATTTTGGTTTTGCCAACTTTCCTTCATGTTCCAGATTTTTTCTTGTCCATGCCAATCACTTTCTGACAACGGAAGCTGATAAGACCCAGCAATAGCAGTAAATTCCTTTAAGGGAGCCAACAAAAACAGACTTAATGTTAAAAATCAGATTGAGTTTGTACACTTTGGTTGTGGAACAAAGCTGAGACACCTTCAAAAATCTCCACTTAAATTCTATTTTCATTCCTGTTAGTGTGGAACAAATAAATACCACATAGGACAAAAGAGTAACAACAACAACAAAAAATATCCTGAATAAAATTTGTCTATTTTAGCCCTTCAGTTTTTGGATTAGGGGATGTGTAATTTTTGGGATTTTCTTTGGTGGGGTTTTTTGGTTTTTATTATTCCTTAAATGCTATTTACAGGTATATAAACTAAATTTAGTTCATTTTCCCAGCTTTAACAGATGTTACACTTTTGATAAGTAACCCCAGCCAAAATTCTGTGCATTGTAGTTATTTTAATGTCATTTATCTTATTAAAGATGCAAGGAAAAATAATATAAACATCTCCTTTGAATTAATAGATTAAAATAGCATTCTGTCTTCCTTCTTTCCTTAAGTTTTATAGTTTAGACATGTATTCATTAAAAAACAATATACACAGGAAGACTCCATGGGATAAAATTAAATCTGTAATTGTCTCAATTATTCCTAAATTTTATCAGAACTTAAATTAAAATTTTTGGAAATCAGTGTAATTTAATAGATTTCAGTGAGATTATTATAGTTGGAGTTTCATTACATGGTCTCTATTTATTACTGTAATATTCAGTTGATTGTATTTGCCGTTTTTCTTTAGATTCTTGATAGAATTCCAAATGTAGGTAGAGTAATTGTTGAAGTAAATTTAAGTTTATGATTAAGGAAATACACTTTTTTTTCCTAAAGCACATCTGTATTTAATATAAAAGGAGACAGCAGGTTCCACAATACGGAAGGTATTAAGATAATGTTATTTATTTACTAATTGTATAGTCTGGAGACATCAACAGTGCAAAAGGTCATGTTAAAGTTCTGATGATGCTTTTGGAGATTTCAGAAAGGTTTCTGCTTTGTGTTAGAGCAGTTTCAAGACTCTGTTTTTCCTCTCAACAAAACAACACAAAGTAGTGATACCCTAAAATACCCAAATGCTGAATTAATCATTCTCACTGGTGTCATCCTTGGGTGGAATGAGATGACAGTCACACCATAGTTTCAAAAGACATCTGACAAGGTGTCAGACAATATTGTTATTTCCATCTTACAGAGAAGGAGGAAAACCAAAAACGTTTACATGATTTATTGTGAAGTCTGCTGCCTCACCAGGAAATAATCTGAAATTTCAAAGCACCTAAAGCATGTAGTTATAGGTCCTCTCTGTATTATTATAGCACTGTAAAAGCAGTGTATTTGCTGACTTTCTTTTCAATTGGTGCCAATGGAATTAATCACTGGGTTAATTCTAAATACAGTTTTGCTGACTCGCCCAAACCATGCTGTCATATATTATTACAACAATTTATACATGCTGACAGTTTTATACTCTTGAGGTTGAAGTTTTAAAAATGAGGTATTATTTATACTAACGTGTTAAGTGACAAGAAAATTCACTAAATATAAAAGCATGGTCTAAAATTCCTCAGAGCTTTCCCAGCCTAAGTGACGAGCTTGTGAGATTGTATGTGTTGTTTCAGGTCCAGTTAGACAACTTGTCTTCATAAATCTCTTCAGCATTCAGCCAGGTGATAAAATTCATGTCAAACATGACTGTGCTGTTTATCATTTCATGAGCAACTTTGTACACATTCCCACTCCTTCCCACTATTATTAGATCTAAGTAGACAAGTATGATCGATGTATCCTGTGAAAGAGTTCTGATCAATATATCTTCCCAGGCTTGAAAATAAAGATTTCAGGTTAACAAATTGATGGAACTCCATCGAACTTTGGAAAGAAATCTTCCTTGTTGGGTAGATTGTGAATTTCCCAAGAGAATAGAGTAATATTTGGAGGTTATCAGTATGTTTTGTTTTTTTTTATTTTCCTGGAGGATAAAGTATCAATTAGTATAAAGCATTGCCAAGAAGTTTCTGTCAAAGTGTGTTCTCCTCTTATTACAAAAGATTCCATGAACAGTCCAGAAAAATTATGTGGACTTATAAGTATGGACAAAAATAGAAGGCAATCTTTAGTAAGGAAAAGAAGAGAACTTTCCAAGGTAAATAATAATTGTCCCCATCTTGACAAGTCCTACCAAATATCAAAACTTTGTGGCTTGTTTCCAAATGAAAAAAAAAAAAAAGAGTGCTACATAACCAGAGCTTTATGCTCTTTGTGTAATTAGTATATTTTACACTACATATTTTGGTCTTGGATACAAAGAAGCCAGAAGCATGGCAGATGGGCAGTCACTTCTCACTGGAGAAGTTAAAGCAGGAGGTCTCAGGAGATCACTCCTCTGCTATTGATTCCGGTTAGAGACATCAGGACGGGCAGAAAACTTCCTAATTAATTGTCAGAGATCTGCCTCGAAGATTCTCTACACAAGAAGCAACACAATAGCTTTTTGTTTTAAGGCTAAAACCTTGCTCATCTAAAAAAAAAAAAAAGTAAATTTTTATCAGTGAAATCTTGGAATGTTTAACAGTGCCATCTGGTGACCTTTGCCATAACGGCAGCGGTGTCGTTCAGAGCATCTTGCTTTTGAGGATCTGGGAGGACTGCACAAACAACTGTGCATTCCCAAACTCTGCTTAGGGAAAACATGAGACATCGGTATTTCTACTTGTCTTCCTTTACTCTGCAGCTTCCAAAACTGAGATTAGCTGGTTCATCCACTCATATTTTCTTCTTAATGATAACATGATTGAATAATAACTATGTGATATTTTATGGTTATAAATCGTCCTGTAGAAAGGCACATGTGATTATTTCTGGGTAACCAGACATTGACACAATTAATAATCCCTTACAAAGATTCCAATGAACTCGCAGTCAGAATCTAAAGACAAATCCCTTAAATCACTGATGAGGAGCCCATATCCAGTGATGGACCTTAACTGTGACAGTTTCCCTTCTTTTCTCATCCAAATTCATGTTTGGTATTATTGTTTGTTGTAAAACTCCTAAAATTTAAATGCCATTTACCCTCAGTGACAAGACAGACATAATGCATGTTCTTAATCCTTCCCCTTTTTGTGCATTGATATTTGAAACGTTGCAGAGCAGGGATTCTCTGAGTATGAGTTGTGGAAATCTCACTATTGATCTCTGGAGATTACAGATTAGCAGTAAGACAAACTGTTAGAACTATATATAATTTTTTAAATAAATTTGCATTTGATTTTGAATTTTGAAAGTTTCAGGAGGAGCAGTAATTTAAAATGTTATTGAGTGTTACTTTTCCTTCATGGCGACAAAATTAGCGTGAGAATACTCAACCCTGCATAAGAGGGAAGAAGAAAATTAAGTACTTTATGCAGTTCAGGGGTTTGTCCTCAAGCATCTTGTACATGTGATATGAGGAAGCTGTTCCTCGACTACAGGGATGGTGGGAATACCTTTCTCAGACAAATGTGGAACACCTGCTGAGCTCTGAGATGCTCAGCACGCATTTGCACACAGCGTGCTTTGGCACGTGGAATAGATACAGGTGAATGAACAGAAATAGAACACCCACAAACAGCTTAAAACTCAGGCATGTGTCTTCTGCCTCACAAAGATGCACTTGTTGATGTGCTTTTAACCTAACTAGAGGAAAAGTGAAAAACTGCCAGCCAGCCCCATGCAAGGGGAATGTTTGTCTCCATGCAAACCCATTTTATCACATCTCTTCTGGTGATAATATTTCTTCATTTTCTTATCTCAGTCGACTCGTCACTAAGTAATGATTGCATGTCCTGCTCACTCAGTTCTTTGTCCCACATTATTTCAAACTCAACTTTGACAAGTTATTCCTTTTCTGAGTTTCAGATGTAATGTGTTGTTCAGGTCTAGAGATTCTGGGAGCGGATTTGTTTGTTTACTGCCCTTGGCTTCTGCCTTGCAAATTGCATGGTGTGAAAACAGTATGTTCCTGCATGTTGGGAAAAATGCTAAGTCCTAAAGTTGTAGGGAATACGCCTACTGATTTTAATTTTTAAAAATAGTACATTTTTTTTCTGGAAAACAGAGGTTGATAACCAAGTAGTACTCAATGGTGGTTTTTAATTGAAATTTTAGGTTTTTCTGAACAGTATCAAAGTGATGGTGAATTTTATTCACGTTTTCAGAACTTGTTATTCCGAGATGCACAAAATTTTAGGAGAAGGGCCCTTGATTTAACTAAAATGTCAGTGTTTAAATAATTTCATCAGGAAGCACGAGACACTGTTTCAAACTCTGTCTGCTTGGGTCAACGTGAACTTCTCCCTGCCTCACTTTGTTTACTAGATCATCATGCTGGGATTATTTTGGGTGGGCAGCTCTCAACCTCCATTGACACTGATTTCTCACTACATTACTGAAATATCTTTTAGTGAAAAACTGGAGCCTAGGTTTGTATCTCTGGAGGATGAGTATTGAGTGTTAGAGTAATCATCTTTTTATCTTTTTGGTGAAAGTTATATTTTGCTTGTTAAATTAGAAAATCCTAACCAGGACCTCTCCTGGTGAGACTTAATTCCAAGTCAGGCCAGTGAGGTGTCTGTTTTCATCTCCAACCAAGCAAATATCAATAACACTAGTTGGGGATTGGAAGATGGCTTCTCCCTATCTGTTTTGATAATAAGGGTCTAAATTTGTTCTTAAAATTATTAAATAACCTCATTAAAAATGCCCATGGTGCAAATAAAATACTTGGTAAAACTGGGGAGAAATTAGGGAAGGACAGCAAGTTTTATTGAACAAGGATGGTGAAGTTACATGTTTTTAGGAATAGTGGAGCAAGCTAAGATTCTTCATTCTCAAAAATGATTGTCCACATTGGAATATTTTAGGAGTCTATAAAAGCATGAGTGATAGGGATAGGAATTGTTGTCCTGTATCTCTTCTATAACAAAAATTACAAGGCATCAGACACTGATGGGTGACAGGTTCCAGAACAATTAGTGGAAGTATTTATGTGACACATTGGATAGGAAGCCTGGGAAATTCCTCACCAAAGAGTGTTGTAAATGTAGGAGTTTAAACAGCAAGGGCAGACTGGATAAGTGTATGGGAGAAGAATCCTCTGGGGGTTATGGGATATTTAGAAAATATAGCTCTCTTAGAAAAATCACTGACATGAACATATTTAGAGTCTGAGAGACTACTAAGGGGGAAGTGTCATGTGCATTCTCTGTCCTTGATCTCCTGTGGACATCAGACAGTCATTGTCAGCAGCCAAGCTGGATCCACCACTCGATAAATGCCTTTTTAATTCTGAATTAGTAAAGAGCTGGAGAAAATGTGGTACTGATAAATATAAATAAATCAATCCTTGAGAATACACTTTTTTGGCTGAGCCAGACATTTTTATATTTCTTTTTTTTCCCCCCAGTTTGCTTAAGGTATTTGGTGAAGGAAATAGAATTAATGTGATGTAGTCACAGTTGCTTTATTTAAATGTATCACAGGCTTATTGGTTTCACATGCAGATGTGTATTCATGAATAAATAAGGCATATTGATCATAAGAAAGGTACCTAATTTGAGATGTATTTCCTTTTAAGAGTGGTCAGATTTAGGCCTCATCCCAGCTACTGTAATTCTGTTTGCCGTTGTTTTTTGTTTTTTCATTTTTAGTATCATCCTTATTTTATCCTTGGATTAGCAATAAATCACATTTCCAGTAAGAAAATAGACTCACTCGACTCTGCCATATATCATTCCTAAACCTCACAGCAAAGAGATCTCTCATGTTAGCAGCCCATAAACCGATGCAGCAGAGGCAGAGTTTGATACAGACCAATAGGAGCAATTATGTGTGTCCCAGAGGATCCTTCAGTCTGTGCTCACACTGATGCCTTGTTTTGTACACAGGTCATGAATGCGCTAATGACCACAATTCATGTTGCCATTTAGAGACCAGGAGACCACGCTGTGCCCCCCCCTTGCTCTTACAAGACTTGCTGACACAAACAATCAGGTCAAAATCACAGGATATATGAAGTTGCTTTTATCATATCAGCACAACTAACAAGACAACAATTAAATGTGTGTAAACATTTCCATTACAAATACAAGCTTGGCATTTAAAATCTGAGCTGCTAAAAACTCCAGTAGATAAAACACTAGTGTTTGCTAGCTTATTAAAAAAAAAAAATCTATTACAATAAAATACTTCATGTTGGTCAAACTTTCTTTTAAATGGGATAATGACAAATTTTGAAAGTGCTGGGCCCCCGGATCAATGATTTTAAACGGATTTTAAAAGCAAACGTGGGAATTGAGTCAGTTCAACTTAAGCCAGGGAGGAGTAGCAGTGGAAACTGCACATTATTTACCTACAGAGTTGCTCTCCAAGGGTGGGAAGGAGAGGGCAAAGAGCAGGATCCTCCACATGTACCTTTCAAGGGTCACTCTGCTCCCGTGGTGAGGATGGATTTATTTGCACACAGACATATGATCTCCTCAACAGGCTCAGGAGATGTGGTTTAGACCCAGCCGTGGTGGGCTCATGTCTCCATGGATTTGTCCAGTTCCCACCTGTGCAGCTGCTCAGCTCCCATTGCTTGTGCCATCATTCTGATCTCCATGAGGGAAGCTCTTAGACCTGTATCAAGACATGATACACAGTAGTAGTTTTTTTTGTACATCAATTTATACCTTACTCTCTTTTTCTGTATTTTTGCAACTGCAGTGGTATTTGCAAAATTAGTGCTGAACTGGAAAGTTGTTTCAAATTTTCCTGTGATAATATTGTTATCCCAACCTAGAGCCCTGGGACTGTGATTTTAAGAATTATATATTCTACTTTCTTATTTAGTACAGGAGGAGCCCATCTCTGCTGAGTGTGTTGCAATGTTAATTACTGAGTGGATTACATGGGGCTCCTGGTTAATAAATTAGAAAACAGAACATATGAAAAAGGTTGGTGAGCTGGTCATCATGAAGTGTCTTTTCCAGGCAGTAACGTTAATGGAAATGCTAAAAAAGCTTTGGAAACCTTTGATAAAATGTAATGCAAAACACTAATTGGTGAATGTATCAAGGGTAGAACCAGGAGGGACTTCAGTGGATAAAGTCATTGATGACAGATGGGTCTTCTGAAGTGAGATACTGACTGAAGGGTGTCTTCAGACATTGCAGTTTTCTTTTCTCCATTTTATTTCTAAAGAGAAC
Source organism: Neopelma chrysocephalum (assembly GCF_003984885.1). Lineage (NCBI taxonomy): Eukaryota > Metazoa > Chordata > Aves > Passeriformes > Pipridae > Neopelma > Neopelma chrysocephalum. The sequence goes on from NW_020897767.1 coordinate 4,804,351, forward strand.
AATGCAGTGAGATGCTGAAGTTTGCTAATGATGTTAAGCTGTTGGGAGAAGCCAGTTCAAAGGAAATTACAATGCTCCAAATTACACAGCAAGATTAAGGGAATACACAGAGATGTAATCAAGATACAGGATAACTTAATTTTGAAAATAAAGCAAGGGTCAAGCTATAGCGAGGGTGTAAAGTCATCCTGTAAATATCTGCATTCTGTAGCATCAGATTGGTGAGCCTGAGTGATCATTTGTCTTCTTTCTTCTTCCCCATGCTCCTTCTGAAACTGAAAAATCCTAGATATTTAAAATACTGAGAGAGACCAAAGACTGGCACCTTGCCACTGCTTCTGCTTCTCTGAAAGGTTTGCTCTAAAAGTGTTCCTTTGATCCAAGAGTGTTGCCTTCACTCTTTTAAGCTACTGCTGCAGTGTTTCAGCCTCAGCTTGAGTATCAACCCAGGTTGAGTATCAACCCCAGGTATCAACTGGAAATGATGATGTAGGAGCTGAGTCATCAGTGCTAAGGAAACTAAATAAAAGTAAAAACTCCATGTTAAAGCACAAGCTAGGGAGGAGTGGAGATCACAGACCATTTTTTTCATATAAGCTATTTATTTATCGCTATAGATGACTGTGAGAATTCTAGAATAAGATTTTTAAAGCATTTAAAAAAGTGGCAATGAATGCACAGTCTGTAGTACACAGAGAATTGATGAGAGCTCTGCTAAGGTAGTTTTGCTCCCTTTCATTTACTTTCCTTTCGATCGTTTGTAATTCTTAAATTAAGTCAGATATATTTCTTTTTTTATTTTATAAGAATTCAGTTATCACATTAAAACAAATACCTCTAAAATAACGTGCCTGTGGATTTGTCTAAATTGCAGTGAAAAAATAATTACTATTTTTGCAATGTAGATTTGTATATATGAGGTTACCTCTATTAAGTTACGCAAGTGTAGAGTTTTAGACCACTTTATTAAACACAGAACTCTGTCTCATTTATGTGTGCACACTGTATACATTGTGTAGGCTGACAGAGAACATACTCATCATTAAGAAAGAGGTTCAAGGACTAAGGAAAAGTGTCTGATAGCTTTGACTGCAGCAGGATACCCACTCTTGAGCTGTTCTTCCACATAGGTATAAGTCTCCCACAGATCCTGTGTCAGGTGATATGTTGTTATTACAGTAATAATTTACTGTAAAGGCCTGAAGTGCTTTATCTCTGTAGCCAGTCTCTGTGAGATACTGATGTGTATGACGTGAGATATTGATGTACTGATGAATATTTGTGATATTACATGATTTATCCAGGATTAGACATCCCCATTTAAATATACTTGCTATTTCTTTTCCTAAAAGGGAATGATCCTGAAAAAATTGAATACCAGGTGCTGGCACAAGCTATTTGAATGACTTGAACATACATGCCTTGGCTGGCTTCTGATAAAAAATGAAGAGTAAATATTTTGCTCTGTGGTATTCCTTAAAACATTTAACAAAAATACTAGTCTGTTGTGGCCACACTTATTACATTTTATTGTTCCATCTTTTCTTTTTGTCACAATACATGACTCACAAGCATCATAGATCATCCAGTTGATATCTGGTCCCATCCATCTGCTGTGCCACATAAATCACTTCTGATGGTGATATAATATTTTAAAGAATTGACAGAACCAGTTCATCCAGAATTGTTTCTTTTTCTTTTCTGGTGCTGAGGTGACTCAGTGATAATGAGAGTGGAAAGATTGTTGGTAGGTCAAAATTTTATGGTTCTTAAGAGAAGAAAAAGGTGCAAGTCATTAATGCACGTATTGACCTTGACATTAAAATCATTGTATGAGATAATCTGTCAGTAGAAGCAATACAAAAAGACCTGTTCATAGTGCTGGAACAGAGGAACTGTGCTAAACCTGAAACTTCTCAGGGCAAACAAAATGAGAATGAAATATGTTGTATTCTAGAGAGCTCTGTATGATGAAGTTGGGCAGTACATATTGGCAGTCTGAAGATGTCTTGAGGTATCCTGTGAAGTACCCAGCCAAACCTTTGAACAGTGAATAAGAAACTCTCAGACAGCTCTTCTCTCTAACTCTGAATGCAGAAATTTTCAAGGCTAATGATTTGACCTTTATGTTGTGTAAGAGAAGCCCATAATTTTTCAGGAGTGCACAATACAAATGAAATATGATCTTCTTTACAAAATAGTATTTAGTCACCAGAACTCTCTTGAGAGCTTTGCTATATTAAATACATATTATAGGGCAAATACAGTTAAACTCTGGGAGTGGATGTGTATATGTGGTTAAGAATTTTGTTTCCTTTATTCCAATGGAACTTACACATCTGATTTGAAGGCTTTCAACAGTTAGCTCTTTACCTGCTGAATTATATATGCATTGCAAGTGCTCACTGATTTCTAATTCTAACAGGGTCCACTGTGTCCTCCAAGAGAAAAAAAAATACTGTGTTTACCAGTAAAAAAATTCCATCAGCATTATTTTTTATCAATTTTTCTTGTCTCTTTTATTTGCATTTCAAATATATAACACCTTTGCCTACTTATTTTTAAGATCCCAGCCTTTCTTAATTGACCTTTTCACCATGTTTGGATTTGACAGGCTTTTACCACTCATCCTTCTAGCAGTGCTGGGAATTTCAGTGCATTCAGCCATTGCTGTATAGTTCTTAAAATTATCAGATATGGTCTTTTTGGAAGAAAAGGTTGGGAATTTATAACTTTGCTGAGTAACTCATGAAAATAATTGTTATAAATGTTGTGTTTTACCTAAACACATGTGAAATTTGTAAGGCTGTGCTTTCCTAGAACTTGGAATCTACACAGCTCCTCCAACTTCTCTACTGATGTTCTCAGCTGTTCCCACATGAGGTGTTTTGATGTGACCCAGGGTCTCAGCAGAGTTTCCTGACCTGTACTTGAGCCACCACACCAGAGGGAAGTGGCTCCCGACCAGGTCAGGCAGCAGCAGAGCTTCCCAATACAAGTCTGCCATATATATTCAAGTGGGTGAGATTTAGATGACAACCAGATCTCAGCTAACAGAGTGAGTTCAGATGACTTCACGTTTCACTTAAGGACATCTAGAGAATCTGTCTTAACATGTGCAGTTTTAAAAGGTTGGATTTACTGTTGTGCTTTGCTCCATGGGGAATTCTGGTTTTGAAAATAGATTTTAAATTTTTATGTCAAAATTTGTCATAATGCAAAAACTTTGCATAGTTCAAAGTACAGTTATTTTCAATTTATATAATATATATTTTATCTTTACCAAGAAAGCTATAAATTAGCAGCTTTTGTTGTTGTTGTTGTTGTTGTTGTTAAGGGTGGAGTAAACACTCTGCAGCTAATCTCTGGCCACAGTTCTACAGTGTCTGCATTTTCATTTATTTAGAGGAAATTCTCACTCACAGCTTGGGTTCACAGTGTAGGTTAGGGTTTTGCCAAATTACTCACTTATCTTTCAGACATTTCCAAGGTTTTAGCATGCAAAAGGAAATAATTTATTGGCTAATATAACAAACAAACTGATGAGGCAGGTCACGCACTGTCACCACCATTAACCTGGTAAGTGTGGCCAGGTTCAAAAGGCATGACTTTAAATTACAACAGGCCTTGGCTTGCTCTGCAAGCAATCCCTCCCTCTCCTTCAAATCCATTTCCAGTTGCCAATACTATCCTTTAATGTGGTGTAGAATAAACGATTGAACTTGCTATTGCATCCAGGATGCTGGTGAATAAGAATCCTTTAAAAGGCTGCTGACCCTATTGAGATTTTTAACTTTGCAGAAATTCAAGCAGAGCAATTTAGATGCTTGAGAAACGCAGTTAATTAGAAGTTTTTCCTGCCTGACCTAAGTGGATCGAACTGGGGGAATGCTGATATAAACAAGATACTGTATAAGCCAGAAAGGTTATTTAAATTGTTGATCAGGAAATAAAACAAGTGTAGGGAATTATGCAAGTTGGTAATGCAAGAGGCATTAATAGTGAGCAGCCTATATAGAAATGAACCACCCATATACCAAATAAAAATCAGACACCATAATATATCAGCAAGGATAGGCAAGAAGTATTGGATACATAAAATTACTGAGATCAACATGCAATTCCTACTCCTTTGGAGTGTATCCTGAGTGAAGTTTGGGGGTTTTTTGGAGCTGGGGAAAACTTACAAAGCCCAAGGCTTAGTTATACCTTTGCTAGATTAGGATACAGCCTGGAAAATTTCTTCCTTCTTTACTAAACTCTGTAGATCCTCATAAAAATATATTTTTTTGTTGGTTTTTTTTTTCAATTTCAGTTTCTGGCTGGACCAGAAAGTTACTCTTTACTGTATATTGTAAGTACTGTCCCAAACTGGAAAGTGTCTTAAAAATAGACTTGCTGATTTATAGGGAAGTGAAAAATTCTCATAATTTCTTCTATCTTAAAACTTATAGGGTTTCTGCTTCAGATTTGCACCATTGTTTCCTTCTGTGCCATTTTCTGACAGTTAAAATGTTCAGCAGGCACTGATAGGTAGGTACAACATTTCTCCTCCAGATCCACAGGAACTTTAGCAGCTAATACTCCCCTGGGCTGTCTCAGCATGTCGGATCTGATAACTATTATGTTTCAGCAAATATCTACCATTCCTGTACATAATTGCATTACTAACATTATTATTACTTTGCAGTAAGCAAAGAAAACAGAGGTGCAGAGGTAAACAGCACTTACAGACTGGTGCCTGCCTCCGAGTTGTGTTGCCTCTTTTCCTCACAATAGGAAAGTGACTTTCAACTAATGTTTGTTTTATGTTTGGTTCTCGATCTGCGGTGTAACTATTCTTAATAGCTCTGGTGCATTGGGTTTTGTGGCCATTCTCTTAATACTTTTTTATTCAGGATGTAGTTAAATTATCCTTACAATTCACAAAAAAAACCCAACCAAACAAGTAGGTTCAGGAGAGGGATTAGGTCACATTCCTGGCAGTGCTATTGATCAGTAGCTATTATACCCCATCCAACCATCAGTTTGAGATGTTCACTGGCCCCTGGCTGTCAGTTCCTGGGAAGATAAACCAGAGGAAAGATGACTCTGCACATGTCTTGCTGGTAGTATATTTTCCTAAGCGTTTGCTCCTGGCAGTTTTCAGGAAAAGGACACTGCACTGATGGATTTTGTGCCTGTGCCAATATGGTATTACATACATCTCCCTGAGCTACTTTCCTCCGTTTTTTCACTACTTTTTGTTTTTCTTATTTCACAAACTGTTCAGGAGGGTCACGGAGCAGATGAGAACACGCTGTCCCATGGACATCTTGGACATCAGGATGTATGAGGAACTATTGCAAACAGCTTTCTTTCCCTGCTCTCGTAGATGCCTTCCTCTCCTGGTTATCACTACAAATTCCATGACAAATTTCATAACAGGTCATTTTTGGTTTATCCTAGAAGCAATTAATCTGTTATGCCAACTCTCCCAAGATCCTCCATCAGCCTGCACAGAGTTTCTTCTTTATATCTTTTTTTCAGCTTTCAACCTGTCCCTGGCAAATGACTGGAATGAAACCTTGTAAAAAAACCAGACACTGAACTGGGATAACTGAGTCACATTACTGATAGAAGTTCTAAGTTCTTTAGCAGTTTTTGTTGGTTTCTGGAATTAGCATTGGGCTTTTTCTTTCTGTCAGTATTCCAAATATCACCAAATAATCACTCTGCAGCCTTTCCAGCCCCCTCTCAGGTGCTGAACTCTTTGCTGCAGTTCTTTTCTATTAAGAAATTGCAAGTATCCTTTAACTTCTCTACCTTTTTTACAATGAAAAATATTTTTGTCAGTAGTAATTGCATTACTAGTCACTTTGTTCTGATTTGTCTTATCATTGAGAGACGAATGGACTTCATAATCTGTCTAGACAGTCTGGTTGTTACTTTAACAGATGTTTGATCTCTAAAGGCAAGACATCCCTCAGCTGTTTTCTAGAAACCTTTCAGACACAGCTTTAATTCATTTTTATGTGTCCAGCCTTTGTTTTAAATCATATTTTTCATTTTTCTGAGACATCTGTGAGCTATGAAAGTACCTACACTGTTTGTTCCATCATGGATCATCATCAGGACCAATTCCTAGTACTTCCCTAGGAAACTGAATTCCAAATATAACATTTACATGTTACACCTTTTTCTTTGAAGCTGTTTACTGGATTCAAGCTCTTGAAGTTTGTTTGAGGTAGGAAGACAAATATGATGCTGTTAAGTATTTTTTTTTTTGTTTTCACACAATCCCCGCTTAGTCACAGAGAACATCCAAAGCTCTTTCCCCTCAGCCAGGAATTGTAACAGAGATGATGTCTCTGTCTCTCCAGCATTCAGCCTAACAGCTTTCCTGCTTAGCTTTGTTTTTACTTTTTTAAGGACAGAGCTTCCAGAACCTCCTTGGCTGTGCCCCAGGCTTATTTGAAGCTTTTTTCTCTGCTTCAACGCTCTTTCTACTTCTTTCTCTTCTAAAGAAAAATGGTCACAAGGTAGTACTCAGTGAAACTCCTGTTCCCAAATGTCCTGTGTGTATCCTAACGGGCTGAATAGTGATGGTTGCCAGAGTTTTAAGGAAGTCTCAAATTGTTTCAGCTACCTGGTTCCACAAAGGAGCTTCTTACCAGTAACTGTAATGAAATCACAGACAGCTAATTCTAAGAACTATCATGCACTCAAGGAGCAGAACATGGCAAGTTTATAACCAAAGCAGCTCACTTTTGGATTGTTGGGCATTTAACTCCATTATAAATAGGCTACAGACAAAAGAATTCTTCAAAGACATTAGAGAAAAAAATTAAAGAAGAGATTGTTATTTTGGAATGTTGGAATGAGCTTCATTCTTGATGTATATTTACAATAGATTTTTCTCTCTTCTAATTTTAGCTCTAGGGAAAAAAAAACATTTGTCTTACCAAAAAAAAAAACCAAAAAGACTTTTTTGCTGAGGTTTCCTTTCTCAGCCTTGTTTATTCTCCAGAAGGATTCCACTGTTTTTTTCTTTGATGTGTTAGTATATCTTTTTATTTCTTGGTATTTTTCCCCTATGAAAAAAAAAAAAAAGTATGCCTCCACATTTCTTTAACAGGAGCTATGTACGTGAATATTTTCCTAATTCTTTTGATAAGTGAATATTTTTGCACAATTTCAGTTATTTAGCAGTATTCACTCCATGTTCTGTTAGTAGATAAATATACTTTTTTTTCAGTAGTATTAGCATGAGTTCAGTGTTGTGGAATTCATAATTATACAGTTTGGAAAGAAGGATGGTCTCCAGGCAGCTGTTTTTTATACTGTTGTAGTTGTGGTGATTTAAAAATTAAATATAGAGTAAATTAAATATGGGTTAAATCCATTCATTGGTGGTTCATACTTTACAAGTTGAAAGCTCTCTGAATTTTTATATGTACATTTTTTTCTAAAGCTATATATGCTTGAATACCCATATCTTTATTTCTTTCTTGTTTTCCTTGGTTTCTGAACAGACTAAACACTTGTGGAAAATATGAAAAACAGGAAGAATAATGTCTGAAAAAGAGAGGGGAATGTTTTATTCATAGAGAGAGCTGTTTAGGTCCTGGAAACAAACCATTAAATATTCTATACATTGTTATCAGAGGATGTTTGCTTTCATTCCTTGTCAGTTCCATATCTTTTTCTGTTCTTAACATAGTTCCTTGTTCCTCCCTACCGATCCCAGCTCTGGTTACCTGCCTATTGAGATTTTTTCCTTTTTTCTTTCCTTCAGACTCCAGATCTGAGCCTGGTCTTTGACTCTCTTGCCCCTGAGGCTGGAAGAGTACCAGAATAGAAGAAACCCTCAGCAAATGCAATGATGTATCTGTTTCATATCTTGCTCTCCAATGACATTGCAGAAAGATTGCAAACCACTGTCTCACACATAATTTTAGTCGTTCAAGTGAACCTGGGTTTTGGTCAAACCATCTGATGTTTTTAGTGACAAAAAGGCTTATGGAAGCTTAGAAAATTTTGCTTTAGATGCACCAATTTAATATTCACATCAGGAAATAATTATAGTTACTTCAGCCGTCCAAATACATGTCAGAAACATAATATGGGATCTGTGGTTTCAGACAATTATCTCAGCCTGTAAGTGCTGAGTAACAAATCCTCCAGGGAATCTCTAACACAACTAGAAACTACAGACCAAGAATTATTTACAGAAATAATTCACAGGGTGTTTCCAAAGGCAATAATAAAAATATTTGGGAAAAAAAAATCTTGCTATGAGTAAAAATTAGACCTTAAATCATCTAGTAAATTGTTAATTATTTATCTGTCTCTGCTTGGGAGTTCAAGTGAGTATAATTGGTTGGTCCCTAATGAGATGTGGTGAAGACTCACATTTTTCCTGTTGAGTTGATAAAAATCAAATTAGGAGAACATCTTAGTGTGTCTGTCAGTGGCTTGTGTGCAGACAGACTAATTCCAGCAGTGCTGGGGAAAGGTCTGTAAGGGAGAGGAAAAGAAAGATGGGAGCAGGAGGAGGTGCTAAATTGGTGTCAGTGTTCTTGTCTTTTCCTCTTTTGATAGAAATGCAAATTGGCCACTTACCATGTGAATTAATGTCTCCTCTCCAAACAGACAAAGTGCCAGTGACTTGTGCTGTCCAGTTTTCTGAAGGATCACTAAGAAAGGAAACTCAAATAAAACTAGATTAAATAATCTGTGGAATAGTGAATACAAAAAAAAAAAAAAGCCATGTATAAGAATTCAGGGTTATATTGAGGCATCCTTTTCCTTGGGTCACTGTGCTTTGAGCCAGTGCCAGTTCTCTGCATGCTGTGCTATAGGAAAAAAAACCCAACAAAACAACCAACAATTAGGATTTGAAGTGCATCAGATGAACTTACTTTTCTACCACATTACTACGATTTTAATTGTAAAAAAATAGTGCTTTTTAAATGAATTTTAAAAACCTAAACTTTAGGGACCTCATGTCCTTAAGATTTTGTTCTGTATGTCTCACAAGTGATAGTTGATAGGGGAATGTTACCCATGTGTTTTCTTTACCTTCTTTCATTGCTTTCCTTGTCTTTAGCTTTTACAGCTCATGATTCAGTGTTCATTACGGCCACAGTGAATACATAGTCTTTAGCAATACTTTCCAATTTCAAGTTTGACGATAAACACATCTTCATTTCAAAACAGGGATTAAAATCAGATATATAATTCCGAAAAGGCACTGCTGAAATGTACATATTTGGCTTGTGCCGTGTCGGTTTAATCCCACAGACAGAAGTGAGGAGGAAGGGCTGCCCACACCCTCAAAACATCTTAGAGACAGACTCACAAAACCCAACAGGTGTGATTAATGGCTGGTGGGGAACCAAGAGGAGAGTCTTTCTGCTGTTTGATCCGTTTGCTGATTACTCTGTGCTGCCCTCCATGCCCTGGCTGTCTGCTGATAGCCTGGGGTTACCTTCCCACTGACCTGCCCATCTGCTGCCTGCCTGCTCCCACCCATCCTTTGCACCTGCTGGGAATGCACCTCCAAGGTGGATCAGACACAACCATCTTTTAAAAAGTCCTGGTTTTGGAGCAGGGAATAGTGACTTCCTTCCCCTTGAGCTGCATTGAAGGTACAGCCTCAGTGGGAACAGCACATCTCTCCCCCTTTATAGCTGTCAGCAGCAAACCTTGAAAATACTGATGGCAATAATAATAATAAAATCTCTGCATTTTTAACGTGGTCATTTAGATTTTAGTGCAAACAGGCTGTCCTAGTTTGAATTCTTGAGTCCAAAAATCCAGACCAAGTGTTTCAAGGGTGCCTTCAAATGTCACTACAGTGGTTTAGATGTTGTTTGTGTTGGGAACTGCCAGATGTAAGAAATTAAAAGACCTCTTATGCCACAGTCAAGAGTCAGACTATTCACTATGGAAGGCATCTGCCCCAAATGCTATATCTCAACAGAGCTGGTGGACATGTGATGAGGAGAGCTCTGGCAGAGGGTTGGGCCAGGCCAGGTTGTTATGAGCACATACAATTGCATAAGGTATTTTTGTTACACATCTGTAAGCTGTACTTAACTTAATTGCATTCTCCAAAGACATTTTGAAGCATTGAGAACAAACAATGAGGACCTTGATTTCTTTATTGTTTCATGGAAATGTTTTGGTCAGGGGTTTTTTTTTAGGTGTATGTGGAAATGCTTAGTATTAATTGAAAAATACAAATGACACATAGAAGACTTTGACATGTACGATGAAGTCTAAATTAACTTCATTCCAGAAGCACAACATCAAAATATAAAGCAGAAAAACAATGTTTTCTTTTCTATATTATGGTATAAATCCAAAGAAATAATCTTGATTTGTAACAATCTAAATTAATAGAATTTGACCCCAAGTCACTGTCTTATTACAGTATTTGTTATTTTGTCCTTGATAAATGTATCAGAAGATATTTCTCACTATGAAAGCTCTACTATAATTACTGTCAAATCCAAATAAATAAAAGATTAGAGTTGACTGATAATAGTGAGATTTATTTATTTTTCTGTGGCCTTAAATTAAAGCTGTATTAGGTACATGGCCTTGTAGAAACACAGCAATCAGACCTGCTGCATCTGAGAAAGATCAGTTCACCTCACACGTTTCTTTTAACACATACGTAAAAAACAGACCTCAGAGAATAATATAATTGGATATGTATGTGTGGAGCACTTGTCATTAAATTTTATTCTTTAATACAAATAGTTGTCTACTCAAGGTAAGAATAGAGAGAGCAAATAATCATGTTTCCCACTGTAGCTTCTCCTAGAACAAGGTCTTTTTCTTACCTGTTTGTTGAACACAAAAATTAAACAGTTCCTTCAATTTTGTGCCATTTGGATGACTATGCTTTTAGCTGGAAAATCAGTTGTGCCTTGGAGTTTGTTAACACCTTCAATTAAAATCTGGATACTTGTGGATTGAAATCCCAATGCACCTTCCTGTTTCATAGCATCCTTTCCTAATGTTGCCTGTTACTGCATTATTTATTGTAGCATCAAAAGTGATGGAAATTTAGGCTTCAAAACCTCAAAGGAATGTATGGTGACTTCCCCAAGTACTGCATGTCAGAGTGGGTCAAATCCTGCACAACAGGAGTTGTAATTTCCACTGAAAGTAACTGGAAGGGCAAAGGGGACTTTGGTGAATTTTGTGGATGTGCTGCTGCCAAGGCCTTTCAGAGGAGCTCTGAAAGAGCTGCCTTGGTGAGGTGATCTTTAAAAAGAAAATGAAATAGTTACAACATAGCTTTTTCTCTTCTGGGAAAGCCAGTGAAAGGTACACTTTTTTCCCCTATATTCCAAGAGAAATCCCTTCGTTCTACCAACCAGTGCAGAAAAGATATCATTCCAGTCTTTCCATCTTTAATTGCTGACAATCTAGTAAAAAATCAGATGGAAGTTCCCTGTTAGTCAGAACTTCCTTTTATTTCTGTAAAACTTCACCTAACTGTGATAAAGGTTTTTTTCCCCCCAGATGACTGTACAGTTTTAATAATCAGTATGCAGGACTCCAGTTTTTAAAGTAGTAGTAAAAACATTCAGCTGTGTCTGATTTTATCCCGTGACTGCAAGATCCACTGCCTGTAACATTTTTCTTCTTTGTTCCAGCCAATCCTATATGGATATCTTTATTCCCTCCTTTACTTTGGCAGCAAGGCATTTTCATCAGCTACTTTAATAGTAGAGTCAAACTCATTTTCATCAAATTATGGGATTTTGGAAATACTGCTCAGTAGTGCATCCAATAATAGTTCATCCATATGAAAAATGAAGCTTGACCCTGCTCTGTATCAGGTACTGGATAGTTAATGCTTGCCTTCTGTAACTGGGAACTACAGATGGGAACATTATCTCCGCACTCCTATAACCCCCATTAGAAGTTCAGATACAACTCTTTCAGCTTCAAGAGATACCAGGCTGCTGTCCATCTGTCAAGGCAGAGGCTTATTTAACTAAAAATGTGTGAGATCTGAGCAACCAAATCATAATTGCCCAAACTCCTTCCCCATCAATTAGCCACTCTTTTGATCAGCTGGCCATTGCAGACATGGGGCACCTCTCCCTGCAGCAGCCTTTCCACTGCAATGCAGGGAAACCCACAGACCCTGCCTTGATCTTCTTCAGGTACAAACCTCTGTGCCTCCTTGGATGCATGGGAGGATCTCTTTCAGCTACTTGATTGCTGACTTTGTTTGCTAATTTTGCTAAATATATGCTCCTACGTAAGCTGCAGCAGTCTGATTGCTAAATTCAAACAAACCAAAAAGCTTTTTATCCCATTCCTTGATTAACATACTAATGGGAGTAAGCAGCACCTCCACTGCTTCCCTATTTCTCTCTTTCCTACAGGCTTTTTCAGACAGTTTCCATGACTAGGATTTAAGCCTGTGCATCAGCTAGACACAGATTCAGACCTGCACTCGGCATCTATATAACAACTCTCCTGGGGATAAAAGTTTCTTGTTTCAGTTCAGCGGGTTTGTGCTGATCTGCATTCTCATTCAATGAGGCTGAAATCTGTAATTGTCCTGTGTGCATCAGAGGGAGATTTATGTTGGTTTGTAGTTGTTTATGAAACATCAGAGATGCGTGTAATTGGGGAAGGGAAACTTGGTTGGGCAGTATATCTGTAATATATGTTAGAGTTTGTTACTCTGTTACATCATCTTGCTACATGGTGTTTAAATCATCATGGAAATACAATGCAGAAAAACAGTTTGGCCAAAATGCTATATTGTTCAGTTTTAGCTGTCATAAGAGCTAGGAATTTCCTACAATTAAGGCTGTGTGAGTTAATGAAAGATTAATTATCAAGTCAGAAACCACTGCAGAGCCACAACACTAAAACTATGTGTTCTTCCTTGCCTAAGCCCCTGGAATACCACCAACTGTAAAAGCAGAAGTGTTTAAACAAGAATGGGACTAACAATAAGCACACTGTTTTATTGGTAGGGCAAGAGGATGATTCTGTTTGGCAATGAAAGTATGAGGTGTCTTTCCTTATGTGGTTTTGGATGCTCAGCATTGATCAGAAACTGTCAGCTCTGAGGGAAGGTGCTGCATTTTGAAAAGCTCCTCGGAGATGAAAGATACAGGTTCTTACAGATGGCAATGCTGAATCTGGATGGCTAGAGAGACAGGTTTGATACATTATCACAGCCAAGTTTAGGAGGTGATGATACCTTTTGTTAATAAATCAGCATTCTAACAAGATCTCACCACACGAAACAACAATGTTCACAGCACACTATAAATCATTCTTAGCAGTACAATAAGTTTTCATGGGGCGTCCTGATGGGTGTCAGATCTCGGCAGAATGCTTCATACATCTGAGAGAGAAAGACTTGACTACCAGATTTCTTCCTGTCTGTTTATGTAAAGTGATAAACAAAACGTAATATCTTTTTGACCAGCTTATGTTGCACAGAATTAATGCTCTGAGTTTCAGCTTAAAGGACTAGAATTTGCATCTTAATTGTAAGGAATATTTGCGCTTTGTAGTAATTTCTAAGTCTTTTTTTCCTTGAAAATATCGATCTTAATATGTCAACACTTTTTTTTTTTGGTCTTTTAATTGGGGTTTGGATTTTTGCAATACAACATAAGCGAGAGATAAGAATTAACGGTTTTAAATAGGGAAAACCAGAATCATTTACTAAGAAGATTTTGTTAAAAGGAAGCTGGTAGCTGGATAATAGGCTATCACAAACGAGACATGATTATAACTCTTTTTCAAAAGAGAATATATGGGAGAAATTGTCAGTAGCTGAAAACCAGGATTTTGCCTTTATTCCCACTGATTTTTATGATAGAGAGGTTGATTCTTAGCATTTCATTTTCAGACACTTTACAAATATCAACTGAGCTTCACAACATCCTGCTGGAGTATCTGCAAGTTAATAGCTTGCGTGTTAAATCTCTGACGTTTCTGGTCTCATCTTGGGCTTGGAAATCAAACTTTCCCCTTCACAGCTTGTCTCTTCCTGAGAAGCACAGAGCCATTACCCTTCTACAAACTTTGCTTCACCTGTGCAGTTCCTTCAGTTTGATTTGCAGTTAATCTTTCCGCTCTGCTTCTCATGCTCATCGTACCAGAGGCAATCGAGTAAGGTCTGTACAATTCTGGAACCTGACAGTTGTAATGCAAACACAACAAACTGTCACTCCTTAATAGCACCGGGTCTATTACTGCTATTGCAGCAGAGCCTGTTCATAAAGCAAGCTGATATTCTTTATATACTCATAGTTAATACTGAGATATATATGTGCTGTCAGTTGAAACATGGCTAATATTTTTAGTGCTTCTCAGGTTTTTATCATACCACAACAGTCTACAAGCAGAGACATATAGATCCCTGAACAAAGACAGCTGTCAGAGACATCAAATACCCATTTGCCTCTTGGTATAGCAGAGAAATATCTGATTCCAAGCCATTCAGGCTGAAGGGAATTGTATTCACTTTAACACCTCAAGACGTTTGTAAAAATCAGTTGAAAAACTGCTGCAGGCTATTCGAGAAGTTTGATGACAGGCAAAGTCCTAGAGGTGGCTTCAAACTGCAGTTAGACAAAGAGAACGGGGCACTGTTGGTCCCATCTCTCCTTTCATGCTGCAGAGCAGAGGGACAGAAATAGGAATAAGACAGAGTGGAAGAAGCAGAAAAACTGTATGCCTGGTCTTTGCAGAAGGTAGGAAAACACCTTGGATAGGAATTGGAGGAGGATGTGGGTTTAGGACTTTGGAAACCAAGAGGGGGATGCAAGATATGAATCAAAGCACTGTAGGAGGGTTGAAGGGATTAAAGGCAGGAGTCAGCAAGAACTGCTGCCATTGAATTCTCAATATAAGGCAAGAATGTAGAAGCTTCCTGGAAAGGGGAAGATTAGAGATTCAGCTACTGGAAACAGTGCAAAAACCAGGGAAGTAGTGAGTCAGAAAATGAAAAGATCCTTAGTCACCAAAGACCAAGAGAAAAAAAAGAGTTATTTCATAAGCATAAATTATATTAAAAAATGTAATAGTATATTTTGTCTTCTTTCATCCCCCCAAGAAAACAGGTTACTGTAATCTTCCCTGAAACCCATGTGTGTACCCTTCCCTTTCCTGTGCTAATCCAGGCTTTCCTTCCAGACCTGACTCTGCCGCCATCCTTCCCTCCACAGTCTTCCTTTCCCCATACTTGCTCTCCAGCTCCCTGCCTGCCTCCCTGCAGTGCTCCCCAAACCCCTCCTTGTCCCTCTGCTGTTCACCCCGTGTGGGGCACCCTAACAGTGCTGCCCTGAGGTTCAGTGGCAGGGAGAAAAGTTTTTCACAGTTTCCCTGTAACGAGGCAGGAAATGTTTCTCATGTTCCAAGCTCTTGATTTGCACAAATCTCGCCAGGATTTAATATCTTTAAAACTCCCAGCCATCAGTTAGATTGAAATAGTCCAACAACTTCCAGAATTGTAAACTGTGGAAAAACACAGTTGAAAATGTAGCTATGTTTTTAAGAGGAATGCTCTTCTTTTTTTTTTTTTTAACGTTATTCCTAAATTCTTCTTTATTGTGAGCGCCTAGCTGCACACACAATGTGTTCCTTTCATGTTGAATTCCCACGCTGAATTATACATGACCAAAAATGAATGTCCAATGGCTTTGCCATGAAGAGATTATCATGTCAAGTCCCAGCATTTCCCTTGCATATTTTTCTCCATGCCTTCTGATTTTGGAGCTCATGAGACACACAACATTTGCTGTGTTATTAGAGAGGACAAGAGCATCTCTGCGGGACTCAGGGACAGGAGGTTGACCTGAACACATGGGTACAGACAAAGCTGACTTTACATCCAGTAGAAATTGGTGCAAGATATATGGCATAACCTTATACATACACCTATGGGTATCTTTATGTGTGTATGAATATGTATGCTGCCTGCCCAGCAGAACAGCACAACCAGAGCAGATAAGCAAATTGAAGTCTGCATAGACATTCTGCCTATTGACAGATTATTTTTAACCCACCCCCTGTATTCCCAGAGTGCTGTTTAGTTTCATGGATACTTGCTGCACCTGCTAAGGGGCACAGAGGAGCTGGATGCCAGTTGTTTTGCTGCTCCTCCTCTTAAGCTCCACACATAATTATCCGTGTGGCTCCCGCATCCTTTATCAGTGCTGCTGCTCCTGCTTTCTCCTACGTGTCGGTGCCACCTGGTCCCATGGCAGGGTGATAGACAGTAAGAGCCTGCCTAGGAGCAAAGGCAGAAGAGAGAAGGTGAATATGAAAAAAATATGGGAAAAAAAGCACAGAAGAAGATAGCCACACATATATTTACAGCCTCATGGAACTTATTTGCATTGTGGCTCAAAAAGAAAATATATCCACTTCCTCTCCTCTGGTGCTACTTTCTTCTTATGCAGTTTCTTGCCACGGCCCGAGGGGTAAAGGGAATGGGGACGCGGCACTGCAA